>NC_045432.1:81474347-82110311 GCF_902635505.1 Sarcophilus harrisii | reverse complement strand
CTTTGCCGAGGGAGGTGATGGAGGGGGATGATGGAGGAGATGGAAGAAGATGGGGGGATGCTGCCCGGGGACCTCCTCCCCCTGGCACCCCCCAGCTCCTTTCCTTTTCCCACCTCCGGCCGAGGGGATGGGGAAGCGCCGTTCCTCCACCTGCCCCTTACCTGGCCGCCTCGTCCGACGCTGGCCACCGAGGTAGCTTCCCTTGCAGCCACCTTCTTCACCGGCCCCAATCACACAGGCTTGTCGGCGGCCCCTTTAACGCAGCGGGGAGGCCGGCTCGGAGCCAGAGAATTCGGAGCCAATGAAGACTGCTAGATCGTCTGCGCAGCCAATGGGAGGGCGGCGAAGTCGGGGGGGGGGAGAGCAGGAGGATCCGAGGCAGCCGAAGGAGCGGGGGAGGGGGAGGAATGAAAGAGGTGACCAATGAGCTCGAGTCGAGGGTTCGGTAGACCAATGGGAGCCCGTCGAAGCCGAGAAAAGGTACATTACCGGGGCTGGCGGGGCCGGAGGAGGTGAGTGGAGGAGAAGCCCGCTGCCAATAGACACGCGCAGAATATTCGCGTGACCAATGGGAGTGTGGCGCGGGCGGAGGAGGAGAAGGAGGAGGAAGAGGAAGGGAGGAGGAGGGAAGGGGGGAGAAAGAGAAGGGGATCAAAGAGGGAAAAAAGGGAGGGAGGGAGAAAAGGAAGTGAAACGAGGAAAGGTGAACCATTAGATTGTAAACTCCATGAAGGCAGGAACTGGCTTTTGCTTTTATATCCCCAGTTACAGTACATAGTAGTCGCTTAATAAATGCTGATTCACTGAAAAAGAGGAGGTGGCGTAAAAAAGAAAGGGAGCATGGGGATCAAAGAGGAGGAGAGAGAAAAGGGAGCCGGGGGCATCCCCGAGCTGCTTTCATTGCGCAGTTCGAGGCTTTCGGCAGCCGGTTTAGGTTGCGTGGCTGGCATTGCGAGGGGCTGGGGGAGGGGGGGCGTCTGTGACTCATTCCTGGGACATTCTGTGCGGCCTCCGAAGGGGCAGCTAGGCAGGCGGCGGTAGCCCTGCCTTGATACTGGAGGCTCTTTGGCCTTCTAGAGCCGCCCAGATTCGCTGTCCTTAAGGACTTCCCTTCCCAGTCGATTTAAAGCCAGAAGCATTTTGCCAAGTCCAATTCGGCAGGCGCCCGACGTCGGCGCCCCAAAACTCTGACCTCCCAGAGACTGCATTCGGCAGGAGGCCAGATTTCCCACGAGAACAGGAGGAGGGAGAGGGAGGGAGTGCTAACAATTCAGGAAAGCTGGCCCTCGCGTCTTAGGCGGTAGCCGAGCAGAACCTCCAAGAAAGCCGAAATGAAATTTCACGAGACGGAGGGGGGAAGTAGCTTTCTGTCCTGGGCAAAGTCTCAGAGGCTGGAAATAGAATGAGGTGCAAAGAGCCTGCCCTGGAAGTGGGACAGCTCCATCCCCGTCCCCGCCCCCGCCCCCATCAGCTCCTCCTGGCTGATTACGCTAATGAAATCGTTTTTTTCTTCGCGGACCCTCCCCTTCCACCTCGGAGGGACTTGCTTCTCCCGGTGTCTCGTTTGCGTTCTCCAAATTGAGGTGCGGGCTTAGACTGGCACCTTCCAGGTTTAACTCCCAGGGCTCTAGAAAGAGTCAGGAATAAGCCTCCCTCGAGCGAAGGCAAGAGTGAGGCAGTGCCTTGGGAGTTGGGCGCGAGAAAGGACACCGGAGGTTCTGGCACCTAGGGAAAAAGGAGAGCCTCCAAGGGGACAGGGATGGGGACCGGGATGGGGACGGGGATGTGCGGAGGCGGAGCTTCCAGCGCTCTCAGCTTCTATTGGTCCCCTGATGCCAGGGGGCGGGGACTGACGTTCCCAGAGCCGAGATGGCGGAACCGGCCGGCTTGGAGCTGGGGGGGAGGGGAGGGGAGGGGCGGGGCGGGGAATCGCGTGCGTGCGTGGGTTTTGTGCGTTTCTGGGCGTGTATGGTGCGGCGGAGGTGCTTGTGCGCGGATAGAAGCGGCAAAGTGGGCACTCATTGGCCCGCTCCGGTCAGAGCCGAGACGTTTTGAGGCCTCCAATTGGCCGTGGGACAGCGCCTTATCGGCCTAGGGCGGTCCTTCGGTCAGGAGCCTGGGGAGAACTGGGAATCCGGGCCCGCGCGTTCGACACCCATTGATCGCCTTAGGTCAGAGGGGCGGGCCTTATGGATCTCCTCTAGCAGTGATTGGTCAATTGCTAGGAGAGGGTTGGGCTACGGCGAAGACACTCTCCCCAAACCTGCGCGGAGGTGGAGTGGCGGATGGGGAGAGGGGCGGGGTAGGACGGTAGGACGGTAGGACGGTAGGACGGTAGGCCGGTCCCGACTGCAGTGGCCGTCTCAGTAATTGGAACTGCTCCAGTTGGACCACGTCGTCTGACCACTGTTGGAGCTTCGAGAAGCCTTGTGAGTCCTTGGCCGTGACCTGACCTCGGCCTCAAGACTGGGAGGGGGAGGTGCGCGCCCGGACTCTCGGTTCTGTCTCCGGGCGAGCCCAAAGGCATCCCTGTTAACTCGGAGCATGCGCTGGGCTTCTCTTGAATTACTACCCCCCCCCCCCATCCCGCCCACCCCCCTTATTGCCACCGCCTCCAGGGAAGTCCGTTTCAGAGTGAACTCACTGAGGCCTTTCCCGGGCCCTCTCATTTGCACGAGGAGAGAGTCCCGAATAGCATGAGCTCCCATTTCTCTCTCAGGCCCCTAGTATACCGGCTCTCTCCATTGCCCCCAATCCCCTTCTCCTCTGGGTCCCTAGGCTGGCTCCCTCCCCCACTCCATTTAAGTGAGCTTCCTCCTTCTCGCCCCTTCCACGATGCCCCCAAACCCTAGTAGATCAGTTCGAGGGCAGGGGCTCCTTCCCCAGGGCCTTGCCTTGTCGCTGCTGTGATTCCTTGGCTCCTCTCAGGGCCCCCACCCACCCTTCACCCTCTTTTCTGTTTCTCACTCTAGGATCCTGGCCAAAGAGCTTTCCTTCAACACCCGTCGCCATGAGCTCTCTTCACGTGGCTCACCCTTACTGGCCCCGAAACCTCCAGCTCAGTTCTTATGTGCCCAACGACCTGCCGGTGTGGCAGATCCTCACGGTGTTCTTTTCTGTCTCGGGGGCGCTCCTGGTGGCCACTTGGCTGTTATCTGGCCAAAGGAGGAGAGAGAGCAAACCCCCGCAGCCGCCTCTGAGCCCCTGTCGCCGCCTGGCAGTCTGCTGGTTTGCCATGTGTGCCTTCGTGCACTTGGTGATTGAAGGCTGGTTTAGCCTCTACAATCAGGAAATTGCTAGGGATCAGAGCTTCTTGTCCCAGCTGTGTGAGTCTTTGGGAAGGGGAGGTTGGAGTTTTTAGCTCTTAGCCCACGGAGTGTCATTGTAGGGGACGCATGCGCTTCCAGGATTTGGGGGACCTGCCCCTCTTCCCTGTGGAGTTGGGAGCAGCACTTGGTTCCTGCTCCTGCAATACAGTTACTGAATTCAGTTCCCTTGAACTGAGGGAAAGGCTTCCCTAGCCCTTTGGCCCTCCCAAACTCTGCTTGCTTCTTTAAGTGTTGCGTGTTGTGTTTTACAGGGAAGGAGTACTCCAAGGGTGACAGCCGCTACATTCTGTAAGTAACCTTGACTCCCGATTTACGACCTTCCCTGCGCTCCCCTGGTACTTACTTCTTGGGGGTATCTCTGTATTGGGGCAAATGGATGGCAGGCTTTGGGAACAATTGGGAACCTTCCTAATGCCACGTACTCCCTTTCTGAGACAGGGCGGACAACTTCACTGTATGCATGGAGACAGTGACAGCCTGTGCCTGGGGCCCACTCAGCTTGTGGGCTGTGGGGGCCTTTCTGAGACAGAGGCCAGAACGCTTCCTTCTCCAGCTTATTATTTCCTTGGGTAAGTGGACCTTTCCAGGGTAGTGATTGGGGCGGGGAGAAGAGAAGGGAAGAGTAGGAAGCCTTCCTGAAAGGGGAAGGGGGTGGTTCTTTGAAGGCTGGACTGCTGTTGGAGATCCTAGGAAGATCCTGGCTCTCCTTCCTGTATGTTGACTAGTCTGTGGGGTGGGTGGGGCTGGGGGGCTCTGCTCTCAGGTCAGCTGTACGGTGACGTCCTTTATTTCCTCACTGAGTACCGAGAGGGCTTTCAGCATGGGGAGTTTGGACACCCACTCTACTTTTGGTTCTACTTTGTCTTCTTGAATGCCTTGTGGATTATCGTGCCTTCCGCCCTTCTTCTGGATGCCTGGCGCCAACTGGCACGTGGCCAGTTGCTGGCAGATGGTGCTGGCCCTCGGGCCCCGAGAAGACAGCATGAGCATCTCCAGTGAAGATCTCATGGAAGGGAGAAGGGGGGGAAAGGGAACATTTTGTCATATTGAGCCATCCTTCTGTCGTGCCACCGTTGGATTTTGTTGCGGTCTATTATCTTTATTATCTTTGAGGCAGTTTCTTTCTCTTGCCCTGACTTGTGGGGTGGTTGGAGACTCTTGGTTCCATGCACACATACACACCCATTAGGGATCCACCCTTGACATTTTTAATAAAGGCTGTTGAAGAAGGCCCCAAATACCCAGCGAGTGAGTGGGGTGCTGCTGGAGTGGGTAGTGAACACCTCTTCTTGATTCCGGCCCCCCCAACACCCCTGTATTGGGGGTGGGGCAATCTAGAACAGGAGTGAATGTTGGGGGAGGAGCAGTAGTAGAGGGCTGGCACGGGCAGGGAAGAAAGCCTGGCAAGGGCTTTGGGAGCCAGAGCCATCGATTTCACGGGGAGAAGGCAGCAGGGTAAAGGTGCCAGGCCGCTAGCCAAGGCCCGTGGGCACTGCTACCCGCCTGCGTGAGACATGGAGGGAACTGACGCACCAGCAAGCTCCGCCCCTCGCCGTCACGTGATGCTTCCTTGCCCTTGCGCACCGGCCGGAAGCTGGAGTCGTCCGATCAGAAGGTCCGGCGCCCCCTGCCCCCTCTCCCCCCCGCCGCCCCGCAACGTTCGGCCTCGACCGGAATGGGGCAAGAGGGAGCGGCCTTAGGACTGTTGCCCTGAGGAGGCGAGTGGAGGCTGCGCTGGCACGCCGGGGTGGACCCGCGGGTCGACCGGGGTGCGGAAGGCGGGGCGATAGTGGACCCGAAGGGGTGGGCTAGGGCCCGGGGAGTGCGCAAGCGCACGGTACCCGGAGGCTGGGGAGCGGAGCTGTGCGCGAACCCCCAGTGGGCGTGTGCGCTTGCGCACTCGGAAGGTAACTGTCACCCTGGGAGGCGGCGGCGGTGCGAGGTTGCTGGGGCCCGGGTCTGAGGAGGCGGGATGGCGGCCTCACCGGGGAGCGCAGGAGCGACTGGGACGGCCGAAGACGAGGAGCAGCGGGAAGTGGTTCGGGTCCGAGTCAAGGTGAAGCCGAGAGCCCTCCGGGCTGGGGGCTGGGGGTGGGGGGGTGGGCGGCGCCTAAGGGAGGGGGGGCGGGGCTCTTGGGAGACCCTGACCAAGGCCCAGAGGACGGGCCGAGGCTGGCCAGGACCTCCGAGGAGGAAACTGAAGAAGCAGAGGGAAGGGCCAGGGCCCTCCGGGCTGCACATCTGAAACCTTCAGAAGGGAAGGGAGGGTCCCAGACCGGATCTAGCCCCTGCCAGCAGCCGCCGATGACCTTGGGCCTGGGCCTCCTTGGGCCTCAGTTTCTCCAGCGCTCCTTGACTTCTCCCAGGCCTCTCGGACCCCACCTTCCACACCAGCACTTCCAGGGGCCGACAGGGAATTGGGGAAGCGCCGGCCGACAAAGGTGGGGGCCTTCGGGACAGCCGGAGAGCTGGGGCTCCGGCCCCAGACAAAGGCCGGCCTCCCTAGCAGGCGCAGCCCGTGCTCTGTAGTAGCATCCCACTGCACATATGGAAACCCCGACCCGGAAAACTTGGCGTTCTCCCTAAAATGCTGCTTGGGGTGTCCGGGAGCCAGCTGGGTGGCAGCTTCGAGGCACTGCCAGCGTCCAACGGGGACCACGGCCCAACTCTTCTTGGAGCAGGGAGCCTTAGGGGCTTGCCAGCTGACTTGTGGGCAAGCTGGAGATGGGGCCTTTCATCCCTCTGGGGGACAGCAGGGTGAGAGCTGAGAGACCCTCTCGGTGCCATGGGGAGGTCGGCTGAGGCCCTCTCCTGTGTGTGGGGGGGGTGCCCTCTGTAGCCAACTCCCCGGCTTTCTGTCCAGACTGGGCTGAGGCAAAGGAAAGTTCTGAGCAGTTTAGCTTCTAGAAACCAGAGGAAAGGGGAGAACCCCTGGAACTGGCCCCAGAGCTGGGTGGTTCAGGCCCCTGGTGCTGGCAGGCCCTTTGGCCTCGAGCCAGCTCTCATGTGTGAAAGGTCATGTAGACCCAGTCTTCCCATATGGCAATAAGCCTAAAAAGAAGGTAAGTGGGCCCACAGGCCAATGAATCCTACTTGTTCATATCCCAGCTCCAGTAAAGCTTTCGCAGGCAGGTGGCCCGGTTGTGGGGGTGATGTTGGTGGCAGGTGACCCAGCCTGAAGTCTGGGGGCCTGAAAGGGGTGAAGTCTCTTGAGACTTGTCATTCTCAGCCTGATTTTCACTCGTGGAGAGCCGGGCCGGCTTGCCCACTAGGATGTGCTCTCTCCCTCAGAAGTTCGAAGGATTCCTGCAACCCGACTTCCGGACGTTCGCCGTAGATCCCCAGATCACCTCCCTCGATGTACTGCAACACATCCTGATTCGAGCCTTTGACCTCAGTGGGTGAGTGGGCAGACATGTGGTCGATTCAAGGCAAGGTAGTTCAGGCTGGGCCAGCCCCCCTGGCTTGACCACGTCTGGCTGTCTAAGGCTCTTTTCAGGTGCATTTGGCACCTGTTACTTGTCTGTTTGGGGCTGGGCAGCAGTCTGGACTCTCGAGTAGCTTCTGTTTTCCAGAGGAGGGAGGCCAGTCATCTAAAATACACGTGAATCTGAATCTGAGGAGGGTGAGGTTGGGGGAGAGCGGGCCCCTGAGAACCCTGATGGAGCCTGGAACAAGGCCAGCACCTCTGCTGCCGTGCCTCCTCCCCGCCTCAGTGAGACGTGCTGTTCCCAGGCCTCTATTCCACACAGGTTACATTTCCAAAAAGGAGGAAAATGATCCTTTTCAGGCAAGCAGTTAGTGCCAGGCACTGTGCTAAGTGCCAAGTGTATAGACCGCCAGGCTAACATTCGAGCCGTACGGGCAGATGCTTGTCACTGAGAAACATCCTGGCCTCTGGTCCCTCTGAGTAAGAGCAACTCAGACCGTTTTGCAGGAGCTCTTGCCTCTAAACCAAGAAACGCGGTACCCGTTTAAGCAACTAAAAATCAAGTCAGCCAGCAGTTCTTAAGCTCCTGAGTGCCAGGAGATGACCTCCCAGGGAGGAACACGGCCCCTGCCCTCAAGGAACTTTCATTCTGACAAGGGAGCTGAACAATGGGGGTCGGGGGGGGGGGTATCAGTAAAAAGGTGCCAGAAACCCTAAGATGTAGCAGGGGGGGCCTGGAGGCTTCTGTGAGGCACCCCATAGGGCAAGGCCCACTCTGCCAAGAGCCCTCCAAAGCAATAAACTGGGCAGCTTGTGGCTTCTGTAACTTCAGGAGGCTAAGGCGAAGGCCCGAGCCTGTTTCACACCCTTCTGTCTCTCCAGAAAAAAGCATCAATTTGGCATCAGTTACCTGGGCCGGGACAAGCTGGGTCCCGAGGCCTATATCCCACTGACCTCTGAGGGAGATTTGATCACAGCCTTCACCAGTGCCTCCCAGCCCTACCTGCAGCTTCGAGTGGATGTCAGACCGCTGGAAGATAGTGCGTATCGAGCTCCCCCTGACCTTCCTTCCTCCCTCCACTGGGTTCACATGTTAGTATGGATTGAAATGAACCGGTCCGAGAACGTGGGCCTCCCCAGGACCCTTCCGAGAGGACCGGTTAGATAGGCTACTGGCAGAAACCCCGCCGGGGAGCAGCGCTTTGGGGGAGGGGGGTCAGGGGCCCAAGCCCCACTCGGATTTCCTTTCCTTAAGCCTGGCTCCATCTCCGCTTGCATCCTCCCATCCTCATATAGACGTGGCACCGTTTGAGAGCCATTTGGCCCAGGCTAGGCTCCTTGGCACTTCTGGAAGCTCGATGGGGATCGGGTCTCTTTGCCGGCTCAGCGCTGTGTCTCATTTAGGCCCCCTCTTGGAAGACTGGGACATCATCAGTCCCAAGGATGTCATCGGCACCGACCTGCTGCCTGTGGAGAAGCGTTCCTTGACGGCCGTGGCGCTGCCTTTCACACAGTCCATCATCTCTCAGGTGCGGAAACCTCCGCTTCGGCTTGGAAAGCCCTGGGGTCTCTTAGAAGGTGCCTCACTTGTCCCCCTTTACGTACATACTGACCGTTGCAGAGCAGCTGAAAGAAAATGGAACTTGGAGGCAGGAGACCCGAGTTCTAATTCCACTCCCCACTTTATCGTGGAACTTTGAACAAATCCTTTTGCTTCTGAACCTCAGTTTCCTTCTCTGTCAAATGGGGATAAACCTGTCTCTTTTACCTGGCTACCTCGTATGGAGGACCTTTGTTAACTTCAAAGTGCTAGATAAATGGGAGTACTTGTCGCTGCTGCCGTCTTTCTACCCTAAATTCGAATTTCTCCTCATTTCTGTCTAGTTTTGCCGGGTTCTTCGATTCTCTAGCGCACCTCTCTCAGGAGGGAGGCGGGGGTACACAGCCTGGAGAGTGGGTTGGTCACAGTGAACTCCGTCTCTCTCTCCCACCCCACTCCCACTTCCGTATGTCTCTTAGGTGGGTCGGACGCTGTCCAAGGTCCAGCAGGCCCTGAGCTGGTCCTATGGGGAAGACCTGAAGCCTTTCAAACCCCCGCTCAGCGATGCCGAGTTTCACACCTACCTGAATCGGGAGGGCCAGCTGTGCCGGCCCGAAGAGCTGCGCCTACGCATCTACCACGGAGGAGTGGAGCCTTCCCTCCGCAAGGCAAGGCCGAGCTTGCTCGCCCGTTGTCTTGGCCTGGGGCCGGGCTCCCTGACTTCCTAGCACGACCCAAGATGACCCTCCTCCGTGACCTTCCTATGTGGGGACGCAGGCTGCTGCGGCTTTCTGTCCTTCTCCTTAGGCCTTTCCATCTTGACCCCACGTCAATTGGCGGTGACCGATTTTGAGCCTGAAGCCTTGTGATGTCGCGGGAGCTTCCGTTAGGAGCCCGGCCTCGGCCACTGTCGGGGAGGGAACAGGGGAGGTTCCGCTTAGCACCAGGGCATCTCCCACCTCTGGTCTGTTGTACATACAGACACACGGGCGCGGGGTTGCGCGTGCGTGTGTGTGCACGTGTGCGTGCGTGTGCAGCGTATGTGTCTGTGTGTTTGCGTGCACGTGTGTACACGAGCACGTGGGCCGAGAGCCCAGCCGGTGGGTTCGCACAGTCACCGGGAGCCGAGCCTAGACGGGCCGCCGGCTGAGCCCCGTGGCCGTCTGTTCTCGGCTGCAGGTGGTGTGGCGCTACCTGCTGAACGTGTACCCAGATGGGCTGACGGGCCAGGAGCGCATGGACTACATGAAGCGGAAGACGCTCGAATATAACCAGCTGAAGAGCGAGTGGCACCAGCGGGCCAGCGCCGAGGACCTGGAGTTCATCCGGAGCAACGTCCTCAAGGACGTCCTGCGCACAGACCGGGCTCACCCCTACTACGCGGGCCCCGAGGACAACCCCCACCTCATCGCTCTGCACGACCTGCTCACCACGTACGCGGTCACCCACCCCCAGATCTCCTACTGCCAGGGCATGAGCGACATCGCCTCCCCCATCCTGGCCGTCATGGACAACGAGGGCCACGCTTTCATCTGCTTCTGCGGCATCATGAAGCGGCTGGAGGCCAACTTTCGCGTCGATGGGGAGGCCATGTCCGTCAAGTTCTCCCACCTGAAGCTCCTGCTCCAGTACTCGGACCCGGAATTCTACAGCTACCTCCTCTCCACCGGGGCTGACGACCTTTTCTTTTGCTACCGTTGGCTGTTGCTGGAGCTCAAGCGGGAGTTTGCCTTTGAAGATGCTCTGAGGATGCTGGAGGTGACCTGGAGCTCCCTGCCCCCGGACCCCCCCGAGAAAGAGGTAGAGCTCGTGGGCTTTCCCGCCCCGGCCAGAGACGGCGAGCAGCCCGTCCGCCAGCGGCACATGCTGAGGCCCACGTACTACGGCCTGGACGAGGCTAGAGACAAGGTGCTGCTCCCCAGGGGGGAAAAGAAGGAAGAAAGCTCGGGGACAGAGGAGAGCGAGGAGACGGGCTTTAGGAAAAGGCCCTTAGCCAGACAGGCCAGCGTTGGGGACTATCAGCCTTGCCGAGTTCGGGCCGGGGAGGATGCCCAGTGGGGCAGCCCTCCTCCCCAGCTACTACAACCCTTGGCGGTGGAGGAGGGGGACGTGCCGTCCAATGTCCTCGTGCCCCTGGTGCTGCCTCTTCACGTGCCCAAGTCCTTCTCGGCTCCTTCCCTGAGGCCCCTGATCGTGCCCCCCTCCCCGTCGTCCACAGAGCCCAACCCGGCGGGGGAGGAGAGCGGCAACACCCCGTCTGACAAGGGGGGCTCCCTGGGGAAGAGCCTGTTGTCATCCTGTTCGTCTTCCCTCCCGCCACCTCCGCCCACCGGGGTGGCCGTGAGCCTCCCTCCGCCCCAGGAGTTTGGCCGTGGGAACCCCTTCATGCTCTTCTTGTGCCTGGCTATCCTGCTGGAGCACCGGGACCACATCATGAAGCGCAGTATGGACTACAACGAGCTGGCCATGCACTTTGACCGCCTGGTCCGGAGGCACCACCTGGGAAAAGTTCTGCACCGGGCTAAGACGCTGTTCGCTGACTATCTGCAGTCGGAGGTGTGGGACTCCGAGGAAGGGGACGAGGCCGCGGCGGACTCCCCGACCCCCGCCGCCTCGGTCACCGGCTCCTGACCCTTCCCTTCTCTCTCTCCCCCCCCCCCCCATCTCCTTCCTCCCCTCCTTCCTCCCTCCCCATCCCATCGGTGCCAGCCGCTGCCAAGAAAGGGGAGCCTGGGTGGAATAAGCCACCAGCTACCTCCTTCCACCTCTGTGTTGCATTCCCCTCATCCGCCAGCCTCCCACGGCGTACTCGGCTCTCGGTCTGCCCCGGCAACTCTTGAGTCTTCCACGTGTCTGGCCCTCTGTCCTTCTGTTGGCCCCCGGGAGTCGCCCTGAATCCGAGAGGCTTTTCCCATTTCTCCAGGGGCCGCATAGATCCGAAGGTGGCCCGTGGCCCCCGGTCAGCTTCGAGGGCCATTCGGTCACACTACTTCCCCACCTCCTTTTTGACCTGGCAAAGGCTCCCGGGCGCTGGGTTTCCCAGGCCCCGTGTCTCTGTTTACATTCTCAACTGGAGCGGGCCAGCTTGCCCATAGTGAGGGAGGGTTTGGGCCAAACGGCTCCTGGGTGCTGAGAGGGGCGGGACCGAGGGGGGGGGGCCGGCCTTCACTTCCCGACCTCTGACGGGGAAGCTGTTGGGTTGGTGCCTCCCTCTACCCTTCCCCCCTCCAGAGATGCTCTCTCTCCTGCTGCTTGTTCCATCCACTGGGAAGGTGAGGAGGCACCGCCAGGCATTCGTTATGTGAACAATAAACACCTGCCAACTTCCAAGGCCCAGCTTCCCGTTCCTTTTTTAAGCAGAGTTCAAACGGCCTTCTTGGGAGGGCCCGCAATCCCCCAGCCTCCGCCTGCTCCGCTTCCAGCACCACTTTTTGGTTCCGTGCCGTTCAGTGCGCTTACTTGTGTGAGGCGGGGGGGCCGGGGAGGGCAGGAATGGGACACATTTGCTGCTCTCAGATGCTAAAATGTCTTGCAAACGTTCTAGATCCCTGGACGCAAACATATTTCATTGGCAGGTGGGATTCAGAGAAAGAGAGAGAAGGAGAAAAAGAGATACAGAAGAGCAGAGTGGAGCCGAAATGCGAGGAGAAGGCTTCTACGTGAGCACAGGATTTGGCGCTCACGGCCTAGCAGGGCAAGAACTTAACCCCCAACGTTTCTTAAGCTCTGTGCCGAGCCCGGGGCACCGGGAGGTGGGGGTGGAGGGCACTTGGGCAATGCAGAATTTGAGCGGAGAATATACAGCTCCTGTAAGATGATTCAGAAAGGTACATTGACACAGCCCCATGTGGACAGATACACTAAGGGATAGAACCCCCCCCCCCCCCCATGGGGCCACCTGTGTGGGGAAGGGGGACAAGTAAGTAGTGGGGGATAAAGGCCTGGGACTGCTGGGAGCTCTGCTTTTCAAAGGCCGCTAGTATGTCATTAGTGGAGCGATGGGATCTGTGACAATTATTAACCGGGGAAGCCTCTTCAGCATGAGGAGCTCGTAAGGAAGCCACACGAACGATCCAGATGTCGGGTTTCAGCAGCCACCACTTCTCGGCACAATGTCTAGCATGTGATAGACACTCAGTATGGTGCCTGACACACAGTAGGTGCTTAATAAGCGTTTACCGACTGGCTAGGACCAGGGTGCAGTTTGAATCTTAAACATCACTAGCGTAGACCAGAGAGGGTGGGCTCGCAGACCCCTTTGTCTACACCTAGCTGCCTTCAAGTAGCTTCTGTTTTACAGGAGAAAACCTAAGTAATTTGAGGAAGGCAAACGTAACAGAGAGAGGGAGAGAGCCAGGTGGCAGTGGGACAAATTCCGAGGGGGAAAAAGATTTGAGAGCTGCGAGTGTGGACATGCTCATCAAACACTGCTCGCTCCAGAAAGTCCCCTCGTCAAGGATTTTTAAACCTGTCTACACGTGTGGGTTATAAAGTGGCAGAGAAGTACTTTGGAAGGCCAGAGGTAAAAGGCCAGCAAGGGGTAGAGGATGGCGTTCTTGGAGAAGGTGCCATTTAGATTGGGCACGAATTAGTCTGCAGAGGGAAGGGAGAAAAGGAACAAAGGCTAGAAAGTAGGAGAGGGGAAGGTGGGTTTAGAGGCCAGAGCGTGGAGTCTGGAGAGGAGCGAGAAAAGGCCACGGAGGCTTTGTGAACGCCAATGCCAAGCAGAAGTCTCTGACCCTGACTTGACAGGGCTATGGGCAAAACCACATCTTCATTAGGAAGACGGATTGGAGGTGGGAAGGCCTGCTGGGAAGTGACTGCGGTACAGGTAAGATGCTGGCGGATGGAAACAGAAGAGTAGACAGATGGGAAAAGGCCTCGACCTGGTGAAATGAGAATTAGCTCGATGTGGAGTTTGAGGCCCTGAAGAGAAAGAGAGAGGGAAGGAGGGAGAGGGAGAAAGGAAAGACCAAGGCTAGATCCTATTAAGAGTCTGGAAAGATAAGCAAGGAAAGACGTAAGAAAAAGAATTCAGAAATGAAGAGAAAGGAAAGCCATAGCGAAAAGGAGGATGACTGAGACAACGGCCCTGAATTTGACTGTTGGGAAATTCATGAAAGCTGTTTTAGCAGAGGGATGGAGGTGCAAGGAAACCTAAGGAGATACACACAGTTTGGTCCCCAAAGCTGAACCATAAAAGTGGGGACAGAAACGGTGGCTACTTGGACGGTCTACAAGCCTAAAGAAAATCTGAGAGATGCTAAAAATGATTTTTAAAAGATTTGAGAGATTTAAGCACTTGGGGTGAGGGGGCGGGATCTGCTGAGTGGGAGATTGGAGTACAGCAAAGTCCTAGAGAAAGGGCTATGAGGAAGAGACTCCAGGGAATAGGTTGAGAGATTCACTTTAGTCAAGAGTAAAGCTGTTTTATTTGAAAACACAGGGAGTTCTGGGGAGATGGCTTCAATCTTCTCCATCATCTGGTGTAATTGGCTCAAAGTTGAAGTAGAATTAGGGCCCAGAAGAAAGGTTTAAAAAGGCCTCTGTGTCCCCAAAGACATAGGTAAGGCTAGAGGAAAAGCGTTCTTGTTTTTGAGCAGTCGCAAGGACCTGTGCATTTCTAGAGTGAAAACTTGAATCCTTTCCCTTTCTCCAATAATACATAAACGAATCAAATAATAAGGCCTGTCGTTTCAGTGACATTCTCTACCATGGTAGGGAAGGGCCCATAATGGAGAGCACACAGAGTCTTCCCATTTTCCTCTTGAAATGATTATAATCCCTTGGCCTCCCAGACCAAAGTGCGCCCAAGTGGGAGATTTGATTTCTCCTGCTCCCCCAACTGCAGGGTGAAAAATGACCCCTTGGAGGAGAAGTCCCTGCTGGGTCACCTGTGCTTGCCAAGGGAAGCTCGAGAGAAGACTTCCTGTAACTGCAGTTCCTGACTGTCCTCTTCTACCTTTCGGTTCCTTTTTCTGATGTGTACAAGTCAGAGACTAGAGTTCCTGAAAATGGACAGTTTTGACCCTAGAAATTACCTCATGGATAGTCCTGAGATCAAAAGTTAGGTATAGGCCTCTTAGAGGGAGATTTCCTTAACACTCTCTCTCTCTCTCTCTCTCTCTCTCTCTCTCTCTCTCTCTCTCTCTCTCTCTGTGTGTGTATGTGTGTTGAACCCTTGTTCAGCTGAGATAAGAGGGAAGTCCTCTGCCCACTCCCCCCACGCCTTCTCCCGTGTTTCTATCTTCTTATCACATAACCTACCAAGTGTGTTCCTCCTCCTTCCCTCCTTTCCCTTTCTCTTCTTCAGATCCTCCGAACAGAAGCAATCTTCCCCCCCCCCCCCCCCCCCCCCGGCTTGGTCCTTCTCACTTCACTCTATCAGTTTGTGAAAGTCTTCCCAGGTTTCTCTGAAACCATTCCTTTCATTATTTCTTATAGAGAGAATGATAGGAAAAAATAAAGGAAGCAACATTTATATTGAACCTACTATGTACCAGGTACCACGCCAAGCATTTTCATAAGATGATCTCATTTGAGTTTGAAACAACCCCAAGAGGTAGGTGCTGTTTTTATTCCCATTTTGCAGTTGAGAAAACAGATAAATAGAGGGGAAAGTGACCCTACTCAGGCTAACACAGGTAGTGGTAAGTATATGAAGCAGAATTTGAACTCAAGTCTTTTTTTTCCTCCACTTAATAGTATTTTTTTTTAATTACATCTAAAAAGAGTTTCCAACATTCACTTGTAGAAGATGTTGAGTTCCAGGTTCTTTTCCTTCCTCCTTCCCCTCCACCTTTCAAGCCAGCAAGCAATCTGCTACAGCTCATTTAAACACATTTCCACATTAGTCAGGTTGTGAAAGGATCAGAACCAAAGGGAAAAACCTCAAGAGAGACAAAGCCACAGCAAAGGTGAAACGGCGTGCGTCGGTCTGCATCCCGATCGCACAGTTCTTTCTCTGCATTTTTCCATGATGATTCTTTGGGAATCGTCTTCCATTATTGTATCACTGGGAAGAGCTAAGTCTCTCAAGGGTGATCAGCGCTCAGTCTTGCTATTACCGTGGACAGTGTTCTCCTGGGTTTGGCTCATTCCACTCAGCGTCGGTTCCTACAAGTCTTTCTCCTCAGGTTTTTCTGAAATCTGCCGGTTCGTTTCTTATAGCATGGCACTATTCCGTTATGTTCACGTAGCCCAATTTCTTCAGGCACTCCCCAGTTGATGGCCATCCCCTCAATTCCCACTTCTCTGGCCACACAAAAAGAGTTGCTATAAATCTTTTTTTTCCCAAATGGGTCCTTTTCCCTCTTGTATGATCCCTTTGGGATCCAGATCTAATAGTGAGACTGCCGGATCAAAGGGCCTGCCCAGTTTGAGAGCCCTTCCTTTTATCAGCCCACCTTTCCTTGCTTTGATCCCCTTCTTATATCCATAATCTTAAGATTACATCTTACATTCTTACATGTTTCCTTGTGGATGTTTTTCTCCTTGACGTGGGAGCTCTGGCATTTGCTTATAAGATTCCCGAGAGTTCTCATTTTAGGATCTCTTTCGGGAAGTGATTAGTGGATCTGTTCAATTTCTCATTTATCCTCTTGATCAAAGATCGTGGGGTGTTTCTTGAAATATGACGTCTAGGCTCTCTTTTTCTTGTGGCTTTTATATAGCATAATAATTCCTTAAATTTTTTTCTTTATTATTTTTTCTGGTTATACTTTTATTTATTATTATTGTTCTGTTAACTTTTTTATCCCCATTTCTTTATGAATCAGGAGAGAAAAATCAGAACAAAAGGGAAAAGCCACAGGAGGGTGAAAAAAAAAAAAGAAGTGAACATCGCATGTGTTGATTTATATTCAATCTCTATAGTTCTTTTTCTGGATCCAGATGTCATCTTCCACCCAGAGTTCCTTGGGATTACCTTGGATAGTCCAATAATTCTTTTTCTTTTTTTTTTTTCTGAGGCAATTGGGGGTTTAAATGACTTGCCCAGGGTCACACAGCTAGGAAGCGTTAAGTGTCTGAGGTCAGATTTAACTCGGGTCCTCCTGACTTCAGGCCTGGTGCTCTGGCCACCGCACCACCTAGCTGCCCCAGTCCAATAATTCTTAAATGATCTCTCCTCAATCTGTTTTCCAGATCAGTTGTTTTTCCAAGGTAGTATTTCACAGTTTCTTCTATTTTTCATTCTTTTGACTTTGTTTTATTGTTTCTTCATGTCTCATGGAGCCATTAGCTTTCAGTTGTCCAGTTGCAGTTTTGTAAGGAGTTATTTTCCGCATTGAACTTCTGTCCCTCTTTTTCCAATTCCACTTTTTAAGGAGTTATTTTCTTCAGTAAATTTTTGTATCTCTTTTTGAACGATTGTGAAAAATACTCTAGAAGTTAAAGGAAATTTGTTTGGGGGTCTATTCTGCCCTCCTTTCTTTGGTTTAGATAGAGTGAATTTATGAAATACCTTCTCTCCTCACCCTTTCCTTCATATCATATACTCCTTTCTCATGATACATTTATGTGAACTAGTAAATTCATTCCTTTTTTTCTTAGTGCTTCTCTTCGATTCCCTCCCCCTCCCCCCCCCCCCCCATTTCTTTCCTCTCTTAAAACTGACAGGAGAAAGCAAAACTACCCCCTGGCCCTGGTGCTCATGTAGCCTTTAAAGGCATTAGACTTCTAAAAGAAACTCCATATCAAGTATCTTTAAAAGGGCCTTTTAAGACCCTAGAAGGAAAGCTTTCCTTGTAGTCCAGTAACTTTACCCCAGTGGGCTTGCTCAGCATAACATGGAAAAACAAGGTAGAGGGTCCCTAGTTAGCTTCCCAGCATTAAGCCACGGAATTTGCCATCTGCGGTTCACAGCTCTGGAACCCGATAGTCACTGCCCCTATGGAGTCATAGAAAACTGATCCCTATTTCCCCTGTGGAGTCATAGAAAACGGGTTCATCTTGATTGGGATAGAGTAGGGCTCCAAATGAAGCGTTCTCGCGTGTCTCAGTCTCCCGGTGGTCCACTGGGGGATGTGAACTTAGCCCAGCGCTCTCTTTTCCTTGCACGATGGGATTTGATTCTATCTCCCGGTGTGGCCCCGAGAAACTTTAGTGGGACTGGAGATCCTGTCGGTCTTGGGTTTCTTTCAAAGAATCTCTGCCTCTGGCACTGGTTCAGGCGTGCTCCAGTATTAACCCACAAAATATGGATTTAAATTGTATTTATGTGGAGGACCATAGACATTTGCCATAGGGAAAAAAGGGGGACCTTATACCGTGAGAGAAAAATGCTTCCTTAATTTCAGGCCAGTTTCAGGCCAGAGTCATCTAAATGGTCCCTTGGATTTATGGAGCCAGTCCTTGACGGTGGACATTAGAAAAAGAGGACATTGAGTTAGGAGAATCCCCTCAGTCCATGCCGAGTCGCTTTCCCAGCCTTTCCTATGAGAATTCCACCTGGAATTCGTGGCTATTAACCCCACAGGGCTACTGGCGCCCTGGATCATTGGCCTGTTGGGATTCCTTGATGATTCTACCTGGAATCATCCTCAGAACAATGTCAAGTCTAACAGCAACTTCCAATAACCGGAGCTTGATTATTAGGTGGAGTCGTTATCAGTAACTAGTTATTCGTGTTTATTAGTTATTGGTAATTAGGTGGATATGCTGTTATCCTGATGACAGCATATTATAGGGTGATCTCTTATAAACTAAACAGCCCCCCAGATATAAGGCTTCCTGGGCTCTATTATTTGTGATTCAAATGCCAATTCAAAATGATCCCTCACTCTACTAGCCTGTGGTATTTCATCAAGATTCCCCCGCAGGGTTCCCCTTTATCAGTAGCATTTGCTACGGGAGGAGAAGTCGAGGACATAGCAGCATTCGTTGTCTGCTTCCCGGTCAGGAGACGGGATGTCATAAACAGCCAGGCTCAGAAGGAACCAGGTGGGGAAATGGCTTGTTCACCTATGTGGGGCTAGGTCAAGAAAATCCCATCTTCACTCTCACAAGGTCATTCGCTCTCTCAACTTTCCCAGGGACAGACATCCACCTGTGGCGGTCCTCAGACTGCGAGACATTGAATGACGAACCATCCGAGTGGCCAGACACTTGTATCTGGACTCAAGACTTGGAGTGGCAGCAAGTTAAAATTGCAAGGGACTCTTCCTCAAACAGCAGAATTGCACTAGCTGCCAGCTTAAGGCTAGACCAGTTGTTATTTTTTTTTTAAATATCAGCCTCAAAATCTCAGCTAGAAAAATTTTTTTAACTATTAACACATTTCATCTATTTCCAACTAGAGTTTCATCCACTCGTAATTCTCATTCCCCCCACCTTGGTCAGCTTTGAGCCAAAGGGAGGACAGCAGGCCATTTCCAGCGTATGAGGTGACATCCCTATCAGAATCCAGGTAAAGCAACGGCTCATATCTAGGTATGATCTCCTTGGCGGAGGAAACGGGGGCTTTAGAACCGGACTTTAACTCAAGCTTAGTCAGCGCCTGACTTGGGTGCAATACCTTTTTGGGGGTAAGTGCTCAAAGAGGGTTTGCAAACTAGCAGATGGCCCCCAGTGGGTGTGACTGGAAAGGGAAGCTGATTAAAAGCTCCACCAGGTGGGCAAGATCTGGAGTAGCCCATCCTTGCTTAATTGACTCTATTATCCCTTGTGTGTCACAATGATCCCTGTCTTATGAACTGGTGATAGAAGTTTCAGTCACCCAGAGCCTTAAAGACCTGTTTCGCCTTGTATTGCTATTTCTACTTCTTCAGCACAAGTTCATACACAGTGAATAGTCGGTTCAAAATAATAGCGGCCCTCTTTCTAGTGGCCAGAAACCGGAAACCGAGTGGACGCCCATCGGTTGGAGAATGGCTGAATAAGTGATGGGATGTGGATGTTCTGGAATATTATTGTTCTGTAAGAAACGACCAGCAGGAGGATCTCAGAGAGGCTTGGAGAGACTGACAGGAACTGATGCTGAGGGAAACGAGCAGGACCAGGAGATCATTATACACTTCAACAAGACTATATGATGATCAGTTCTGATGGATGGGGCTCTCTTCGATAATGAAGCGATTCAGGACCGTTGTGATGGAGAGAGCCATCTGCCCCCCGGAGAGAGGGGCTTGTGCTTGTGCTTGTGATCGCGGGGACTGAGTGGGGCTCACAACAGAGTACTGTCACTTTTTTATTGTTCTGGATGTCGTCATTTTGTTTCTCGTTGTCTCCCTTTCGATATGATTTTTCTCATGCAGTGTGATAACTGTGGAAATCTGTATAAAGAACTGCACATGTTGAACCTACATTGAATTAGTTGTTGTCTAGGGAGGGGAACGGGGGAGAGGGAGGGAGAAACATTTAGAACACAAGGTATCGCAAGGGTAAATGTTGAAAACTATCTTTGCATGAATTTTAAAAATAAAAAGCTGTTATTAAACATTTAAAAAAAAATGATAGCATTAAAAGACACAATTCTGAGACTGTCTAAATAACCCCAAATGATACCCAATTATTGTTCAAAAGTTTCATTTCTCCATTCTGGGTGGGAAAGGCTCCAGTTCCCCAAACAGCAGTGCCACTGAGTTTCACAATCCCCTGTCAACAGGGCTCATGCCAAGCCACCTCACAAAGATCTGAGAAGATTTTACCAGGTTTTTCTCCCAACAGTAATAAGTCACTTACAATGACTATTACCGTTTTTTAGGGTTGTTGTTTTTTTTTTTTTTAAACCAAATGTATTCTGATAACCCTCTAACAAATATATTTCTATTATAACAGTATTCAGATTGAAAGGAGGAAGGAACTTGCTTTAGCAGTTTCTCTTACACTTTTTGTATTTAAAAACATCAATCAGGTGATCATTTAGCTAGATACATTTTAATTCTATGAATTCATAGAAAGTCACTTATGTTATTGCCCCTGGGCATTTTTCTGCTAACCACAGTCATTTATTTTTATTTTTATTTTTGCTGAGGCAATTGGGATTAAGTGACTTGGCCAGGTCACACAGCTAGGAGGTGTTAAGTGTTTGAGGCCAGATTTGAACTCAGGTCCTCCTGACTTCAGGGCTGGTTTTTTTATCCACTGCACCATTGAGCTGCCCCAGTCATTTATTTTTGCATGTGACATTCATTGAGGAAAATAAAGGAAGATCACAGCCAATTTATTTGACCAACAGCATCAAACAGATGAACTACAAACCAAGAGAACTTAGAATTGTCTCTTGTCCACAAAACTATAATGGTAGTGGTTTAGGGAGTGCTTCCCACGTGCCAGGGTTTTTTCTATGTCCTGAAAGTTGCTTCATTCTGTTTTCCGTATCACTTTCCAATGTTTAGTCTGTCGTTTCTCAATTTTGTCAACATTCTGGGCTAATTAGAAAAAATGCCCATAAAGGAGATAGCGTTCTGTTCACTTGTTTTCCTCCAAGGTCTGAAATATTACAGAGTTTATCCTTTACACGGACCATGCGCTGCGCTAAACATTTCGCAACTGTGTTTCTCCCACCAACCCTGGGACATAGCTGTAAATATCATCCCCTTGTATAGATAAGGACTTACTGGATCCTCTCATTTACTAACGAGATTTTCAGCCCAGCCAATTTTGATTTCTAGTGGCTCGTGGCAATAACTACCCTTCATTTTGCACGAGGTTCCATTAGGTTTAGTTGGCTTGTATTTACAAATAAATGTATGGTGACACTCCCAACTTCCCATTACTGCTTTTTGGTTTTTTTGGACTGACCCCAAAGACTCAAATCAATTCCTTAAAATTTTCTAAATGGCTAATCCTTTAGCATGGCTCTTTAAACCAGAGCAGAGGGATGATGCTTTTTCCTATCAAACAATTGATTAATCTTCCTTTTATGAAACTTAGTTTGTTGTCTTATATTGATTGGGGAAGCAACTATCAAAGATCACCCACTGCCTTAACAACTTCTAAATCTCTAGATTTATCTTGGTGGGACCAAAAATTCGTTCCCTGATTCCTCTCGTTTTTACTTCCCAATCATAGAGACGTAATAGTTTTCTTTTTTCTCTACTCCACTGAATTTCGCTTTACACACAAAACCTACATTTTAACGCAACATTTGATGAGACAAAGCCAAATAACTGAAAAACCACCATCCTCTGGGTGACAGATGCACAATTCTTATACATTTCTTTAAGGGCCTTCAGGCAATTAGATTGTACACTCACGTGGTTTTTGTAAGTGATAGACAAACAGACCCCCCCCACACCCAAAAAAAAAAAAAAAAAACACAACAAACTCACTCAGCACAAGTTCCTCATCGTAGGGGTCACAGATTTCAGCAAGCAGGATGACTTTGAAGAAGAAATCAAGTATCTCCTTTCAAAGTTAACCTCTACCATTTCACACATCTCAGACTGGTTAAGAGGACAGGAAAAGATCATGAGAAATGCTGGAGGGGATGTGGTAATACTGGGACACTAATACATTGTTGGTGGAGTTGTGAAGTGATCCAGCCATTCAAGAGAGCAATATAGAACCATGCCCAGAGGGACATAAAACTGTGCCGATTCATTGACCCAGCAGTTTCACTATTGGGCCTGTATCCGAAAAAGATCACAAAAAAGGGGAAAGGACCCACGTGTGCAAAAATTGTTTTTAGCAGTTAGTGTGTGCGTGGGGGGGGGGGGGTGACAAAGAATTGGAATATGAGTGAGACGGTGGCTGAATTAATTGTGGTATATGAATGTTCTGGAATATTATTGTTCTGTGTGACGAGCAGGCTGATTTCAGAAAGGCCTGGAAGAGACGTGATCTCATGCTGAGGGAAGTAAGAGAACACTGTACACAACAACAAGAAGATGTGACGGTCAACTCTGATGGACGTGGCTCTTTTCAACAATGAGGTGATTCAAGCCAGTTCTTGACTTGTGATAAAAAGTGCCATCCACATCCAGAGAGAGAACTATGGGACTAAATGTGGATCAAAGCAGAGGATTTTCACCTTTTGTTATTGCTGTTGTTGTTTGCTTGTTGTTTGTTTTTACTTTCTCGGCTTTTTTTCCTTTTTGATCTGATTTTTCTGGTGCAGCGTGAGGAAGATGGAAATATGTTTAGTGTCTGTACTGGATTGCTTGCTGTCTAGGGGAGGGGAGGGGAGAAAGGGAGGGGAAGGAGAAAACTTTGGAACACAAGGTTTTGCCAACATGGATGCTGAAAAGTATCTTTGCATGTATTTGGAAAAATAAAAATGTTTTATAAAGAAAAAGTTAACCTCTTTTATGCTGGTAAAATTGGCATCCGGCTATTTTGGCCAGGCCCAAAGGGATCGGCCAAAGCCCGGCCTCGTCCCGGGAATGGCACAGAAGCTGGTGGCCCCTTATTCTCCTCTCATTCTCAGTCTTATTACTCTCTTCTTTATTGCTCTCTCTCAATTAAACACCGAATAACGTTCTCAAAGGCAGCTTCTATTTTGTTGACACGAATGATCCTGCTCCCCGAGTGCCTCTTTCTTTTATGGTTTTGAAAGTTGCCAAAACTGTAGGTTTCCGCGGTAGGAATTTTGTTGGAGAACTCAGGAGAGCATTGGGCACGGTAACAGTAATATTCTGTGATGGTCAACCGTGACACTACAGCGAGCCAAGACAACTCCAGTAGGTTTGGGGTGGAAAATGCCATCCACATGCAGAGAGAGCATTATGGGAACTGAATGTGGCTGGAAATATGCGATTTTCACCTTTTTGTTTGTTTTTCTTTCCTGCAGGTTTTCCCCTTTTGTTTTGATTTTTCTTTCACTACATGACTAATAGGAAATATGTTTAAAATGATTATACGTGTATAACCTGTATCATGGTGCTTGCTGTCTTGGAGAGGAGAGAGGTAAAAGAGAGAGAGGAAAAACATTTTTTCTAAAGCAGGGATGTTTTATTCTTTGTAATTCCATTCCCTGTATTCGGTACAGAGACGGACACATTACGGGTACTCAATAAATGCTTCTTTTTTTTTTTTTTTTTTTTTAATTGTAGCTTTTTATTGACAGAACATATGCCCGGGTGATTTTTTTACAACACTCACTTCTGTTCCGACTTTTCCCCTCCCTCTCTCCACCCCCTCCCCCAGATGGCAAGCAGTCCTGTATATGTTAAATAGGTCACAGTATATCCTAGATACAATCTATGTGTGCAGGACCCAACAGTTCTCTTGTTGCTCAGGGAGAATTGGATTCAGAAGGTAGAAATAACTCGGGAAGAAAAACCCAAATGCAAGCAGTTTACACTCATTTCCCAGTGTGCTTTCTTTGGGTGTAGCTGCTTCTGTCCATCCTTGATCAACTGGAACTAAATTAGATCTTCTCTTTGTCAAAGAAATCCACTTCCATCAGAATACATGGAGAGAGAGAAAATTTGGAACTCAAAATCTCAGAAAAGTGAATGCTGAAAACTATCTTTACAGATAATTGGAATAATTCTATGAATAACATTAAACAGGGGAGAAAAAACCCACCAGAATATTTCTTCCTGGTTTTCCCCTCTCACTTTCTACCATGTGTTCATATACTTGTCTTCACTCATAACAACCCGAGGGCAGGGATTGTCTTGCTTGCTTTTATTTTTCACGTGGTAATCACTTACTAAGCTCTATTATCTATCAACGGGGAGGGAAAAAAAGGCATTTTATGGTTGCCTCTCACCAAAAGAGGAGCTTATTTAACAGAAATCCTTATTAGGCTCATTTAACTTTGCATTCATCTAATTAAAATATAGTTCAATGTATCAAAATTCAATTCCCACAAAGGCCACTGACCGCCAAGATTTCAAATTTCAGGGCCATACCGACATGCCCGTGCTTTAATATAGAGTTGGTAATGATTTGAATTAGAAAGCTCTTTTTATTTGTAGTACAGTAATTTCTTGATTTTTAGTTTCTATTTGCTTTAAAACATAGTTTTGACTACCCGGGAATTACACTAGTGGAAAACTAGCTGATAGAGATTGTCCTTTTCTGAAGGGCTCAGGGTGTAACTTCTCCCCTATTTCCTTTCAAGTCACTCAAAAATTCAGTCCATTGATTTGCTTTTTCTTGCCCCCACCTATCGTAAGACAGCATTTCTACGAAATGCTAAAACACTGTGGTTTATTTTATGACCTTACAAGCTTCTAAGCCATAAGAATTTCTTTTATAGTGTTTCCTTCTTTCATCCTACAAAATGTTTTATTTGTTCTGAAATCATCTGCAGCAAGTTCAGCTTTTCTCTCTCAAAGATATCAGTATTTTACCCTCATGTGGTTATATGCTCATTTTAATTTGATCTTTCATAACCTAAGCACCCTCTATGGAGTGTGCATACACTGGATTTATTCCTCTATCTTTTTTTTTTCGTTCTTAATATAGCTTAATATAATCTCATTTATACAATTTGAACTTATTTTCTTCAAACAATTGATTTGAACACAAATTACCTAACAATTGATTTCAGCTGCAGTAGTATCATTAAATTTCACTTACTTTCTGGGGTTTTCTGATTTCAAAACAAGTTTTCCTTTTTCCGGAAGCACTTTGGGGTTTACTTTCAATCTGGAAGTCCTAATCAGAACTTATTTGGTGCCTTCAGGTTAGTTTAAAATCAGTCAACAACAGAAGGGAAAATGAACCCCAATTCTATTTCTTCTTTTCTGAAGATGACCTAAAATGTCCTTCCTTCTAATAAGAAAAATTCTTTTCTTCAGTAAAAGTATCCCAACTTTAAATACAGTTCTTAATTATATCCTTATTCCATCCCAGCTTGATCTCCCCAAACTTCCAAGTTAGAGCTCCACTAGCTAAAACTTTTTCTGGCTGAGCAAATGTGTTTACTTTTTAAATTCCGGAGTTGTGGAATTATTGAAGTTCAAAAGAGTTTTATTCTAACTCCTCCTCTACTGTTTCCTAGGTTTTTCTTTTTTTTAAATACTTCCCCCAATTCCTGTTATATTGAATCTCTCCCGAACATATGTCATGACTAATAAGACTTAAAATTCGTAAGTAAAAAATAAAGGTTTAAAATGAAAGCTACAGAATCCCTAGGCATTTGAAAAGTCCCTTTTAAGGAAGAGGTGGTCTGTGAATTTTTTGCTTTTCATCAAACTTTCCAGAGTTTGCTAGTACCCCATAAGCTTATCAAAATGCTTTGTAAAGACATCCAGATTAGTCCCCAAATTTGGATTCCAATCATCAGTTTTTGTATGTTAGTTTTCAGGGAATTTCTAGATCTAGCTTTTATCTTAACACTCTCCAAAGTGATCTGGGTTGGAAACAGAGAGAAAAGAGCGATTTGTCTTTTCTTAAGACTTTTTAAAAAGTTTATATTTTTTACAAAGCATTTCTTTTGGTGGATTACAGCAACAGAAAAGCCCTAGGTACCTCCAGAGAGGGGATTGTGGGGACCGAATGTAGATCACAACATAGTATTTTCACCTTTTTTGTTGGGGTTTGCTTGGTTTTTGTCTTCTTTCTCAGTTTTTGTTATTTTTTTTCTTTTCTGATCTGATTTTTCTTGTGTAGCATGAGAACTGTGGAAATGTGTGGAGGAATTGCACATGGAATTTCCACAACATATCGGATTGCTTGCCGTCTAAGGGAGGGAGTGGAGGGAAGGGAGGGAGAAAAAAGGTTTGGAGCACAAGGTTTTGCAAGGGAGAAGGTTGGAAACTATCTTTGCATATGTTTTGAAAATAAAAAGCTATTATGAAAAAAAAAAAAAAAAGAAAACGAAAAGTCATAAGTAAAACATCTGTTGCCCGTGGGTTGGCACAAAGCACAGACAAAATGAACACATTTCTCATTCTCTTAAAGAGTTTCCTAATTGTATAAGGTCCCTTTCTATCTGAGGTAAAGAACCCCCTGATTCTACACTTGGTTTCCTTATTTACCAAACAGACACAGGAGAGTTGTTTTTTTATTACTATATAATAGCCTTTTATTTACAAGCTATATGCATGGGTATTTTTTCAGCATTGACAACTGCAATTTTTTGGACAATTCCAACTTTTCCCCTCCTTCCCCCTATCCCCTCCCCCCGATGGCAGGTTGACCAATACACGTTAAATATGTTGAAGTATAAGTGAAATACAATATATGTAGACATGTCCAGTTATTTTGCAGACACGGGAGATTTCGAGGTCAAGGTCTTGCCTCTCTCCTCTATAAAATATAGAACTCATGACCATCTTGGGGTTAGACTCCTCCAGTGAGCAGAAGAGAATTTTTCTTTTTCCTAATTAACTTAATGCTTCTAGAATCTTATCAGTAAAAAATGTCATTTAGTTACAATATAAAATTACTTGTCTAATTTGCCAATTGGGTTCACTCATTTAAAGTACATTTTGTACTAATAGATGGAAGAGCTAGATCGTTCCGTTCCTCTAGACTTTTTGCACAGGAAGAACACCCGAGAATGAGTAAAGTGAAATAATTTCTAATATGGTGAAGATTAGGGGGGGGGTTTAGCTCCGACTCAGTTTCCCCACTTTTAGGAGATTGCTCATAACTTTCTGAGAGGAATCAAAAGTTCTATACTTTGGCCAAAGCAGTGCCCTAAATGCTTAGTCTTCTCAAACCAAACTAACACAGCTTAATAGTTTTTTTTTGGGGCATCCCTGGACAGGGAGTCCATCTCTGTCTCAGTGGTATCTATCGGAATTGATGCCTGACCCTTAGAACTTCACCCCTCGGCTCCCAGGGGCATCTCCGACCAGGAACTGGGGAAGTTCCTCCATGGAGGAACTTCTGTTGACCAATCCCGAACAGATACTCCAGGTACCTGCCTTTTGTGAACAACCTTCCCCACATTCGATTACAAGACCCCCATGAGATCACAATGTAAGAAGTTTTGCTCTAGATGGTTCCTTACCCTTCTCACCCCTAGACTAATTTCAGAGAGAACTAATGACAAGAATGATTTGATTATTCCTTGTTGAGAAGACTTTAAAGGCAAAAAAATCTCTTTTAACTCTGCCAAGGAATTTTAAGATTAGCGAGGTGGCTAGCTGGGGGGAAAATGAGGGACTAGCAATTCTACCGAATCTCTAACAAAACGACAGTAAAGAAAACAAAGGAAAAAGAAAAAAGTTGCACATGTATATGTAGGTATGTATTTTATACATATTTTTATAAAAATGGACTTTTATGCTCTGGAGCTTGTAAATGTAGACAGATTAGTCCCAAATTCAAATAGTCCTTCTTAGGCCAATTGAGAACCTTTTTTTAAAAAGAAAATTAATTTAGGGTGATTCAAGGCAGAGTCCCCAGTTTTCAGCTTGCGGAGACTTGCCTCGGTCTCAGAATCTGGGTGCAGACGATGAGGGGAGTTCGACCTCCCGGGGCCTGTGTCCACGGGGGAGCCATTGGCAAAAATCCGTCCTGGTGTGTAGCTCCTTTTCTGACCCTTTGCCACAGGGCTGGCCTAAAGAGGTTGGGGTTCACGCCTTGTTGTCCCATCTGGGTTGCCAATAATGTGGAGTTAAAACTACAACAAAAGAAACTGAGGCAGAGCTCTAAGCCAACGGCACCTTTCTGATGAAATGGACTTCAGATCTGCCTTGGGCTCTGAGATGCCCCATTCCTCTAGGGCTTTATTTTGATAAGGTTCGATACCCGATTGCTAGAGGAGCTGCACAAAATACAGAATCTAATTGGTTGATAGACTTTGGGTTGAGGACCAAAAATAATGTGTCAGCCCAAAAATCACCACCAGGTTAATATATATATATATATATATATATATATATATATATATATATATATATTTATATATATATATATATCAGCAGGAGTGTCTCAGGTTGGGCAAAACATGGAGCATCTCCGCTGACTGAGTAGTCCAAAGATGGTCACCTGCTCATGTAATCTGGAGAAACAAAAATAAGTTAGAAAACTTGCTGTGTAATTGAGTCACCTCCATTACTCTGGGCTTAGTCACCATAGCAAAGAAAAACAAGGGTGGAGGGCCCCTGGTTGGCTTCCTAGGATTAAGGGAGCCAATTTACAATCCGGGGTTCACAGGTCTGGAACCCAATAGTCACTCCCCCTATGGAGTCATAGAAAACGGGTTCACCTTGATTGGGATAGAGTAGGGCTCCAAATGAAGCGTTCTGGCGTGTCTCAGTCTCCCGGTGGTCCACTGGGGGATGTGAACTTAGCCCAGCGCTCTCTTTTCCTTGCACGATGGGATTTGATTCTATCTCCCGGTGTGGCCCTGAGAAGCCTTAGGGGATGTTGGGAGATCCTGGTGGTCTCGGGTCTCTTTCAAAGAACGTCTGCCTCTGGCACCGCGCGCTGTTGGTCCTTTATTTCCGACTGCGTCTCCTGGTGTTTGGAACCTCAGTCCAACTCTGTGTAGTGACATACTCCGGGGACTAGCCCTTTCTCTGCCTCTTGTGAGACTTCCAGATCTTGTTTCTAATACCTGATTTCTGCGGCTCACACACCTGGCTTGTGTTCAGAGCTCTAGTTGCTGCTTGGTTGGCGAGAGTTGGTGACGCTTTCCCTGGCGCGGCTCCTCTCTTTGCCTCCACTTACTTCAGACCCGTTTCTGAAAGCTTTGGGCTGCCTCCGGTCTCATTCCGGATTGGTCAGAGGAGTTTCTTTCCATGTCTTTGGTGTTTTATTTGGTATTGATCTTTTTAGGTTCTTTTCAACTACAGGGGAATTGTGTGTGTGGGAGCTGGGCATCTCTGACCTGTCACATCATCCTCTTAACAGGACGTTTTATATATATATGTAAATAATATTTATTTAGTAGTAACGCTACCGTATCGATAGGCTACATTGGGAGGCCCAAGGAAGATTGCCAAGCTGTCGAGTATCCAACCAGGATAGAAAGACCTGGAGTCCATGAGGGGATTTATTGAGGGTACCGGGGATGGTTATTTTGAAGAAGGGAAGACTTCCTGTCCTTGAAGGCCATGTGCAAGTGGGATTATTAGCCTTGTTTTGCTCGGCCCCAGAGAGCACCACGAGTAGCCAGAGGGGGAAGCGCAGAGGTGCCCGTGTCAAGAGAAACATTTTGGATGTAAAGGAGAAGGAGCTTTACTTCGGGAATCCCTAAGGAGAGCCCAGATGACAGGAGGGATTTGGGGGCAAATGTCACACTAGGTGGGCCAAGTGTCCCATTCGGCGACTCTTTTGAGCGTCGCCACACATGCACACAGAAGGAAATTTAGCACAATTTGAGGAGCGTGAGATACTAACAGCTGAGTGGATTTAGAGAAGGGAATCAGGAAAGACTTGAAGGAAGAGAGAGAGAGAAGGTGTGGAGCTCTGGGGGCAGGGGGCTAGAGCTGGGATTGTGGACCTCTCCGGGAGGAGCCGGCTTCCCTCACCGGGGTGAACCCTAAGCCTGCGGGGACCTCACTGCCCAACTCCCCTCGTCCTTGGATCTGACGACTCCCTCTTCGGAAGGGCTTGTGCCTGAGCCATGTATACTTTTGAAGACAACACATGTGTGATTGTGTCAATGCAAAGGGATGACCCCTCAGGGGCTGAGAACAATCTAGCTTCCTTTTAAGGGAAGGACCTCGGCCCACCCGCTGGGATCAAACTCCTCGGGAGGAAGCAAGCCCTCAAGGGGGGAGCCTGGTCCCCATGCCGGTTCCTCTCCTCCCTTTCCCTGACCCCAGTCAGACCCAGAGCATTTCCCATTCCCACCCCCTTCCCTGAATCGCACAATTTAAACAGGTGAAAAAAAGAGAAAGGTTCCATGTGTCCGGTGATGGGAGAGTCCAAAGCGGGGGCTCTTCCATTGGTTATTTCCAGAGCCTCATTCTTCTCAGAGACAAAACACGGGGTGAGGGCCAAGGAAAGCAACACTGAAGAATGACCAAATGTAAGGAGAAAGGAGAGAGTCGGACACACAGAATCAGAGAGACACATGGGGAGGGGGGGAGACAGAGCTGGGGGACAGAGGTGGGAAAAGGCAGAAAGAATACAAAGAGAGTGGGGGGAAAGAGGAAGGCAAAGAGAGACAGAGTGAAGAGGGAAGACACGGGAGGTGGCCAGGGCAGTGCCTTGTCTGGCCCAATCCTAAGCAGCGCTCCAGGAGTTCTCCATCATCATCGTGCAGGTGGGGAGACTGAGACTTAAGGAAATTTGGGGCCTTGTCAAACCATGATTCTTTTAAAAAAACTTTTTCTTATTGACCAAAGATATGCGTGGGAAATTTTTCAACACCGACCCTTGCAAACATTTCGGTTCCAACTTTTCCCCTTCTTCCCCCCACCCCCTCCCCCGGATGGCAGGCGGTCCCATACACCAAACCATGATCCAGACCGGCGTGTGTCAGGGGTGGGACTCGACCTCGGGGCTTCCTGTGTCTTTGTCCACCACAGTTATATTGTTCCGTTAGACCTCAGTACCAAGGCGAGGAATCACCGGTTGGCAAAAACCACGGGGAGGACTGAAAGCGGTCTGGCAGAAGTGAAACGTAGAACAGCGTTTCACATGGCACAATAAACTCCAGATAGATGGAGACCTAGTCACGTATAAGTCACATCGTGAATAAATCATAAGCACAGAATCAGGCTCCTTCGGCAACTCTGGCCCACCAGGGAATGTGCAAGGATCACAGAAGACAAAAGGGACAGTTTGGATCATGGAAAATTGTATGTGTTTTTGCACAAATAAACCCAATGCAGTAATTAGGAGGGAGGGAGGGAGGGAGGGAGGGAAATCTCTGCCACAGTTTTCTCTTTTTTTTTTTTTTTTTTTTTTTTTATTTAATAGCCTTTTATTTACAGGATTTATACATGGGTAACTTTACAGCATTAACAATTGCCAAACCTCTTGTTCCAATTTTTCACCTCTTACCCCCCCCACCCCCTCCCCTAGATGTCTGCCACAGTTTTCTCAAAGATGATTCCAACGTACGAGGACAAGAGCCATTTCATGATAGATAAATGGTCACAAGGCCCTTGGCAAAGGAAGAAAGCCAAGACTTGATTTGATTTGATTGAAGCTTTTTATTTTCCAAACATGCAAGGATAATTTTTCAACATGGCCCCTTGCAAAACCTTGCGTTCCAAATTTTCCCCTCCTTGCCTCCCCTAGATGGTGGGTAATCCAAAATCCGACCAATGAAGGGGCTTTCCATCCATTAGAGAATGACTGAAAATATAATGGAGGTTATTGTACCATAAGAAAAGACAGAACGGACAGTTACGCGTCACAGAGAAAGCTAAGGAAACGAGGTCTTCAGAGAATAACGTTAGCGGAGCCTGGACAGCGGTTGATACCCTAACAATAGGAATCTGAATACTCAACTTCCCCCCTCCTCCCAAACACACACACACACTCTGACTTTGCTTCTTTTCCCAGAATCCTCAGGGTTATCCTGATGGCTTTGGTTGCTAGTACTTTGCTTATCTACATGCTTCCCTTAATTTGTCAAGCCAAATGTAAGCTTTTAGAAAAAGTTCTTTCCTCAGATGGCCTGGTAGCAATGATTGGTACAAATTACCCCCCCCCAAAAAAAAAAAAAGCTTAGATGCACTTTCCCCAAAATAGCGTTGATGGGAAGGCTCTTTGGAAAGTGCTCTGGTGCGTGAGGTCTGTATGTAGAGAATACTTGTACCAGACAGTTGCCTCCCAACCCCGGGTATCAGAAAGACTGTCTCCTCTTCCCACGTCCCGTCTCCATCTGCGTGCGGGGCCCTTTGCTCGTGGTCAGCCGTGCCCTTTCCTACTGGCTCAGAAGTGGGAGCGCCGGTGGTGGGATGTGAAGTTCCTTCTGGGTTGACTCCAAAGTTCCCCAGGCCCATAAGTCCTTGCAAAATGATTAGTTGGGAGTTTATAGGAAGAGGCTTTAACGTCTGGTTGACTTTGTGGATCGATTCATGGGAGTGGGAGCGATCCCGCCAGCTGCAGCAGCCAGTTCCCCAAGGAAAGGGAGGAGGTGGCGCGGCCGGGAGCCTCAAACTGCCACCATGTTCTGAGCTCGCCGGAGATAGCCTAGGACCCCAAGTCTGAGAGCCGGGGCCCTCAACTCCAACTACTGGGCCTGCTTCCAGGCTAGCCTTCAGGGAGAGGAAGGGCCCACTTTCTTAATCACCCTCATGCCAACTGCTCCCGGCCAGCAGCAGGCAGATGAGCATCCCGAGCCTGGAGGGGCAGGGCTCCTGGCCCCATCTCCACCCCCCACTCTGCCGGGCCCTCCCTCACGGATGCATCCCTCCTGCTTAGAGGCATGCCAGTCTCCTCTCCCATTAGTCACCATATCCACTTTGTCTCCTTTATCTTCCAGGTCCGTTTCTTATATTTTTGTCTATTTTTTTCAGTCTTTTGAGTTCATCTATATCTTATCTATCTAGTTATATCGTTTAATCTTTTTCAGGGGCAACCAGTTCCTACCACAATGCGTAGAGCAGCAGGCCTAGTCAGGAAGTTCCACTCTAGCCTCAGACACTAGCTGTGTGACCCTGGGCAAGTCACTTAACTGCCTCAATTCCGTGTCGGTGTGGGGTTCCCATCCTGGTGCACGCCCTTATCCTTAAAAAACAACCAAACAACCACCCACCCTTTGGTTTGGGCATCTGGGCCATCCCGGCTTTTGTTCATGTCTCCTCTCTCTTCTACCCAGACTCCTCTGCAAAGGCTCTCTGCCCACTGGCTCCCCTTGCTCACATCCCGCACCGGCCACTTCTCAGCCCTTTGCCTTCTGGCCTCCCACGGCCCCCTCGGAGAACGGGAGACTCTTAATGGCTAAATGCAAAGTACTTTTCCCAGCCTCAACTTCTTGCCTCTGTGGCCCTCAATCCTATTGACTGCCCCCCCTCGTGTTGCCCTCCCTTTTGGGGGGTTTCAGGCCATTGAAGTGCCCTGCTTTTCCTCGTAGCTTTTTCTGTTCCAGGCCAGCCCCCAGTCCCCGGGGTGGATCCTCCTCTTGTCTCTTGCTGTATTTCCCGGGCTCCCCTGGGCTTCCACGTCTGTCTTTTGTACTCCAGGCCCCATCCCCAGGGCCGGACTCCCCACCCCGGATTCCCCGCTAGATCTCAGCTGCACTTGGCCCAATATAGCCGTGCTCTTGGCCTCTGCCCCCTCCCCTATGGTTTGGGGGGTGACCCCGGTTCCCCCGTCAGCCAGCTTTACATCCAGTTTGCTTCTCCTCGAAGGGGACGATTTCTCCCCGTGCCTTTGCCATTTCCTTCTGGAGACTCGACCTTTCCCCGAATCCCCCGGCTTGGGGAGAGGTAGCAAGTGGGGTCCCCCCACGCCCCTCCCCCCCACAACCAGGCCGTCTGCTTTTCCTAGCCTTGCTGGGCACAAGCCAACTCTGGCTCTTTCCCTTTTGAAGGCTGGGAGGCTTCAAAGTGGGCAGAGGGACTGGGAGGCCACAAGGACCCGGCAGCCCCTAAGTGGCATCCGAGGGATGCCCTTGGGCTCTTTCCCTTCTTTCCATCAAAGGACCCGGTTTCCTCCAGTGTGGGGCAAGCTAGGGCCGGGCCTTGGAGCCATTGCTGCTCAGCTCTGGCTCCACAAACTCCCCTGGTCCGTGCCCCCCCCCCCCGCCCCTGGCGGACGAGGGCCGGGAGCCTGAGCCCGGAGCCGGGGTTGCCCGGACAACAGGGCTGCTCTTTGGGGGGCATCCCAGAGACCCCTGGGAAGCGGGAGCAGTGTGGGAGGGAGAGCTTGGCGTGGTCCCTGGGGCCCTGGAGGCCCACGCAAGAACCCGGCCCGGATGGGGGTGCCTGTGGACTCAAATGGAGGCTGGCCTGGGAAGGCCAGGAGTCACTGCGATTGAGGGGAAAAGGGGAGCTTGGCAGCCAGGGCAAGAGACAAGGGCCAGGGTGGGCAAGCGCCGGCGGTGCAGTGGGCAGGGCTCCCCGAGGCAGCCCCGGAATTGCCGGGGTGCTGCTGAGGGGATGGGGGTTGGAGGGCGGAAGGAGCCCGGGGTGAGGGAGGGGCCCCGGGGAGGGGCGGGCTGGGGGGCCAGGAAGGAGGGAAACTGAACTGCAGCCCCAAGAGAAAACGCGGGCTCCTGGGGCCGGGGGCGGGGCGCCCATGGGGCCGGGGGCGGGGCCGGGCCGCTGGCGGGAGGAGGAGGCCGAGGAGGCGGGAGAGGCTGAGGAGTCGGCGGCTGAGCCCCCTGGCAGCTAGCAGGCAGACGTCCGCAGCCGAGCCCCAGGGAAGCCAGGGTTAGCGAGCGGGCGGCCCGGGTGGGATGCGCCCGACCGGCCGTGCCCCCCCCAGCGCGGGCCCCCCCATGGGCCTGTCCTCCCCCCTTCTGGGGTCCTCGCCCCCACCCCTCTGGGCCCCCCCCCCATGCTTGTGGCGCTGCTCCCCTCCCCTCGCGAGCCTTTCCCAGCTAGCCCTTCCTCGACGACAGGCACGGGGCTAGTACCCAGAGCCTGAAAGGAAAAAATGGAACTGTGCCCCCCCCACCCCCGGTCCTCCCAGTTTCCTCCCTGGCCCCCCAGCTCCATTCTGTCTGTCCCCCCCCTTTCCTCCGTTCACTATCTCCCGGTGGCCTCCATCCCTGTCAGGAGATCCCATCAGCCCCTGGGCACATGCTCCTGGCCATGCTAAGGGAAGGGGCCATGTGCGAGAGCTGGGGTGCGCATGGGGTGGGGAGGAAAGTCCCCGGAGAGCCCGCCTAGTCTGGAAGGAGAGTGGGGCCCCGGGGGACTCCTTTCTGCCCTTGTTGCCCAGAGCCTCGGCCCGTGCCCAGCCACCTTCTCTCCTTCAGGATGGAACTCGTGATGGGGGAGCCTAGGATGAATGGCCTGGTCCCCAGGGGCCCCCCGGAGCCCGAGCAGTAAGTAGGGGACTGGTTGGAGGGACTGGCCACGGGGAGGGGGGGAAGGTGGGCCACGGGTGCCAGCTCCAGGTCACCCAGGAAGCCTCAGCCCATCACTTTGCCCCTCCAGGTCCCAGGCCGAGCTTGCCGGCTTCCTGCCCCGGCCTCCTCTAGGCAAACAGGCTGTGCAGTTCTCGGATGTGAGTGCCCCAGTGGCCCCCCATGAGTGCCCCAGCCCCCTGTATGTGAGTGCCCTGGAGCCCTGGATGTGAGTGCCCTGGAGCCCTGTATGTGAGTGCCCTGGAGCCCTGGATGTGAGTGCCCCAGTGGCCCCCCCCATGAGTGCCCCAGTGCCCTGTATGTAAATGCGCTGGAGCCCTGTATGTGAGTGCCCCAGCCCCTGGATGTGAGTGCCCCCAGCCCCTGGATGTGAGTGCCCTGGAGCCCTGGATGTGAGTGTCCCAGAGCCTTGGATGTGAGTGCCCCAGTGGCCCCCCCCATGAGTGCCCCAGCCCCCTGGATGTGAGTGCTCTGGGCCCTGTATGGTGCCCCAGCCCCTGGATGCAGTGCCCCAGCCCCCTGTAGGTGAGTGCCCCCAGAGCCTTGGATGTGAGTGCCCCAGTGGCCTCCCCCATGAGTGCCCCAGTGCCCTGTATGTGAATGCCCTGGAGCCCTGTATGTGAGTGCTCTGGAGCCCTGTATGTGAGTGCCCCAGTGGCCTCCCCATGAGTGGCCCAGCCCCCTGGATGTGAGTGCTCTGGAGCCCTGTATGTGAGTACCCCAGTGGCCTCCCCCATGAGTGCCCCAGTGCCCTGTATGTGAGTGCCCTGGAGCCCTGTATGTGAGTGCTCTGGAGCCCTGTATGTGAGTGCCCCAGCCCCCTGGATGTGAGTGCCCCAGCCCCCTGTATGTGAGTGCCCTGGAGCCCTGGATGTGGTGCCCTGGGCCCTGGATGTGAGGTGCCCCAGTGGCCCCCATGGTGCCCCAGTGCCCTGTGTAGTAAATGCGCTGGGCCCTGTATGTGAGTGCCCCAGCCCCTGGATGTGAGTGCCCCAGCCCCCTGGATGTGAGTGCCCTGGAGCCCTGGATGTGAGTGTCCCAGAGCCTTGGATGTGAGTGCCCCAGTGGCCCCCCCCATGGTGCCCGGCCCCTGGATGGGTGCCTCTGGGGCCCTGTTGTGGGTGCCCCAGCCCCTGGATGTGGGTGCCCCAGTGGCCCCCCATGGGTGCAAGCCCCTGGATGTGGGTGCCCTGGGCCCTGTGTAGGGTGCCCCAGGTGCCCCCCCGTGAGTGCCCCAGCCCCCTGGATGTGAGTGCCCTGGAGCCCTGGATGTGGGTGCTCTGGAGCCCTGGATGTGAGTGCCCCAGTGCCCCCCCATGAGTGCCCTAGCTCCCTGTAGGTGAGTGCCCCAGAGCCTTGGATGTGGAGTGCCCAGTGGCCTCCCCATGGGTGCCCCAGTGCCCTGATGTGGTGCCCTGGGCCCTGTGTGGGGTGCCCCAGTGGCCGCCCCATGGGTGCCCCAGTGCCCTTGTGGAGTGCCCTGGGCCCTGTGTGAGTGCTCCGGGCCCTTGTGGGTGCAGTGGCCTCCCCCATGAGTGGCCCAGCCCCCCTGGATGTGGGTGCTCTGGGCCCTGTATGTGATATGGCCTCCCCAAGGTGCCCCAGTGCCCTGTTGTGGTGCCCGGGGCCCCTTGTGGGTGCTCTGGACCCTGGTTGGGTGCTCGGGCCCTGGATTTGTGCCCCAGCCCCTGGATGGAGGGTGCCCGGGGCCCTGGTTTGGTGTCCCCAGGGGATGAGGTGCCCCAGTGGCCCCCCCATGGTGCCCCAGCCCCTGGATGGGTGCTCTGGGGCCCTGTTGTGGGTGCCCCAGCCCCTGGATGTGGTGCCCCAGGTGGCCCCCCCCAGGTGCCCCAGCCCCTGGTGGAGGTGCCCTGGAGCCCTGGATGTAGGTGCTCGGAGCCCTGGATGTGAGTCCCCCAGTGCCCCCCATGGTCCCCTAGCTCCCTGTGGGTGGGCCCTCCGGGCCCTGTAGGTCTCTGGGCCCGGGAAGTCCCAGTGGCCTCCCCGGGTCCCCAGCCCCCGGATGTGGGTCCCCAGTGGCCTCCCCATGATGCCCACCCCGGATGGAGTGCTCTGGAGCTGTTGTGGCCCCTGGGCCCCCCCATGGTGCTGGCCCCTGGATGGGGGTGGGTGGCCCCCCGGGCCCCAGGTTGTTGGGGCCTGGTGAGGGTTGCCCCCATGGCCCCCCCCCATGGGGGCCCCCCGCCCCCTGGATGACCCGGGCCCCTGGATGGGGGTTTCGGGCCCGGTGGGGGTTGCCCCAGTGCCCCCCCAGGTTGGTAGGGGTTTGGGTTGCCCCCGGGCCCGGATGGGGGCCCCGGGTGGGGCCCCCAGGGTGTGGGGGAGGATGGGCCCCCTGGTGGGGGTGCCCCCAGGGGTTTCCCCAGGGGTTGCCCCCAGGGTGGGGGTTGGGGCCCTGGAGGGGGTTGGTCCAGGGGACCCCGTGGGGGTTGCCCAGGTGGGCCCAGGTGGCCCCTATGTGGGGTTGGCTTGGACCCGTGGGGGTTTGGACCCCTGTCCCAGTCCCCTATTTTTGGTTCTTTTCCTGTCCATTTGGTTTGGGGGAGTTTGGCTGTGTTTCCCTTCGGGCCGATTATGGGGGTCTGGGGGTTTATTTATGTCCACACGGGGTTGTGGGTTGATGGGGTTGGGGGGTTGGGTTTCTGGGGGTTTTTTTGGGGTTTTTTCCCAGGGTTCCGGATGGGGTTCTTCGGTATTAACCCCGTGGTGGGGGTTGGTGGGTCCTCTATAAAAGGGTCCCTGGCCCTTTGGTTCCCTGGTCCCCCATGGGCCCCCGCCCTCCGGGGTCCGGTCGGGGATGGGTTGGGGTTTGGGAGTCGGGACGTGGCGGGGGTCTCTGTACTCGGGGGGTTTTGGGGGGGGGTTGGGGGCGGTGGGGTTGGTCGGTGGACGGGCGGGGCCCCCCTCCCTTTGCCCTGTTTACGCCGGGATCCTTATTCCGGGGGCCCCGGTTTTTGGGGACTTTGGACGGGGAACCCGGACCCCGGTTGGTTGGGGTTGGCGGTGGTGGCCCTGGACCGTTGGCGTGGGACCGGTACGGTTTCCCCTGGGGGCGGGGGCCCCCGGGGGCCAGGTGGGGTTTATCCCGGAAAACCGGGTTCGTTTTCTGGGGGCCGAGGGGCCGGGTTCGGGGCCCCCTGGTCTGGGACGCGGGCCCCGGGAGGGGGTGTCCGGGGGTGGGTTGGGGGGTTGGCTCTGGGGCGGGGTCCTGGGGTTCCCTCTGGTGGGGGTTCCCGGGGCTCCCCCCCTGGCGTCGGGTCGTTTGGGGGGGGGGATCGGGGTGGGGAGGGGGGGAGGGTTGGGTTTGGGTGGTTGGGTTTGGGACGGGTCCCATTTGGTTTTTTGGTTCCCCCGGCCCGTCTGTCGGACCCTGGAGGGTTCCCCCCCCCCGGTTTGGCTGACTCCCGCTGCCAGGGGGCCCACCACAGTCCCGGCCAGGGGCACCCGCCCCGTCGACCGGGTGTTGCCTTGCCCTGTCCACCCAGGGGGCTGGGGCTTTTGCGGCCAGAGCAGCCTCAGCTCCATACCCCCGCTCCAGCCCCTGGTTTTGGACGGCAAGTTCTCATGTCCTGGCCGGTTGGTCGTCCTGCCGGCCCTCGGCCTTGAGCGAGGAAACATCGCCTCTGGGGTGGGGGAGGAGAGGGATGCCAAGGGAGGGGGATTGGACCATAGGACTCCCCCCAGTCTAACCATTCCCCTGTGTGTGTCCCCGTCCCTGCCCTGCACAGGGTACCTGGGCTACACCAGCGGCCTCTCCCTCACCTGCTGGTCCTTTTTCCTTTGAGTTCGAGGGCCGGTGGGGGATGAATGGGGTGGGGGGGCTTGGGGAGAGGCTTGGGCTGGGCTGGCCTCACCCTGCGTGGCTCTGCTCCCGCCTCCTGGCAGGTGATCTACAAGAAGTTCTCCATGGAGTGCCCCTGACCAGTGGGAACTGGACCACAGGGCCTGCCCAGGACCTCAATGACACCTGCGAGGTCCAGTTTTTTCCCAAACTCCAGGTCAGGCCTGTTATTGCCCCCGCCCCCACTCCCCCTTCTCCACCCTACTGCCTAACATGGGCGCTAATCCCGTCCCTTTTAGGTCGGGTCGAAACAGGGGTCCGAAAGGAGGAGGGGATGCTTCGGGACCCCAGGAGACTTGCCCATTCCAAGCTCAGCCCTGGTGAAGGGCCGGGGCCAAGAAAGTCTTTTGGAGGGGGTTTGGAAAATGTGGGGGACAATGACAATCCCTGGTGGTTGGCCCCCCTGTTTTCCCCAGACACACCATCCCATCCTGGTTTGTTCGTCTGCCACCCAGAAGTCCTCCCCATTTACACAGAGCTGCGCAGGTACGGAGGGACGTCACAGTGGGAGGCCGGGGAGGGGGGCGGGGACCAGGTCCGGGACAATGGTGGGCCCCGGGATCGGGGATCGAGGAGCCGGGGCGAGAGGATGCGGGTGGGGGGCCCCACATGGGGACCATGCCTTTTCTCTGTCGCCTCCAGACCGTCCCAGCGCCGGATGCAGGCCGTGGCAAACATGTCCATTGGGGCAATGTTTCTTATGTATGGGCTGACGGCAACGTTCGGTTACCTCACCTTCTTTGGTGAGAGGAGCAAGGAGGTCCTGGGATGGGAAGACGGGGAGGCTAGAGGGGGACTGGGAGGCTGGAGGGGGGCTGGCTTCTGCCCCAGGTTGACATCTGTGCGTGTCCACATGTACATGTGCGCATGCCCGCCTTCCCAGGCCATGTAGAGGCGGAGATGCTACATATGTACAGTCAGGACCTGCTGATCCTCTGCGTGAGACTGGCGGTGCTCATGGCGGTCACCCTCACCATCCCGGTCGTCCTCTTCCCGGTGGGTGAGCCTGGACGGGGCGAGGAGGCAGGGCCTGGGGAGGAGGCCAGAGGCGGCCCGGGGAGGAGGCCGGAAGCGGCTGGGTCATCTGTGACCCTGGTGCTGTCTGCCCACCTCCAGATCCGCCGAGCTATCCAGCAGCTCCTGTTCCCAACCAAAGCCTTCAGCTGGACCCGGCACGGCACCATAGCCCTTGTGCTCCTCGCCTTGGTCAATGTTCTGGTCATATTCGTGCCCGACATCCGGGACATCTTTGGAGTCATTGGTCAGTCTTCTTTCTCAAACCCCCTCCCCCCCTGCCGACCACCATCTCCACGGGCCCACTGTGACCGTCTTTTCCTTCCTCCCAGGAGCCACCTCGGCCCCCAGCCTCATCTTCATCCTCCCTAGTATTTTCTACATCCGAATCATCCCAAGGGAACGAGAGGCCTTGACATCTCGCCCCAAGCTCCAGGTGTGTGGGCTCATCAAAGAGTAGAGATCAGGAAGCTGAGTGGGGGGGGGGGGGGAGTGTGAGCAGAGCAAGGAGCGGGGGCTGGGGAAAGGAGGGAGAAGCCCCCAGCTGCACTGAGCCCTTCTTCTCCTCCCACAGGCCACCGCCTTCACGGCTCTGGGCGTCGTGATCATGGCCATGAGCTTGGGCTTCATCTTCACCGACTGGGCAGTGACCGGCCAGAGCAGGGGGACGGGCCACTGAGCCAGAGGCCCAGCCGGGGCTCCCCCACCTCAGCCACCGTGTGCTCCGACCACCCCCGGCTGCGCGGGGAGTATTTGTGTGTTTGGGCGGCGGGCCGGGGAGGGAGAGGGCCCCTGGGGCTCCGAACAATCAGCCTGCCTTCCAGAGGAAGGGCCGGGCTGGGCTGGGCTCTCTCTCCCCGTGGGGATCAAAGTCCCGGGAGGAAGGGGAGCCCCGGCCTGGGGTCTGTGGGCCACCCGCCATGGGAAGGAGATCGACTTGGCTTCACCTTTGAGAAAATGCAAAGAATAAAGAGAGTCTGGGGAGCTTGGCTCTTGGGTAATTGTGTCTGAGTCCTCAGCCCGGGCAGGAAGGCGGGGAGGATGGGATGGGAAAGGGCCAGAGCAGGCCACCGTTCACGTGGTGAGCCCGCTGCCGGGCCACCTGTGGGAACTCTGCGACCCGTGCAAGTTTCAGATCGAAACACCCCCTCTGGGCTCGGCCCTCTGGCTTCTGGGCCCCTCCCTTCCCCTCGAGGCCCCTGGAACCCTTGAGAAGCCCGGGCCTCGGGCCCCCGAAGCCTCCCTTCTCCACGCACCTATCCATTCAACATCCTCCCTCAAGCGTGGGCCTTCTGAAGGTCCAAATGAGAGCCCTCCCTAGTGACGTGGCCCTGAATGACAGCCACTATACTGCACGTGTCACATGGTACACACACACTGTGCACACATATCAGACACGCACAACACACACACATACTTATTGTGAGAGGGAGTTTCTCACCTCTCTGCCGGTTCTCTGCTCAGCTGAGCCTCTCCTATCAGGTGCTTTCTGAAGCCCACGTGGGACTGGACGTCAGCTACCTCCAAAGCATTCTGGGACAGTCACCTGAACCCAGCATGTGGTTCCGCCGGCGGCTGTCCCTCCACTCAGGGCCTGTTGCCAATCTACCAACCGCTCTGTATGCGCGCATGGCCACCTTGTGCCCCCAATGTGCAACGGGGTGGGGCAGAGCCCAGGGAGGCTTGCCACTAGAGGCCTCCGGCAACCCAGTTAGCATTGGTGCCCAGGATTGGTACGGGTCTGAATTGAACTCGGCTCTCCCTTGGCCCCCAGGCTCCCCGTGTGGCGGTAGGCCATTCCTGCGGTTGAGGGGCTCAGGCCAACGTAACCTATTAGCCCTCGCTGTGGCTTTTTCTGGGTGCTGTGAATGCATCCGGGAATGTGATCAGGGGCCACCGGGTGGCGCTGTAGCACACATAGCATCTGATCTGAAATCGGGAAGACTCTTCCTGAGTTCAAACCCAGCCTAAACATTTCCTAGCCGTGTGACCCCGGTCAGGTCCCTTCACCCCCATCTGCCTCAGTTTCTTCATCTGTCAAATGGCCTGGAGAAGGAAATGGGCAACCTTGGTGGCTCTGGGGTCACAAAGATTCAGATACTGAACCAACTCCCCAACAGCTTTGATCACAGAACCGACCAGATCCTCCTCCCGTGGGCCTATTCCCAGAACAGCTTGTTTTTCCTTATTGAGCCAGAGATGGGAAGGGAAGAAAAGCAGAAGACAGAAAGGGACCGGAAGGGAGCGAGGATTAGAGCCGGGCAGTGGAGAGCACAGCTCCGGCCTCTGCTGGGGGCCTCTTCCTGTGCTCCTTCCTCTTTGGGGGGGACACTGACGGTCTTACAGACCGGAGAGGGAACCATGACAGAAGAGAGGGATGAAGAGAGAATGGTGAGAGGAAGCCAGAGCCCGAGAAAGGGAGCTCAGGAGACCCGACATTGAAGCCGGCCCTGGCAGGAAGGGCCAGGCTAGGGTGGGGGCCCCAGGAGGCCATTGGTTGGGATTGGGGCAATGTGGTTTTCTTAGCTTCCTGTTCACTGGGTGCGGAAGTTCCCCTTCTTACCCGACACTGCTACTACTTGGGAAGGCAAGAAGGAGAGGCCACCATGAGCCGGGGACCTCGGGGATCCGGGGGGGCCCCGCAACAGCAGAACGTGCCCTCTGGCCTCCTGCAGGACCACGAGAACCAACGGCTGTTTGGCCTCCTGGGCCGAAAGTGCTGGGTCAGTGGGAGCCTTGCCTCCCTTCCCCACTCCTTTCTCTTTGCTCTACAGGGGACCCTCCCTCAGGAAAGGGGGGGCTGAAGCCGGATTCCTGGCGGGGGGGGGGCCGGGGACTGCCTACTCTTTCTTCTCAGGCTTCTTTCGGACCTCCACCTGACTTTCTCTCTCCATCTTGGGGGCCGCCCGGCTACAGACCCTGGCAACCTCAGTGGCCCAGCTGTACCTGGCACCCCCCAGCATGGGCGGGCGCTGGCACAAGGAACTGAGTGGAGCCATCTGCTTCGTGAAGGACAACCCTCGCCGGTCCTACTTCATCCGCCTCTATGGCCTCCAGGTACAGGCCGGGCCCCTGGCTCCGTCCAAGGTCTTTCTGACCGTCTGTCTCCTGGCCAGTCTCACTCCGAGTTTCTTTTTCCGTCCCCCTCCCTAGGAAGGACGACTCCTCTGGGAGCAGGAAATCTACACTCAGCTGGTCTACTCCGCCCCCACCCCATTCTTCCACACCTTCCCTGGCGATGTGAGTAATGGCACAAAGGGGGTTGTGGGAGAGAGGGGAGCGTGTGTTGGGCTGCCCCAGGGATGTGGGTTTTTCCAGGAGCTCAAGGATCTGGGAGTCTGGTGTTTGTGGGGGATGAGAACTGGCGCTAAGCACTTTGGGGTGGGGGCCGATGGCGATCGGGGATCTTCCCAGGACTGTCAGGCAGGCCTGAACTTTGCTGATGAGACCGAGGCACAAGCCTTTCGAGCTCTGGTGGAGGAGAAAATCCAGAAACGAAGCCAGAAGCAGAATGCTGGTGAGAAGGGGGCTAAGGTCAAAGGGCAGCTTGCCATGTCCTTCACATGGATTTCTGGGCCTTCTCTTGTATCTCAGACTCTCTTTTTGAGCCTGTTTCATGTGTGTGTGTGTGTGTGTGTGTGTGTGTGTGTGTGTGTGTCTACCTCTGTGTCTCTCTGTCCCTCCCATTCACCTACATCCCATTCACCTACATCCATCCCCTTTCTCCTCCCTGTGCCCCAAATAATGCTATTCTCTTGGGGTGGGTGCTGAGCTGGGGGGAAGACTGCATAAGGGAAATGTCATGACCTCTGCCCTTGACCCTCCAGGATCTCTCAGCACAGAAAGAAGAGGGGGCTCAACACCCCTTCCTTCCCAACCCAGTGGAGACCTCAGTGGTAAGCAGGGGGCTGGGCCCAGGCAGGAACAGCCGGCTGTGAGATTGGCCCCTCGCCCCTTCCGGCATCCTCCTCCATTTCTCCTCCTCTATCTCTAGTCCCAGCCAGTACCCTGGGCTCCCCATCTCTGGGCCTGGTTGCTGTGGACATACAGAACCCGGATATCACATCCTCAAGGTACCGGGGGCTCCCTGCACCGACTCCTTCTCCCCCGGACAAGAAGCGCTCAGGGAAAAAGAAAATCAGCAAGGCCGACATCGGGGCCCCCAGTGGATTCAAGTGAGGCCCTTTCCTCCCCTCCTCCCCTCCTCAGCCCTGCCTCAATCCCAAACTCCCTAGAGAGGACTCAGTGAGCAGCCGGGCAGGTGTTTAGAACGTTCTTGTGCAAACCGGAGCCCTTGGCTTCGAGCTGGGACGCCCTGTCCCAGCACCCTTCCCACTTGCCCTAAGCGAGCATCTGCTCTACTCGGCACAGGACTCATGGGAGGTAGAGAGCCCGGCCAACTTTTCCAGGGGACTCGGAAGCCTGGGAGATCCCTTTCAGATAGAGGGATGGGGGGGAGCATTCTACCAGACCAAGAACACGCAGGCAGAGCTTGGGGAATGGCTCAGAGAGCAGAATCGGCAGGGCTGGTGGGAGGGAGGGGAGGTCCCCGGGAAAGGGTTGAGAAGTCTGAGGTTGCTCCCAGAAGCCACAGGGAAGCAGCACCACAGGTTCTGGAACAGCCTGGGAATATGGGTAATTGGGAGGCTCCTGGTGTTGGCAGGAACTGGAAGGTTCCAAAGTGAATTTGAATTTGGCTTTGGGCTCAGCCCATTGGGGAGGGAGCCTTGCCTTCAGGGGATAACAGAAAGGCCAGAAGCCCAAGCATCCAGGCCGGTTGCTTTTGGGCAAATTAGAGGGGTGATGGCTTGGGTATTGTCAGATGGGCGGGGGGGGGGCACCGAGAGCCCAAGAAAAGGTCCGGGGATTGTGGCCTACTCGGAAGGAGTAGGTTCCATTGACTGGCCAAAGGGAGCCACAGAACAGTCAAAGGTGAGGGCCCCAGAGAGAGCAGTGAAAAGAGGTCAGGGGAGGGTGGGTTAAAGAGACAAGGAGGGGGCGCTCCTGCGGAGTGAAAGGCTGAGACTGAGAAGCGGGAGAGTTTGTCCCTTCACATTTGGGGGGGATCAGCCCCAGAAGCAGAGCACAGAGGAAACAAGAGGGCGGCGGGGAGGGAAGCGAAGGGAGTCTGGGAACCACGCTCCTGTCTCGTCCCTAACCCGAACTCTTGGCCTTCTCCAGGCACGTCAGCCATGTCGGATGGGACCCTCACAGCGGATTCGATGTAGGTTCCCTTAATATCCTCAGCCAGAGCTCCTTCTCTCTGTTCCCCCTAAACCCTCCCCCCCAAGTTAGGATTGAGCCTCGGGGGGGACATCCGTGACCCTACCGCCAACAGGTCAATAACCTGGACCCGGACCTGCGGAGCCTCTTCTCCAGGGCTGGGATCAGCGAGGCTCAGCTGACGGACGCAGAGACCTCGAAGCTCATTTATGACTTCATTGAGGACCAGGGCGGGCTAGAAGCCGTCAGAGAGGAGATGAGGCGGCAAGGTAAGTACCCCCATCTTGGCCCCTCGAGAGCCCCACTGAAGGGCCCCAGAGACCCCCTCCTTCCACAACCCCTGGAGTCACAAACCCTGTAGACATTGAGGCTGGGCCCCAGAGGCTCCTCTTGGCAAGACTGAACTCCAGCTCCTCCTGCCCGTCCCTCCCGGGGAGATCTGGACTGCACAGGGGAAGTGGGAAAGGGGATACAGGAAGGGACAGATGTGTGCACCCCGCCATCTAACGTTGCCTTCTTCTTGCTTTTCTGCTCTTGGAAGGCCCTGTTCCACCCCCTCCACCCCCATCTCGTGCTGGGGCCCCTCAGCGGTCCCCTGGCTCCTCTGTGGCTGGGAGCCGGGGGGGCCGGTCAGGACCCCTCCCCCCAGTACCCTCTGGGACCGGCGGGATCCCCAGTGTGCCTCCACCAGTTCCACGGGGACCCCCGCCTCCTCCCGGCCGTGGCGGTCCCCCCCCTCCTCCACCACCTACCTCCCACTTGGGGCCACCAGCACCACCGCCGCCGCCGCCAACGCCCGGGTCGGGGCCTCCGCCCCCTCCGCCACCCCCGCCGCCGCCTCCTCCGCCATCTGCGCCTTCGTCGGGAGGGACCGCGGCCGCGGCCCCGGCCCCTCGAGGTCGAGGGGCCTTGCTTGAAGAGATCCGCCAGGGCATTCAGCTCAACAAGGTGGGGCTGACAGTGCTTGCCGGGGGTGAGGGTGGCTGGATTAGGGATCTCTGGCTCAGGATCGGGGAGAAGCTGTTGGGGTAGTTTGGTGTCACCACCGAGTCACAGAGAAGGGATCCGTAAGATGAACAGGAGAGCCACGGGGCGTGGGGAGGGGATCCCTGAGGATGACGATGCTCAGTTTTGGAGTACCGATCGGAAGCTTTCTAGCGGGTTCTGACCTCTTCACAGACTCCAGGGGCCCAGGAAATCCCAGCTCCCCCTCCCCCAAGCTCTGAGGGCCTGGTGGGGGCCCTCATGCACGTCATGCAAAAGCGGAGCAAAGTCATCCACTCTTCAGGTGAGAAGTGACATGACCCCGAGCCTCGTCTCTTCCCTGAAGGCCGGCTGGGAGGACGGTGGGGGGGCTCACAGGGGCAGGGGCCGTTGGAGGTCTTGGGCCTCAGGCCCCCTTCGCTCACTATGTCCCTTTGTTCGCTCACAGATGAAGGGGAGGACCAGGGTGGTGAGGAGGATGAGGAAGACGAATGGGAAGATTAAGCAAACCCTGGCCTGTGGAAGAGCAGCCTCTCCCTGCCGCCTGGCCTAAGCGCGCCTCTCCCTTCTCAGAGTTCAGCTCCCACCTCCCCCATGTGTCCCCTGCATTGTAAAAACAATGACAGTTTTGAGAAATAAACCTTCTGCTAACTACTGCCATGGCTCCGTGGTCTTATTCTCCTTGAGGGAACGATCCATCCTTTCTATGGGTTGGCCTTTGACCCATTCCCACTTTAAGACCAGATCATTTCGTTTCCAATGATAATCTTTCTCTCGCCCTCCGAGTGTCATTTTTGTTGCATCATGATCTGAAAAGTAATATGGTTCTTAGGAAATACCCTTCTCTGGCACGCCCGAGGAGGCGAAGTGCCGCAGGATGGCTTCTGGCAAAGAAAGTTCATGGCTTTGGGCAAAGCTGGAACAGTCCCCTTTAGTGTCATTTTGTGTGTGTCTGTATCTCTGTGCAGCGGGTCTCTGGCACGTTTGTTCTGTCGGTTGGATTCTGTTACCTGGAAAGATTTAAAATGTAACCAGTGAGAAAAACCCTTCCATGCTGTAGTTAGAATGCCGGGAAGATTTCTTCTTAACATCGTTGGCTCCTACCTTAAACAGGGAAGACAACCTGACTTTTTCCCGTGGACCCCAGCTCTGGACAATCTGGGGGCTACAGAAATAGTTAGCTAATTAAACGACTAATTAAAATTAAAATAACAAGGTCAAAAATTTCAAGGGAATTAATGAAAAAAAAAAAAACAAATGAAGGTGGCCTAGCTGTACCTGATCTAAAACTATATTATAGAGCAGCAGTTACCAAAACCATTTGGTATTGGCTAAGAAATAGACTAGTTGTTCAGTGGAACAGGTTAGGTTCACAAGACAGAATAGTCAAGTATAGCAATCTAGTGTTTGTCAAACCCAAAGATCACAGCTTTGGGGATAAGAATTTATTATTTGACAAAAACTGCTGGGAAAACTGGAAGTGAGTATGGCAGAAATTAGGCACGGACCCACACTTAACACCGTACACCAAGATAAGGTCATTCATGACCTCGGCATAAAGAACGAGATTATAAATAAATTGGAAGAGCATAGAATAGTAAACTTAAAATAACATCTTAGCAGATTCTCAGGGTTTTGAGAGCAATGATTAAGAAGTTGGGCAATTAGTTTTGATTTTCTTCACAGGCTAATTGTACAATATTTCAGAGTCCGATTCTTTTTGTACAGCAAAATAACGGTTTGGTCGTGTATACTTATTGTGTATCTAATTTATACTTTAATACATTTAACATGTATTGGCCAACCTGCCATCTGGGGGAGGGGGTGGGGGAAGGAGGGGAAAAATTGGAACAAGAGGTTTGGCAATTGTCAATGCTGTAAAGTTACCCATACATAAAACCTGTACATAAAAGCCTATTAAAATTAAAAAAAAAAAAAGTTTGGCAATTTGTCATTTTAAGATGGTAAGAAAAATCCTGAAACATAGGGAATGATTCCAGGAATTTACCCCCTTCTGAAAGAAAAGAAAAGGGAAAAAACCAAACTAGGTAAATAGCAACTTTTGGCTAAGGCTTCCTTGACTGCCATCTTGTCCGGGCTCCCCTTCTGCTCCTTTGGGAAATGTTAAGGGACAGGTCGATTCTCTGAGGAACAGGTCGATCCACAGCTGTGGATCATAGCATCTGAAGGAATCGCAGGCAGCCTCCTCCGACCCAGGTGTTGCAGCTTGGGCAGAAGATAAATTGGAGGCAGAGGGAGGAGGACAGACGGCAGATGAGGCAAAGGCCTCTCAGGAGAGAGGTCAGAGAACAGCAACTACCTCTCAGTCTCCTTGTATCATCCTCTCACGCAAGGAGATGGATTGTGGGTTGCATCTCCGGCAGCCACTGTCAGGTGGCTACCGTGTATTCCAACAGCTCTCCTGTGTATTCCAACAGGGAAAGCACCCCAGAAGGTATTAAGGGACCCTCTCCACAGCCCACGTCACGCAGGATGCTCCACTCCCAGAGTCCCCAGTGGATCTCAGTGGTAGGGATCGCTAACAAGACCGATACAGTCCAGTTCTCTCTGTTTGCTAACTCCTCTCATCTCAGATCAGATTGAGAAGAGAATGCCAAAGTACCGGAGGGAAATCCCAATTCTGCCTCACCTATAGAAACGGGGGAAGCCACAGTGACCTTGGGGACTCCACGTAGCCTTGCCCAGACTCCTCCCCATCCCAGCTGGGGGACATGGAAATGGGTGAGGGTCAGGCCCGATGGTCAGCATCCCCTGAGCCCTGGCCCCTGAAAGTACCATCAAAGGGAGATCCCGGCACCAGTCCCCCTAGCCTTCCACAGGTTCTGTCCAGCAACTCCCTGGCAAGAATTTGGGCACCCCCGGCAGCGCCTTGCACGGCAGCGTGAGGAGGGAAAGCCAGGCGGCCTCTGTGTGTGGTAAGCCCACCATTCTCTGTTTCAGCGGCGAAAACGTATCGGCCGTGTCATTTATGGTGAATTATTTTATGTCTGCCCGCTTTTCTGATTTGTAAAGAGAAATAATAATTGTTGTGAAGATCTGGTGCTTAGCATAAAACCTGCTATATGAATGTTCCCTGCTTTCTTGGCTGTAACTGCTTCACATTTGATAACTTTCTGGGTTTTGAATGTGCCCAACATACAATGTCAACATTGAGATAAATGATTTCTATGGACGTGTGAAGTAACGTGGGGAAATCTGTTTGAGAATTGAGAGTAAAAGCAGTTTTGGGGGCACCCTAAGCAAAGCCCAGTCCAGGGCTATGGAAATTGGGATCTCTTTGCACTGACTGTTACCAGAAGAGTTTGGGAACTTTAGGAAAACTCAAAAGCAGTTTGCTGCTGTGCTAAAAAACACCGGCTAAAACCAGCCTGCTTCCAGACTATCGAGAGTCAGACTTCTGAGGGCCCGGCAGGAAAAACTGGCACCTTAACCCTTTCCGGGCTCACAAAAGAGACTGGTTTGGGGGTTCAAACTTCGAAAGTGGAAAATATTAGGAGTCAAGCTTCTAGGCAAAACAGCAGTGGGGAGGTCCCCCCGACCTTGGGATGCTTCTGTTCTAACAATCTGTCAGTGATACTAAAATCTTCTGCCTTTAGAATCGGTGATCCCGAGATCCCCCCAACCTTAGAGGGCCATTCTAACAATCTGTCCACCAATGATTGTGAAAGTCCTCTGGCCCAGGAATATAATCATATTTCTTCCCTTAGACATTAGGGGAGATATGGGAGATCCTGAGGCCCTCTGACCTCAGAGTGCTGTTGTTCTGACAATCTGTCCGGCAGCGATTCTAAAGTCTCCTGGCCTTCGGATAGTCTTACAGACATTGCTGACTGTCAGATAATCTGCTGGTTGATGATAACCTAATTCCTCAGACCACCCCTCAGTTCTACCTCTAAGCCATCAAATGGGCAAATAAGTTACATGAAGCTCTGGTTTCTCTAACTTTTCCTATAAATTTGTCTTCTTGTCCCTGGTCGTTTGCTAAATTCTCCTGGACTTTAGCCCACTTCAAGGCGTTATAATTACAATAAACTTTGCCCCTTGCCTTGGAGATGGGTTCAAGCCTGCAAATTCTTTTGAGTAGTCTGCCACCCCCAACTTTTTGGGGTCTCTTTCTGAACCTCGACAGTTCTGTTGTGAGTTCAGGTCAAAGGTTAAAGCAGGTTTTTAGATTAAAGCAGTTTCAACTCTGTTCCATGTTGCTCTGATACCACATTGCACTTTCAGGTGCATGCTGGGAGATACACTTTTTGGTCAAACAAATCTAGGAGCTGAGTGTACTTTTCAAAAGTGAAACCTGAAGCAGGCTTGCTTTAGATTCTTTTGCTTACTGGCTAAGGCTGGTATCTTTAAACTTTTTTTTTTTTTTATGTTAATGGGAGGAGCAACTAAGTTATTCAGAGCAGCAGGCCTGAATTAAAATCTAGAACCAGATACTTATTAGCTGCACGGTCCTGGGGCGATCCTGAATGCCTCCAGAGAGAGAAAGGAAGGAAGGAAGGAGGGAAGGAAGGAAGGAAGAAAGTTATTGGGGACAATTTTGAGCCATAATATGGATGCTTTCAGATTTTGGCCTTGGTGTTTGGAATAAATTCTGAGACCTTACTTTAAATTGCTCGTGTGCTTGTGACTTCCTTCTAGTTATATTGCTCTAATATATTTATAGTTAAATATATTTAGTTATATTGCTCTAATTGCTCTAAGTGAATTTGTTAGAGAAATGAGAAAGGGGGAAAAAAAAAAAAAAAAGACCAGAAAGGCAAACTCTGGAACAGTGATTGCCAGGAAGCACAACTTTCATCTCCATAGCAACAAGGCAGATCTGGGGCTGGTGAGAGATGTAGGCAGGCTCTGAGTATAGCAACTGCTGTGGGTAAGTACCCAAGAACCTTTCCCTGAATAATGATAGTTGCCAAGTTAAGGCTCACAGAACCCTATATAAATATGGCTTCATGGGATCCTCCCAATAATCCCGAGAGGAAGGAACTCTTCTTGTTCCCCTTTTACAGTTGAGGAAACTAAGGCAAGCAGTGATGATGTGACTTGCCTGTGGTCACCGTCTAGGAGATGTTTCAAGTCGGCTTTGAATTCAAGCCTTCAGGATTCTAGGTCAGGTCTGCTCTGCTGCGGACAATGCTGGAAGCTGCTAATTACCCCCAAAGGGACACAGGATCCTCTACCTGTAGAGAACTGAGAAGATCTAGTCGAATCCCTCTCATTTTACAGATAAAGCCACTGAGTACCGGAGAAGAGAAAGGTCTTCGCTAATGTCTGCATTTGAACTCTGTGCGCTTCCCAATGGGCAATGCTGTCTCTTAAATGTCTGATAAGTAAATCAATGAATCACCTTGAGTTCACACCTACTGGGGAAAGCAAAGTCAAATCTTCTTGAAAATCCCACAATGGGAAAAGCCTCTCTTCTTTCCTGCCCCCCACTACTTCTGGCACTCTCCGTAGGATACAACATGGCGGCCCCGCCCGGCCCAAAACCCGAGGAAACAAAAGTGTCTGTGCCGGGCTCATTCCAACAGCCTATAACCCATCAACCCCAAACAAGGGAAGGTCAAGGTTGGGAAAGAAGCATCTATCCCAGATGACCGGAAGGTTATCCAATGGCTCGGCATTGCGTTGGGTGCAAATGGACCCAGAACGCCCCCTGCTGTTTAACACGGGAAGTTTAGGCCAGAGCCAATAGGTCCCTAAGGCGCCATTCCAGCCAAGCAGCTCACCTACAGGGCTAATAGGGACATACGCTTAGCATCATTTCATATGTAAATCTAGAACACTCAGCTTGCCTTCTGCACCCGTGGGGGAGGGGTGGCAAGGAGGGAGAGAATCTGGGACTCAAAAATTTGAAAAGATCAATGTTACCCTTTTTAATATGTAATTGGGAAATATTTAATGCAATTATATATGTATGTATGTAAACACATGTATGTATGTACAGCTTGCACAAATGGACACTACTGCAAAAAACAACCCTTCCAAAGTGCATTCACTGTCGATATGGGCAACAAGGAACCTGGGCGGTGGGGCCCCATGCTGAGCCGGGGAGCCTGCTCCAAGGCCGGTCGAGAAAAGGCCCCGATCTCCTGGGCAAAGGATGCACTGCCATCTCTGAAACAGTTACAGCCTCCCCATTATGGGCTGGTGTCTCTCACCTGATGCCTTCAGGCCCTCCACAATAATAGGGAAGTTGGGAATAGGGGAGAGTCTGCGGGAGAATGAACGAGTATTTTTCGGACACGCCTGCTGAATTCACCGTGTCTACTGGACATTTACTTTGGCAGTTGGAGGTGTGGAGATGGAGGGCCAAAGAGAGCTTTGGGCTGGAGTGCTGGATTCGGGGACACAGAAATGATCATGAAAACCATGGGAGCTGATGAGATCGCCAAGTGAAAAAATAGAGAAAAGAGCAGAGGGCCCAGGACACCAGAGAGCCTTGGGGTTAGTGGGCTTGACCTAGCTTAAAATCCATCAAGGGAGACAAAGAAAGAGCCATCAGAGACGGCAGGGGAGCAAGAAGAGAGGGGGTCCTGAAAACCTAGGGAGAAGAAAATATTAGGACGAGCACATCAGGGGCTGCTGAGAGGTCAAGGAAGATAAGGTTTGAGAACAGGCCATTCGATTTAGCAAATAAGACAACATTGGTCCAACCTGATTCATATTTAACAAATGAATGTACATAGATGACCAGAAAAAAACAATGTTTAAAAAAGAGAGATGGTCAGTAACTTTGCAAAGAGCTGTCTGGGATTTGTGGGCCGTCCTGTCCATAAAAACCATCGGAGACTCTCGGAGTAAGTACAAGCAAAAAGGAGTTTATCATGATCTCGTGAGAAAGGGCATCTCCCAGTTGACAAAGTGTCAGTAAAGAAATCCAAGCATAAACGGGGAAACACAAAACTAAATAGGTCCCGGAAAGTGGAGGCCCCCAAAGCCCCTCAGCCCCAACTTGGCCTTTTCTCCTGGGTTTTTTTGGGGGGGAGGGGGCAGGCTTACTTCCCAATTGGGAAATCTTACCCAGAAACAAAAGAATACAAGTCAATAATAACAAACAAAAATAATAAACAATTTGTTTGCCTAGAGAACGGCTGTGATCCAAAGCCATGTCACCTTGAAAAGAAGTACTTCAATGCTAAGTAAGAAGCCACGAGAAAACCGGAGGGGACGCCTGCAACTTTTAGCTCTATGGGTTATTAGAAAGTCTCAAGGCACAATGAAACTACAGTTTAGGGCTCTATTCCCACGAGACCATCTGCACTCAGTTAATTCCTCACAGGGAGGAAAGGTGAGGTCAGAAGTCAGATTTAAAGAGGGGAAAAAATAGAAGAAGAGTCACTTGTATCAGCCCTTCTCAGGGAGTTTAGCTGCAAATGGAAGAAGAGATATGGCCCAGGGATGGCTTCTTCAGGCCAGGGAAGACACAGCCCGTGTGTCAGCAGGAGGGAAGGAGCCCATGGACAGGGAGAGATTGGAGATTAGTGAGTGGGTTGACAGAAGGAACAATCTGTTCCAGAATGGAATGGGATGGCGTGGACAGGTAAAGGTGTGGCCTCTGGCATGAGATGACTTCATCATGTGAGACGGGGTGATGGAGAAGATGAGAAAGAAGGGGCAGCCCATGGCAATAGCCTCTATATTTGGGGGGGGGGGAAACATGATGTAAGGTTCTCAGCTGAGAGAAAGGAGGAAAGAGGAGCCACGGGGAAGTTTGAGGAGAGATGAGAAGGTTAGGAAGAGCTTCTGTGGAGACTGGGAAAGGGAGCTGATGAAGGATGGCCGAGCAGCAGTCAGGACCCAAGTGAGACTGTGCTAACATAAATCTGCAGCAGCCCCAAGTCAGCGCAGTTTCGTGATCTTCTCCATCTTTGCTCAGCGGCGGCACATGTGTGGGAGCAAAGGCGGCCTATGGCAGGAGTGATCCGGCTGAGTATAATGGGAGCTATGACAAGGGGTGAGGGACCAGGAGACGGAGAAAGGACAGAATGGAATCACTTCACTGCTGAGTCAGAATGGGGAGAAGGTCTGGGGGAAAGCTGAGGGGGTCAAGAAATTGGAGGTTAAGATGATTCAGACCAGTTCCAATTTTTTAGGGATGAAGAAAGTCATCTATGCCCAGACAAAGGATTGTTGGGAACTGAGTATGGTTCACAGCATAGCATTTTCACTCTTTTGTTTTTGTTTGCTTGCATTTTATTTTGCTTCTTTTTTTTTTTTCTGGTTTGATTTGATTTTTCTGGTGCAGCAAGATAATTGTATAAATATATATGTATATATTGTATTTAATATATGTCTACCATGTTTAACATTTTTAAAAAATAATTTGTTTCTTTCAAAAAAAAAAAAAGAAAGAAAAGAAATTGGAGGTCACAGTGGGGACTGAGGCAGAGGGGAATGATAACACACTGAGATCAAATGAGGAAATCCCAGCATACTTTTAAACTCGGGGCTTCAAAGCTCTTTGCAAGCTGTTTGTCTCTAAAATGCTGTTATCAGGAGCAGCTAGGTGGCGCAGTAGATAGAGTCAGGAGGACCTGAGTTCAAATTTGCCCTCAGACACATAACACTTCCTGGCTGTTGTGGCCCTGGGCAAGTCACTTAACCCCAACCACCTCAGCAAAAAATAAATAAATAAATAAAATACCGCTCTCATCTAACCTGTTACCTTACTTCTGCTCCCTCCCTCTGCCACCCTTCTTATATAATTTGTTTACCTTATATAATTTGTGACCTTATAGAATTTGTTTACCAGTTCCCTAATTGACAACCACCCCCTCAATTTCCAAAGTCTGCTTATCACAAAAAGAGCCAGGATATTGTTGTACATTGTAAAAACAAGCTTTGAAAGAAAAACTTAAGAATGGTATTCAATACAATGGCCAAGCCTGAACCAGAGAACTGATGATGAGGGATGCTATTCACTTAACAAGGGGCAGGAGGAGAAACACCTTTTGATACCTGGCCTGATCAGGCAGAGTTCTTACAAGGGTTTAGCTTTTCTTTGTTTTTCAATTGCAGAGGGGGTGCAGGGACAGGGGAAAGATTGTCAACTGGAAAAAATAGATTTAAAAAACCCTAAAGCATGTATTTATTTTTTGGAATCTAGCCTCAGATTCTTTTTTTTTTTTTTTTAATGTTAAAAATATATCTTATGCTGAAGGAAATGAGCAGAACCAGGAGATCATTATATACTTGAACAACAATTCTATATGATGACCAGTCCTGATGGACCAGGCCATCCTCAGCAACGAGATCAACCAAATCATTTCCAATGGAGCAGGAATGAATTGAACCAGCTACGCCCAGAGAAAGAACTCTGGGAGATGACTAAAAACCATTACATTGAACTCCCAATCCCTCTATTTATGCCCACCTGCATTTTGGATTTCCTTCACAAGCTAATTGTACAATATTTCAGAGTCTGATTCTTTTTGTACAGCAAAATAACGGTTTGGTCATGTAGACTTACTGTGTATCTAATTTATATTTTAATATATTTAACACCTACTGGTCATCCTGCCATCTGGGGGAGAGGGTGGGGGTAAGGGGTGAAAAATTGGAATAAGAGGTTTGGCAATTGTTAATGCTGTAAAGTTATTCATAGATATAACCTGTAAATAAAAGGCTATTTAAAAAAAAATATATATATATATCTTAAATCCAATATATGTATTTTAATACATTTTATTTATACAGTTTATACAATTATCTTGCTGCACAAGAAAAATCAAATCAAAAAGGAAAAAATGAGACAGAAAACAAAATGCAAGCAAATTACAACAATGTAAGTCTCACCAGACCTCTCTGTATTCATCCTGTAGTCATTCTGGCCACTACAAAGAGGGCTGCCACAAACATTTTGGCACATACAGGTCCCTTTGCCTTCTTTAGTATCTCTATGGGATTTAAGCCCCTGAGATACTCTGCTGGGGTCAAAGGGTATGCACAATTTGATAGCCCTTTGAACATAGTTCCAAATTGCTCTCCAGAATGGTTGAATTAGTTCACAACTTCACCAACAATATATTAATGGTACTTGAGAGTTGTCTTAATATGCTGTTCTTTGATCAATAGTGATTTAGAGTATCTTTTCACATGACTAGAAATGGTTTCAATTTCTTCATCTGAAAATTATTCCTATCAACTGGAGAATGGTTTGAATTTTTATAAATTTGAGTCAGTTCTCTGTATCCAGAATTCTCTGATTCAGGCCAATTCCAATGGTCTTGTGATAGAGAGAGCCCTCTGCCCCCAGAGAGAGGACTGTGGGGACTGAGTGTGGCTCACAACACAGGATTTTCACTGTTTTTGTTGTTGGCTTGCATTTTATTTTTTCTCAGTTTTTTTCTTTTTGATTTGATTTTTCTTGTACAGCAAGATAATTGTAGAAATGTGTATGCATATATTGGATTTAACATATATTTCTACCATGTTTCACATATATTGGACTATTTGCCATCTAGGGAAGGGAATGGGGGAAGAAGGGGGAAAATTAGAACACAAGGTTTCACAAAGGTCAATGTTGAACAATTATCTATGCATTTTTTTATTATTATAGATTTTTATTTACAAGATATATGCAGGGGTAATTTTTCAGCATTGACAATTGCCACACCTTCTGTTCCAATATTTCCCCTCCTTCCCCCCACCCCCTCCCCCAGATGGCAGGTTGACCAATACATGTTAAGTATGTTAAAGTATAAGTTAAATACACAATAAGTATACATGTCCAAACTTATTTTGCTGTACACAAAGAATCAGACTCTGAAATAGTGTACAATTAGCCTGTGGAGGAAATCAAAAATGCAGGCGGGCAAAACTAGAGGGATTGGGAATTCTATGTGGTGGTTCCTAGTCATCTCCCAGAGTTCTTTCCCTGGGCGTAGCTGGTTCTGTTCATTCCTGCTCCATTGGAACTGATTTGGTTCATCTCGTTGTTGAAGAGGGCCACGTCCATCAGAATTGATCATTATATAGTATTGTTGACGTATATAATGATCTCCTGTCCTCATACATATGTTTTGAAAATAAAAAGCTTTAGTTAAAAAGAAAAAAAAAAGAAATGAGGCCTTTATCAAAACCCTTGAATGTAAAAAAATTTCCCAGAGTTTATTGCTTCCTTTCAATCTTGTCAGCATTGGTTTTGTTTGTACAGAAACTTTTTAACTTAATAGAGTCAAAATTATCTATTTTGTGTTCAAGAATGAACTCTTTGGCCATAAATTCCTTCCTCCTCCACAAATCTGAGGGGTAAAAGTAGCCTGTGTTCTTCTAATTTGGTTATAATATCACTCTTTATGTCTAAATCACGAACCTATTTCGACCTTATCTTGGTATATGGTTTTAGGTCTATGCCTAGTTTCTGCCATACCACTTTGTACTTTTCCCAGCAGTTTTTGTCAGATGGTGAGTTCTTACCCCAAAAGCTGGGGGCTTTGGGTTTGTCAAACACTAGATTGCTGTAGTCATTGACTATTTTGTCCTATGAACCTAATCTGTTCCACTGATCAGCTACTCTGTTTCTTAGCCAGTACCAAATGTTTTTTTTTTTTTTTAATGAAAGCTTTTTATTTTTCAAAACATATGCATGGAAAAATTGTCAACATCAACCCTTGTAAAACCTTGTGTTCCCAATTTTCCCCTCCTTCTCTCCACCCCTTCCCCTAGATGGCGAGTAATCTAAAATATATTAAACATGTTAAAATATATGTTGAATCCTATATATGTATACATATTTATACAATTATCTTGCTGCACTAGGAAAGTCAAATCAAACCAGAAAAAAAATGAGAAAGAAAACAAAATGCAAGCAAATAACAACAGAGAGAGTGAAAATGTTATGTTGTGATCCCCGCTCAGTGCCACAGTCCTCTCTCTGGGTGCAGATGGCTCTCTTCATCACCAGTTCATCTTAGAACTGGTGCCAAATAGCTCCGATGACCTATAATCTAGTTTTAGGCCTGGCACAGCTAGGCCACCTTTATTGGCATTTTTTTCGTTAATTCCCTTGAGATTTTTGACCTTGTGTTCTTCCAGATGAACTTTGTTATTATTTTTTCTAGCTCTGTAAAGTAATTTCTTGGCAGTTTGATTAGTATGGCACTGAATAAGTAGATTAATTTAGGCAGAATTGTCATTTTTATTAGATTCGCTCAACTTGCCTATGAGCACTTGATAGTATTCCAATTGATTAGATCTGACTTTACTTGTGTGGAAAGTGTTTTGTACATGTAGGGGAAGGAGGGGAAATTTTGGAACACAAGGTTTTACAGGAGTCGGTGTTGAAAAATTATCCATGCATATGTTTTGTCAATAAAAAAAGCTTTAATTACAAAAAAGAAAATATTTTGTAGTTGTGTTCTTATAGTTCTTGACTTTAAAGCCTATTTTTGTAAAGCCAGTGCCAGCCCTGCAGGAGCGAGAAATGTTCAGGTAAACAGGTATCTAGAAGGTGCCTAGAGTAGATGGCAAGTGTCTTAGCTGGGAAGTCTCCGGAAGGTTCGATGGACTAATCCAGAAGTATTCAACCGTTTTCTCTCCTCCAAAAAGCAAAACTTTTGACCTGTGCTCCCCCACCGCCTTTTTATATGCATGTCCACAAATATCTCTTAATCTGTACCTTTGAACATCCTGTCCCTGACAGCTGGCCCACAGCCAGCTTCAGCCTCCACTAGTCTTCAGGAATGGTTCTTGGCATTAGAACTGAGCACAACTTGGAAGGCTTTCAAAGGACTTTGTGATTTAGGTAGCGGGAGGTAGCTGTGAATCGGGTTCCAAAAACACCCTGAGAATCCTCAATGGACGACTAGGATCAGATCCGCAAACAACATCAAAGAAAGAAAAATGTGCAGGAATATTTTCCAATGTGTAAATATTTAAATATATCGACAGATGTTTATAGTGGCTCTTTTGGTGGTAGCCCACACCTGGGATCTAATGGGAGATGGCTAAATGGATTATGTGGAATGAATAGAATGAAAAATTGTGCTCTGAGAAATCTTTTTTTTTTAATGTTTCATTTTTTTCTGGTGATAACATGTACGTTGATTTTTTTAAAAAACATACTTCCACTGTAAGAAACCTTGAGACTAGTAGTTTCAGAAGAAACCGGGAGTGTACTACAAAACCAGGCAGAGCAAAGCAAGTGAACCAGAACCACAACTTATTATTTTTTTTAAAATAGGGTTTTTTTTATTTTCAAAATACACACAAAGATGGTTTGTTGAAAGTGTTGAAAACACTGACTCTTGCAAAACCTTGTGTTCCAAGTTTTTCTCCCTCCCTTCCCCTACATAGCAAAGTAATCCAATATAGGTTAAACATATGTAATTCTTCTAAACATATTTCCACCTTTATGCTGCTGCACAAGAAAAATCAGATCAAAAAGGAAAAAAAGGAGAAAGGAAAAAAAACAAGCCAACAACCAAAAAAACGTAGTATTTGCTGTTCACATGCTTCCCCTCCCACCCCCACCCCCACGTTCATTGGAACACAAGGTTTTGCAGGTTGGCAGGTGTTGAAAAATTATCCATGCAGTTGTTTTGTCAATAAAAAGCTTTAATAAAAAAAAAAAAGAAAGTATTTTGTCGTTGTATTCATCTAGTTCTTGACTTTAAAGCCTCTTTTTGTAAAGCCATTCAGTCGGGACAGTCCTCTCTCTGGGTGCAGAACTGGAACCAGTCTGAATCACCTCACTGTTTGAAAGAGCCACACTCATCAGAATTGATCATTGTATAATCTCGTTGCTCTGTTCTCTTGGCTCTCCTCACTTCACTTACTATCGGTTCATAGCAGTCTCTCAATTTATTTTGTTTATTTAATATTTTCCCCAATTACATTCAAAACAATTTTTTTACATTTGTTTGAAAGGTTTTCCAGTTCTAGGTTCTCTCCCTTATCACCACCCACAATTAAGCAATCATCATGTAAGTCTCTCCCAGTCTCTCTCTCTTCATCCTGCTGGTCGTTTCTTACAGAACAATAATATTCCATCACATTCATATACCACCATTTATGCAGCCATTCTCCACCTGAGGGGCAGCCACTCAGTTCCAGTTTCTGGCCACTACAAAGAGGGCTGCCACAAACATTTTGGCACATGTGGGTCCCTTTTCCTTTTTTATGATCTCCTTTTTAATGATACAGTAGTGATGATGAGGGCAGGGTCTCTAAGGAGAGCACGTGGCAGGATTGGGTGAGAGATTTCCTTGTTTTCCAAGGCAGGACCCTAAGCGAAGGAAATTCGCTTACTCAAAGGCTGTGATGGGGGGGAAAAAAAAAAAAAAAAAAAAAAAAAAAAGGCCTTTCTTGTTGAGAGACACCAAGATAAAGACTTTCTGGGCGGCCAATATCTTTCTCAAGAGGGAGAAGTGATTTGCAAAGAGACATTTTCTGAAGGCCTTATTTTATCCAGGAATCTAAGAATAGGTAAGAATTGAGTCTGTATATGAAAAGAGACATTGTCTGGAGATTTATCCTGTTTCTCCAGGGTGTGAGACCATTTAAGTTTGTATATGAAAAGAGACATTTTCTGAGACTTTGTACAACTTTTTGTTGCTGATTTTATATAACTTTACAGGGCTGTTTCAGGTTAGAGTTTTGCTCTGCTCAGTGAGACTGCTGGATCAAAGGGTGTGCCCAGTTAGATAGCCTTTTGGAGACAGTTCCATAGATAAGGTGTGAGAAAGTTGCAATTTCTGAGAAAACCTAAGGCCGCTTGGCCTTGGAGCATTACAAACAGTGCTGTGGATACCCCATTTCTACCACTTCTCAATTGTCCCTCTAAACCTTCATATTAGCATATCAACCTCATTTTTTGTTTCTCTTTCCCATAAAATTATCTTCTTGATTTGGACTCTTTGCTAGATTCCCTAGGAACCTTGGCCCGCTTCAATTGGTGACACAATCGTAATAAATAAATAATAAATCTTTGTCTCTAAACTTGGAGACTGAGTGGTTAAACCCATGACACCCAGCAGGAGCCCCAGATATTGTTGGGGTGCCTCCTGCTACCAGAGAACAATTTATACAATGAGAACAATATTCTAAAGAAAAACATCTCTGAAAGACTTTTGGACTCGAGTAATGACATGGGCAAGTACGTGTCCAAAGAAAGGGAGCCTGAGAGGCTTCCTCAGATACTGGAACCATGTGTTGGGGAGTTGGGTTTTTGTTTATTTTTCAATTTTTATTTAGGGGTAGTGAAGGGACAAACTAATAAAAACACTTGTTAAATGGGGGGGAAAAAGGTTTTAAAAACCCAAGGTTTTTGTTGTTATTGTATAACTTGCTCTACTGGTTCATTCAAAGTTTCCCCAAGTTTCTCTGAAACCATCACTTTCTTTGCTTTTTAAAAATTCAATTTTACTTTATTTTCAGTTCCAAATTCTCTCCCTCCCTCCTCCTCCCCCACCAATAGAAAAGGCAAGAACCCCCAAACCCATTACAAACATGTAGAGCCATACAAAACACATTTCTGTTTTAATTATTTTCCTTTTGGAAAGAAAAAAAAAAAACCCTCAACTGGCCTCTTTTCAAAATCCTTCTTTGGATTTCTCTTTTTAAAATTTCCTAATTTTGTGGCTTTTTTTCAAGGGGGAAATTTGTTAATTTGGAAAGGTTTTTGATTTTCCTTGTTGAAGGGTTCTTTATTTCTTGGCTTCCCTTAATACCCAAGGGTTAAAAACAATTTGGAACCCTCCAAAAGGGAAAAGGAAAATCCCACCTTGAAGGTTGGGGAAACCTCAGCGGGAAAGCCCGGCCCCCGGCCCTCCCTGGCTAAGGGAACCTTTGGGAATTTGGGTCCTGAAACCTTTTGAGGGTTTAAAATTCCAAAATAGTTTTACCAATTGGAAAACCTTTGACTAAAGTAGAGGAAAATTTGGCCTGCAAGGTGGAAAAAAATCAACGGGGGTTGGGTTAGATTTCTAATTTGTACCCAAAACCTTGACTCTTTGAAACCCTTGGGCCCAAGGGACCTTTCAGGAAACAGGTCTAGAAATAATGCTGGGCAAGGGAAAGGGGGTTTTTGGGAGTTCTAAATTGGTTTTGGGGGTAGGAAAAAAAAGGGATTCGGAGTTGCCCACAAGTATGGGACCTGGCCAAAGCCCCTCTTTACCCTTTTCAAAGGGGGGAGAACCAGTTGAATACAAGGAAAACAACAGCGAGATCGGGTGGTTAGGGGCAGGGAAATCTCCTTGGAAGGGCCAGGGAAAACCTTGGCCCAACAAGGCCCATCCCCTCCCGAAGGTTCCCGGCTCCTAGAATATGTCCCGAGATGCTTTGGGTTCGGCTTAGGGTTCCGAGGCCCCCCTCACCATGCCCTGTGCCATCTCAGGAAAAGCCTCGGTGCCTTAGGGTGCGAACGAGCAAGGCTCCCCCACAGTTCAACTGGCCAAAGGAATAGCCCTCTACAAGATACCCAGAAGCCATCAACAGAAAATCCGTGGGCCTTGGGCCCTCAGTATTTGCTAGGTGTGCGAAGCTGGGGTTCAAAGTAGACCCCAAAACGGTTGGAGTCCCAGACCCGGGTCTCAAAAAAATCTGCAGGCTGGCACCACCTCCGAGTCAAGGGGCAAAGCTCCTCATAACCGTGGGGCCAATTAAAGTGGCTAAGTCCCAAAAGAATTTAGCCAAGAATTTGGAGCGAAAAAGGGAAGAAGGCTGGGAGGCCCTTGGGGTTGCTATGTAACCCTTCCTTCGAGGGGGGCCCTGAGGGTTTGTTGGCCCTTCTTTTAGCCGCTGAAACTCTGCAATTACTGCCCAACAGATTGTTATCTAGCAGCAAGGTTTGTGGCCCTCCCAGGGCCTGGTAGCCTGAGGGTTATTGCTTCCCGGCAGCCACACCACATCGAGTCTGGAAAGAGAGCTTCGGAGACTAGCTGTGCTCTGGAAGGAGAGACTGGAGGAAATATACTGGGCAAAGCTGCTCCAGATCTGGGTCCTGCCCACAGGCGGAAGGCCCAGGGCTCAGCTGAGTCAAGACTCCAAGTGTAGCCAGGCCGGGGGCTCGCAAGCCAAGTCCTTCTTTTCTGAGGCTCCCGAGGCATCCAGAAGGTGCTCCTGCTGCTCTCCCAAGTGTCTGGGAACACCAAGCAGGCTCCCGGCGGGGGGAGGGGAAGGAGGGGAAAGGGAGGATGTGGGTGGGGCACCCATAGGCCCTACCCTGGAACCCCCTGAAACTAGAACCACCACAATTTTGAAACTCCTCCTGGTGTGGGCCCAAGGCTTCGGGCCGAGTGGGCTTCATTAGTTTGGAGAAACGGGGAAGGGCAGGAAAGAGCAGACATTTCATGATGTGCCCACCGTGCGCCAGGCCCTGTGTCAAGGGCTTTACAAAGAGTATCATAATAATTCTTTTTGGGCCAATTTAATATGCCCATTTTTAAAGGGAATTGATGGGCAGGGGATGAATGACTTAGGCTACCAAAGCCAGGAACTGGGTTGGAGAATTCAGGCTTTGGCTTGTTAGTGTTTCATCCCATGAAGGGGTTGGGGTCCCTTTAAGAAACTATTTCCTAATTTAACCTGGTTTTTAATTCCAAACCCTTTACTTAAAGGACGACGACCCGCTTTATACATACATAGATAAATATATATGTACGCACACACTCGTTTATGGCCTTTTTTGGACCATTATAATGTTTAAAGCCTTTAAAGGGGTGTGTTTGTTACAACCTTTAAAATTAAATTATACAGCGTTTTGGGGGAATTCGAATATGGCTTGGTCCTAACGCCCCAAAATTTTGGAATAAGAGGTGGAGGACGTGAGGAAGAAAAGCAGTCCAGGCGTGAGTCAAAATGCGTAGAAAGACACGGACACCGGAGGTGGAGCCGCGTTGTCCGGCAGCCGTCAAAACTGCCGGCAAAACTGGACCTCTGACACGTCTGGGAAGCTAAGATGGGGGAGGGCTGGAGAAAGGAGGCGGGACTAAGACGCTGACCACTGATTGGTTAGAGGGCTTAAAGAAACAGGCGGCGGACCGACTTCAAACTTCCCAGGCCCCTCCTCCCGCCTAACACCGCCCCTAACAGGGAGGTGCGGAACGTATGGTCGAACCCGGCTGAAATTGGAAATTTTGAACCCTTTTGCCAATCGGAGGCGCCAAGGAATTGGAGGGCCCTGGCGGCCAAAAATGGGTGACGGCCCCGGTGTAGTCCCCCCCGAGGCTCTTAAGCACTTACCCGGGGGAAGGCGGCATTCCCCAGCCCTTCCTCCTCCCTCTCTGTTGGGCCCCCCCACTCGGCCGGGATCCCGCCGGACGCCCCAGCAGCCATGCCGGGCCCTTGGTCTCTGCGGCCCCGCCCAAACCGCACCTCCCGGTCCCGCCCAAGTTCGGCCCGCGGGAAGTTCTCGGCGGTCCGGGAAACCCCCTCCCAAACGCCAAAGCTGGGGGGGAAACTGGGGAAAATTCAAAAAGGTGAAAGGTAGGCCGCCAGGCGGCCCCCAGCCCGGGTCGGGGCCGGGGAAAGGGGCGTCCCCACGTGGGAAACCCCGGAAGGGGGACTCACCACGAAATGGTTCTTAACCAACCCAGGGTGGGGGTGGAGGGGGGGAACTCCTTGTGAGTCCGGCCAGGGCTTCCGGGGGGTCAGGCCTCAGAATCCCACCCAGAATTACAAGGGCTGGGAAGGGGAACCTGGCAGGGAAAATTAAAGGTAGATTCACCACTAAAACGATTGAAAATCTCATTTCTGACAGGAATGGGGACAATGTCTGACAGAAAAAGTCCATTTCTGACGGTAAAGGGAACACTGACAGGAATTGGGGACACTGTTTGACATAAAGAGACCATTTCTGACAGGAAAAGGGCAATGTCACGTAGGAAAATCCATTTGTGACAAATGGGGGGGAAATTAAGAAAGTCCATTTGGCCAAATGGGGCAGAATCAGAAGAAAAGGGATTAGGCAAAGGGGGCAGTGTCAATAAAGAAAAGTACATTTGCAAATGGGGGAAAATAGGAAAACCCATTTGAAAATGGGGGAACGTTCAATAAGGAAAAATCCATTTGTGACAAATGGGGGGCATCCGGTAGGAAAAAGGCCATTCAGACAAAAAGGGCAGATCAGGTGAAAATTTTGACAATGGGGGCAGGGGGCCTTTTGTGAAAAATGGGGGTGTCAGGTAGGGAAAAGGTTCCAGGAAAATGGGGAAAGTTCCAGGTGGGAAAAGTCCATTTGGAAAATGGGGGCAGGTAGGTAGGGAAAAGGCCATTTGTAAAATGGGGGGCAAATGGAAAAGGGAAAAGTCCATTTTGGACAAATGGGGGCGTTCTAGGTACCAAAGCCATTTGACAAATGAGGGGCAGATCGAAGAAAGGGCCATTTTTGGACAATGGGGGCATTCCAGGAGGAAAAGGCCATTTCGACAAATGGGGAAAGTTTCAGGTAGGAAAAGGCCATTTTGGACAAATGGGGGTAACAGGAGGGAAAAAGGCCATTTAAAAATGGGGACAGTGTCAATAAAGGAAAAGCCCATTTGGGACAAATTGGGGGGCAGGTCAGGAAAGGGCCATTTTGGACAAATGGGGGGGCAGGTAAAGAAAGGGCCATTTGGTACAAATGGGGGTGGTGGAAAAGGGCCATTTGTGACAAATGGGGGGCAACCAGGAAGAAAGGGCCATTTGTGACCAAATGGGGGCAAATCAAAGAAAAGGGCCATTTTGGACAAATGGGGGCAAATCTTAAAAGAAAAAAGGGCCATTTTTGTTGACAAATGGGGCAGATCAGGGTAAAAAGGGCCATTTGACAAATGGGGGCGAATTAGGAAGAAAAAGGGCCATTTAGGACAAATGGGGGCAACGGTAAGAAAAAGGGCCATTTGTGACAAATGGGGGAATCAGGAAGAAAGGACCCATTTTGGACAAATGGGGGGCAGTGTCAGAAAACCATTTCGACAAATGGGGCAGTTCAATAAAAAGCCCATTTTACTTTGGGGGCAGGTCAAGTAGGGAAAACCCATTTATTGGGGACAGGTAATAAAGAAAAAGTCCATTTTGACAAATGGGGAGCAATTCTTCAGGTAGGAAAAGCCTTTTTGACAAATGGGGCAGATCAGGAAGAAAGCCCAAATTTTGGACAAATGGGGGGGCAAACGGTAAGAAAACCATTTGGACAAATGGGGGCAAGTCAGGAAGAAAGGGCCATTTGTTGACAAATGGGGGGGCAGGTCAGGGTAAGAAAAGGGGCCATTTTGACAAATGGGGGGCAAATCCAAGGAAAAAGGGCCATTTTGGACAAATGGGGGCAGTAATAGAAAAAAAGGGCCATTTGGGACAAATGGGGGGCAGATTTGGTAAAGAAAGGCCATTTGTGACAAATGGGGGGCAGGTCAGGTAAGAAAGGGCCATTTGTGACAAATGGGGGGCACAGGTGAAAAAAACCATTTTGCAAATGGGGGGCGGGTCAGGTAAGAAAAGGCCACGGACAAATGGGGGGCAGGTCAGGTGAAAAAAGGGGTTTAAACCCCAGAAAATGGGGGCAGGTCAGGAAGAAAAAAGGCCATTTGTGACAAATGGGGGGGCAGGTCAGGTAAGAAAGGGCCATTTGTGACAAATGGGGGGGCAGGTCAGGTAAGAAAGGGCCATTTGTGACAAATGGGGGGGCAGGTCAGGTAAGAAAGGGCCATTTGTGACAAATGGGGGGGCAGGTCAGGTAAGAAAGGGCCATTTGTGACAAATGGGGGGCAGATCAGGTAAGAAAGGGCCATTTGTGACAAATGGGGGGCAGGTCAGGTAAGAAAGGGCCATTTGTGACAAATGGGGGGGCAGATCAGGTAAGAAAGGGCCATTTGTGACAAATGGGGGGGCAGATCAGGTAAGAAAGGGCCATTTGTGACAAATGGGGGGGCAGATCAGGTAAGAAAGGGCCATTTGTGACAAATGGGGGCAGATCAGGTAAGAAAGGGCCATTTGTGACAAATGGGGGGGGCAGTGTCAGGTAGGAAAAGGACATTTGTGACAAATGGGGGGCAGGTAAGGTAGGAAAAGGCCATTTTTTAAAATGGGGGGCAGTGTCAATAAGGAAAAGTCCATTTGTGACAAATGGGGGGCAGGTCAGGTAGGAAAAGGCCATTTGTAAAAATGGGGGACAGTGTCAATAAGGAAAAGTCCATTTGGGACAAATGGGGGGTCAAGGAAAAGGGCCATTTGGACAAAGGGGGGCCATTGGTAGAAAAACCTTTGGACAAATGGGGGCAAATCAAGGAAAAGGGCCATTTGTGACAAATGGGGGATCAGGTTAGAAAGGGCCATTTTGGACAAATGGGGGCAAAAAAAAGGGCCATGAAATGGGGGCGGGGGTGGGAAAAGGCCATTTTGGACAAATGGGGAAAAGGTCGGGTAGGAAAAGGGCCAATAGTAGAAAGGGGGGCATTTTAGGTATGAAAAGCCATTTTCAAATGGGGGAAAGTGTTAGGGTGGGGAAAAGGCATTTGTGAAAATGGGGGATGGTAAAGAAAGGCCTTTGGAAATGGGGGGAACGGAAGAAAGGCCATTTGTGAAAATGGGGGAGACTGTAAGAAAGGGCCATTGTGACAAATGGGGGAGATCAGGTAAGAAAGGCCTTTGGACAAAAATGGGGGGCGTAGAAAAAGGGCCATTTGTACAAATGGGGGGGACGGGTAAGAAAGGGCCAGACAAATGGGGAGAAGAAAGGGCCATTTGTGACAAATGGGGGACGGTAAGAAAGGGCCATTTTGACAAATGGGGGGCAGACGGTAAAAATTTTGGACAAAATGGGGGTAGACAGGAAGAAAGGGCCATTTGTGACAAATGGGGTAGGTGGTAGGAAAACATTTGGAAAATGGGGGGGGTCAGGGAAAACGCCATTGACAAAAGGGAGGTTTTAGGTAGGAAAGGGCCAAAAAGGGGGCCTAGGTAGGAAAAGGACATTTTGGGACAAATGGGGGGCAGGCAGGAAAAAGGGCCAGTGACAAATGGGGGAAGTGTAGAAAGGACAGTGACAAATGGTAAGTCTAAAGAAAAGTCCATTTGTGACAAAGGGGGCAGGTAGGAAAACGCCATTTTGTAAAAATGGGGGGAAAAAATAAAAAGCCCATTTGTGACAAATGGGGAGCAGTCCTAAGGGAAAGCCAGTAAAATGGGGCAGGCAGATAGGAAAAGGCCATTTGTCACAAATGGGGGCCAGGTCAGGTTGGAAAAGTCCACTTGTGACAACAGGTGGGTGCATTGTAGGGAAAATGCCAAAGACAAATGGGGAGAGGTGATTTACAAACCATTTGTGACAAATGGTGGAGTGTCAAGAAAAGGCCATTTGAAAATGGGGGAAAGTGTAGAAAAGGCCATTTGTGACAAATGGGGGGCAGGCTAGGAAAAGGCCATTTGTAAAATGGGGGGACAGGTTAAGAAAAGTCCATTTGGGACAAATGGGGAGGTCCTTCAGGTATGAAAAGCCATTTGTGACAAATGGGGGACAGTGTCAGATAAGAAAAGGCCATTTGTCACAAATGGGGGCCAGGTCAGGTTGGAAAAGACCACTTGTGACAACAGGTGGGTACTATCAGGTAGGAAAATGACATTTAAAATGGGGAGAGTATCATATAACAAACCATTTGTGACAAATGGTGGGTAGTGTCAAGTAGGAAAAGGCCAATTGTGACAAATGGGGGACAGTGTCAATATGAAAACCCATTTGGGACAAATGGGGAGCAGTTAGGAAAGGCCAATTTGGGAAAAGGGGGACAGTGTCAATACAGAAAAGTCCATTTGTGACAAATGGTAGGTACTGTCAGATAAGAAAAGCCATGGGTGACAAATGAGGGGACAATAGAATAACCATTTAGAAATTTAGGTCTAAGAAAAGGCCATTGGTGAAAATGGGGGGGGCAAGAAGAAAAGGCCTTTTTGGGAGAATTACGGTAGAAAAGGCCAATTTGGAGAAATCGGGGAAAGGCGTAGGAAAACCATAAAAAGGGGGAAACAGGGAAGAAAGGCATTTGGACAATGGGGGGGTCAGGAGGAAAACCAAAAAAAATGGGGAAGTGCAATTAAAGAAAGTCCACGACAAATGGTAACGTCTGAAGAAAGTCCACCCGACAAATGGGGGCAGGTTTAGGAAAAACCCTTTGTAAAAAATGGGACATTAATGAAAAAGTCCATTGTGAGAAATGGGGAGCAACTTGGTAGGGAAAAGCCTTTTGGCAAATGGGGGCAGGTCAGATAAGAAAAGGCCATTTGTGACGAATTGTGGCTAGGTCAGGTAGAAAAAGGCCACTTGTGAGAAATCGGGGAAAGTGTCAGGTAGGAAAAGGCCATTAGTAAGAAATGGGGGAAATAAAGGGAAAAGGCATTTTGACTAATGGGGGGCAGGTCAGAGGAAAAAAGTTGTAAAAAAGGGGACAGTGTCAATAAAGAAAGTCCATTTTTGGACAAATGTGACAGTCTTAAGAAAAGCCATTTTGGACAAATGGGGAATTTAGGAAAAGTTGAAAAGGGGCAGTTCAAAGGTAGGGAAAAAAGCCTTTGACCAACAAATGGGGCAGAGTAAGAAAGGGCCATTTGTGACAATGAGGGGCAGTGTCAGGGAAAAGGCCATTTGTCACAAATGGGGGCCAGGTCAGGTTGGAAAAGACCACTTGTGACAACAGGTGGGTAGTATCAGGTAGGAAAATGCCATTTGTGACAAATGGGGGAGTAGTATCAGGTACAACAACACCATTTGTGACAAATGGTGGGTAGTGTCAAGTAGGAAAAGGCCAATTGTGACAAATGGGGGACAGTGTCAATAAGGAAAAGTCCATTTGTGAGAAATGGGGGAGCAATCTCAGGTAGGAAAAGCCATTTGTGGCAAATGGGGGGCAGGTCAGATAAGAAAAGGCCATTTGTGACGAATTGGGGCCAGGTCAGGTAGAAAAAGGCCACTTGTGAGAAATGGAGGGCAGTGTCAGGTAGGAAAAGGCCATTTGTGACAAATGGGGGACAGTGTTAGGTAGGAAAAGGACATTTGTGACAAATGGGGGAGCAGTCTCAGGTAGGAAAAGCCATTTGTGACAAATAGGGGACAGTTTTTAAGGGGGAAAAGGGGGAGGAAAACCCAGAGAAGGGAGGCAAAAAACCCCGTGAGAAACGGGGAAAGTGTCAGGTAGGAAAAGGCCATTAGTGAGAAATGGGGGGGCAGTGTCAGGTAGGAAAAGGCCATTTGTGACAAATGGGGGACAGTTCAGGTAAGAAAAGTCCATTTGTGACAAATGGGGGGCAGGTCAGGTAGAAAACTCCATTAAAAAAATGGGGGGAAAAGTGTCAATAAGGAAAAGTCATTGTGACAAATGGGGGGAGCAACCTTTAGTGGAAAGCCAGGACAAATGGGGGGATCAGGTAAGAGGGCCATTTGGAAATGGGGGCAGTGTGGAAAAAGGACATTTGTGACAAATGGGGGGGGGTAAGGGGAAAAGGCCATTTTTAAAATGGGGGGCAGAAATGAAAGTCCATTTCAGACAAATGGGGGGTAGGGGAAAAGGCCATTTGTAAAAAATGGGGGACAGTGTCAATAAGGAAAAGTCCATTTGGGACAAATGGGGGAGCAGTCTCAGGTATGAAAAGCCATTTGTGACAAATGGGGGACAGTGTTAGGTAGGAAAAGGAATTTAAAAAATGGGGGAGACGGTAAGAAACCGGGACAAATGGGGCAGGTTTAGGGAAAGACATTTTGGACAAATGGGGGGCAGGTAGGAAAAGGCCATTTGTAAAAAATGGGGGACAGTGTCAATAAAGAAAAGTCCATTTGTGACAAATGGGGGGCAGGTCAGGTATGAAAAGCCATTTGTGACAAATGGGGAACAGTGTTAGGTAGGAAAAGGACATTTGTGACAAATGGGGGGCAGATCAGGTAAGAAAGGGCCATTTGTGACAAATGGGGGGGGCAGACTGAAGAAAGGCCTTTTGGACAAATGGGGGACGTAAGAAAGGGCCATTTGTGACAAATGGGGGAGCACTAGGAAAACGCCATTTGTGACAAATGGGGGGCAGATCAGGTAAGAAAGGGCCATTTGTGACAAATGGGGGGCAGTGTCAATAAAGAAAAGTACATTTGGGACAAATGGGGGGCAGGTCAGGTAGGAAAACTCCATTTGTAAAAATGGGGGACAGTGTCAATAAGGAAAAGTCCATTTGTGACAAATGGGGGAGCACTCTCAGGTAGGAAAACGCCATTTGTGACAAATGGGGGCAGATCAGGTAAGAAAGGGGCCATTTGTGACAATGGGGGGGATTGGTAGGAAAAGACATTTTGACAAATGGGGGGGTAAGGTAGGAAAAGGCCATTTTTAAAATGGGGGGATAATAGAAAAATTTTGACAAATGGGGGCAGGTCAGTAGGAAAAGGCCATTTGTAAAAATGGGGGCAGTGTCAGAAAAGTCCATCTGACAAATGGGGAGGTCCAGGTAACGGAAAGCCATTTGTGACAAATGAGGGCAGATCACGTAAGAAAGGGCCATTTGTGACAATGGGGAGCAGTGTCAGGTAGGAAAAGGCCATTTGTGACAAATGGGGGAAAGTGTCAGGTAGGAAAAGGCCATTTGTGACAAATGGGGGGCAGGTCAGGTAGGAAAAGGCCATTTGTGAAAATGGGGAACAGTGTTAGGTAGGAAAAGGCCATTTGTGACAAATGGGGCAGACTCTAGAGAAAGCCATTTGTGACAAATGGGGCAGGTAGGAGAAAAGGACATTTGTGACAAATGGGGGGAGACTGGTAAGAAAGGCCATCTTTAGACAAATGGGGAATAGAGGGGCCTAGAAATGGGGGAATCAGGAAGAAAGGGCCTTTTAGACAAATGGGGCAGCGGGTAAGAAAGGGCCATTTAAAAATGGGGCAATTGTAAGAAAGGGCCATTTGACAAATGGGGGGCTGAAGAAAGGGGATTTGTGACAAATGGGGGGGGTCAGAAGAAAGGGCCATTTGACAAATGGGGGGCGTGGGGTAAAAGGGCCATTTGTGAAAAGGGGGGAGATAGGGAAAAAGGGCCATTTGTGCAAATGGGGGAGATAAGAAACCATTTGTGACAAATGGGGGGCGTAAAGAAAGGCCTTTTGACAAAATGGGGGGAGGTTGGTAGGAAAAGGCCTTTGGGACAAATGGGGGGTCAGGGAAAAGGCCATTTGTAAAAATGGGGACAGTGTAAAAGGTCCTTTGGGACAAATGGGGGCAGGTTTAGAAAAGCCATTTTGGACAAATGGGGGCAGTCAGGTAAAAAGGGCCATTTGTACAATGGGGGCAGGTGTGGAAAAGGCCATTTGTAAAAAAGGGGGAATGTAAAAAAAAGGCCTTTTGACAAATGGGGAGGTTGGTAAAACCATTTTGAAAATGGGGGAGCTCTTAGGAAAAGCCATTGTAAATGGGGGCAGGTCAAAAGAAAAGGCCATTTGAGAATTGGGGCCAGGTCAGGAAAAAGGCCATTTGGAAAATGGGGGCAAAGTCAAAGAAAACCATTTTGGACAAATGGGGAAATGGGTAGAAAAGGCCATTTGTGAAAAATGGGGGCATAGAAAGGGCCATTTTGACAAATGGGGAAAGGTCAGGTAGGGAAAAGCCATTTGTGACAAATGGGGGAGGGAAAAAGGCCATTTGAAAATGGGGCAGGTAAAGAAAAGCCATTTGGAAAATGGGGAAGTTAGGAGAAAACCATTTTGAAAATGGGGGAAAATGAAAAAGGTCATTTTAACAAAAGGGGGGGGTAGGAAAAGCCATTTGTAAAAAATGGGGACAGTGCTAAGGAAAAGTCCCGGACAAATGGGGAGTTTTGTAGGAAAAAGCCATTTGACAAATGGGGGCAGCAGGTAAAAAAGGCCATTTGGACAAAATGGGGGAAATTTAAAAAAAAAGACCTTTGGGGAAAATGGGGGAGGTCGGGGAAAATAGGAAAAATGGGGGCAGGCATAGTCCCTTTGGACAAATGGGGAGGAGGAAAACCACCAAAAAATGGGGCAGTCAGGAAGAAAGGCCAGGACAATGGGGGGGTCGGTAGAAAAGCCAACTGACAAATGGGGGAGGTTAAGGGAAAAGGCCATTTTTAAAAAATGGGGTGTCAATAGGAAAGTCCAGGACAAATGGGGGGCAGGTTTGGTAGGAAAAATTTTAAAATGGGGGGTCAAAGAAAGCCTTTGGACAAATGGGGGCAGTTAAAAAAGATTTTAAAAAATGGGGAAAAGTAAAAGCCATTTTGGCAATGGGAGCATTCAGGAAAAGGCCATTTTGGGACAAATGGGGAAAGGTCAGGGGAAAACCATTTTTGGACAAAGGGGGTATGGGGAGGAAAAACCAAGAAAAGGGGCAGTGTCAAGGAAAAGTCCATTTGGAAAAATGGGGAGCACTTGTAGAAAGCCATTTGGCAAATGGGGGGCAGTTTAGTAGGGAAAAGGAATTTTTGACAAATGGGGGGCAGGTCAGTAGGAAAAAGCCATTTTGAAAAAGGGAAGCAGGTGGAAAGGGCCATTAGAAATGGGGGGGCAGGGTAGGAAAAAGGCATTTTAAAAAATGGGGCAGGCAAAAAGGCCATTTGTGACAAATGGGGGGCAGTGTCAGGGAAAAGGAAGAAAATGGGACAGTCTAAAGAAAAGTCCATTTTGGACAAATGGGGCAGGTCAGGGGAAAAACCCTTTGAAAAATACACAAGAAAACCATTTGTGACAAATGGGGAGACCAGGAGGGCCTTTGGACAAATGGGGGGTTCAGTAAAGGCCATTTTACAAATGGGGGCAGGGTGGTGGAAAAAGCCATTTGTAAAATGGGAGTTTTTAGGAAAACAAAGGACAAATGGGGGAAGGCAGAAAAACCCATTTGGACAAATGGGGAGGTCAAGAAAAACCATTTGGCAAATGGGGAAAGGTCAGGAAAAGGCCATTTGTGACAAATGGGGGCAGGAGTGAAAAGGCCATTTGTAAAATGGGGGAAGGTCAATATGAAAAGTCCATTTGGGACAAATGGGGGAGCAGTCCCAGGAAGAAAACATTTTACAAATGGGGACAGGTCAGATAAAAAGGCCATTTGTCACAAAAATGGGGTAGGGTGGTTGAAAAAGACACTTGTGACAAAGGTTAACTGTAGGAAAATGCCATTTTGGACAAATGGGGATTAGAAACAACACCATTTTGGACAAATGGTGGGTAGTTCAAGGAAAACCAGACAAATGGGGACAGTGTCAAAGGAAAAGTCCATTTGTGAAAATGGGGAGCAGTCCTATAGGAAAGGCCAAGGACAAATGGGGGGAAAATTAAGAAAATTCCAATGACAAATGGTAGGTACTGTCAGATAAGAAAAGCCATGGGTGACAAATGAGGGGCAGGTCAGATAGAATAAGGCCATTTGTGACAATTGGGGGCCAGGTCAAGTAAGAAAAGGCCATTGGTGACAAATGGGGGGCAGGGCAAGTAAGAAAAGGCCATTTGTGACGAATTGGGGCCAGGTCAGGTAGAAAAAGGCCACTTGTGAGAAATGGAGGGCAATGTCAGGTAAGAAAAGGCCATTTGTGACAAAACGTGGGTAGTATCAGGTAGGAAAATGCCATTTGTGACATATTGGGGGCAGTGTCAGGTAGGAAAAGCCATTTGTGATAAATGGGGGGGCAGTGTCACGTAGGAAAAGCCTATTTCTGACAAATGGGGGGCCGTGTCAGGTACGAAAAGGACATTTGTGACAATTGGGGGAGAGTGTCAGGTAGACAAAGGCAATTTGTGAAAGGAAATGGGCAATGTCAGGTAGGAAAAGCCACTTGTGACAAATGGGGGGCAGGTCAGGTAAGAAAGGCATTTTTTGACAAAAAGGGGGCAGGTCAGGTAAGAAAAGGCCATTTGTGACAAATGGGGAGCAGGTTAGTTAAGAAAAGACCAGTTGTGAGAGGAAATGGGCAATGTCAAGTAGGAAAAGCCACCTGTAACAAATGGGGGAAAGTGTCAGCTAGGAAAAGGCCATTTGTGACTAAAGGTGGGTAGTGTCAGGTAGGAAAATACCATTTGTGACAAATAGGGGGCAGGTCAGGTAGGAAAAGGCCATTAGTGAGAAATGGGGGAGCACAATGTCAGGTATGAAAATGCCATGTGTAAAAAATGGGGGATAGTGTCAATAAGGAAAAGGCCATTTGTGACAAAAGGGGGGCAGGTCAGTTAGGAAAAGACCATTTGTGACAGGAAATGGGCAATGTCAGATAGGAAAAGCCACTTGTAACAAATGGGGCAAAGTGTCAGATAGGAAAAGGCCATTTGTGACAAAATGTGAGTAGTGTCAGGTAGGAAAATGCCACTTGTGATAAATGGGGTACAGGTCAGGTAAGAAAAGGTCATCTGTGACAAATAGGGGCTGTCTAGAAAAGGCATTTGTAAAATGGGGACAGTGCAATAAGAAAAGTCCATTTGTCACAAATGGGGGAAAGTGTCAGGTAGGAAAAGGCCATTTGTGACAAAAGGTGGGTAGTGTCAGGTAGGAAAATGCCATTTGTGACAAATAGGGGGCAGGTGAGGGAGGAAAAGGCCATTAGTGAGAAATGGGGGGGCAGTATCAGGTAAGAAAATGACATTTGTAAAAAATGGGGGACAGTGTCAATAAGGAAAAGTCCATTTGTGACAAATTGGGGAGCAATCTCAGGTAGGAAAAGCCATTTGTGGGAAATGGGGGGCAGGTCAGGTAAGAAAAGGTCATCTGTGACAAATAGGGGGCTGTTCAGGTAGGAAAAGGCCATTTGTAAAAATGGGGACAGTGTCAATAAAGAAAAGTCCATTTGTGACAAATGGGGGGCAGGTCAGGTAGGAAAACGCCATTTGTAAAAATGGGGGACAGTGTCAATAAGGAAAAGTCCATTTGTGACAAATGGGGGAGCAGTCTCAGGTAGGAAAAGCCATTTGTGACAAATGGGGGGCAGATCAGGTAAGAAAGGGCCATTTGTGACAATGGGGGGCAGTGTCAGGTAAGAAAGGGCCATTTGTGACAATGGGGGGCAGTGTCAGGTAAGAAAGGCCATTTGTGACAAATGGGGGCCAGGTCAGGTAGAAAAAGGCCACTTGTGACAAATGGGGGAAAGTGTCAGGTAGGAAAAGGCCATTTGTGACAAATGGGGGGCAGGTCAGGTAGGAAAAGGCCATTTGTAAAAAATGGGGGACAGTGTCAATAAAGAAAAGTCCATTTGTGACAAATGGGACGTTGTGTCTGAAAGGAAAGGGGGGCCGTGTGTCCTGGGAATGTTGGGAGCAGCCCATACCTGACAAGGGCTTTGACGAGAGGCCTTAAAGAAATCAAAACACCTGAAGGGAGACCATTTGCAGGGAGGGGCTCTGGGAGAAATTTAATCAGGAGCAATTTAAGAGGACAATGGCAGGAACAGACATAAGGGCAGATGTCTGGCCAGAACCAGGTGGGGTATGGAGCAAGATGCGGCTGCCAAAACTGGGGGGATCAGAGGAGCTATCGGTCTGAAATGAGGAGCTCTGAAGAGAAATGTGACTGAAAGGAGAACTAGTTTCAGGATATATCTGATGGCAAGGCTGTGCAAGAGAGATATGGGAGCAGTAGAGAAGGCTGGGAGCCAGAAATGTCTGAAGAAGTGGAGGCCTCTGGGGGACGTGTGGTAGGAATGGGAGCACCGAGTGGCTGCTGGAGATAAAGGGCTCTTACATCACAAGTATGTGACTTGAGGGAGAGCTGGGGTGGGCTTTGGGGCAGGAAGTGTCCAGTAGACATGGTCGGGGGGGAACATATGTGATGGAGTTTGACAGGAACATGCAGGACCGAGGTGGAGCTGACAGAAACAGGACATGTTGGACTGAGCGGGGCTCCTTTGAAGGGGAGATGGCTGCCATGAATTTGACGACTCTTGAGGGGAGGCTATCCGTCAGGTATAGGGACTCTGGGGAAGAGTGGGAAGAAGAGGTCAGCCAAGAGCGGGGCGTGTCTGAGACGTGTCGGGAATTGGGTACCGAGGGGAAATGTTGGCCAGGCCTAGGGGGACGCTGAGGGGGCGTACCTGACGGAGATGGCAGGGATGAGCACGACAGGACTAGCGCTTCGCTGGGGGTGAGATCTCCAAAGCGAGGAAGTCAGAACGCTCACTGGCTTTGAGGAGACCATGTGAGAGCAGTGAGTGGGGAGAAGCCACAGATGGAGGGAACCCTAGGGTTCCAGAGGTTCTCAGATTGCAGGCCGGAAGGGCCTATGGAGGTCCTGGCTTAGCACCTCAGTTTACACGTGTGGCCACTGAGTCCCACGGTTCTGTGACTTGCTCCAAGTAACACAGTAAGGATTTGACACCCGGCGCCCCGCGTCCAGAAGCTTCCTTTCCTTAGCACAGCATTCGGGGAGAGGCTGGGCCCCTTCCGTTTCCCTGGTCTTCCCTCAGTTGCCTCTTGTTCTGAGGAGGGGAGAACCCGGGCCACTTTGTTTGGGAGGGGGATGCAGCTGCCCTCCTGCTGCCCCAGGGCACCCCCCTCACAGCTTCTCTTGGGACTTACAGCCTGCAGCGTGGGTGCCAAATACTCACTGAACCAACTGGGGAATATGTGCCGTGTGGCTAAGCTCTGCTGCCATGATCTCGGCATCACAAAGAAGAACATGTGCATCTTTGAGGTGGATTATCTGTGCAACTACAAGAAGATTGATGTAAGTCACGGTGGAGAGGGAGGGGGGCAGTGGGGGGGGGGGAGAAGGAGAGGGAAAGGAGGGGGAGGGGAAGGGAAGAGAGAGGAAGAGGAAAAGAAGAGGGGGAGTACAAGAAGGATAGAGAGGGGAGAAGAGAAGGAGGGGGAGGCAGGCAGAGGGAAGGGAAGGGGGAGGTGCCTTGCTCCCTCCCAGCAGACTCCCAGGCTCTCCAGGGAGCTGTCTGGAAGGGGCCAAAGGCACCCCCCACATGCTATTCTCTGGCTTACCCTCCAGGATAAAGAGTACTACCTGGTCAAGTGGAAAGGTTACCCCAAATCCGAAAACACTTGGGAGCCACGCCGGAACCTGAGATGCGCTGCCACCTTGAAGCAGTTCCACCGAGACTTGGAGGGAGAGTTGTTCCGCCGCAGTAGGCGGCGGCCCCGGGTCTGGCCCCCTCGCCACCTGGATGCCGCTATCCTCAGTTTTCTGGAGCAGAAGGGCGAGCAGCGCAAGGCCCTGCGGCGTTGGGAGAAGGAGCTGAATCTCGCACGGGCTCACAAGGGCTCCATCGCAGTGGAAAACGAAGTGGACTTATTTTGGCCCCCGGAGGACTTCACCTACATCAATGAATACAGAGTGACCGAAGGGATCACTCTGGACCAGGTGACCACTGGCTGCAGATGCAAGAACTGTCTGGAGTCCCCAGTCAACGGCTGCTGCCCTGGCACGAACCTCAACCGATTTGCCTACAACATCCAAGGTCAGGTGCGGCTGGAAGCTGGTCAGCCCATCTACGAGTGCAACTCGCACTGCCTCTGTGACATGCAGTGCGCCAACCGCGTGGTCCAGAGAGGCACCTACTACAACCTGTGCATCTTCCGCACGGACAATGGACGGGGCTGGGGCGTCCGCACCCAGGAGAAGATTCGCTGCCACACCTTTGTCATGGAGTATGTGGGTGAGGTAAGGCCGCCGCTGCTGTGGAGAAGGCCCCTGCGAGTGCCCGCGGGCAGAGGCTCTCTATGTGGACTCCGGGCAAGCTGCTTCTGCTTTCTTGACCTTGGTCGTCCTTTCTGTAATATCCGCTCCGTCCCACGTTAACAGTCTTTGACAGGGAGCTAACTCTTGGCTGACGAATGCGGTCATTCAGATGTCTGGACGGCACTGCCCTCCCCACCCCCCGCCCCCGGCTCCCCAAGGGATTTTCCCTCTCTGGGTTTAGTCACTCCTTATATGTGCAGCATTGGGGTCCAAATCAGTGGGTTCTAAGGCTCCCCTTACATCTTCCGTTTGACATCTGATGAAGGGGTTAGATAAGACTGAAAGGTCGGTAGCCTCAGATTTACAGTGTTACGGATGTGGTCCCTTTAAATTTTCTGAGTGACCCTGGATGAGTCATTTCTCCAAGGGGCTCATTCTTCCCCCCAGTATCATCAGTGGAGGCTTTTTTAAGTCCTTAGATCCCGGAAGTGTCCTCGCCTGCTGGTTCGACCAGTTTCGTGGGCTCCGGGCTCCAGATGCCCACCCGATTAATAAGGGGGGGCCGGAGTCAAGTGATTTCTCGGCTGGGGTGGGCTAGAGAATCTGCTCCAACTTGTGAGCAGTGGCTCACGGAGAATGTTGGGCGAGACTCCTCCAGAGCCCGAGTTTGGGCCTTGGCCCCCGGGACTAGCCTTTGGCGAGGCTCACCAACACCAGAACTGGCCCCGTTAGAGCTTCAAGCTTCTTTCTGGTTCTGGCCGATCCTCAGGGAATCGGGCACGGTTCACTCGGCCTCCCCGATTCCTTTGCTGGGCCCCAGTTTCTCCTCTGATAGGTGGCTGGGGGGAGGGAAGGGGTTAACCGGATGATCCAGCTAAGCCCCCTTCCACAATTCAATGACACGGGTGTAGCATGTTGAAAAGCTGGTCAGCCCCAGATTTAGGGAACATGGTTGCTTTCTTTGACTTCCTGGCATCGTCAGGACTAGTCTCTTTCCCACTCTGGGCCTCAGTTTCCCCCATATCTGTAAAACCCTTGAGATGTGACCAGAGAAAAGGTCCTGTGATAGGAGAGGGGCAGGGTTTAGCCTAAAGAAACGACTCTCTTGGTGCGTTTCGGTTACCTGAAGAGAGCGGGTTTGCTCTCGAGGGGCGGGGGCTCGGGGTTTCGGGTTGGCGGCTCTGTGAGCCGCCTTAGAGAGCGGTAACCAAGACACAGATCCGAGCGGCGCCCGGAGACCCCACTTGTGAGATGGGTACCTAAAAGCTGTCCGTGGAGAAATTGGGGATGTAGAGGTGGGGTTCTGGCTGGGCCTTAAAGAGTTGGGACAGGCTCACTAGAGCGGCTCCCAAGAGCAGGTTGGGATAGGGGAACTGGAATCAAAGGAGTGGATGGGCAGCCAGAAGCCCCTTGGGTAGAGCTGAAAAGGAAAGAAAGTGAGCCCGACCACCCAGTCAAGTGCCTAGGGAGACATCGGCGCCTTCTTAAGCTCCCCCCGGAATCTGGGCCCGTCCTCACTCTGTAGTTGAGGCTGCCACCCCTCCCCTGGGCCTTCCCCCATTCCTCCAGACCCCAGCTGCTGATCCCAGGGCGCCTACTTAAGGGGAAGGTCTGGCTTCTGGAAGTTTGTCCTGAAAAACAGGCTTGTTCTGTTTGGTTCTTGGGTGGATGGGGTAGTTCAAGGGGTGCGGATTTTGGCTAAAGGAAAGGATGATCCCCAATGATCCGAATCATCTGGAACCGGAGAAAGGTGCTGCTTCAGGAGGCCCCCTAGGGCCGGAGAAGAGGGCCAGCGTCCTGCGCCCACCCACGCCTCCCGTTTCTCTCGGCCGCGCTCCGGGGGTTGATCTCGGCGGTCAGACCGAAGACCTGGCCTAACCCGCCACGGCGATGGTGGTTGTTTGAATCTTTGACTTAAGCTACCCTGATTCTTGAATCCTCAGATCATTACCTCTGAGGAGGCAGAACGGCGTGGGCGGGTCTATGATCGCCAGGGGATCACCTACCTCTTTGATTTGGACTATGTGGAAGATGTCTACACAGTGGATGCAGCACATTTTGGGAACATCTCCCACTTTATCAACCATAGCGTAGGTGGCTGGCCGGGAGGGTGGGTTAACACTGGCTCTTGTTCTACCTCATCCATGCTTACCTTTGCCCCCTCTTTCACGTGGGCAGTGCTGCCCCAACCTCCAGGTCTACAATGTCTTCGTTGATAATCTGGACCAGCGCCTTCCACGAATTGCCTTTTTTGCCACCCGAACTATCCGGGCAGGCGAGGAGTTAACCTTTGACTACAACATGCAAGGTTGTGCGGGTGTTTGGGGAGTAGCACCACTTGGGAGAGGAGAGGGCTTGGCGGTTAACGGTTAATGTAAGAGTATAACGAATTTAACGGAGAACTTTTGAGTTTTGAGGCCCAGGTCTGCCTTCAAGCAGCAGGGTTGGATTCTTGAGGCTCGGGGAGATGCGCCCTGCCCCCACCCCCACCCCACAGTGAGTAGGGAAGAGATGAAGCTTGGTGAGCACAGCAGGGCAAAGCCCAGGAGGTCACGGACATGGTAGAGACACCCAGTCCCTCCCCACCCCCACCCCGACTCCTTTAACTACACCTTCTTTTCACAGTGGACCTGGTTCACATGGAAAGCATGCGTATGGATTCTAACTTCGGTCTGGCTGGTCTCATAGGCTCTCCCAAGAAGCGGGTGCGGATTGCGTGCAAATGTGGAGCTGAATTCTGCCGGAAGTACCTCTTCTAATGCCGTCACCTTCGTTTTCCTGACAGCCCTGGACAGTCGTGGGCCAGCCCCCCGCCCCGCCCCGGTCTCTTGCTCAATTTGAGGGGGAGCCAAAGATCTACCTTTCAAGGCAGAAAACTTACTGCCCACCCCCTTCCCCCTTTCCCTTGGGCTGCAGGGGGAGGGGGCATCCAGAGTTTACCTACCCTAGCTGCCCATTGCCCTTAAACAATTTAAGTTGAATTTTCCCGGTTGATGATAATGTTTTCAGTCCCCTGCTGGGGATGCTCGGGAAGTGGATCTCTGCTGCTTCCTGAGGTTGTGATGATCAATCCATCAACTGATGATTTCAACAGTATTGGAGCCGTTTCTCAGATTATATAATACATTGGTTTGTGTTCTTTATGTGATCTTTGTTTTGCCGCTTCGTCTGCAGGGTGAGCCCTTGGTCGGGGAGGGAAGGGGCGGGTGGGGACGGGACACAGCAGCGTGAGAAGAGAGCCTCGCCTCTCGAGGTCACTTCTCCTAGGCAGGACGTAGGAAGGTAGAGGTAGTCACCAGACACGGACTTTTATTATTTACAAAATTTGACGTCTACACTAGTTCATCTGGGTCCTCCCCATCCCTCCCCACTATCGCTACGCCTGTCCTGGGTTCGCCGAGATCAGGTGCCTGGCTCGGGCCCGGGCCCCTCTTCGGGTCAGGCCGCGGTTACTTTTGTTCGCGTCGCCACACGATGACCATCCCGCCGGCATCGCTCGAGGCCAGAAGGCTCTCGTCGCAGTTGAAACTGACATCCAACACGGCGGCGCTGTGGCCCTGCAGTTTATTGACGATGGCCTTGGTGGCCCGTTCCACATCAAAGAAATAGACACACATGTCCTCGCTGCCTGTGACTGAAAGCAGACGGCGAGGGGTAGCGGAATCAAAGGCGGGGCTCTCGTCCTCACCCTCTCCCTCCCCCGTGTTCTCTGGGCCCCCGACCTTACCTACGCAGGCTCCTTGGCGGAAGGACATGAGGGGGCAGAAGATGCTTCGAATAGGATGCAGGCTCTGATCGATTGGGAAGCTCCTCTTCAGCTGCAAAGTGCCCTCGTTGTCCACCACCCTGTATGAGAGATGCGGGGGCGGGGGAGAGGCTAGGGATGACTGGCTTCTCAGTCACTTTGGCGAGTTCCCCCCAAAGCTCATCCCAAAGGTTAGAACCCCCGGCTCCAAGGGACTAGGAGGGGGAAAGGCCCCAACCCAAGGGGCTGTCCCTTACCGGTAGAGGAGCAGCTTGTTGATGCAGGCGTTGATGAGCAGAGAGGGGTCACGGGCTTCCCGGCTGATCCAGGAACGCGCGCTGATACTAGTGATGGAGCTGCCTTCGTGTACCACCAGCCGCTTGGCCTTGGTCAGCTTCCCTGCGTGGGCAAGTAGCCTTTGGCTTCTCTGGGCTACGGGGACGGACTCCCTTCCCGGGGGACTCCCCCAGAGACTCCTTCGTCTTACCTGTGGCCATGTCAAAAAGGAAGGAAAAGACGCTGCCCCGATCGTCCCCGGCCCATAAGATGTGTCCGGGGGAATCGAAGGACAGGGCCAGCACACGGCCAGTCAGCTTGCTGGAGCCACCCTTCACTTTCTTGCCCGTGGAGATGTTCATCACGTGTACATTGTGCTTCCCGTTGCCCACCTGTGGGGAATGTAGGTCACAGAGCTCCTTCAGCCCGGGAGCAGGGGATCCACCAGAGAGGAGCGGGAGGATGGACAGCGCCAGGTTATACCCAGCCACAGATATCCCCCAGATGAAACCACGCACTGTGGATGCAATGGGATCATGGGATATGGCAGGGCCACACTATCAGAGACTTCTTGGGGGCTCTAAAAACAAGGTTTGTTTGACCTTAGAGCAGGAGGGCCAGCAACCAAATAAGTTCCTGGAAGGTTCTTCCAAAGAGATGGTTCCAAAACCCTCAGAACATGGGACCGGAGCAGAGGAATGTGCCGCTTTCTCTCTACCTAGAACCCAATAGGTTGTTTTGACTTGCAAAAAGGGCCAGGGAAAGTGGGAGTTTCTGCCAAGTGATTCGATAGGCGGACGGGGGTGGTGCGGGGGACCTCACCACAGTGAGATTATTGTTGACTGGCTGGAAAGTACAGCACAGCAGTTCAGCCCCATCTGGGTCGGGGATCTCGCGGATGCAGCGGCCATCTTCCGTGGCCCAGATGCGCATGGTGGCATCCAGCGACGTGGAGACGAGGACGTCGTTGGAAAGAGACCAGGCAAAGTCCGACACGCCACGCGAATGCCCACGGAGCACACGTAGTACCACGGGGGGGGCGGGTACCAGTTGGCACACGGAGATGCTGCCGTCCAGGGAGCAACAAGCTAGCAGGTGGCGATCATCATTAGCAAATTGGACTTTGGGAACTGGAGGGAAGAAAGAAGACATTAAATTCCCAAACGAGCGACGTTAGGCAATGACCCAGTCAGGAGATTTTACAAGGGGACGAAAGCGGGGGCGGAAGAACCGGGAAGCTAGGACTCCACTGGCACTGGCCTACATATATGCCATTCCACAATCAATCCTCCTTGCGGTGTTGAGATGGAGAGGAAAGGGAGGTGACAAGCACTTATTGAACGCTTCGTTTGTGCTAGGCACTGGGGTAAGGGCTCAGAGAGAGGAAGTGATTTGCTCTACGGTCTATAGAAGAATTTGTTGAAAAAGCGTTACGACGTTCCCTCCCGCTGGCTCTCACCAGCCTCATCCACGTGTTGGTCAAAGACGTGGTACATCCCAGCAAAAGCGTAATTTTCGCTCAGCGAAGTGTCCCCGGCCATAGCCCGGCTGGCCTCCGCTACCGACGTGGGCACGACGCTGCCTGGCATCCTGGTGTTAGAAAGCGGTGTTGGGCGGGGGGGGAGAGATTCACAAGGACCGCAAAAAGCAAAGGGACCAAACCCGATCCCCCCCATTCGGCTCTCACCTCTCATCGTAGATGACCCGATTCATCTGGGCCTGCAACTGATAGGATCCACGACTGACTGAGCGCCGGTGGCCACGGGCACCGAGTGAACGCGGGTCCTCGTCAAAGTCCTACCAGGAACAGGGATTCATCTTCAATGGTTCGATCATCGCCTTAAATAGTTCAAGGCTAAAGCGAAGGATTCTGGGAGCTAGAGGGATAGAGAGGCTGGTTTTGTGGGGAATGAGGCAGCAGGGTCCTAAGGGACCCACCTCCATTCGGTCCAGTGTGGTTCGGCTGCTTCGGACAACGCTGTTGCTGTAGGCTCGGAAGCTCCCGGGCTCCGACAGAGGCCCATAGCGGTGTCCCAGCAGCTGGGCCCTCAGCTTTAGGTACTGCCTTCGAAAGGCAGGTTCGTGCCCTGCCTTGGCATTTTCTCGCAGCAGCTGGCTCCGGCGCCGGATGTATTGTGTTCGGAACTGTGGGAAGGTGGGTGTGCGGTATGCGTTGTACCTGAGGGGGGGGGGTGATAATGCTAGGGAAGGGAGGAGACTGGCATGTGTTAGCCCTAGGGGGCTCGACGGCAGGGGCGGGGGGCAGGAGGCTGGAGCAGGCCCTGTGCAGCTTGTGTGGGGCCATCCCTGACCATGACAACACTGGGCGGGGGGAGGTTGGGGACAGGCACAGTACAACAGTAGGTTGGGCCACAGTAAGGGGAGGGCGGGCCAGGGCTACAGAGATCTGCAGGGGAACGGGCCCCTTCGGAGGGCATCTGGGAAGTGGGGAGGTTGGAGACCGGTGGGGGGGGATGGGGAAGGAGCACGGGAGGGGGGGGGGGACAGCGGCATGCAGGGCGACAGAAGGCCTCACCTTGCATCCACGGCCAGCACCTGCTGCCAGACTGCGGCCATGCCCGGCCTGGCCACTTTCTCCAATGAATCTACCCGGGGCCGCCTGGGACCAGAGAAAGGACAGCCAGGCCACAGTTGGCCTAGATTGATGCAACCGGAGCGCATGCGCCCTGTCCTGCCCTCCCCCTTTCCTTCCTCTGGGGATGGGGTGGAAAAGGCTGAAGACAAGCTCCTAATCAAGCTCCTAATCGACGCATGCGTCAAGCAAAGCAGCCCTCCTCCCGTAGGTATGGAAACTGGCTCGGGCCTCAGCCCTCAACTTGGCCCTCCCGCTCCCGCCGCAGGGAGGGGCTCCCCTTCAGGGGTGGGGCCTGGGGCCGGCTCCTCCCCCCCCCCCCCCCCCCCCCCCCCCCCCCCCCCCCCCCCCCCCCCCCCCCCCCCCCCCCCCCCCGGCCAATTCCTGGACTCTCCCTCCCTGGCTGCCTTCCTTCATCAGCCTCCAGGCAGAAGCAAATTCTGCGCAGGCGCTCGGTTCCGCCCTTCTGACGGGAGGGGGGGCCGACGCAGCTCTTCCCCCCTCTCCCCCCCTCCTGGCGTTGTCTGCCTCCCTTCCCCCAACTCCAGGTCGGACGTCGGTCTGGGTCTACGAGGCCCGAAGCCACGCCTCCGGCCCGGTAGAGTCAGCCCCCCCTCCCTCCAGCCTCCCCGGCTCCCCCGTTTCCCTCCCCCCCTCCCCGTCTGCCACTTACTTTGGCAGAGATCGCCACCCAGGGGGCCGGGGTTCCCGTGCCGGGCCCCGCTGGGCCATCTGGCCGGGCTGGCCCGGCCGTGCACACGCACCCGGATCCCCACTCCGAGGCGTCTTCACGCTCCCGGCCCAGTCCGTCTCTGAACGGGTCTGGGGCGGGGCCACACCTGGCTCCGTGGGGAGGGCCGGCCCCGGCCCGGCTGGACGTCGGCCCCTCCCATCTCCCGCCTGGACGGCGGGCCTTCCCTCTTCCCGTTCGGGGCGGGGCCGCACCTGGCCCGGCCTCCCCCTCCCACCTTCACCCCGGTTTTCCTCAAAAATGGGCGACCTGCCCCACAGTGCAGCGGTCGCCGTTCTCCGAAGGTCGTGGTCCCGCGCTCGGTGTGAGCTAAGCACCGTCCCTCACAGACGGGAAATCCCGAGGAGCTTTCACCTGGCTCCGCTCTCCCTTTGGGGTCCCATCGCCTAGTGGCGCAGCCTCGGGGAGGGGAGGGGCTGAGGATTACTTACTCGCTCGGTACCCACCATTCCTCAGCCCATCCACACCAACCCTTGGGAGCTACCGGCTTGTCTACACATCCCCTCGCTGCAGGGTGACTTCGGGCGGATTATTCAGCGCCCACTGGGTGCCAGGCCCGGTCCGGGGGCTGCATGTAGCAGCTCCAAAAGGCTCCCCGCCCGCCGGAAGCTCGCGTGCTCCCGGAGGGTACGGCAGAGGCCCGCTAGCACCCGAGCTGACGCTGCCCCCCCCCCCCCATTTCCAGGCGCTCTTATTCGTGCCGTCTTGGCAGAGGGGGCCGAGACCCGGAGAGGTCGGCCGGCCACAGGCAGCAAAAATGGTCCCTGGAGACGTCGGACGCGGAGTCCGAGCCAAAGCTTGAAAGCAAAGGCTGCTCCGGGGCCAGACTACCCAGGGCTGCCGGGAGCCACTGCCTGCTCTGGGGCAGGCGCGAGGCCAAGCCAGATCTGTGACATCCTCAGGACTGGAAGGATCAGGAGGGGGGGGAAGGGGGGGGAGGGCGAGTCTAGGAGCTTATGCTTTAAGAGGATTTCAGGATGGGTGCGGGGGCGATTCCGGGAGAAGGGGCGGGGCCTCCCAGCCCTCTTCAGGCACCTTTGGTGTCCACTTGCCCCCAGGCTCACCTGGGGCTCCAAAGCTGCGGGCGCACAGCGGCCACGCCCACGTAAGCCATCTTGGCGGACTGGCTAGACCAGGTGGAGCCCCGAGCTCGGGAAGACTTCCGTGGGGCCGGCTGAAGCCGAGGCCGAGCCTGCATCCCGGGTCGTCTCCGGTTCTCTGCCGGGCCCGGGGACAGCTAGCCTGCTCCCTTCGATCCCGTGATCGTCACTGCTCTAGATCCCATGGCCGCTTGTACGTGGCCTGACCCATTGGAAGGAGGGCCTTGAAGGCTGGGACCAGCAAAGGCTCCCAACAGCTGGAGAAATGACAGCCCTTTGTGGGGGGCGGGGGGAGGGGGAGATGCTCGGAGAAACACGAATGAAGGCGGGCGGGGCGCGGAAAAGCACTTCCCAGCTCTTTTCCTCATAGTAAGCTTTTTATATGGGCACTTAGGCGTTCAGAGCAGGGCCTGGAATAGGGAAGGGAGGTCAAATGGTACCTTGGACACGTCAGCTACTTGTGCGACTCTTAGCAAGTTATTGCCGCTGTTTGCCTCAGTTTTCCCATCTGTAAAGAGGGCTGGCAAAAGAAATGGCCAACTAGTCCAGTATCTTTGCCAGGAAACCCCCAAAGGGGGTCAGAGAGAGTCGGGCACGACTGAGACCGGGTGACCGCCAAAGATTTCCAAGCACTGCGGCAGGTCAGGAACACTGCACACCGCAGCGAGGCTTTGGCCTTTCTCTCTCTTTAAAGGAGGGAAGGTAGATGGGAGGAGGAAACTGGAAGGCGAATTCAAAAACGAAAACGGGCACAAAGACGCAGGTTCCAGCCGAACAAACACACGTTTGGGCGCGGCCGGCGGACATTTAGAATGGCTTTATTTCGTTGAGCAGCGTGTTCAATGGAGTGAACACGGTGAAAAGACACGGGGAGAAGGGAGGGAGCACTTACACAGAGGCTGCCCGAGGCCGGATCCCGGCCAAGGGAGCCCTTTGGCAGATCTCCCCTCAGCCGCGTCTCTTTGGGGATGAGGGACAAACGTGATCTCCTTCGACCTTCACAATAACCCTGCTGAGGGAGGTGCCATCATCATCACCTCCGTGTAAAGAAACTGAGGTAAACAGAGGGAAAGTGGCTTGCCTAGAGTGACACTGTCTGGGTCTAGACTGGAACTGGGCTCTCTGGGACTAGGCACAGAGGTCTATCCACGGCACCCACCGCCTTGAGGATGCGTGAAAATACACTGGCCTGCCTCCTCCGGAAGGCAAGAATCCAGACTAAGGCCCCACGCCAAGCCGAGGGGGAAAGGAACAGGAAACTTTCAGGCCTTTGTGGGGGGAAAAGAGCCGCGCTAATCAGGAAGCGGCAGGACTGGGAAGGGCTCTGTGAGCAATCCCGCGAGGCCGAATGATGCCCGGAGCGCTGCCGCTCCCGGAACCCACACGTCGGGCCAGTTCGGAGGGACTTAAAGAAGGAAAACGGGACCTGAAAGTTGACTGGCTCCATTCCGAGGAGAGGGTAAAAGGAACAAAGCAGAAGGAGCTTATTTCTCCCAAGTGGGAAGCAGCGGCAGGAGGGTGGGCATCATGGGAAGTGCACTCTGAAAACGGACAAAGCAAAGACAAATACATCAAATTCACCAGCAGACACAGGAAGGGAAAATACCCCCACCTGCTGCGTCCACAGCCTCCCTGGCCACCGACTGCACCTTCCCAGCCCTCCTCTATCCTCCCCTGGCCACCGGCTGCACCTTCCCAGCCCTCCTCTATCCTCCCCTGGCCACCGGCTGCACCTTCCCAGCCCTCCTCTATCCCCCCCTGGCCACCGGCTGCACCTTCCCAGCCCTCCTCTATCCCCCCCTGGCCACCGGCTGCACCTTCCCAGCCCTCCTCTATCCTCCCCTGGCCACCGGCTGCACCTTCCCAGCCCTCCTCTATCCTCCCCTGGCCACCGGCTGCACCTTCCCAGCCCTCCTCTATCCTCCCCTGGCCACCGGCTGCACCTTCCTATCCTTCTGCCAACCCTCCCCAGCTTTCCTTCCCTGCTCTCAGCTGAGAACCTTGCCCATTTTGAAGGGGGAAAGCTCCTCCTGCCCACCTCCCACCATTCCTGCACTCTCTCCTTTAAGCCTGGAGGACATGAAGCTGCTTTACTGCTTCCTTAGCCCTCTCCCCGTCCCACACCCAAAAGCTCCCATTGGATCTGATCTTCTGCCACACATTTCGTCTCCTTCATCCCCACTCCCTCCAGTGTCTCCGGTCCCTTCCTGCCTTTCTATAAAGGTGCCAGCGGGTCTCCACCCTAAGCCCTCCCTGGCCCCTGCCGTCCCCTCCACTGTCTCCCCCAGCCTCAGGAGCTCCACTCCTCTCCTTCTTCTAACCCTTTACAACCGGCTCCCAACTTTCCCATTTCCCAAACACTTCTTTTCCAAGTTTCTTGATGTGGCAATTGTTGCATCCAACTGCTTCTTCCGCATCCTCGTTCTCCTTGACCTCCATGCGGCATGGGACAATCTCTCCTCTGCGATGCTCTCTAGATTTGATGCGACAAAGCCAAAAGGTTCCCGAAGAGCAAAGCGGGCTCTGAGGCTGTGGGGAAGGCAATTCCCGTTTCATTCTTGGGCAGGAAAGGGGGGGGGGGGAATGAGGCCAAGCACTCTGCCCTTTAGAAGGACTTTGACCTATATAGCTGAGGTGAAAGGTCATGGCCTGGAACATCTAGTGAGATCTTTTCCCAGCAAGCTCCATGCCCGGCCCCCTCTCCCCAGTGGCCCAAGAACGAAAGTCTCAGACTCACGAGGCCATTGTCTCGGAACGTTTGAAACGTTTCTCATACAGTTGTAAAGGAAGCAGTCGATGCGTCAGCATACTCCATTTCTCAACACTGAGACTAGCTGGTGGGACAAGTAGGGACCCCGGGGGGAGGGGGCGTACAGTCCGTTTGTGCATTAGGAAAACGAGCATCTAGGGGGCAAAATGTTTAGGAAACGATGGTCAGAGCCTTAGTGGTAGTCTGACCCCCTCTGGTCGTCTGTGTCATTCAACAATGCACGTGAGCAACTAAGGGTTATAGGCAGCCACCCAGGATCTCTAACTAGGGAGATGGCCCACACAACCACAGGCCGGGTCTTTTATTTCCATGACGAGAGGCTCTCGTTAACAGGGCCGTTTCCGGGGAACACGTCGGGCAGGTGGGCCACCTCCAGAAAGAGCTCGAGAGAACTAGGTCACCTTAAAATGGAAATAATCCAAGATCAAAGATTTGCATCAGGGCGAGTTCCCTTCTCCCAGTAGCATCAGGCGGGGCCAACATGAGCAGCTGGGTGCGCTCCCCCCCCTCCCCCCCCCCACCCCGTTCACAAGAGGACCACACGGTTCCTGCCTATGAAGAACTTTGGCTTCGTTGACTAGAGTTCACTGCTTTTTCATCCTCTGTTTGAGGAAACCAACACGACAGAAAATAGCTTGTTCTTACTTTACTATTGCAGGTTCCGGCAATGTTGGCCCCTAATAAAACTTTCAGCTTCCCTGCACAAGAATTGTATTTCTCAAGAGACATATTCATGGGGCAAGCTGGGTGGTGCAGTGGAGAGAGCACCAGCCCTGAAGTCAGGAGGACCCGAGTTCAAGTCTGGCCTCAGACACTTCACTCTCTAGCTGTGTGACCCTGGGCAAGTCCCTGAACCCCAATTGCCTCAGCCAAAAAAGGCCTATTCATGTTAGAGTCACGTTGCTGATGAAATTTTGATTGCCCAGTTGTATTATTGGTATAATGATATATTGATATTAATGATATTATAAAAATGAATAATATAATAATGTAACACTTTTAAGATTTGCAAAGCACTTTACAAATCTTATGTGCTCATAGAAACATTATCATTTCCTATTTTTACAAGTGAGGAAACTAAGCAAGGAAGAAGGTAAGTGACTCGCTTAAGGTCACACAGCTAGTGAGGGTCTGAGGTTATAGTTGAATCCAAGACTTGCCTGACTCCAAGCTCTGCATTCGCCACCGAGTTTACCCAAGATGTGCCCGTTGTTCCACGTTGTTAGGGTTCTATACGTTTTCCATCATTACATATCGATCCCTAAGTTTCCAGTTCAAGAAATTAAAATTTTCAATTGAATTTCAAGATTCAGAGAAATAAACAGAGATCACGTAATTGAGTTTAGTCTGAAATCTTTCTTGAAAATTAGGTCTGTTGTGGCTCGAGAAAACTCATCTTTAGTGAAGACACGTTATGTCAACAGATAACTCGGCCGTCTAGCACAAATGAGCTCTTCAGTCGTCCATCATTATTCACGACTCAAAACAAAATCTAACAGCACTAACCAGAAAAGAGTGCGACAGTCAGCAGAGGCTGAAACAAGGCAGAATTAATTGTAGGCGATCAGGAGGCAAATGGGAAAAGCAGAATCTAAGGCAAGATGCCGCCTGAAGGCTAAGTGACGCTAGGAGACAGAAAGGGGAGGCTGAGGCAGTCAGAAGGGTAGGAGCCTCTTCTCAGGCGCAGGAAGCAGTAGCCCAAGCTGGCTCCCCCTCTTGGCTTCATGTCACCATCAGACCAAGAACTCCTTGAGAACAGGGACAGTCTTTGGCCTTTCTTTGTATCCTTAGCTCTTCGCACAGTGCCTGGCACAGAGTAGCTACTTCATACCTGCTTCCTTGACTTACTTTCCAGTCTATCCAGAGATATAATTACCAGCACCCTCTTCCAAACCCAGCCTCGTCGGGCAAGACCCTAGCAGAGGGAGCCCAAGGCTCTTCAAACGCAGGAAAAACCCATAATGCTTTGTTTCTGGCAGAGCAATATGGGCTTTTTTCCTACTTCGAGGTTGCTTGCCTTTCTATTGACAATTAAAACGTAAGCATTTTTTTTAAATTTTAAAGAACAAAGGACCGATTTTTTCCAAACACCAGCACGCTGCGGTCAGAAAAAAAGTTCCAGGAATAAATCATCCCGGACACATTCGTACCACATTCAAATCTTCTTAACTCCCAATTTAACATAAAAGGCAATTCAACATTCTTACATTCTATAAAAGTGATTAAACACCTACTGTGTGCTCACACTATACTATGAGCAGCTAAGGAGCACTGCCATGGATGGAACGATAGTCTGGTGTCACAAAGACTCATCCTCACGAGTTCAAATCTGGCCTCGGACAAGTCCTAGCCACGTGACCTTAGGCAAGTCACTTCACCCTGTTTGCCTCAGTTTCCTCCTCTGTAAAATGAATTGGACAAGGAAATGGCCAGCCACTCCAGGATCTCTGCCAAGAAAACCTCAAATGGGGTCATGAAGAGCCAGACATAATTGAAATGACTGAACAACAAAAAATGCAACACATAATTCTTTCTCTTACAAACACACACATTCAAGGTCTACCTGTTTTAATATCTCCTATTCTTGAAAGTAAGCCCCACCTTCTCTTATTTTTCATTTGATCAACTCCAATGCGGTCTCTTGCTTCCCTTCAGAAACCAAACCAAACAAAAAAGGGGAAAAAAAGAATTTATACATCATATAGACAGAAGACAAACCCTCCCGCTGAAAATGGCACTTAATCAAAAGTTACATTTTCCCATGGCAGTTGAAAATTAACAAGTGGCAGACGTTCCCTAAAATTTATTTTTGTACATTTTGGGTTTTTCCAACTGAAAAACTGATCTTTTCAATTAAAAAATGTAAATCGACACCAACAAAAAGATCCAGAAGCCCAATGGATACTCTGTCTGGTGCTGCTGCTTCCCCAATTATCCCACTCACTTGGAATTTTCTTTCAGGGCACGATACATCTTACCAGCTTCACAAATCGAGAATATGGTTTTTTAGCTGGGAAAGGAACAAGTCGAATTTTTCATTTGGCATCAGCAGCACTAAGAAGGCGGAGAGGGAATTGATTCCCTTTTAGACAGCTATGGTTTTTAACCAACATCTTTGATGTGCTACTTTGAAATAATTGATGGTGGTCTTTGGGATGAGAGAAATGGTTATTAATAAGCAATGATTTGGGGCGATTCAGAAGCCTCCCTTTTTCTTTTACCCTCATTTCAAGACCTCAGTCTCTGAAGGTTGGGCTAACCTTGTCCTCTGGGGCAGCCATTATGTTCTACTCAGGTTGGCCTGGGGATAACTTCTTTGAATAGATTTCCCAAGGATGGAACTAAGTTGAGAATTAAATGCTATAATCAAAGTTCAGATCCAGCCCTTCATTATAATATTCATTCTTTAATTAACTTTTTTTCCCCCAGCTTTAAACTTCACTTTTATTTATTGGAATTTTTTTTCTTTCTTTTCTTTTAATTGAAGCTTTTTTTTTTTAAACGTACCTAAGGATAAGTTTTCGCCACCGCCCCTCACAAAACCTTGTGTTCCAGTTTTCCCCCTCCCCCTTCCCCCCAGATGGCAAGTAATCCAATATATGTTAAACATGGTCAAGAATATATGCTAATGTACTGGTCATCCTGCCATCTCGGGGAGAGGGTGGGGGGGAAGGAGGAAAAAGTTGGAACAAAAAGATTTGCAACCGTCAATGCTGAAAAATTACCCATGCATATATCTTGTAAATAAAAAGATATAATCATATATATAATATGCTAAATCCAATATATGTACATGTATTTATACAATTCTCTTGCTGCACAAGAAAAATCAGATCAAAAAGGAAAAAAAATAAAATAAAATTCTAGCAGCAAACGGCAAAAGAAGTGAAAATGCTATGTTGTGAGCCACACTCTGGAGCTCCCTCTGGGAGCAGACAGCTTTTGTCATCACAAGATCACTGGAAGTGGCCTGGATCATGTCATTGTTGAAGAGAGCCAAGTCCATCAGAATTGTCATATAATCTGATGACCAGTTCTGCTGGACCTGGCCATCCTCAGCAAGGAGATCAACCAAATCATTTCCAATGGAGCAGGAATGAACTGAACCAGCGACGCCCAGAGAAAGAACTCTGGGAGATGACTAAAAACCATTACATTGAATTCCCAATCCCCATATTTTTGCCCACCTGCATTTTGGATTTCCTTCCCAAGATAATTGTACAATATTTCAGAGTCTGATTCGTTTTGTACAGCAGAATAACAGTTTGGTCATGTATACTTATTGTGTATCTAATTTATATTTTAATGTATTTAACATCTACTGGTCATCCTGCCATCTGGGGGAGGGGGTGAGGGGTAAGAGGTGAAAAATTGGAACGAGAGGTTTGGCAATTGTTAACGCTGTAAAGTTACCCATGCATATAACCTGTAAATAAAAGGCTATTATTGGCAATTGTTAACGCTGTAAAGTTACCCATGCATATAACCTGTAAATAAAAGGCTATTAAAAAAAAAAAAAAAAAAAAAAAAAGAATTGTCATATAGTCTTGTCGTTGCCATGTACAATGATCTAGTCCCGCTCATTTCACTCAGCATCAGTTCATGTAAATCTCTCCAGACCTCTGTGAAATCATGCTGCTGGTCATTTCTTACCGAACAATAATATTCCATCACATTCATATACCACATTTATTCAGCCATTCTCCAACTGATGGGCGTCCACTCAGTTTCCAGTTTCTGGCCACTACAAAGAGGGCTGCCCCAAACATTAGGGCGCATGTGAGACCCTTTCCCTCCTTTAAGATCTCTTTGGGATAGAAGCTCAGTAGAAACACTGCTCTCTCATTAACTGTTAACCAATCAGAACTGATTGTCACTCTGTTTCTCCCAAAAGGACACATGGCCAGCTGCCATGATTATCTTGGGGTTATGGAATTGTTAAAAAAAAAAAAAAAAAAAACCCTAAAAATTCACCAACAAAATCCAACAGCAAGAGATACAAAGAGAAATTCCATTCAGAATAACTGTCGACAGCATAAAATATGTGGGAATCTATCTACCAAAGGAAGGTCAGGAATTATATGAGCAAAATGACAAAAAACTTTCCACACAAATAAAGTCAGACTTAAACAATTGGAAAAATATCAAGTGCTCCTGGATAGGTTGAGCGAATATAATAAAGATGACAATACTCCCTAAAGTAATCTATTTATTTAGTGCTATACCAATCAGACTTCCAAGAAAATATTTTAATGATCTAGAAAAAATAACAACAAAATTCATATGGAATAATAAAAGGTCAAGAATCTCAAAAGAATTAATGAAAAAAAATCAAATGAAGGTGGCCTAGCTGTGCCTGATCTAAAACTATATTAATAAAGCAGCAGTCACCAAAACCATTTGGTATTGGCTAAGAAATAGATTAGTGGATCAGTGGAACAGGTTAGGTTCACAAGACAGAATAGTCAACTATAGCAATTTAGTGTTCGACAAACCCAAAAAGCCTAACTTTTGGGATAAGAATTCATTATTTGACAAAAACTTCTGGGAAAACTGGAAATGAGTATGGCAGAAATTAGGCATGGACCCACACTTAACACCGTATACCAAGATAAGATCAAAATGGGTCCATGATTTAGACATAAAGAATGAGATTATAAACAAATTGGAGGAACACAGGATAGTTTATCTCTCAGACTTGTGGAAGAGGAAGAAATTTGTGACTAAAGACGAACTAGAGACCATTACTGATCACAAAATAGAAAATTTTGATTACATCAAATTAAAAAGCTTCTGTACAAACAAAACTAATGTAAACAAGATTAGAAGGGAAGTAACAAACTGGGAAAACATCTTCACAGCTAAAGGTTCTGATAAAGGCCTCATTTCCAAAATATATAGAGAGCTGACTCTATAAGAAACCAAGTCATTCTCCAATTGATAAATGGTCAAAGAATATGAATAGACAATTTTCAGATGATGAAATTGAAATCATTACCACTCATAGGAAAGAGTGTTCCAAATCATTATTAATCAGAGAAATGCAAATTAAGACAACTCTGAGATACCACTACACACCTGTCAGATTGGCTAAGATGACAGGAAAAAATAATGATGAGTGTTGGAGGGGATGCGGGAAAACTGGGACACTGATGCACTGTTGGTGGAGCTGTGAACGAATCCAACCATTCTGGAGAGCAATCTGGAATTATGCCCAAAAAGTTATCAAACTGTGCATACCCTTTGATCCAGCACTGTTTCTACTGGGCTTGTACCCCAAGGAGATCTTAAAGAAGGGAAAGGGGCCTAGATGTGCCAAAATGTTTGTGGCAGCCCTGTTTGTAGTGGCTAGAAGCTGGAAACTGAGTGGATGCCCATCCATTGGAGAATGGCTGAATAAATGTGGTATATGAATGTGATGGAATATTATTGTTCTGTAAGAAATGACAGCAAGATGAATACAGAGAAGCTTGGAGAGAATTACATGAACTGATGCTAAGTGAAATGAGCAGAACCAAGAGATCATTATATACGTCAACAATGATACTGTATGAAGATGTAATCTGATGGAAGTGGATTTCTGTGATAAAGAGACCTAACTCAGTTTCAATTGATCAAGGATGGACAGAAGCAGCTACACCCAAAGGAAAAAAAAAAAAACACTGGGAAATGAATGTAAACTGTTTGCATTTTTGTTTTTCTTCCTGGGTTATTTCTACCTTCTGAATCCAATTCTCCCTGTGCAACAAGAAAACTGTTTGGATCTGCACACATACATTGTATCTAGGATATACTAGGACATATTCAACATGTATAGGACTGCTTGCCATCTAGGGGAGGGGGTGGAGGGTGGGAGGGAAAAATCGGAACAGAAGTGAGTGCAAGGGATAATGTTGTAAAAAAAATTACCCTGGCATGGGTTCTGTCAATAAAAAGTTACTATAATAAAAAAAAAAAATTAAAAAAAAAAACCCTAAAAACAAACAAACAAAAAACCAGTAGCAGATTAGTGACTGAGTTACAGTGTTAATATTTTAAGATTTCAGGCTCTAGTCCCAGGCTTAGGTGATTAAAGTACAGTGATTTGACTTCAGTTAAGAAGCAGAAAGTGCAAAGGAAAAATTTGTAGAAATCAAGCAGTAACCAGTTTCGTTTTTTTTTCCCTAAGATTAAGGTCAGATAATCATCTGGTTGGTGTCTTTTCACCTTTCAGGATAAATCCATCAGAAACCCTGATGCAATCTAACACTACCCAAACATTGAATAGGTAAAATTATTGGTTATTGTGATTGGTATATACAAATCTTTTGTTTGTTTGCTGAGGCAGTTGGGGTTAATTGACTTGCCCACAGTCACACAGCTAGGAAGTATTAAGTGTCTGAGATCAGATTTGAACTCAGATCCTCTTGACTCCAGAGCTGGTGCTCTATCCACTGCACCAACTAGCTGCCCCAGTACATACAAATCTCCAATGTTTCCTTGTACTGTTCAATTATTTAATTGGACTATTTCACTGACTCCCTCTGTGAGAGCTCGTGAAGGTTTCTGTCTGGGGAAACTGGCTACCTCCGGCTAGCATTAAATCAAATTCTTTAGGTATTTTTGCCTGGGTAAAAAGCAGCAGTGCAATTGAGAACCTAATAATATTTTAGCTCAGCACACTTTAACTTAATAACACATGATTTCCAACTATTGGTAAAACTTTACACTTAAAAAAAATAAAAAAACTTTAATTATATGCAGCTTGAAATTCCCAAGAGGAAAGGAATCTGAAGGTGAGATGCTCTGGGCAGCTCTTTATGCCATAAGTCTCAAAGAAAGGTAAAGGGAGGCAGGGATTGGGAATAAATCCATCCAAGGCAAGCCCAATAGACTTTGGATAGAAAACAGCATCTGTGTCCAGAAAAAGAACTAAGGAGACTGAATGTAATTTTCAGATGAAGAATATAATAATGTGAAAAAATATAAATCACTATTGATTAGAGAAATGAAAATTAAAACTCTGAGGTACCACCTCACACCTCTCACATGACAGGAAAAGATAATGGTAAATGTTGGAGGGGATGTGGGAAAACTGGGACACTAATATTGTTGGTGGAGTTGTGAACTGATCCCAACCATTCTGGAGAGCAATTTGGAACCATGCCCAAAGGGCCATCAAACTGTGCACATCCTTTGACTCGGCAGTGTTTCTACTGGGCTTACATCTCAAAGAGCTCTTACAGGAAAGAAAGGACCCACATGTGCCAAAATGTTTGTGGCAGCCCCTTTTGTAGTGGCAAGAAACTGGAAACTGAGTGGATGCCCATCAGTTAGGGAATGGCTGAATAAGTGATAGGATATGGAGGTTATGGAATATTACTGTTCTATAAGAAACGATCAGCAGGATAACCTATGAGACTTATGTGAACTGATGTCACGTGAAATGAGTAGAACCAAGAGAACGTTGTACACAGCAACAAGTTTATATGATGATCAGCTGTGATGGACATGGCTCTTTCCGACAATGAGGTGATTCAAGGCAGTTCTAATAGACCCGAGATGGAACATGCCACCTGTGTGCAGAGAGAAAACAGTGGAGACCGACTGTAGATCAAAGCAGAGGATTTTCACTTTTTTGCTGCTGTTTGCTTGGTCTCTCCCCCCCCCCCCCCCCCCCCCGCCCCAATCCCTTTTAATTTGACGTTTCTTGTGCAGCATGACCTACTGTGACTAGTGAGAAATTTATTGCTGAGAAAGTTTTTTGGGGATCCTGCATATCTTTTTGGAGTTTCATCGGTTACAACAAACCAAGGACACAACACGGCCTTGAACTGTCCTTAAATGGAAGCTTTAAAAAATGTCAGAAGGGGCTGGAAGATGGGGGCCCATCAACTGGGAGGAATGGCTCGCTCAACTATGTATGGTATGTTTGTGATGGAATATTATTGTTCTGTGGGGGATGATCAGGATGTTCTCAAAAACAAAACAAAACAAAAAAAAAAACTGGCAAGTGCTCCATAAACTCAAGCAAAGCGCAACATGCTGTATACGAAGTAAGAGCAACGTTTTGGGATGACCAGCTGTAAATGACTTTGCTATTCTCAGCAGTACAATGAGCCAGCACTACTCTGAAGAACTTATGATGAAAAATCCTTTCCATACCCGGAAAGGAACTGATTGTGTCTGAATCACAAGTTGAAGCATTCTTTTTTGTTACTTAATTTTTCTTGAGGGTTTTTATTTTCATTATGGTGGTAGGTCTGTGTTTTGTTTCACAACTTGACTTTTATGGAAATGTTTTGTATAACTTCACATGTGGTTTCTTAATTGTGAGTGGGAATAAAGGGAAGAACCTAGAACTCTAAACAAATGTAAACTTTTTTTTTTTGGTTTTGAATGTAATTGGGGGGAAATATTAAATAAATAAAGTAGTTAAATTCAACAAGAACAACAAAAAAGTCAGCAGGCTCAATAGAAGCGACAACCAAGAGCTGTTACATCTGTTCCTGGAAAGAAAGTAGGAAGATTACCCTGGGGAAGTTCAGGTGACACTCTTCTTAAATTTATTTTCCCATACAAGAAATCTGTCCACTTGCTTCCATATTCTAGGCTCCTTATAGTGGTGTAGGCCCTGATGCTGTAATAACCCTGTCCCTGCTCTCATAGCCAATTTTATTACCAGTATAGACAGTGCAAGTTTATTATCACAATACTGAATCTACTTCTCGTTAGTTTAAAAGATCGAGGCATCTGAAATACTGTACTAAGCTGCAATTGGGAAGATCTTGCTATTCCGATCTGAATGTGTCATTCCACGGCCAAAGCAGGGGTTAAGGTACCTGAACTTGTCACGTGTAGAAGATTCAATTCCCGAAGTATCTCATTCTTTCAGAATGATATGGGTACAATTAAACTGTGGAGAAACTTGGGAAAGAAAGGTGAGAATCCATTAAATTGTGAGGTTACCGGCAGAAACCTCTCATTTCTAAGAAATAGGATTTCAGTTACATTAGTGGAAAATAGTAATTTATGAGCTCTCTCATGTCACCTTAACAAGAGAAATCTGCTTTTACTTATGTTTGTTATTGAATCTGGATTTAGAACACTATAGAAATGCATTCAAACAAATCAACTTAAAGACATTCCCATTCTTTAAAAGGCTTCTAAGAGATTTTTTACCTTCTTCCTAGCTAGATCTGCTCTTTCTTGAGCAGCAAGATAACTGTATAACTACGTATACATATATTGTGTTTAACATACACTAACATTTTTAATATGTATGGGACTACCTGCCATCTAGGGGAGGGGGTGGGGGGAAGGAGGGGAAAACAGAAGGTTTTGCAAGGGTCAGTGTTGAAAAACTACCCATGCACATGTTTTGTAAATAAAAAGCTATTTAAAAAAATAAAATAAAAGGCTTCTGAGAGCAGTAGGCTCTGTTTATGTCCATGTGAACGTGGTTAATAACTGAACATGGTTTACTATAGACGATGTTTCACGTAATCTGTTCTCTGTACACAATTTGGATTACCCTTACATATCCCATCCCAAATCTTATATTTATTAAGCATCCTAAAGCAAAATCATTTGCATGATGTTGAACTATGATTACTAATTATATCAAGATAGGCTGTGATTTTTCTGTGACCAATTTCTTACTATTTCCAATGTGACACTCTGGTCAATACTTATTATATGGGACCCAGACACTTAAAGTGTGATTTACAGTCCCAGGTGAGGCCTCATAACTGAATGAGGGGGTAGCAAATTATGATTCATCATCAGTAAATCTTTGATCTCTATACCTATTTAATATGCCTATATATCCAGGGTTGTGTGAAAAATTCTATGGTGAAAAGAGGTCAGGAGTGGTAAAAGTTTAAGAAGCCCTGCTCTCTACATGATTCCTGAGAGCTGAATCGCCATGAAACTATTATTAGAACTTGCTAATTAAGACCTTAAGAAACTTGAAGTGCTATTATTCTAAATTTGACTCCAAGTATTCCATCAAGAAGTGCTACTGAGCCAATGAACTGGTCATTGGGGGAGAAGGGAGGAGAGGAGATTATTAGAAAATGATCTTCAACTATGAAAGGCTTGGTTTTTCTCAGTGGTTCAGTGATCCAAGGCAATCCCCTCAGCCTCTGGACAGAAAGTGCCATCTGCACCCAGAAACAGAACTATGGAGACCGAATGTAAGTCAACACACACTATTGACTTCTTTCTTGTTTTTCCCTTTTGTTCTGTTTTTTCTCTCCCAACAAGACTCATAAAGCAATGGGTATTAAAAATAAATTTTTCAAAAAGGAAATGATCTGAACAAAAAAAAAATGAGTATGTGAGATTGTGGCTTTCTCTCTAGAACAGTGGTTCTCAAACTTTTGATTTCAGTATCTTTATCCTATTAAAAATTATTGAGCATCTCTCCAAAGCGTTTTTGTTTATCTGGGTTATATTTATAGACATTTACCATGTTGGAAATAAAAAGTAATTTTGAATTTGTAGAGCCTCTAAAAGGGTTTCAGAGATCCCCAGGATTCTCTAGACCATACTTTGAGAACCACTGCTCTAGGACATCTCCAGCTGATCCTTGAACATCTCGAACTGGATGTCCCCTAAGCATCTCAAATAGGACTCTTCCACTTTCTCCTTCAAGTCTCTCCTCACTCCATTCCATCCTCCACTCAGTTGCTATGGTTGCACCACACTCTGAATCCTACCCTCTCACCCCACTTCAGTGGCAACCTCTAACCTTTAGGATCCAATATAAATTCCTGTTTGGCCAAGGCTCTTCATGGCCTGGCTGTTTCCTCCCGAATCTATGTTCTTTATTCCATTCCCCTCACTACAAATGTTCTATGGTCCCTTGTCTCAACATCCTTCCAGACTCAGTTCAATTGCCACCTCGTGCCAGCCTCCTCTACTGCTCAGGTATTGCCCTTTTAGATCATCTTTATCTACATTGTATATATCTCATGTGTACCTGTTTGTGTGTCATCTCTCCCAGTAGCTCCTCGAGGAAAGGGATCCTGTCTTTTGTGTTTCTGTCTATCCCTAGTACTTAGCCCAGTGCCTGCCACAGAATAGGTGCTTAATGAATGCACGCCGACCGCCTGACTCTTTGCTACTATGTGTCCAAGTGACATGTGGAGAAACTCTGATATCCAGCTGCTGGGAGATGTAACCAGGGCAAAGAGAAGCAAAAATGGCAGTTGAGCATTCTCACAGGGTTTTCTTCTTGTTTCACTGTTAGCCCTCCACGGGGGTATAAGAGAAATCGGGAGCTACTGTTTCACATGTCAAGTCTTGGTCAATGTAAGAGAAATCGGGAGCTACTGTTTCACATGTCAAGTCTTGGTCAATGTAAGAGAAATCGGGAGCTACTGTTTCACATGTCAAGTCTTGGTCAATGTAAGAGAAATTGGGAGCTACTGTTTCACACATACACATGTTTCACAATGTATACTCACGAATTTTGTAGTATTCAAAGTATCATTTTTATAGTAGACAAGATACATAGCTGCCTTGTACCTGGAGAAAGAATGAAAAAAGGTGAATTCTCAAGAAAGAAAAAAGATTATCAGTACCCATTTTTACACCATCTAATGCTCACAAAATGAAGAACATCAGGAAATGGATGATTAGCCACAAAAAATCTACATTAACCGCATTAACAGGGTGAGAAGGAAAGATCTTAAATCTTTATCTCAAGCTCAGAGACTGAAATTAAACAAGCCATGAAAGAACTAATTCAACTAACTACTAAGAACAAAAGAACCGACAAAGGGGGAAAATCTCTATTTATGTCTTGACAGATCTGCAACTGAATCTCACCCCTGCCACCAAAGTGATTCTCAGCAACCCAAAAAGAAAGCACTTAGCCCCTTCTCCATTTATGAAAATGCCAAAAGTATGAAGAAATAAAGCAGACGTTGACCAACGCCATCAATTCAAGACTTTTCGATATTTGACAGATGAGGCTTTTTTTCCTTTACTGAATATACGTTCATTGCTTTCTGAATATCACACCAACATTAAATTTCTGGCTTAAATCGAACTTGATTGTCAAATCCTGTTTGAATTTGACATAATAATAATCTGATGACTTGTTTTTTTACTTGGATTTTATTGAAAAGTTTTCAGTGACTGAGTTTAGCAGCTGTGTAGTGACTGGTTTATAGAGGAAGAAGACACTGGAAGGAGAGAGATCCATTAAGAGGCAAAGGGGTCAAAGGGCTCTCCCAGATCATCTCGCTGTGGAACTTCTGGATTTCCAGCCACGAGTCTCTGGGATTCCTTCCTCTGAAGCAAAACAACAGACACTGGAGAAGGTGGGGAGCTTTCCCAAAGATGAGCCCCTTTCTAGCCCATCCACCCCAAAATCTTCTTGGGCTACAAGAACAGAAGGACCCACATCATTTAGGAAAGTGAACAAGAAGGAAACGGTGCAGGCTGTTACCAATGTGAACTCTTCTGTTTAACATTTTAAACCCTCTGTTATCTGATTGCAACCTGTGTTTTCAGAAATAGTAGAGGAAGGACAAGGGGATATTTATATAATGCTCACTATGTGCCAGGCACTGTGCCAAGTGCTTTACAAATATGATCTCAAGGCAAACAGAAGTTAAATGACTTATTCAGGCTCACACAGTTAGTGTCTGATGATAGAGCTGAACTCATTTTCTTGACTCCAGGTCCAGTCCACAGGGCACTGTGGCCCCCCCAGCTGCCTTGTACCTCCATGATACTCACTCCATGTTTGGACCAAATCAGCCTAACTCCCTAATCCCCATAAATATTTGGGTTCCATTTCCCTCTGCATGGTGTAGTCCCTCTGTCTACATCCTTCCACTCCTCTGCCTATTGGAATCCCAGTTTCTTTTAAACTACAGCTTAGAGATCTTAAGGGAAAGGGACCTGTACGTGCACGAATGTTTGTGGCAGCCCTGTTTGTAGCGGCCAGAAACTGGAAACTGAGTGGATGCCCATCAGTTGGAGAATGGCTGAATAAATTGTGGTCTATGAAGGTTATGGAATATTATTGTTCTGTAAGAAATGCCCAGCAGGAGGATTTCAGAGAGGCCTGGGGAGACTTACAGGGACTGATGCTGAGGGAAACGAACAGAACCAGATCGTTATACATGTCAACAACCATACTATATGATGCTCAATTCTGACGGCGTGGCCCTCTTCAGCAATGAGATGAACCAAAGCAGCTCCAATGGAGCAGGAATGAACTGAACCAGCTGCACCCAGTGAAAGATCTCTGGGAGATGACAAGGAACCGTTACATAGAATTCCCAATCCCTCTATTTTTGTCTACTTCATTTTTCATTTCCTTCACAGGTTAATTGTACACTATTAGAGCAATAGGAGTGGGGAAGAGGCTGTGGGGGAGGGGACCAATGACCTTCAGTCGATAGGCGGTGGAGGGGCTGTTGAAATTTTCCACCTACTCTGCGCATGCCCCACAGTGCCAGCGGCCCACAGGCCCGCTCGGCCCGCCCAAGGTTTAATAACGTCATCAAAGTACACGTCACTTCGAATCAGGGTGGGTCTGCCGCAGTGGGCAGTGAGCTCTTGGTGAAGCTGGTAGCTCCGTGGCTAGCTGCAGAGTTCCGCAATGCGGCACAGGCCATCGGGCGCCCGGACCCCCCAGCAACGGTCCGCTCCATGGCAGCGATCAACCATCTCGGGGACACTGGTGCCTCCGGTAGATCCAGAGCCGCTGATGATCTACCGCCGCCGCGGAACCGCCCGCCGCCACAGAACCGCCCGCCGCCGCGGAACCGCCCGCCGCCGCGGAACCGCCTGCCGCCACCGCGGTCCGCCACCGCCTAATGTTCCTGCAACTCCCCCCCCCCCCCAAGTTCTTCTCCCCCCACTTACCACCTACCCATCCCGTTTGGGCGATTCTCGGGCTCACGGACGCAGGGAAGGGTCCGCAATGCCTGGCTAGACTGCGCCGATCAGTGGCGCATCTTCCATGTGCTTGCCGAGTCCCGCGCCGCGGGGTAACCCAAACTTCACCTGGGAACGCGCTGGATGGTCCGCGCTGAACCGCCACAACTACGAGGAAGGAAGAGAAGCAGGTAGGAAGAAAGTGAATGACCTGGAGGGAGGCTGGGGGGGAGGGGGGTGCACTTGGGGACAAATCAGGAGACTAGAAAAATGCCCGGGAAAGGGCAGGAGGGGGAGGGGGGCCGCCCTGCCCAAGGGGAAGGAAGAAGGGGCTACACAGGGGGCTTTTCCAGCTCGTACAGCCGATCTGTGACCTGGCCCTGGACTACAGACAAGACTCGGGGCAAGGCGAGGTTCGAAAGGGGCGGCTGAAGGTCCCCTTCATGGTGGGACTGAGCGGGAGGACAACACCCCAAAATGGCGCCGACAAGCTGAGGGCCAGATCGTTCTAGAAAAAAAACAACTGCGCTGGCTGCGGCATTACTACCCCTGGTGGTGGTTTGGAGAAGAAAGCATTTTGTGCGCATGCCCATTCTGGCTCTGCCTACCCCTCCCTTTGGCCCGCCTCCACAGGCGGGCCCTGAACCAGACCCCACCTCCCTCTTCATCCGTCACTCTCCCCGCCCCTGGCCACCCCCCCTCGCTCCGCCTTCCCCTCACTCCGCCTTCCCCTCTCCCTCCTCCCTCCTAAAAGGAAAGTCCAAGGCCTGTCTGACAAAGGCATTCAAGGCGATCGTTCCTTTTCTAGGGCCGGCTTCCAAAGGAGTCGTCAGATGGGAAGTCCGACAAGGTTTGTAGGAAAGCGAGTCTGCGTCGCGGTTGCAATCTGAACAGTGAAAAAGAAAAAAACAGTCACCTGCATTTCAGTCCGAAGGAATAATATTGCCTTCTTTTTCCTATCACTATTATCACATTAACAAGTTTCTCTAGGGTGGCAGTCCCTGACAGAGCAAACAAGTCCAGAGTCCTCCAGCTAAGTCCCAGGGTTAGGGTGGAAGAAGCAGCAAACAAAATCTACCACGTGTGAGGCTGGGGGGAACAGGATAAGCCCCCCCCCCAAATCGAAAGCATATCTTGAATATCCTTGCTATTTAGAGAAGGGGCCCTCCTGTAGAGCACTGCTCAACTCAAAAGGAGTTAACCTAACGCAAGAAAACGTTCTCGTAGCACCCCGTGCAAACCCCTCACGTCACTGCTGCCACCGAAACTTGGGAGAGAACTGAGGTTTCACATCAGACCCGGCAAATTGGCACAAAATGAAGGGGACAAGATTTAGGGTGTTCTAGAAGGCAGTTTAGAATTCTGCCAGAAAAGGGAGGCTTGTGGCCCGGCCCAGGACAGCCAAAGCCCAAAAAAGGTACCCAAAGCTGCAGAACGTCTGTAGCAGCAGCAGCTAAGAGTCGGAAAGTGAGAGGCTGCCGACTGCCTGGATAAGCTGTGGTCCCTGTAGGCAATGAAATATTCTGTAGCAGAGAGCACACACAAGTGGTCAGGGAGTGTGCAAACAGCCCATGCACCAGAGTGACCCTGCAATAAAAACGCTAAGCTCACGCACAGGAGTCTCTATCTGAAATAAAGGGGAAACCAGGGCCCCAAAAGACCAAGCCCAGAAACCATTTTTCCTCCCTCAAACAAGGGGGAAAAAGGCATATAAAGGGGTAGCTCTACATTGGGTGTTTGTACTCTGGTGAGGTAGACTGTGAAATGACTGAGGTGACTATCACAATATTTTCTAGTAAGTTTCTGATAAAAGTAGTTAGAAAATGAGGTGTGTTTTGTTTTGTTTTGCTGAGGCAACTGGGGTTAAATGACTTGCTCAGGGTCACACAGCTAGAGAAAATTAAAGTTTTGAGGCCATTTTTCTTTGCAGGAAAGGAAGAGACTGCCCGCCACGCCACTGCACTGATCAGCAGGGCCTTTTGCCAAAGGTTCCTTGGTATGCCGAGTTTCTCTGACTCTTTCTCACTCACAATTGTATACTTAACAATTAAAACAACTACGTCCATCTGGCTTTGTAACCCAAACAAGGTACCAGATGAAAAACCGGAATGGTCCACTGAGGTCACAAAGAACACCCCCCCCCCCAGCAGGCGGCCTCCTCGCATCAATTTCTGAACATGGAGCATCTACCTGCACCACAAGCCACAGGGTCAGATGTGCAGCTTCTGGTGATCTGCCATTTCCTTGTTTTGGGAGGTACACCCCCCCCCCCCATCTAGAGTCATCTTTTGTTTGGGAAGTCTGGGCCGGTATTTGGGGCGATTCTAGCCTTTGTCCTTAGGGGGAGGGAAGTCACAGTCGGGCAGCTACTGCCTTGGGGGGTAGGGAGGTTTATGGCCTGGGTCCCCATCTGAAGCCATCTAGGGGTAGTCTCTGGCATGTGCAAATCAGAATCTGCCTTCACCTGGAGTCAGCCTTCATTTGAGGTGGTCACCACTTGTGTCTGCTCCATTTGGGGAACCCCAGAGCCCACGACTGCGTCTGTACACTCGGGTCAGTATACACTTGTTTGGGGAACGTTTGTGCTTTCACCTCTCCACGCCTCCATCTTTTAATTACGGAAATCATGTCTCGGTTTTTCATGTGGGGAATGACTGCACGTGTTTCTGTCTTCTTTTTGCAGGCCGTGCCTACGGGACCTTTGGGGAATCCGCCCTGTACCTGCTGCATCTTGGTTTTGAAGAGCTACCTACCACCTGTGCATCCCATCACATGGAGATCTGTAGTGTATGTCTTCTGCTAATTAGTCCCTGAGCCTGGGCCTGGAGCCACTTTCTGGGAATTAATGCTTGGGCCTGCATTGCTTTTTGGGAATTATCACCCATGTTGCCACTTCCTTTGGAATTACCACCTGTGCCTGCACATGGAGCCATCTTTGGGGAACACCTGTCTGAGCCTGCATCTTTTTAGGGAGCCACAGCCTGTGTATTGGTTCTTGGGGGGAGGGGAACTACAATTGGGCCTCTTGTTGCCATTGAGGGCAAGGAAGTCTATATGGCCTGGGTGTGCATCTGGAGCCAACTTTGGGGAGCTCCAGTAAGAGCCGGTTTCCATTTGGAAAATTGCCACATGGACCTCCACTTCATTTGGGGAATCACCACCCATTGTTCCATCTTTTATTTGGGAAATTGCCATTTGTGCTTGTACCTCATTTTGAGAATGACCTCTTCATGCCTCCATTTCTTATTTGAGGAATCACCTATTTGTGTCATCATTTTTTGTTTGGAATCAATCTCCTTGAGAATTTGCCACCTCCTTTTGGGAGTTTCCACCCATGCTTGCTTCTGGAGCAATTCGGGGGGAGCTGCAGCCTATGCCTCTAGAGTCTGAAACCACCTTTGGGAATTACCACCTATCCCCTGAATGTGGAGCCATCTTTGGGGATTCTAGCCTGTGCTTCCATCTTGGCAGAGGAAGCTACAGCCTGTGCATTGGTCCTTTGCGGGAGGGGAGCTACAGTTTGAGCCTCTGGGCCTTTGAAGGCAAGGAAATCTATGTGGCCTGGGTATCCATCTGGAGCCCCCTTTGGGGGAGCACCAGCCTGTGCCTCTAGCATCTGGAAAGGAATCTGCTTTCACCTGGAGCCAGCTTTGGAGAGCTCTAGTCAGAGCCATTTTTCATTTGGAAAATTGCCACATGGACCTCCACTTCATTTGGGGAATCGCTACCCATAATTCCATCTGTTCATCTGGGGAATTACCACTGGTCACTCCATCTTTTATTTGGGGAAGCCCACTCCTTGGCCCCCCACGCCATTTAGAGAATTGCCATTTGTGCTTGTCCTCATTTTGAGAATTACCTCGCCACGCCTCCAATTTTCATTTGAGCAATTACCTATTTGTGCCCTCATTTTTCATTGGGGAATTGCTGTTCACGCTAATGTCTCCTTTTGGAAATTACAGCCTCTGCCTCGATGAGCTTTTGGGAATTATCCTCTATGGCTTTTGGAAATTACTACCTGTGCCCATATATCATTTTGGGAATTTCCATCATTGCTTCCATCTCGTTTCTTAGGAATCATCACCTGTACCTCCATCTTGGTCTGGGAGGAGCTACAGGCTATATGTCACATGTATTACAGGCTCCTTTTGGGAATTACCAGTTTTACCTGCATCTGGAGCTATTTTGGGGGAGCTACAGCCTGGGCTTCTATTTTTGAAAGGGAGTCACATCCTATATTGGTCCTTGGGGGGGGAGAGAGCTAAACTCTCTGTGGCCTTTGAGGTTTATGGCCTGGGTGTCTACCTGGAGCCATCTTTGGGGAGCTACAGCCTGTGCCTCTAGCATTTGGAAATGAGTCTACCTTCACCTGGAGCAGTTTGGGGGAGCTCCAGTGAGAGCCATTTTTCATTTGGAAAATTGCCACATGGACCTCCACCTCATTTGGGGAATCACCACCCACGATTCCATCTGGGGAATTGCCACTCATCGTTCCATATTTTATTTGGGGAATTGCCATTTGTGCTTGTACCTCATTTTGAGAATTATTTCTCCATGCCTCCATTTTTTATTTGAAGAATCACCTACTTGAGCCTCCATTTTCATTTCTGGAATCAATCTCTAGGAGTCTGTCACCTTTTGGAAATTACAGCCTGGGTCTCCATCGTGGCTCTTTGGGAATTTCTACCTGTGCCTTCATCTTGTTTTTTGGGGAAAGATACATACAGCCTGTGCCTCCCATTATGGGGAGATGGACTGTATGTCTGCTGCTTTCTGGGAATTACCATCCTGTGCCTGCCACCTGGAGGTATCTTTTGGGAATTACCACCTGTACCTGCATTGTCTATTGGGAATTAGCACCTCTGCTGCTCCCTCCTTTGGAAATAACCACTTGTGCCTGCATCTGGAACCATCTTTGGGGAGCTACAGCCTGTGCCTCTCTTTTTTCAAAGGGAGATGCAGCCTTTATATTGGTCCTTGGGGGGAGGGAAGCTAAGAGCTACAATTGGGCTTCTTGTTGCCATCGAGGGCAGGAAGGTTTGTGGCCTGGTTCTGCATCTGGAGTCATTTGAGAAGCCAGCCTCTACCATTGGGGCCATCTTTCAGGAATCATCACCTGTGCCTGCATCACCTTCTGGGAATTACCACCTCTGAGGCTGCCTCCTTTGGGAATTACTACCTATGCCTGCATGTGGAGTCATCTTTGGGGAGCACTAGCCTGTGTATTGGTCCTTGGGGGGAGGGGAGCGACAATCGAGCCTCTTGTTGCCATTGAAGGCATGGAAGTTTATGGTCTGGCTCTCCATCGGAACCATCTTTGAGGAGCTACAGCCTGTGCCTCCAAAACCTGGAGCCATCTCTGGGAATTACCAGCTGTCTTGCCACCTCCTTTAAGGAATTACCACCTGTGCCTGCACGTGGAGCCATCTTTGGGGAGCACCGGCCTGTGCCTCCATCTTTTTGGAGGGAGCCACAGCCTGTGTATTGGTCCTTGGGGGGAGGGAGCTACAGTTGGGCCTCTTGTTGCCATTGAAGGCACGAAGGCTATTATGGCCTGGGTCTTTGGGGAGTTACATCCTGTGCCTCTAGAATCTGGAGCCACCTTTGGGGAGCTCTAGTCAGAGCCATTTTTCATTTGGAAAATTGCCATATGGATCTCCACTTCATTTGGGGAATCACCACCCCTAATTCCATCTGTTCATCTGGGGAATTGTCACTGATCATTCCATCTTTTATTTGGGAAATTACCATCTGTACCTCATTTTGAGAATTACCTCTCCACACCTCCATTTTTTATTTGAGGAATCACCTATTTGTGCCTCCATTTTTCCTTTGGAAATCAATCTCGATGCTTCTGCCTCTTTTTGGAAATTACAGCCTGTGTCTCTCTGTGTCTTTCTGAGAACTACTGCCTATGGCTCCATTCTTGCTTTTGGAAATTACTACCACTGGGCCTACACATGCATTTGGAAATAGCGCTTCTGCCTCCATCTTGGTTTGAGAGGAGCCACTGCTTGTGCCTTAGGTGGAGATAGAGGTTTTATATTTGTTGCCTTTTGGGAATTACCACCAGTACCTGCATTGCATTTTGGGAATTTAATCACCAGAGCCTGCATCCTTTTGGGAATAACCACCAGTGCCTGCATCCTTTTGGGAATTACCACCAGTGCCTGCATTACCTTTGGGGAATTATTACCAGTGCCTGCATTGTCTTTTGGGAATTTAATCACCAGAGCCTGCATCCTTTTGGGAATTACCACCAGTGCCTGCATTGCCTTTTGGGAATTACCACCAGTGCCTGCATTGCCTTTTGGGAATTACCACCAGTGCCTGCATTGCCTTTTGGGAATTATTACCAGTGCCTGCATTGTCTTTTGGGAATTTAATCACCAGTGCCTGCACTGCCTTTTGGGAATTACCACCAATGCCTGCATTGCCTTTTGGAAATTATTACCAGTGCCTGCATTGCCTTTTGGAAATTATTACCAGTGCCTGCATTGCCTTTTGGAAATTATTACCAGTGCCTGCATTGTCTTTTGGGAATTTAATCACCAGAGCCTGCATCCTTTTGGGAATAACCACCAGTGCCTGCATCCTTTTGGGAATTACCACCAGTGCCTGCATTACCTTTGGGGAATTATTACCAGTGCCTGCATTGCCTTTTGGGCATTATTACCAGTGCCTGCATTGCCTTTTGGGAATTACCACCAGTGCCTGCATCCCCTTTGGGGAATTATTTTGTGTTTCTATCTGAAGTCATCTTTTTGGGGGGAGTAATAGCTTTAGTCTCCTTGCCTTTGGGCTATTACCACTTATACCAGTCTCCTTTTGGAAAGTTAAAGTCTGAGTCTCCCACTTTTAAGAAGGCACAAGCTGTACTTGGGGGGGGGGGGAGTACAGCCTGTGCCAGCTTCTTTTGGGGGGCTACAGACTGAGCATCTCTGGAGATGCATCCTGGGCCTCCTCTGCCCAGAGGAGGTACAAGTTGCATTTTTGCCTCTGGATAGCTCTAGCTGTGGCTGTCTCCTTTTAAAAATGCCTCTCTGTGCCTATGTCTCCTTTTAGGAATCTCCACGAGTGGCTACATTGTTTTTTGGGGAATCAGTACCTGGTGGGGATTACAGCTTGTTCCTGTATCTGGAGCTATCTTTGGGGAGTTTCAGCCTGTGTCTGTCTCCTTGTGGAGAATTGGAGCCTGTCTGTGGAGGTCTTTTGGAAGCTCTAGCTTGTACCTTTCTGTTTTGGGAAAGGTACAACCTGTGCTCCAACTGGAGCCGTTTTGACAGAGCTACAGTCTGAATCTCTCCATCCTTGGGGTGGTACAGCCTGAGTCTCTCCATGTTTGGGGAGAAAAAGCCTGTACTTCTGGCTTCTTTTGGGAAATATGATGCTTGCAACACCTTTTAGGGAAGGGGAGCCTGTGGGGATACAACTTCTTCTCTTTTGGGGAATTCTCACCTTAGTCTTCTTCTGAGCTGTTAGGAAATATTGTCTGTGCCTCCATCTGGCCTTCTGGGAAATACCACCTGTGCCTCCATTTTGTTTTTTGGGAGATATCGTCTGTGCCTCCGTCTGGCCTTTTGGGAAATATCACCTGTGTGTCCGTCTGGCCTCCTGGGAAATATCACCTGCACCTCCATTTTGGATTTTGGGGAAATATCTCCTGTGCCTCTGTCTGGCCTTATATCATCCATGTGTGCATCTGGGTTATTGGGAAATATCACCTGTGTGCCTCCATTTTGTTTTTAGGGAAATATCGCCTGTGCCTCTGTCTGGGTTATTGGGGAAATATCACCTATGCCTCCGAATGGGCTTTTGGGAAATATCGCCTGTGCCTCCGTCTGGGTTACTGGGGAAATATCACCGTGCCTCCGTCTGGCCTTTTAGGGATATATCGCCTGTGCCTCCATTTTGTTTTTTGGGAAATATCACCTGTGCCTTCGAATGGGCTTTTGGGAAATATTACCTGTGCATCTGTCTGGCCTTTTGGGGAAATATCATCTGTGCCTCCAAATGGACTTTTGGGAAATATCGCCTGTGCCTCCGTCTGGGTTATTGGGGAAATATCCCTGTGCCTCCTGGGAAATATCACCTTGCTCTGGCTTTTGGGAAATATCGCCTGTGCCTCCGTCTGGGTTATTGGGGAAATATCACCGTGCCTGTCTGGCCTTTTGTGGAAATATCACCTGTGCGCCTGTCTGGCCTTTTGGGAAATATCATCTGTGCCTCCACCTGGGTTATTGGGGAAATATCACCGTGCCTCTCTCTGGCCTTTTGGGGAAATATCGCCTGTGCCTCCAAATAGGCTTTTGGGAAATATCGCCTGTGCCTCCAAATGGGCTTTTGGGGAAATATCGCCTGTGCCTCCATTTTGTTTTGGGGGAAATATCACCCGTGTGTCCGTCTGGCCTTCTGGGGAAATATCACCTGTGCCTCCAAATGGGCTTTTGGGAAATATCATCTGTGCCTCCACCTGGGTTATTGGGGAAATATCACCGTGCCTCTCTCTGGCCTTTTGGGGAAATATCGCCTGTGCCTCCAAATAGGCTTTTGGGAAATATCGCCTGTGCCTCCAAATGGGCTTTTGGGGAAATATCGCCTGTGCCTCCATTTTGTTTTGGGGGAAATATCACCCGTGTGTCCGTCTGGCCTTCTGGGGAAATATCACCTGTGCCTCCAAATGGGCTTTTGGGAAATATCATCTGTGCCTCCACCTGGGTTATTGGGGAAATATCACCGTGCCTCTCTCTGGCCTTTTGGGGAAATATCGCCTGTGCCTCCAAATAGGCTTTTGGGAAATATCGTCTGTTCCTCTGCCTGGGTTATTGGGTCTGTCCTCTGCCTGGGTTATTGGGGAAATATCACCGTGCCTGTCTGGCCTTTTGGGAAATATCACCTGTGCCTCCGTCTGGGTTATTGGGGAAATATCACCGTGCCTCTGTCTGGCCTTTTGTGGAAATATCACCCATTCCTCCAAATAGGCTTTTAGGAAATATCGCTTCTGTGTCTGTCTGGCCTTTTGGGAAAATATCACCTGTGCCTCCATTTTGTTTTGGGGGAAATATCAGCCATGCACCGTCTGGCCTTTTGGTGAAATATCGCCTGTGCCTCTGAATGGGCTCTTGGGAAATATCACCTGTGCGTCCGTCTGGCCTTTTGGGGAAATATCATCTGTGCACCTGTCTGGCCTTTTGGGAGATATCACCTGTGCCTCTATTTTGTTTTGGGAGAAATATTGCCTGTGCCTCCGTCTGGCCTTTTGGGAAATATCGCCTGTGCCTCCAAATGGGTTTTTAGGAAATATCACCTGTGCCTTCGAATGGGCTTTTGGGAAATATTGCCTGTGCCTCCGTCTGGGTTATTGGGGAAATATCACCTGTGCCTCCGACTGACCTTTTGGGAAATACCGCCTGTATCACCATTTTGTTTTTTGGGAAATATTCCCCCAATTCCTCTGTGCCTCTGTCTGGGCTTTTGAGAATTTTACTGCCTGTGGCCCAAAGGAGAGGTCCTTTGGGGAAGGAGATACAACCTTTGTTTCCAATCTTGTTCACAGCTTTTTTTTGTTGTGTTTTGGGGGGGGGGGGGGGGGGGGGGGGGGGGGGGGGGGGGGGGGGGGGGGGGGGGTTAATAGCGTCTGCCTCCTATATTTTATGTCTTTTTGTGGCCTTTACCTTCTATCTCACTTGTGTGTTTTTTTTTTTTTTTTTTGCAGTCTGCCTCCATCTCTGTCTAAAGACAGAAATTACATCTTCCTCAAATCATCTTACCTCCTGGTGAAACATCCTCAACTACCTTTGTTTTCACTAAGAAGATTTCAAGTTTTATCTCCATCCTAAGGGCCTAGCCATTCTTCCCAAAATGCAGTGCTGGATGAGAACTGAACATCGTATCTCGGATGGGACCTGAGGAAGGTGTGATTGCCTTTTGTCAAAAAATACAGATCTGGAAGGAATCCTAGGGGCACCTGGTCTACCATTCCCCCATCCTTATGCCCAATATACAGGTGAGGAAGTAAATCCAGAGAAAAGATTTGCTCCATCATCCCAGTCGCTGAGATTCAGACACACATCTTTTGAGTCTAGGGTGCCCCTTATTCTCTGTGATATAGAAAAAACCATGGAAACAGAAGAAAATTATCAATAAAGGTTTGGAAGTTCACAGTTTTATGTCACTGAATCCCAGGTACCACCTGGGGCTTCCTTTCATTAGTTATTAAGATTCTAATGAGATAGTAGAAGAACAAGGGCTGATCTAATTGGAACAGATTATCAACCCCATTTGGAAATGTGTGGTTTTTATTTTAAGGGCAGACATGGACCAGAATCCCCTAAAAGGTGTGGGAAGTTGAACTGTGTCCCATTGGAGGGGGTATTGCATCATGAACCCGGATGGCCACTGAAGGACAGGTAAGTGCTGATGAGAGGGAAGGCTTCTTTCCTCTTTTAGTTTGTAAAGCCAAGATCAAGCTCCCTTCTTTAGGCACTAGAATTACTGACCCAGAGTATTACCTGTGCTACTTCAAGGCAATTGTTTCCTATCTCTGGAACTTGATTTCTTCACCTGAAAAACATGCTGATGAGCTGACCAGATGATCTTGCAAGTTTCTCATAGCTCTAAATCCTATGACTGTTCCCTGGTCAAAATCCATTAACGTTAAACTTTAAACTCTTCGTTGCCCCAACATTATAAAGAGAACTCTCGTCTCCTTCCAGAGGCCAGGATCAAACGCTCACTTTTTCTTTTTCTCTTTTTAGAAACAACCCAAAAAACAGACCGGGAGTACACTTTGCAAAGCCTTCGGACCACAGTGGCCCTCGTGGATCAGCTTCCAAAAGAGCTATAGCCCCCACAACAGGACCAGAAGGCCTGGCTGGCTTACCACCTCTTACTGCTACTGGCCGGCCCAACTACCTGATACCCTCCGGCCACATCCATTAAGTACCAGCCTTGTAAAACTCAGCCTCTCTCTGGGTCATTCTTTCTGGCAGCGTGAGGAGTCTGTTACAGTGATATTCCACAGGCTGGCCCCGTGGGATAGAAGCTTCTGGAAGAGATTAGCCTTCCCTTTTTGTCTTGGTAGCTCTAAAAGTTGGCACTGAATATGTGTAAGAGATGCCTGTTTAACTGGATTGCATTATTAAATTCATTGTTTTTGTTTTTTTCACTTAAAAAGTAGGACAATAAATTTCCTAATGCAGCAAAACAAGCTTTTGTCCTGATTTCTAATGCTTTCACCAGCACAAGGATCTAGGCAGGCTACCAGGCTGACCTCCATAAACACTACCAAAAGACGGGGCCAGTTTCACATTGCTACCAGCAGGCTCAGGTGTCCCTCCCCTCACCCTGGCCACTACTGCTATCACCTGAGGTTTGCCAGTGGAAAGGGTAACAAACAAAAAGCCAGGAAGCCCTGGGTTCAAGCGTTACCTCAGAGACACATCTACTAGGTGATTCTGACTTGCTCTTTCTGTCCCCGAGATAGCTGAATGGAAAGTTGCAGAGATGGTACCAACTTCTTGGGAGAGGGTGTTTCCTCACTAGTCTCTCCCACACACACATTATCTGTCCAGTGATGTTTTTCATTTTCTCTGTGTTGGAGATATCTACCACAAACATTCCTGGTCCATCTCGAGCCCAAGAAAAATCTCCTTGGAGGTTCCCAGAACCATTGTCTCTGCAGCCCAGCTCTAAATTCCGAACTGGTCGATGTGTATCACAGTGTCAAAATGGAAGCCCCCCCAGGGGACTCTCCCCCCCACCCCCCATGGTTCTAGAAGCAGAGCTGGCTAAGCTCGAATTCAGGACTTGCCTGTAGTTTGCTACGCCTCAGCATGGGCCAATGCCAAGAACAAGCTCAGTGTTCTTTGTTTCTATCCCTACCAAACTGACAGGCTCTGGGAAGACCTCCAAGGGCTCTATCTTGGCTCATTCACTTCTGAACCCGGGAATGCTTCCTTCCTTGCCCCTCTCTGGTAGCTGCCGCCTTCAAGGCATGCCGAGTTCCACCTTCCAGAAAATGAAGTTCACCCAGAGTTTCCTAAAACGGCCTCAAATGCCCAAATCTCCTTATTCCAAGTAACTGGCACACTCTGCCCGGACACCGCAGTGCCAGGGCACCGCACCGCCACCTCTGCATCCCTCTCGGTGCCCACACGATACACATGGCAAGCTTTAGGGGGACCTGCCTCACTCCTGAACAGACGGAGCCCGAGGATGGGTTCTCCCTGCAGTTGGGTCATGGGTTGAGAAATCACCCCCTCCCGATGCAAGAAACTCTCCATCTTACTTTTTCTCTCCCCTCTCATCCCCATGGGAACCGAGCGAGGTGGCGCCCTCTACTTACAGTCCCGAGGAGGCAGGCGGCCGGCTGTCCTGTCCGTCACAGGCCCATCTCCATCTCTGGCTTCGGCCACCCCAGGTGTCTGCTGTTAGGAAGAGGGAGGGGGAAAGGAGAACGGGGGTGTCAGATTCTCCACACTGAAGCAACGAAATCAATGAGACTTTAAAGTAACAGCAGCCCCTCTAGGGGCCTGTTGTTTTCCAGGAAACGTGAGCTCGAAACCCCCACAGGGTCAGGACCCCGCCGCCCCCGTCACTCCCTTGAGGAGATCCAGAAATAAACATCTGGCTGGGCCCCTTGGAGAATCATAGCTCCCTCCGCCTCCACATGGGCCAGTGCAAAGGGGGAGGGGGAAAGAAACACTAAGGACCTCAAAGTCTGCAAAGAGACGGGAAAGTGACCCCTTGAGCAAATGGCGGCCGGGGTCACTCGAGAGAGCGTCAGAATACAGGGGAGCAATAGCAAGAGCCCGAGGCCGGACACGAGGAGGGACTGCACCTACCGGGCCCACGGGGCTTCCTCGGGAGGCCCCGCCCCACCCTGGGCCTGACGCCACGGGCCCGGCTTAGTTCTAGGCCTGAAACCACGGGTCCGCCCCTCCCTGGGTCTGACGCCACGGGCCTGAACCGGACCTAATACCCCGCCTTGACCCCGACCCCTCAAGGCCCGGGCCCGACCCCGAGAGTCCCCGGGATACGGAGGGGCTGCGGGGCTCGTGGAGGGTGGGGGGGAGGGGGACGAAAGGGGAGGTGCGGAGCTAAGCTTTATAGTAACCCCCTCACACCCCGGTTTTCTTTCCCCAGCCGCACCTGCCACCTGCCACCCCCCCACTCCCCCCTCCCCCGCCCCGTCCCGTCTTACCAGGAGCCGGCCCTAGCTGCCGGGGAGGGCAGGGGAAGCCACAGGCAAGAGGAGTCCCGCAAGCGCCCAGGGCCGGCCGGCCGGCCGCCTCCGCCCCTTCCCGCCCAGCCCGGGGTAGGCAAAGCTTCCGACTGCCACGCCCCTAGCTCCCCCTCCCCTTTTCGCCCCCCTTGGCGGGAGCCTGCGCCTGCGCGTCCCGCTACCTCTCGAAGGAACAAAAGGAGAAAGGGGCGGGGGAGCTGAGCGAGACGGTTCGCCGATCTGATTTTTTGGCCGATGGTGCCATCTAGTGATCGCCTGGCTAACTGCCGCTTGAAAATAAGTCTCCAACCAAGGCGGGCCCGGGCTCCCAAGGGGAAGCGAGCCCAAGGCGGCCACAGGCCAGCTCTGCCCCGGCCCCTTCCTCCCCACAGCGGCCCGGCCACCTCCGCCCTGCTGGCTTCCTTCAAGGCCCAGCTCCCAGCTCTCCCTGAGCAGGAGGCTCCCTGGGATGTGCCGTCATCCCGCCCCCCCCCCCCTTTCCTTAACCCTGACCGCCCTACCCCCCCCCCCCCCACTCCCCCCACCCCCACCCCACCCCCCGGCTCTCCGCCAAAAGAACCCGCGCAAAACATCCACCCAAGTTGGGGGGGGAGTCCCTTTGATCTGATTTTTCTTGTGCCACACAGATTGCTCGCTGTCTGAGGGAAGGGGCAGGAGGGAGGGGGCGGGAAGGGGGGAGAAAAACTTACAACACAAGGTGTTGCAAGGATGAATGTTGCAAACTATGCATGTATTTGGAAAAAGGAAAAGCTTGTGTGTGTGTTGTGTGTGTGTGTGCGTGAGTGTGTGTGTGAGCGTGTGCGTGTATGTGGTGTGTGTGTGTTGTATTTTGTGTGTGGTGTGTGTGTGCGTGTGTGTAAACAACCCATCAACCAAGTCTCACACTATTTTTATGGACAAGATGGAGAGATGGGGAATCCTGTGGCTATACACACAGTATAGAAGTCACTAAGGTTTGTTGTTAATCTGGAAGGAAGTATCTAGTGGCCAGGCCCGGGATCTGTGCTTGCTCCTGGGCTATTTAACATCTTTGACAACATCATTTTGTGTTGATGTCGTTTACTTTCACCTTCCCTGATTTCCTCCTGTCTCCTGCCCCTCCCAAGAGAGCCATCCCTTACAAGAAAGAATTTTTGTAAAGAAAAGAAAAAGGAAGAAAAGGGGAACAAAAACCTCATTTAGCCAAACCAACCAATACATGTAAAGCTCCTGACCTTGTATGCAATATTCCTCACCCCTGGGCCTCAGCTCAGCCAAGAAGTGGGGGGAGGTGGCTTCTCCCCCCTCTCTTTGCCATTTTATAACAGTCTGGGTAGAGGGAGGAGTTAAGGATTCTTTCTATTTACATTGTTGGGGTCATGGAGTCTGATATCTGGCCCTGTTTCTTCCCTTGGCAGCAGTTCAAGTAAGTGTTTCCTATGTTTACCAATTTTTATCAGTGATTTGAAGAAAGGCTTCACAGGGTCTCTCTTCTCATCAGACTGGAGGTGACACAGCTCAGCTTAAAGGAAGCTACCATGCAAAAAGTTATGAAACTGTGCATACCCTTTCACCCAGCAGTCTCACTATTGGATTTGGATCCCAAAGAGATCTACTCTTTATTTTTTAAAATTTATTTTTTGCTGAGGCAATTGGAGTTAAATAATTTGCCCAGGATCACACAGCTAGGAAGTGTTAAGTGTCTGAGATCAGATTTGAACTCAGGTCCTCCTGACTTCAGGGCTGGTACTCTATCTGCTGTGGCACCTAGCTGCCCCCCCAAAGAGATCTTAAAGAAGGGAAAGGGATCCACATGTGCACAAATGTTTGTGGCAGCCCTTTTTGTTTTTTTTGTTTTTGTTTTTTGTTTTTTTTTTATTTAATAGCCTTTTATTTACAGGATATATGCATGAGTAACTTTACAGCATTAACAATTGCCAAACCTCTCATTCCAATTTTTTACCTCTTACCCCCCACCCCCTGTCCCAGATGGCAGGATGACCAGTAGATGTTAAATACATTAAAATATAAATTAGATACACAATAAGTCTACATGACCAAAATGTTATTTTGCTGTACAAAAAGAATCAGACTCTGACACATTGTACAATTAGCTTGGGAAGGAAATCCAAAATGCAGGTGGGCATAAATATAGGGATTGGGAATTGAATGTAATGGTTTTTAGTCATCTCCCAGAGTTCTCTCTCTGGGCGTAGCTGGTTCAGTTCATTCCTGCTCCATTGGAAATGATTTGGTTGATCTCGTTGCTGAGGATGGCCTGGTCCATCAGAACTGGTCATCATCTAGTATTGTTGTTGAAGTATATAAGGATCTCCTGGTCCTGCTCATTTCCCTCAGCATCAGTTCGTGTCAGTCTCCCCAGGCCTTTCCGAAATCATCCTGTTGGTCATTTCTTACAGAACAGTAATATTCCATAATATTCATATACCACAATTTATTCAGCCATTCTCCAACTGATGGGCAGCCACTCAGTTTCCAGTTTCTAAGTCACTACAAAAAGGGCTTGTGGCAGCCCTTTTTGTAGTGGCAAGGAACTGGAAACAGGGTGCATATCAGTTGGGGAATGGCTGAATAAGTTATGGAATAGGCGTGTTATGGAATATTATTGTTCTGTAAGAAATGATCAGGAGGATGATTTCGGAAAGGCCTGGAGAGACTGACACGAACTGATGGTGAGGGAAATGAGCAAAGAACCGGGAGACCTGTATACACGGCAACGTCAATATTATATGACGATCAATTCTGATGGACGGAGCTCTCACAGTCTTCTCTCTGGTGACTGGTGTGGACCACAACATAACCTTCTCACTCTTTTTGGCATTGCTCACTTGCATTTTGTTTTTCATTCTTTCCTTTCTGATCTGATTTTTCTTGTGCAGCAAGAAAATTGTATAAATATGTCTACATATATTGGATTTAACATATATTTTAGCATGTTTAACATATATTGGCTTGTTCGCCATCTGGGGGAGGGGGTGGGGGGCAAGGAGGGAAAGATCTGAAACAAGGCTATGCAAGGGTCATTGTTGAAAAATTAGCTGTGCATGTTTTGAAAATAAAAAGCTTTAAAAATAAATAAAAGGGGGAAAAAGAGCTAACGTGGACAATAGGGACAGGCTCGGAGCTAAGTTGGGGGGGGGGGCATATAAAGAAATTAAGGTCAAGTAAGCATCAAAATCAGCTTCACAAGGCCAAGAAGGGTATAATGTATTAAATGGGAGAGATCAGAAAAGCCCCAGGCCAGTTAAAAAACAGCCACCAGGGGTCAGTGTTGCCTCAAAAATGCCAGATGAGGCGGCCTAACAATGGGACTGCTTTTCTGACACTTGGGATGCAGCATTACTGCTGGGTTCTGAGGGTGACCTAGGGCAGCTGTCTCCCTAACATGGCTTTCGGCTGTAGTTCCAAATGACCAAGTGCGCCCAGATCTCCGCCTCCCCTCTCCGCCTGAGCTACGGGGACCCGGAATCTTTGCAAAGTGGAGGTAGTGCTCCCACCACGGCCTTCCTCTTCAAGTGCCAGAAAGCAATAAGGGAAGTCAGAAGCAGCCTTGCCAGGTCCCCAAAGAGGGCAGGAGGAAGAACCTCGGACTTCCGGAGTTCGCTGGGACTTGGCCACCAGGCTCCACCCTCACAGCTCCCCCTGCGGCGGCAGCCTCATGTCTCCGTGGGCTTCCTGGCAGCCTTCCCCTCTTGGGGCACACGGGGCCCCATCAATCTAGAGCGGGGCTCTTTGGGGCTTTTGGCCCTCACCCGTTAAGTGACTACCAAGCGCCGGGCGCCGGGCAAACAAAGAAGTGACTCACAGGAAGAAGACGGAAAAATCTGGGATGGAAGCTGGAGCGGGCACCCTCCGGGCCGGCCCAGCTGGCAAGGAGGGCGGCGAGCCGGGGAAAGGGAGCGAGGGGCGATCGGGGCCCAAGGCAACCCCGCGCCCTCCTCCGAGCCGGCAAGGACCAGAACGGGCGCCCCGAAGTCCACGGAAGCGCCGGGCCCGACCCGCGCCAGGGCAGAGCAGCATCCGCGGGGGGAGGGGGGATGGGACGGGGAGGGGGAGCGTGCCCGCGGCGGCCGCGTCCTCGCGGCGGCCGCTGGCCAGTAGCCACTCCGCGCGCTCATCTCAACCAATGGGAGGCGACCTTCGGCTGAGGAGGCGGGCCCGGACGTAGTTGGCAGCTGTCGGCCCGAGGTGGGGACGGATCAGAAGGGGCGAGTTCAAAGGCGACCAATGAGCGCTCGAGAAGCGTGACCGCTGCCCGGGGGGGAGGACGCGGCTTCCTGCCTCAGCGAATCAGCGCTCGGCGACGGCTCCTCTAACTGAGCGTCCTGGACCGCGGCGCTTTCGAAGGTATGGCGTCCCAGGATGTTGATGAATCGCCGGCGGCTGCAGCTGAAGCCTCGGGCAAGTAAGCGGGGTGTGGGGGGGGCTGGCAGTGCTTGGGGCGCGCATGGGGGCGGACTGTCTGTCCGGGCCGGGAATCGAGGTGGGGGTGGGGCGTCCGGCCGGGCCCGGGATCCAGGCGGGGTGGGAGTGGATGTTTGTCCGATGCCGGGTTCGAAGTGAGGGATGGGGGTCTGTCCGCGCCAGGGCTCGAGGTGTATGTGTAGGGGGGGTTGGTCTGTTTGGCCTGGGGCTTGGAAGTGTGTGTGTGTGTGTGTGTGTGTGTGTGTGTGAGAGGGTCTGTCAGGGCCGGGGTCCAGGTGGTGGTGGTGGTGGGGGGGGGTGTGTGTGAAGGGATCTGCCCAGGCTGGAGATTGAGGTGTGTGTGTGGAGGGGTCTGTCAGGGCCGGGGTCCTGGTGTATGTGTGGGATCTGTCCCCGCCAGGGCTCGAGGTGTATGCGGTGGGGGGTCTGCCCCAGCTGTGGATTGAGGTTAGGGGGTGGGGCCTGGACTTCAGTTCCCATACTCCAGGTTTTGTGCTCCCCACTCTAGGGCTCTGGCTTCGGCCTCAGCGGCCTTAGCAGCTCCCCCAGCACAGGAGGAGGAGATGCCCTCTGCCATGCTGGCAGACTTCTTGAAGGTGAGCGCCCAGAAGGCCCAGCTCAGCCTCTCATGCCTAGAGAGCTCCAAGAGCTGATTCCCCCCCCCCCCACACACACACACACAGTGACAGTAAAACTCAGAGAAAATCACTCCCTACCCTTTAAGATCCTGCCTTAGGAGCAGTCCCCCCACCACCCTCCCCCCAGGGAAAGTTTTTGGAAACGCATTTGTGAACTCTCCCCAGGACTCCAGGAAGAAGGAGAAGCTTCTGTGGAGCCAGCTGCAGGTGGCAGATTCCCTCCAGGGCTTCCTGGAGCACATGGACATGCCGGTGGACCCCGAAGAAGACATCCGTAAGCTCCCTCACAGCTGTAGCCTTAAGAGCTTTGTGGAGGGAGTGGGGGGGGGGGGGAAGACTGGCAGGGAGAACTCAACTCGGTTTCCCTCCTCCCTGGCACAGGCGCAGAAGCTGGCACAGCCCAACAGCTCTGGAAGGACCTGAAAGCTGAGCATCAGAAGCACGTGGAAGCCATCGAGACGGCACTGCCGAGGGCCCTACTGCAACTGGAGACCGGCCAGAAGAAGCAGGCTTTATTGGAGAGCGCTCTGAGGGAGGTCCGGGACAAAAGGCAGACTTTGCAGGAGCAGAAGGATTTGGCCCAGGCCGAGCAGAAGCATAAGCAGGTGAGGGCAGGTGAGGGCAGCCGAGGAAGAAGGGCACCGGGGTAGCAGTCGGGTAGCGACGGGCTGATTTCTGTCCTCACAGGAAGTTCAAAGGCAAAAGCTAGTGGCTGAAGCCCAAGCCCACAGGGAGCGCCTAGAGAGTGCCAACCAGCACTTGGAGAAGATGCTGGCCATCCAGCAGGAAAGGCAGGAGGATGCCCAGAGGTGGGAATCTGCGGCTTGGTGCCCAAGGGGGCAGGGGTGGAAGAAGGCCGGGCCAGAGGGGGGGCAGGCCCACGAGCGGCAGCCTCTGTTTCTGCAGACTTGACACCTTCCTAGGACTTCTGGAGAAGCTACATGAAGCTGAGGGAGATGGAGGAAACGGAAACCTTTCTGGAGCCCCAGCAAGCCACCCGCAGTAACCACACACACACACACACACACACACACACACACAAAGATACAGCCAATAAAGGTGTCAGCCTTTTGTTCTCTCCCAACATTAATGAGGGTAGCGCCCCATGTATCCACCTGGACCACCAGGGAGAGTGGAACCGGACTCTATTAGACTGCCCAGAACCAAGAATTGTGCCGGTTATCACCAAGGTGTCCTTGGGGCCCCCTGGTTCCTATTCCTTCTCTGTTCTTTCTCCTCTGACCTCCCCCAGCCCACATCCCCACAGCCAGACCCTGGGCTACACTCAGAAAACCAGGCCAGCATGAAGCCCGTATAGACCACCTGGTTCAAATCACACACACACCCCCCTGCTTTGGGGACCCCACCTTCTTCCTCCTCCAGGCAGCCCTTCTCAGACTAGTTGGCAGGATTGCCCTCTTCACTGGGGGCTACCAGGGTGGAGGTCGCCTTGAAGCTACGCTTGCGTTTTTGTACGTTCTGCTCGGGATGGAAGATGATGATGTACACCTTGGGCACGTAGAGCATCCCCAGGGAGACCGAGGCACTGAGACTCATCGAAACAGTCAGTGTTGTAGTCTGGATGTATATCTGATCCAAAGAAAAGGGATGTCACCTCATTCCCTGTCCCATCCCAGGATGGCCCTCACCGGGGGCCAGAGAATAAGAGCTGGGTCCCCAGGATGGGTTCAGCTCGGAGGATGGCATCTTAGGGGTCATAAGGGACGACTGGGCTGACAGGGCCTAATATGGGTGGGGTGGAGAAGAAGGGAGAGGGACGAACGAGCAAATACGCTCCACAAGCAAACACGGCATAAAACAAATGGTTGGCGACAGGACAGGCTGACAGCAAGCCAGACGGACACACGAAGAAACTGACTGGCGACTACTCAGACGCAGTAGCGCCCGGATTCGAGACTCCACAGCAGAGCGCCGGGTGGGATGCGCCGGCTCCCTACCTTCTCAGCGGACTGAGCCGTGCCGAAGAAGATGGGGACGAAGGCGAGCCACACGATGCAGGTGGTGTACATGGTGAAGCCGATGGGCTTGGCCTCATTGAACGTCTCGGGGACCCCCCGAGCTTTGATCGCGTAGATGGTGCAGGTCACCATGAGCACCAGGCTGTAGCCGAGGCAGCCAATCAGAGAGAGGTCTGACATATCACACTTAAGGACACCCCGAGCTTGTTCCGGGTCTGGCGTCCGCTGTTCTTCATAGTCGATGACACTGTGAGGCGGCTGGAACCCCAACCAGGCTACCACGCCTATGACCTGAAAGACAAGTGGCTTTTAGGTAAAAGCCAGCTAGGGGAAGCTACCCAGAGAAGGGCTGCTGAGCTACGTACGGGGCTCCTCAGTCCTAAACTGTTGGGAGCGAGACCCGTCTCAGGAACCGAGTTTCCCCAAATGGGGTTTTGGTGTGGCTGCAAAACCCTCCCGTCCCCGCCCGGAGCCCCACAGACTCTGGGCCCCCCCTCCCAACACGGGGACTCGAGGGGGCTCAGGGAACGAACCTGCACCGAAGTCAGGCTGAAGGTGATGACGAGCTGTGACGTGGGACTAATGAAGGGCGGGGGTGTGACGGACCTCTTGCCACGCTCAAAGATGCGGTAGATGCGGTTGGTCTTGGTGAGCAGGGCAGAGTAGCTCAGGGCGGTGCCCAGCCCCAGAAGGAGGCGTCGGGCGGCACAGATGGTGGGGCCTGGCTCGGCCACCATGAGAAAGGTGATGGCGTAGATGAGGAAGATCCCGGTGAGGAGGATGTAGCTGAGCTCCCGGCCGGAGGCCCGAACGATGGGGGTGTTGTGGTGCCTTATGAAGGTAGCCAGCACGGAGGCGGTGGCCGCGATGCCTGCCACGGCTAGCAGGAGGGGCAGGATGGCCCAGGGGGAGGCCCAGTCGAGGCGAATGACGGGGGTGGGGCGGCAGCCGGTGTGATTCAGCGTGGGCCTGGCTCCCAGGGGGCAGGCCTCACACGTAAACTCGTCCACCTGGTAGCGGTAGCCATCGCAAGGCTCGCAGTGCCAACAGCAGGGGACGCCTTTCACCATTTTCTTGCGCTCCCCAGGCCCGCATGGGAGGCTGCACAGGGAAGTCGGCAATAAGGGACTGCCTGACCACTCCAGTTCTTCTACCTGAGGGCAGGAATTATAAGGGAGTGTCTGAACAGGGCTCCTTTGCCTTTGGCGGGTCTCGCGAACCCCTTCCTAGGACCTTCGTTTTAAACAGATCAAAGGGAAACGTCCAATTAGAGGTGAGCGAAAATCAAGCTGGTGCATTCTTCCCATCGAGGTCCTGGCTGCCCACGGAGCCCAGCTGGAGCTGAAATCTCTGAGCTCTTGCATCTTTTCAGTCCCTTCCTCCTCACCTAGGTCTCCCTTTCTTGCTTCTCTTTTTAGTTTCTAAACCCCGCCCCCCCCATCCCACTCCTGCTGGTCATTCACAAGGAAAATGTCACCCTCGCCATCGTTAATAGGGAAAGCCCTAACTGTCCCTGAAGGTTGCAAACCTGGGGTCCCCCTGGAGCTTATTCCTTGAGAGACCGTGGGGACTAAAGTCATCTGATCATATCTCAGTCTTGCACCCGGCTCTATAAAGAGAGAGGCTGGAAGCCATTAGAAGGGACCATCCCTCTTCCCCCTTCCCTCTCCCTCAGCCCAAAACCCACTCACATTGAGCTTCAAGGATTCAGTCCACTGGCCCACAGCACGGTAGCCTCCACTGCCATTTGTCACTTGGTACTGGAAAATGTCATAGCGCCCAGGAGCATCCCCATTCTCATTGAACATCACCGGGGTCCCTGCACTGCCTGAAAGGGGAGGAGCAGGAGGAGGAGGGAAAGGGAGGAGGCCCTAAGGCCTTGTCTCCCTGCCACTTCCCCCAGACACTTAATCTTGAGTCCAAAGAAAAGTATCTGTTTTCCATTAATCCAATCCATCAATGATGAACCAGGAAACAAGCTCAAGGTATATAGGTCACAGGGTTCTTAGAAGAATCAAATGAGCATGGAAGACTCCATGCGAATCTTTTACAAGCTCTTTATAGATACCATTAGGGCCAGAGCTGGCCCTCTGGATAGAGAGCTCTGGACTTGGAATAAGAAAGATCCAAATTAAAATCTGACTGAGCGGCTGTGTGACCCGAGGCAGGTCACTTCATCTCTTCCTCAGTTTCCTCAGTTGTAAAATAGGGATCAGAATTCTAGCACTTACCTCCCAGGGGCACTGGGAGGAACCTAGAAGATAACATTTCTATTGTATTTTGCAAATTGTAAAGAGCCATCTAAGTATCCCCAGAGAAGTTTTATGGGGAGTTTTATGTGCATACATTAAACAAATCAGATAACTGGGAAAACCTTACATCCCAGGTGTACCTGATACCAGCGTTCCCAACTCCAGACTCAGTTCAAAGAGAACCGAAAGTTCCTTAAAGTCCGCTTTGCCAGACTGGAGGCCTCCTGCACTAACACCTCCCGAGAGTCAGACCCAGCTCTCGTTTAACAATACCAAAAGGGCGCTTGTAAAGTCCCCATCAGCCCTCTAAGAGCAGATACTCCAACTGCCTCATGCATCCAGACAGAGGCCTCTGGGCACTGAATGTGGACCACAAGATAGGTTTTTCACCTTTTTTGTTATTTGCTTTGCTCGTTTTTTTCCCCTCTCGTTTCTTATTTCCTTTTTGATCTGATTTTTTTTTTCCTTGTACAGCATGATCACTGTGGAAATCCTTAGAGAAAAACTGTACATGTTTAACTTAAGATTACTTGCTGTCTAAGGTAGGGGGCGGAAATCTGGAACACATGGTTTTGCCAGGGTGAATGTTGACAACTGCATATATTTTCAAAGTAAAAGGCTAAAAAAATTTTTTTTAAAAAGAAAGGGCAAAACAGATGAGATCCCAAAATTCCAATAGTTTTGGGATGGAGAGAGCCATCTGTACCCAGAGAAAGCACTATGGGGCCTGAATGTGGAGCACAACATAGCATTTGCACCTTTTTGTTGCTTGCTTTTTTTTCCCCCTCTTTTTTCTCCCTTTTGATTTGATTTTTCTCATGCGGCACCATCAATGTGGAAATACTTATAGAAAAAATTTATACGTTTAACCTATTTTGAATTACTTCCTGTCTAGGAGAGTGGGAGGAGGGTCAGGAGGGAGAAAAATTTGGAATACAAGGTTTTGCAAGGGTGAATGTTGAAAGTATCTTTGTATGGATTTTGAAAGTAAAAAGCTCTTATTAAAAAAAAAAAGAAAGAAAGAAAGAAAGGAGGCCCAGAGGAGAAAAGAACTTGTTCAAGTTCCCAAACCAAGGGACTTTAAAGTCAATGTTCTTTTCACAGAAGCTTCTTGGTTTGTGAAACTTCTATAAAAAACAGATGATCATCCCATAGTTCTCCTTTCTTGGTGACCCGGGCGTTCACCGGGAGCTCTGGGCCCAGCTTACCATTGAAGTGAACGGCTCGGATATACTGCAGCAGCGTCCGGCCATCTGTCGGGCTCATGGCAGGACAAAGGCCAATATAGCCTGGACACAGAGCCTGATGCATGCTGTGGAGGGCGTGGGCGATGGCATAAACGGCATCGATCACAAACTGCACCTTGCCCTCTTGCTTGTAGGCCGAGTCTCGCCCAATCCTCTCTTCACCTGCTCCCAGGGGAAGATGAGGATTTGCGTCTGTTCTCCCTGGCGCCACCCCGTGCTTCGGTGGCTGCCCCGCTCTTGGGCCTTCCCCTTACCTGTGCACTTCCGGGTGGCAGGATCCTCAGACTGGCCACCGAAGCCTGTTGTCAGCTTGCAGTTAAAATTGTCCTCCCAGAACTCGGCAAACCAGATGTTCCGCCGGTTATTCTCCAGGGAGCGGGTAGTGAAGTACTGGTCGAACCCTGGTTGGCAGAAGAAGGAGGGGAAACTGATCACAGATGTAGCCCCAGAGCCCAGGTGAAGGGGAGAGGAAAACTTGAGAAAACGCCCCAGCTGGGCCCACGGGAGGGGCTGGCACGGGCAGGCTTCGGGGTTAATAAGGTTGGCTCACTGCTCTCCTCGGGCTTGTTGGGACGGCGCCTTCTCTGGCTGGGGAGCGAGCCACGGTGTAAATAAATCAAGGGAACGAAGAGTCCTGGCTGGGGCGGGGGGGGGGGCGGGGATACTTTGACTTAGACTGAGCTTAGTGCTGGGGGAGGTTAAAATTAGGGAAGGCCCCCAAATGGCGGGGTCCTTTGTTCCCTTTGCCAGTTTTTTATGGCTTCCTTGCAGATGTGGTGAGACTAAGCTAAAGAGTTATCTGGGAGTTATCTGACTTCCAATCTTCAAGGCTTATGCCTGGAGAAGCTGCCCAGGAAAGGCCCTTCCTGATCCCTTGGAGCCGCCTTTTCCAACTTCGCCTTCAAAGAGCCCCCTCTGTTTTTCAGAGCCGTCTTCTCTGTTCAGATCCCAAACTCCCTCTTTTTGAGACTCCCCTGACATTTGAGTTGACTCACCCTCAATGGAAGCCCGCTTGGGAAGGATGGTGATGGCCCCCACCGCCACATCCTCAACGTTCAGGATGGGTGAGATCTTGGCCCCCCAACTGTCTGAGCCAACCCACAGGAAGTGGCCTGTCAGGTTGGCCTGTTGGGCAGCTTCCAGGACTCGTCTAGGAAGGTGGAAGTTGAAAGGAAGATGAGACTGGGGGTGGGGGAACTGAGGAAAACCTGAAGTGGGAATCTGTCGGTTTATAGCCGTCAGCTGGATCAGCTGGATCGATCTTCCCCGCCGGCTCCCTCCCTCCCTCCAGCACATCTAGCTCGCACCAAGCGGACAGAGCTGAATAATATGACAAGAGTCCCATCTCCTTACTTGATGTCATCCTCACTTGCAAATATGATGATGCCACGGGCATTGGGCGTCTCCATGAGCCTTTTGATGATTTTGCCAAATTCTCCAGGCCTTGGCTCTCGGGGGATTTTGATTGACTGAGCGATGCAGACGCCTCCTGCCCCCCAACCAAGCAAACGATGTGGCCCGATCCATTTCCCAGCTAGCCCTCCCCCACCTCCCGGTGGGCCACTTTCTGCCGCTCCACTTCCTGGAGCCACTGGTTCCCAGACACCTGAGCTCAGTTATAGCTGGTACTGGGTAGAGAACCCTCAATCCCAAGAATGAGCAGGGGTGGGGAGGCCTCGAGAGCTCCCCCGGCAGAAAAGGGCCAGCCGCTTGTCCACTGGGGGCCTGAGGCTGTTAAGCTCCATCTAGTCTATAAAGGAGGGCCCGGGAGGCTCGGAAGATGATCCTTCTGGGAACCAGCCAACCTGGGTATGCGTGTGTGTGCGCGTGTGTGGGTGTGGGTCAAGCAATTCCCGTTTTCTCTGTGGTGCGGCCGGAAGCCAGTTCGAGGGATGTGGGATCGAATCGTCTCCCTGCTGGTGGCATCTTGGTATCCTGGGACGCTTGCTTCACCTCAGTTTCATCCTCTGTCAAACGGGGGGGGGGGCGCTGGGTGGGGGAGGGATTGCCCTAGGTGACCTCTCCAGGGGCTTCTTTTGCAACTCTGGGATGCTGGGATCCCCAGGCAAGTTCCCCTCCCCCTTGCTCCCTGCGGTGCTCACCGGCTTCTCGAGAGATCTGCACGAAGGCTTCCACCCCACTCTCGCCATAGTTGCCCTCGGAAGCCAGAGTGGACACATAGTTCCAGCCCAGGGCCCGCACAACGTCCACCATGGCTTGGGCTTGGTAGGAATCTGGCGGGACCACCCGTGAGAAGAAGTCGTAGCGCGCATTGTCGCTGAGTTCAGGGGCCGTGGACGCATAGCTGATCTGAGGGATCTGGGGCGGGGGCGGGGGGGAGGGGAGAGAGAGTTCTGTCTCCATCAATAGGTAGGGAGCGATCCCCTCTTCCCCAAAACACACACAAGCAGCCTCCCCCTCCCCCCCCATCACCCACAGCAAAGAGTCTCAGCACGTTGGCCACCATGATGGAAACGGAGCTGGCCGAAGCGCCCACGACAGCAGCCACCCGCTGCTCGGGCACGGCTCCGATGGGCTGGCCGCCCCCCGGGCAGCGGGCCGCCGAGGCTGGCCTCAGCAGCGCCTGCACGAAGGTGAGCGCCTGCTCCAAGGCATGCGTGTCCCGGGAGCAGGTGTCTAGTAGCCGGGCTCCCAGGCGCACCCCAGGCAGGAGGCCGGGGTCGGCGTTGATGCGGTCCAGGGCATAGAGCATGGCCTCCAGACGGTGCACACCCTGCTCCTTTTTCACCGGCCCGCAGGCGGCTCCCGCGGCTCCCCGAGCGTGCACCGGGAACAGGCCGCCAAGCGTCACGTCCCCTGGGAGTCTCACCGCTTCTCCGACGGCGCCCTGGGCCCCGATGCAGATCAAGGGGCCCAGCAGCAACAGCAGCAGAGGCAGCCGGTTTGGGTCACAGAGGCAGCTGGCTCCTGGGGGCGGGGGGGACACAGCGAGATCCGGGATGCCGAACTGGACCCTGAGCCGCCAGACCGCTGCCAGGCTGCCTCACCAAGCCACTAGCTCGCTCTCGCCCCCCCCCCCCCCCCCCCCCCCAGCCGCCTTTCCTGAAGCTCTTTGCCTGAGGAACCTATTTAGCTGGCTGGGTGACCCTGGAAATAGCTCCTGCCTTCTTGGGGCCTTCCTTCGCTCCAGCTCTGAAATAGGTGTGGGCACATCTCCCCTGCGGCCCCCCCCAACTTCTTGTTCACTTTATCTCCCGATTCCTCTTCCCCCCCCCCCTCCCTTTTTACCCTTTCTTCCTCTCGGGCCCTCCCCTGCCGTTCTTACCTGCCAGGAAAGTGCCTCCGCCTCCCATGGGGAGCCCTCTCTGTCTGACGCTTTGGCAGCTGGCTTCCCTCCGCTCTGCTGGCTTCATTTGCCCCCTCACTGCTCACAGATTCGGCCAGTTAGATGTTTTCCTGGACAGCTCTGGCAGAATGGTCCGGTCTTTGAAGCCTGACACCCCTTGAATCTCTGTCCTTTGAGCTCCCCCACAAGACTGAGCTGCTTGGGGAGGGGGGGGGGAGGGCATTCTCTGGCCAGCTGGATGGGGAGGGTTCTTCCCTGGCCCCAGGTCTAAGTGCCAGATGTTGAAGAATATAAGGCAATGGGTTTAGGGTTAAAACCAGTAAATCCCCCTGAGATACAGCCCACAAACACACTGCTCATTTTGCAGGCAGGGAGGATGGGAAGTAGAGTAGAACCATTCACCCCCCAGCCCCCACCCCAAGTCTTCGGGGACTGGGTCTCCATGCCCTTTCCCTTCTATTTTCTCAGCCCTGGCCAACTCCCAAGGGACAATCTGACAGCTATCTCGGATTCCTAATCTTGCCGAGCCTTCGGGCGAGTTTCACCTCGGGGCCCCGGGTTTCTTACTTTACCACACGAGCAAACAGCTACTTCGCTTAGTTTAAGGATGTTTTGTCATTAAAAACTACAGTTACTCAACCCCAAGACCATCCAGACTTGGGGCGTGACCCCTAGCAAGTCCTCACCCTTCCGTGAAGGTCAGTTTCCTTAGCTGTAAAATCAAGTCAGATTGGGCACTGAGTAAATGGATCTCTACCCCTACTGGATCTATCTACATGGGATATGACTCAAAGAACTAATCATCGTTCACAAGTATTTATGAAACGCCCACCAGCTGCCAGGAAACGTCCGCAAGGAGCTTTCATTGGAATGGGACAATCCTTTTTCCTCTCTCAGCCTCTAGTCCCGGGGTCTAAGGGCCCAGTGGATCTGAAGACGGCAGTGTCCTAGCCTATTTGTAGTCAATGTCCTAAACGGGGAAGGGACAGGCAAATCCTAGAAGAGCAGGAAAGTTCCCCCAAAGCTTTTTGGAGCCATCACAGGACTGAAACCTCCTTCTAAACAGAGACTGGTCCCCCAGGCTATTTCAGAGCCTCAGGTTCTCAGTAGTGATATTGGAGAAAATGATGTCTAAAGCATCAAAGCCTACCAGCTGGAGCTTTCAATGAGATGATTATGTTAGCTCTTTAAAGGATTATCTTCCTAGCTAGAGGGAAGGCTGGGAGAGGATAGAGGCCTAGGATTAACTGGGAGCCTCGGATCCAGCAAGCATTACCCCAGATTAAAGGGTGTGGGGAGGGTTAGGGAGGAGATGCTGAGGGCCCGGGGGCTAAGCGAAGTGGCCGACAACTGGATGATGTTCTAAAGTGCATAGAGGGTCTAGTGGAGGAAGTTCCTTTTTGTTGTCTGCTTTTCGAGCGCGTGATGTTGATTTTAAAAGTTCGGCAAAATTGATTAATGAGTACCTTAAAAAAAAAAAAAAAAAAAAAAAGCCCAACCCACAAACCTTGACATTATTTGCAAAGTTCCACACCTATTGACCTCCCACCTCTGTGAAAGAGTGAGTTGCCTCCTAGATGCAGGCCGCCCTCCCCCCCGCCCCCCCCCCTTTGTCTCCTCGTCTGAACCAATCAAAAACCTGAAGTTCGGACCAGGTCCCAGGCACCGCGCTAAAACCCAATTTATTCTCCGTAATTTCTTTTATCATATTGTGGTCCAGTTGTAGCCACCGGACACGCCTTTTCTCTCAGTTGTCTTATTTTAGTCTGCAAAAGTTCACGCAAACCTCGTCCTTGCCCTGGTGCCGGGGATCACGGGGGCCAGCAGAGGGCACTTTGTGACATCGCAGTCGATGGGGGCTGCCCCCAAATGTCCACGTTTTTACAACCACACAAACTCACGCTATAAACTTGGCTGGGGAAGTCAATTGGCGCCCTTGGGAGAAATTCTAAGCTCTGGCAACTGGATCAAAGGGCACGGGAGCTAATCTGGGTGACTTTTTACGCACGATAGCCAACGAAAGGCTTCCCAGAATGGCTGAGCTCGTTCAGAGGTCCGCCAAGGCGCTCTGCGGCTCCCCGCGGGCTCATCTTTCCGCAGCTCCTCCCAACAGGGACACCCGGCCCATCTCAGGGTAGCCGACCGGGTGGCTCGGGAAGAGCACGGGAGCCGCTAGAGCGCGAGGCCCAGTCGGGCAGATTTGCGCCTCCGGGGTCTCCCGAGAGCCCTGGCGGTCCTCGAGGGGCTAAGGGAGGGCGGCCCTAAGTCCCCGGGGGAGGGAGAGAAGGGAATGCGGCAGCCCCGGCGCCTAGAGGCGGGGGAGAAAGTTGGGATTTTTCCCGCGCAGGGGGCAGGGGCTCACTGCTCACAAGAACGCCTAAGCACGTGAGTGCTCGCGCTCGGGCGTGAGTACGTCCCCGTGCGCAAGCATCCACAACCGGCCGGAAATCAGAGAAACCCGGGAGTGGCCCAAGGCCCGCGCCTGCGCTCTCGCGGTTGTTGTGGCTCTGCTGCTCCCGCCCGGCCTCGCCTGATTGGCCGCCCCGCCCCAACCTTAATAAGGGGGCGGAGCGTTAATGGGTCAGACCCTGCCGGTGGGGGTTTCTTATTGGGCGTAGCCGCGGCCGGCGCTCGCCGAGTCCGGGATGTCGCTGAGCGCCGTGAGACCGGAGCCAGGCTCCGAAGGGTTCGGCGTGAGTTCTCCGCGGGAGTTGGAGTCCGAGTCGGAGTCGGACTTCGTGTCGGCCTCGTCAGAGGCGGGAGGGGAACTCGGAGCTGACGGGAAGCGGGTAGTGCCCGGCATCATATACCTGGGGCATATCCCGCCGTGCTTCCGGCCCCTGCACGTGCGGAACCTGCTCAGCGTTCACGGCGAAATCGGTCGCGTCTTCTTCCAGCCGGAGGGTGAGCCTCAGCACACACACGTGGCGGGCTGGGAGGGCGACCAGTACGCAGGTGCGGCGGGTGGGGGCGTCGGGAAGAGGGGAACGAGAAGGCGGAGTCTGGCCTCTAAACTCCTCCCCCAACGCCAGGAGGATCTCCTGGAAAGGATTGGGTAGGTAGGGCCCTCAGTGTTTCCAGTTGCAAAATGGGTCAAGGCCCCGCCCTCGCTCCACGTGCGACGGTTTCTTGTGGGAAGAGGGGTGGGTGGGTGTGGGGGGGGCGGGGGCGGTGTTCCTTCCTTTCCTCCAGGCTTTCGCCTTTGACCTCTACCCTTCTGTCCGTTTGGCTGACCCGCCCTCCTCCGGGACCCAGACCGATCTGGCCGACTAAAGAAAACCCGGAGTTCGTCAGCTGGCCGCCGCTTGAGGCAGGCCTACACCGAGGGCTGGGTGGAGTTCCGGGATAAGCGGGTGGCCAAGCTGGTGGTGGCCAGCCTGCACAACACGCCCATGGGCGCCCAGCGCCGAAGTCCCTACCGATACGATCTGTGGAACCTGAAGGTGAGGCCGGGTAGATGAAGGGCAGGGCAGAGAGGGCTGGGCTGGGCTGGGCAGCCTGGTGACCTGCCGGTGGTCTTCCTTCGCAGTATTTGCACCGATTCAAGTGGAGCCATTTGAGCGAGCGCCTGGCCTACGAGCGGCACGTCAGGCAGCAGCGCCTCCGGGCTGAGATCTCTCAGGCTAAGCGCGAAACAGACTTTTACCTGCAGAGCGTGGAGAAGAGCAAACATTTCCAGAAGAAGGCAAAAGCTGCGCTGGCCTCCCGTGGGGAGGGTTCTGTAGCGGCGGAGAAGAGCTGGGGCTTCATCCAGCGCCCCACAGAGATGGAGATCAGGAAGCACAGAGAGATTCCGACCAGCCAGGCCAGAGAGCAGCAAATGCAAACCCAGATCCACGAGTTTGCCAGGAAGGCTCAGCCAAACGAGCCGCTGCTGGCCAAGATCTTCCGTCCTGGGGCCTGAGTTTCTGGGAAACTGACTAAAGTGACCTCAGCCTTACTAGCACGTTGGGAATGATCCCACAAAATGGGATGTGGAAATCGAGTTCACTTCTGGATTTTCTGCCCAGTTGAAGCCTTCCAATTACTAGTTTGTTTTGACAAACTTCAGGATGCAATTTTTACCTTTCAAACAATAAAATCTTGCCATTGGGACTTTTTTTCCTTTTTAGTCCTGTCTTTTAAAGAATGTAGTTTTTAAAATTTTTAATAATAGCTTTTTATTTACAAGATAGATGCCGGGGTAATTTTTCAGCATTGACAATCTCCAAACCTTTTGTTCCAACTTTTCCCCTCCTTCCCCCCACCCCCTCCCCCAGATGGCAGGTTGACCAATACATGTTGAATATGTTAAAGTAGAAATTAAATACTATATATGTCTACATGTCCAAACTGTTATTTTGCTGCACAAAAAGAATCGGACTCTGAAATAGTGTACAATCAGCCTGTGAAGAAAATCAAAAATGCAGGCGGGCAAACGGAGGGATTGGGAATTCTATGTAGTGGTTCCTAGTCATCTCCCAGAGTTCTTTCGCTGGGCATAGTTGGTTCAGTTCATTCCTGCTCTATTGGAACTGATTTGGTTCATCTCCTTGCTGAGGATGGCCAGGGCCATCGGAACTGATCATCATCTGGTATGGTTGTTGAAGTCTATAATGATCTCCCGGCCCCGCTCGTTTCCCTCAGCATGAGTTCCTGTCAGTCTCTCCAGGCGTCTCTGAAATCATCCTGTTGGTTATTTCTTACAGAGTCAATAATATTCCATAATATTCATATTCCACAATTTACTCAGCCATTCTCCAGTGGAGGGGCAGCCACTCAGTTTCCAGTTTCTGGCCACTACAGAGAGGGCTGCCACAAACAAAGAACGTAGTTTTGGGGGCAAGACCACCCAACTCTGGGCAGTAGCCTGTTTCTTCATGTCCCTGCCCCATTCTTGATTAATGGGTGGTTCCTGGGGGGGAGGGGAACCTTCCAGAGCTGGTGGAAAAGGGATGAGTTGGAGATGAATTTGACTTAGAGCCAAGCTGGATCGGGGAGCAGAACACAGCAGTTGGAATCCTTGTGGCCAGTTGGCTAAAGCTCAGCTTTGCTCAGAGAGCAGGGCAGTCAGTACCCACAGGCTGTTGTTGGTGGGCAGGGGGATCCAAAGCACAGGGAGAGAAGGCTTAGCCTGAAAACCTTGGCTTCGGCCTAGATAACAAGGAGCTTCCCCCCACCCCCCAAATGCTCTTGAACTAAAAGACACCCTACTCGGACCTGTAAGGGTGTTCTGAGCTTTGTGACTTCAAGCCCTCATTAGCTGACCACACCCTGAGGAAACTGGCAGTGTTGCCTGTTAAATCATTTTTCTCCCCAACCTCCAAAAGCCTCAAAGGTCAGTTCTCCACAGAAAAGACTGCCTCAAGCAGTGGTCCTCAAACTTTTGTTCTCAATACCTTTATCCTATTAAAAATGAGTGAGGATCTGTCCACAGTGTTTTCATGTGTTTTATAGTTATAGATATTGATCACATGAAAAATAAAAACTAATTATGAATTTGTAGACTCCGAAAGGATTTCAGAAACTCCCAGGATGCTCTGGACCAGACTTTGAGAACCACTGTGAGGTTCCAGCTTTAACATCTTGAAAGGCAGACGAGCCTCTCCTGGAACCCTATACTGGCTAACGAGGCTTGAATTGTGTGGACTGACATCCTTCCTGCCTCCTCCCCCCAAAGAGGTGTGTGTGTGTACATGCCTCCCCTCCCCTCCCCTCCCCAAGAGAGTTCACTTTTTTCACAGAACCATCAATCATACTTTATTTAGAAAAATAAAGGTAAGGCAACAAATACAGACCAGCAAAGCGGGCCACTGGGGTACATAAAACCAATAAAGTTCCTTTTGCTTCAGGGATCTCTGTGTGTGTTTCAGGGGGGCATAGCAGAGAAAGGAGTGGCCTTTGGCCCTGCAGGTGCCCCTCCCTAGGGGCTCCACTTCCAGGACAAGTCCAAGCATCCAGGCCCCTCACACTTCTATACATGGGCCCAGCCCATATCCCTGAGGTGAGCTTGAATATGTGTATGTGTGGGAGGGGTGCCAACGGGAACAGAGACAGTGGTGGTTGTTTGGGGAGCCACAGAGGGACTGAGGCAGGCCAGAAGGGTGGAGATGCTCCGAGAGCAGTCCAGTGGGAGATGGTGAATGCTGGTTTCTGTGGGGAGGGGGGGGAAGGAGGGGAAGGGCATCCATCCTCACCTCAAGCCTTTCCAGTGTACACTGACTCCTTCAGAGGGTAGTAGGGGAGAACTGGGGGAAAGGGGCCCCCCACGCCAGCTCAGTGCATGGGGACCCAGGGACAAGGTGGCTCAATGCCACTCTTTGAGGGGGCAGGGTGGTAGACAGCAGGCCTGGCAGCGCCCCTCATACACTAGGACATCACAGTCTGGAGAACGGGAGCCCTGCCTCCCAATGCCGGGGAAGCCGGGACACACATGGTAGGCTTCCAGGTTGCAGATGAGCTCTACCACCTCATCCACAGTGGTGAGCCGCAATGGGTGAGCTGTGTACAGCTCATGGTTGGCTGGAACAGGGACATCTTGTATCACTACGTGAAAGTAGAGGCCCGGCTGGATATGGATAACGGCAGAGGCCATGGTAGACAAGGGAGAACGCTGGGTGATGCACAGGTCGGGTCCCCTTGGTGGCAGGACCTCCCAGTGGGCAGGCAAGGGCAGCTCATTCAGCTCCCCTAGAAACTCCTGGAGGACACTGTCCAGGACTCCACTCCAGGACCCAGCTCTTATCGGGGCGGCTCCACTCAGGCTATAAATCTCCATGATCTGGAGGGAAAAGTCCAATTACAACTCCCCAGTTGCCATTCGTTCGCTTCCTCCCTTCTTATGGGCCACCCAAGGCCAGCCCTCAGTCACTCACCACAGGAGTGTCTGCTTTTGCATCCTCATCCTCCTCTTCCTCCTCCTCTTCCTCCTCCTCCACCTCTTCCACCTCTTCCTCCTCCTCCACCTCTTCCACCTCTTCCTCGCCCCAGGTTTCCTCTTGTTTCACAGAAAGTGGTAGCTGGGTCTTATCAACATCCTAAAAAAACACAATATCACTAGTAGGACCTATTATGCTTGAAAAACTGGCACGAAATCCAATGGGCCGGGTCTGGGGGAGATGGCGGCATGATTTCTCCCTCCCGCTCCCCCTTCCAGTTGTTTTCCAGGGTGGAGATTTGGAGCCAGATCAAGGCAGAATTCTGTCTTCCGTACACAGTTAGCAAGACCCACAAAGGCATCACAGCCCAGAAGCGACTTTCAAATTGCCATCCAAGAAACAGGAAGGGCATCAAAAGCAGCCTTTGCATGTGGGAGTCAAGCCTTGAGTGGCGGCAGGAGGCGATATTTGGGGAGGGCCGTGGGACAGCAAGTTACCAAGGTAATGGGGAGGCCAGGAGAGAAGTCTGAAGGGGGAGGAAAGACAGGTCCAAAAGCTTGGTCCCCATAACTCTCCACCTCCTGCTTTATCAGGGGGGTTGAGACGAACACCCCAAAATTTGGACACGCAAACTCCTGCGGGGAAAACCGAAGACAAAGCCTTAAGGGCCTCTGGCCAAGAGACCGGCACAAGGCCCCCACAGGCTGGCTCCCCGAGGTGAGAAGAGACGTCTACCCTCCACTGCCATCAGAGCGGGCCCCTCTAAAGCTCTGCTTGGCCCTGGATACCAGCTCCTAAGCCACACTTCTCCAAGATTACTGTTAGAGTTGAACGGCCTCCCTCCAAGTCAAGCCGATCTCGGCCCAGTCCGCAGGGGACTCGGCTCCATCGGCTCTCTGACAGAGCGACTACCGCCTTACGTGCCGAGGAGGCAACGAAAGGGGCCGGGGAGCCCGGGCCCGTCAACCAGTTCTCACCTCTATGACGATGCAGCTAGGAGAGGAGAACCGGGAGCTTCGTGGCTTGGTACTGGGCACTACTATAGATACGCCTTCACGCCCCTCCTGCTCCTGTAGGATGACGAGGTCGGTCCCCGAGGGCACTGCAAAGCCAGGATCGAACTCCTCCATCATCACGGGGACCCCCTTCTGCCAAGGAAGCATGGGGCTGAGGTCAGCATGAGTAAAAGGGGTGATGGCCTCCAAGGGCGCAGGGTACACGGGACTGAAACTAAGGAGATCAGAGGAAGGCAGCGATGCTTCCAAAGCTGCTGTGCAGGGGTCGGGTCCAGCTCAGGATCCCAGGGTGGGAGGGAGGGAGAGATGGGAGCCATGGGAAATTAGGGTTACCTCAAGCCCACTGCTGAGGGCCTCAGTGACCAGCCTCTGGCCCTGGAGGCCCCCAGATTTGGCCCGCTTAACCAAGGCACCCTTCCTACGGCGTGGCCAGCACAGAGGCAGAGCTGCCCCCTCTACAGCAGGGCTGTCCCACCTGGCTGTAGGCAGCAGATGTTTCTGTAGGCAGACACTTGGCTGAGCACCCTAATGAGCCACTGCCTACCCAGGACTTCCCCAGAGCCGGCTGCCACACCCACCATGGCAAACTGCAGGCATTGCCTCCATCGGCACTTCTGGTTACAGCCCCCAAATTTGGGCTTGTCCCAGCAGAAGTCGCACTGGCCACAGTCCACACAGCGCCGGCATGCCACACACACCCCACATTTGCGGCTCTGCCGGTGACTAGAGTAGTGCTGGGCGGCAGGCAAGAGAGATAAGATCACCTGGGCTGCCAGTGCTCCTGCTGGGGCAGGACGGCAGCCCCCCTGGAGGAGGGCTGGTGAACAGCGGGACAGTAGGGGCTTCTAGACGGCTCTTCAGACAGACGTGTCCAAACCAACTCTTTACCTTGGCCCCCCCGTGTGATCCCATGTTTGCTGTAGGAAGCTTCCTTGAGCATCGCAACCCTAAGCCAAATCTCGGGCATAAAGCCCTGGGCTGGGTGGCCCCTCAACCGCACACTTTGGGACAGGAATGGGGCGTGTGGGGGGGTGGGGGGGTGGTGGTAGGAAGGGCCTCCAAACTAGCCCTGGAAGGGTCAAAGAGCCGAGGAGAATCTTCCTATCAAGCACCCAGCTTGGGAGAGGGGGAGCAGAGCTACTAATTTATTAGCCACTGGGGATCACGGTGGCCAAGTGGGCCGGTGGGGGGTGGGGAAGGGACTTGGACACTCACTAGAAAATCAGAGCCTACACAGTAATACAGAAAGTTCTTGGAGAAGAAGGCGGGGACCACAGACAACTGCAAGGAAAACAGGCGGAAGGGGGAGGGGCCAGCAGCTCAAGTGCAAGGGTTCCCTGGGAGGTGACCGGGCCAAGTGCCAAGACCCCAGCCCGACTCCAACGCACTGAGCCTTTCCCCTCACGTGATCCCTCTGTGTTTACAAGCAACCCCCAACTCCAAGCAAGGCCCAGCCTACCCAGTAGCCCCACGGCCAAGTCGGGCCTTACCAGCTTGGAAGGTGCAGGGCAGCTCTGGCCCCAATTTGGCTCTTTGGCCTTATAACCAACGTTGAGCTGCAAGGATGGGGAAGGGAACGAACAAGCCGGTGAAGGAGCGCCTGGCAGCTAGAACCTCAAATTCTACCCCCTCCTGCTCTCTCCCTGCAAAGTGACCGGATGACCTGAGCAAAAGGGGCTCCTTCCACGAGCTGCATGTGAACGCCTGCTTGTGCACACGGCCGATAGGTGGGCATACCCCTTTTATCTCACTTGCTCTGCTGGGTTCCAGAAGCAACTTCCATTTCTCTGGGACTGGAGGACAACAGTCCTCTAACAGGAAATCACAGTCCTGGCTCTGGGGATGGGGTCTAAGGGCAGCAAAATCTTGGGCCCGGCCAAGCTCGACCACCAAAGACAGAGTACACTCTTGCCAGCGACACCCTTGAGTGGAAGAGTGGCCCAGAACCGTGCTTCGAAGCCCATCAGCCTTCTTAGAAGTATTCCAGGAACGGGTCCAAATGTTTCCCTTTCTCTACAAGGGATGTTCCACGTGCGTGTGTACGTGTGTCTGTGGCGGGGAGAGACAGTACAGACTGGCATGGACGGGACAGAGAAACTCATGGGGTTTCTCTCAAACCTGTGCTATCGTGCCAGTTACCGGGCATCTGTTCTCTTCCCCTTCCAGCTGGGATTCTGGCTCCTCATTTGTCAAAGGGGAAGGAGGATAGGGCATCACAGCCACACATTTCCCCGTCCTCCCCCCATGATTCAACCCAAAGTGGGTAGGGGGTCCAAGGATCTGCCCATTCAGAGTCAGAACTCTATGGTCTTCCCATCACGGTGCCCACTTCCCCCCAACTCCTAACAGCTCTGACAGAATGAGGAAGAAATGCATGATTCCCCCTCTCCCAAAAAAAGTGATGATAGTGGGGCGGTTGTGAACACGGGATAGATAAATGGCACAGCCGGGGTCAGAACAAAGCAAGTGAAGATATCTATACTCACACAGATGCACACACACGCGCGCGCACACGCAAGCAGGCCCCAGCACGGAGATGGGATTGGTCTTCATGAACTAAGGGAGTAGGGTTCACTCACGTGCAAAGGGGGACAAGACAGGGTGGGGCAGGGCAAGGCCCCCCCCCACACACACCTGGGCCAGGAGGACACTACCCCCAGCTTTCAAACCAGACACTGAGTTTAAAATCCCCTCACTGCCGTAGCTGCCGCAGTGGGACCTCTCTGCCAGCCCCGGGGGTCTTCGCGGGAGCAGCCTCCTGCCGGTTAGGCCAGGGAGGAAGGGGACAGAGGATCAGAGGAGATCGGGAAGGGAGAGGAAGGATGATGAGGAAAGGCAGGGAAAGAGATGAACCTCTGGAGACCTTCCTGCCTTCTCTCCTCTTCCCCTCAGCCCTCCACCCTCTTCCTGGAAATCAGGCCTTCTCCAACAACAACGTGATGGCACCACAAGGCTCCCGTTGGGGCTTGGAACCTGGGGTTGGCAGGAAGGCAGGGTGAGCAGGCAGGCAGGAAGATCACAACAAGCAAAGGGGCCACTCCCAAGCTTCGAGGTCCTCCCACCCACTAGGCTAGACAGACAGACAAGACAGAGCTGGCTTGGGAAACTACAAGCTCGGTAGGGTAGCCCAGCCCCAGGGGTAGGTAGGAAGAAGGAAGCAGCAGAATCACACTGACTGGCTCAGTCCTGTCCCCACATGCACCATGCGTGCCCTCACCCTCAGGCCCCACTCACTGTCACCACTGTGGGGAGCCTTATCAGACATCAAACTTGGCTCCTGGATAGCTTTGAAGGTGGCCTGTCCTGAGCAGGGCAGGATGGGGCCCAAGGGGATTGATGGAAAAAACAGAGAGCAAGGGCAGACTGAGCCTGTGGAGGAGCAGGACCCCCAAAAGCTCCATGCATTTATGGGTGACGCTGGGAAAGAGACCCTATAGACATGCAGGATAGAAAGGCGGGGGCAGGCAGGTGCAACTTTCAGTGCCAGAAGTCAGAGGCACAGCAACGAGGCCAGGGAGAAAGGGAGAACAAGCAGAAGGAAGAAACTAGTGGGCACCGTGCCCCCCACTCCTAGTCGGAAGTTTCTTCCTACTGTGCTCAGTGGGGAAGTCAGGGCAGCGTAAGGGAAGCTGGAAGCCAGCCCAGGAGAGTCAAGGCCTCAAGGTACCCCTTTCCACTTCCCCCATTCCCTAGGTTCCAAGCTCTCAATACCAAAGCAGATGCCCAACCCCTCAGGAACAAAGAAGCCCCCAGGAAGCAGCCAAGTAACTCCACTGGCACTGCTAACCCAGTCTGACAGCAGAGGCAAAAAGGGAGGAAGAAGATGGAGTGGAGGGAAAAGGGGGGGGAACCAATGACAAAAACTAGATGGGGACCGTGGCCTGCTGCACCCAGGTCAGAGGCCAGGAAGCCCTGCCCCAGCTCTCCTCCCCACACTCATCCGAGCTGCGGTGCTCCCCACCTTAGTAGTGCCAAACGGGCCGTAGGCTTGAGGGGGGGGCGGCGGCATCAGGACTCGGCGGCGTCTGCCCGGGAGCTTCCTGGTGGGCAATCCTCGAGGTTTCTTCTTGATGCGCTTCTGGGAGGCAAGGGCTTTGTCAGTTGCGATGAAGTGCTTGGGCATCTGGGGCTTCTTGCGACCCCCCACACGAGGGGAAGAGCTAGCTCCCCAGCCTTAGACTCAGTAAAGCCACTCTGGGCAGCAGAAGCCCCTGGGGTTCAGTTTTCGCACCCAAACTCCATTCCAAGACCTGTCAACCACGTAGATGCAAGCAGGCCTGAGACCCTAGGGCCTTTGGGAGTGTTCACCTTGAGGCAACGCCGCTGAAGGCATTTCCATTGCCTCTTGAGGTCTGGTTTCCCCCGGCGCTCACAAATGCAGCAGGTCCCACAGTCCTCCTTGACTTTACAACCAGAACAGACACCGCAGCCAAAACTCTGGGAAGCAAGGGGCATTAAATAGCATCGTGAGGGCCCAGCCCCAGGCCCAGTCCAGCCCCAGGAGTCCCACTCACTTTCTTCACGATCTTGAGGCAGCGGCGCTGGACACACTGGCTTCCAGGGAGCTGGGAGGCACCAGGCCGGGAAACCCGCATGGTGCAGCCGGGGCACGTGCCACAGTCCACGGTCAGCTGGCAGGCCTTGCACTCACCACAGCCTACTCGCTGCCAAGGAGAAAGGAGACGCCTGGTCACCCCCGAAACTCCCCCCAGACTGTCAGCCCCTTGAGGGCAGGGGTGGGGCCCGGACTGGGAGCTCAACAAGAACTAGTACCTTGAACATCCTCTGCTCCCGGTTGAAGGCATTCCTCCGGGCTGGGGGAAGAAAGAAAAACACTGATCCCTGGCCACAAGAGCCCCCAGCCAAGCTCCGCCCCAATTCCTAGAGACAAGCCAGTGGCGGGAGCAGCACCAGCCCAGACCCACCTCGGCAACCTTGACATAGAGTCCGGAGCGCTGCCGGGCGTCTCGCTGAGATGCTGGCGCCACAGTTTTCACAGATTCTAAGGGGGAAGGAGAGCCTGGCCAGTGAACCCCAAAGGAGAAGTTACAGCAGGTTGGGGGAGGTATTTGGGGCAAGAAGGGCACTGGTGACTGACTCCCTCACAGATCTCATCCCTTCCCATCCCGGGGGGTGCCAAGGGGCCCCGCACTGGGAGCAACCTTAAAGAGCAGGGTGCCGCCCCGACCCCCCAGAAGCCCCATCCCTGTGCGAATCGAAGAATTCTGGGCTGGGGAGCTCCCCGGCGGGATGAACCAGGCAGGTCTCCCACTCACATAGCCAGAGTGGCCAGGGGGGGAGGCTGGCAGAATCTGGGGGTTGACCCCAGAGACTGCTTCTCTTTGAGGGACGGTTCTTTCTTCTTGGGCCAAACTCGTCTCTTCTTCTTCTTCTTCTTCTTCTTCTTCTTTTTCTTTTGAGAAGCTCCTGGGGAGGGTGGAACACGAGCAGGACTCCAAAAGGCCCTCACCTTCTTGGTCCCCGTTCCCACCTCCCGCAGTACAACATACCTTGGCAGGCAAATACTGGAGGACACCCCGTTTGAAGTCAAAGCGGCTAAGGTCACAGTCGGGGCCCAAGAAGCGCCTCAGCTCAACCTTACTCCGAATCCGCTCTCCCGTAGGGCTACATTGAGGGGAGGGCCAGGAGAGGGGGTGAGGCCGGTGGAGACCATTTCCGCGCGAGCACACCCAGCCCAGGCCCGGGGCCAGAGAACACAACAGCTCCCCAGATGCCCACTTTGCAGCCACTGCCCCCTCCCCCTTGGGTTCCGACCTCGCTGGGCTCCAAATAAAATAAAAGTTTTCACTCAGAGGCCTCGAGGCCCGTGTCAAATTTGGCCTCGGACACTTGCTGGCTGTTGCGGCCCTAGGCAAGTCACTTCCCGGTCTGCCTCATTTTCCTCAGCCGTAAGTCGGGCAGCACAACAGCACCTACCTCCCGGGGCAGGCGTGAGGATTCGAGAAAAAATATGTGTAAAGTGCTTAGCACAGGGCCTGGCACATGGTAGGCACTATAAAAATGATTCCCACCCTCCTTCCCCTTCTCTTCCCACGGCTCCCTCAATCCAACCGAGAGGCCAGGGTTGGGGGGCCACTTCACCGGAAAGAGGCTGGCAGACTAGGCCCAGTTGTTCCTGCCCCACCTAGGGTGCCACTGGGGCGGTTCAACATGTGGGCCCCCGGGGGGATAGCACTGTTGGTGCCCCCCCTCTGCAGAATTGAGAAGCTCTGTCCACACCTCCCCAGAACCATCATCTGCAGCCCAAAGCTTTCAATCCCTTCCCCACCTCCAGCAGTGCCCCCTCAAGACCTCGGTGCCTGCCTACCTCTGGTAATAGGTGTCTGAACGACCGCAGGTAGCTCCGGATTTCCGGAAGGATTCACGGCGCTTCCAGCCCGGGCCCAACACGGGGCAATCCAGCCAGTCCTCAGCCATGGAGGACGGGGGTCAGGGGAGGGGAGAGAGTGATGGGCGCCAGAGGTGGCCGCCTGCAGGGGGGGGGGGCAGGTCAGTGGGGTGCAGGGAGCCCAGGCAGGGCAGGTCAGCAGGCCAAAGGAAGAGGCAAACCAGAGGCTACACACTCCAGGCATAGGCCTGCCCACCCCACCCTGCAGTGGAGTTGCAGGTTTGATCAGTAAGAACCGCCAAGAGGCCATTTCTCTAAGGAAGGGGCTTAACTGTCCTCAAAGCAGATGGAACCGCACAGCATCGGGGACCTAGGTGGTCAGAGAAGGGGGATGGCAAGATATTTACCAAATGAGATAACGCCTGTCTCTTCCCAGGGGAGAGTGCTCTCCAACCTTTGGTTGGGATCAACAAGACTTTGAAACTACCAAAGGTCCATAGAGGCCCCAGATTTTGAAACGTCCAGCAGGACCCCAAACTTCCTGCACCGAGCCGAGTGGGAAGCTGTGTCCTACTTACCACGTGCCAAGACCCCCGCACTAGGATGCCTGGGCAACCACATCCTGTTTTTCTGTTCCCTGTGGTCAACTGCCCATGCAGAAACTAACAAAGAAGCCCTGCTGGGGCTTGTTCGAACCTTCAACCTTTAAATAAAGACCGAGATCTTCCTAGGAGAAGGAGCCAATGAATGGAAGGCAAACCAGCTTGCCTAGAATCACAGTCTTAGTGAGAATTGTATAAAATTGGGGAAACTGAGGCCAAAGAAGAAGGCAGTAGTTCAAGGTTAAAGGAGCAGCTAGTCCAGACATTGGATAAAACCCAGGTCTGCCTCTCAAGCTACAGCACCAAAGGCTCAACAGGGAATGAGTGTGCCAAGGGCACTTGGTATAGAAAAGGAAAAAGGAGAGGAGAGGAGAAAGGAAAAAGGAGGGGAGAGGAGAAAGGAAAAAGGAGAGGAGAGGAGAAAGGAAAGGAAAGGAAAAAGGAGAGGAGAGGAGAAAGGAAAAAGGAGAAAGGAAAAAAGAAAGGAGAGGAGAAAGGAAAAAGGAAAGGAGAGGAGAAAGGAAAAAGGAAAGGAGAGGAGAAAGGAAAAAGGAGGGGAGAAAGGAAAAAGAAGAGGAGAGGAAAGGAATGGATGATAAAAGAAATGGAACAAAATGGAATGGTAAAGGAAAGGAATGAACAGAATGAAAAGGAACAGAATGGAATGAAAAGCAACGAAATGGAACAGAATGGAATGGAAAGGAAAAGAACAGAACAGAAACGAATGGAAAAGAATGAATAAAATGGAACAGAACAGAAAAGAATGAAATGGAAAGGAATGGAAGGAAATAGAAAAGAATGGAAAGGAAAGGAATGGGAAAGAACAAAATGCAATGCAATAGAACAGAAAGGAATGGGAAGGAATGGAATGGAATGGAATGGAACAGAACAGAATGGAATGGAATGGAAAGGAATGGAATAGAACAGAAAGGAAAGGGATAGGATAGAAAGGAACAGAAAGGAAAAGAATGGAACGGAGAGAAACCCTAAAATGGGGTTGTTACTTTTTAGAACCAGAGGTAAAATGGCTGCCTTGGAAAAGAAATGATAAAGGATCCAAGATGGAAGGGGCTTCAGTTCTCTCCCAGGAGCCCAACAGGTTGAGGGTCCAGCCCAATCCTGCCAGCTGTTCTGGAGTGCTAAGATGCCACTGCTGCTACCGCCACACCTTGAACTTAGCTCAGTTGCCGTGAGCCAGGTAGAGGGAAGGGGTAGACGCTGGGCTGACACACCCAGGGGTGCCTAGCCACACCTGAGGGGCCTGGCCAAAAGCAACAGCAAGCTTCTGATCCGGGCTCAGCCTTGGGGCCACCTGGGAAAAAGTGTCCTCTCGATCCTCGTCCTCAATTATCTCCGGTGAGCCCTGAAAGCCCCCAGCTAAGCCAGTGCTCTGGAATTGGGCAGAAAGGGGCCTGCTGGTTCCTCAATTTCTCATTCCAACTCAGCCTCCCCGGCTGGGCCAGAAGCCCCCCCCCCCCCCCCCCCCAGAACACTTTAGGCCAGCAGATGCTGCTCAGGTATTGACTAAGAGTACAGAGGCACAGGCCAAGTAGCAGCAGGGCCTTCTTCCTGCTTCTTCTCCATGCCCTGCCCTCCTGGCTCTGATGAGAGCAATATGGCTCTCACAAGAAACGGTGGGATTCCCCCTCTCCATACGGCCCTTAAATCAGAACCTGGTGCCCGTGGGCTTTGGCTTAACGAGGGCCAAACCCGCCCTTCCCCGGCAACCAGAGAAAGCAAAAGCCCCAGGGTGCCCCTCCCCCTTCCCCAAGGACCCCTCTTCCTCCTCACCGCACAAGGGGCAGGAAGAGATCTGGCCCCAAATGGTGCTGGGTCGGGCCTTGCAGGCAACTGAAACCCACCCCCTTATTTTCCAAAGAAGGAAACCGCGGCCGCAAATGGCCGGGCGGCTTCACCAGTGGGACCCCCGTCTGCCGTCACCTCGAGGGAGCGCCACCTACTGCCCTCTTTGCCCGCCTTGCAGTTCTGGCTCTTTTCCCTCCGAGTCCCCCTGGGGAGGCAGAAACAAGCCCTGTTCAGGCCAGACCGGAGGGACCGCGGAGGGGGAGGCAAAGGAGAAGGGAAAGCGAGGGAAGCGGTGAAAAAGGAGGGGGGAGGGGAGGAACTAGCCGCCTCCCCGCCCGACTCCTCAGTCCTCCTCAGAGCCCCCCCCACGCTCGGGAAGCGCTCTCTCGCTCGCCCTCCCTCTTCCCCGCCCCCTCTTCCCCGCCCCCTCACGGGCCCGGGCCCAGGCCCAGGCCCAGGCCCAGGCCCAGGCCCAGACTCGAGGGACCAAGCCAGGCCCGCCGCCTTTCCAAAGCGCGGAGGCCTCGACTTTCCGTCCCTTCTCCTGAACCGTCGCCATCAGCCCGGCGCGCAGGCTGCCAATTTTTAAAGACTCGCTCTTTCGGCCGCCTCCGCGCCTTTGCCTGAAGTGACCGGGGAGCGACAGCCAGGGGCCCGCGCTCCGGCCCCTCCGGCTCGGCCCGCATCCACCCCCGCGGCCCAGCTCCCTCCTACCTGCTCGGCTCCCTCCAGCCCAGCCCGCGTCCGTCGCCAGTCAGCGAAGGCCTCCCTGCCTGCCTGTCTGCCTGCCTACCGCTGCCGCAAGAACTAGTTCCGTTGAACCCGGAACCGGAAATCCGGTCCGACCCCGCCCCACCCAAACGCGTCGCAAAGACGCGCTCGGCTCCGGGAGAGGGGGCGGAGCCTATTCGGGCAGCGAAGACAGGCACGCCAGTTCCCGTGAAGTTCGAGCCCCGCTCCTCTCCCCCCCCCCCCCCCAGGCTGGCGGGAGAAGGCGCACCTGGCCACCCAGCACTCACCCAAGGGTGGGGTCAGGAGTCTGCTTCGGGGACTCGTTAAGAGTAGTTCGGGATGCAAGGGACCTCCAAGGTTGCCACAGGCAGCCCGCGCCAGACCCTCCGTGATGACCACCTGCACATCTGCCTCTGGCCCCAGCAACCAGATGGGAGGACGGAGCCTCAGATGAGCTGGGACTCCGGCCCTTTCCCCCTTCCCCCCTTTCCCCCTTTCCAAGGTCAAATTCTGATTCGGTCACTGACCTAATGCTCCCTCAGGCGGTTTCCCCATCTGACAAACGGGGCCAAGAGAAGCACCTGCCTTCTAGGGAGCTAGTGAGGTTGAACTTGAAAATCCCTGCAAAGTCCCCCTCCTGTTAACCAGTGTGTTGGCCCCAGAGGAAGCATCCCCAAAGTGCGTCTGTTTTCAGCCCAGCCCTCCCCTCCTGCTGAGCCCAGAGCTCTGGAAATCTTGGAACCTCAGGGCCCCACCCTGGGGAGTGTCAGGCCTCCAGGGTTAAACACAAGCAGATGAGGCAAAAGGAAGCCAACCACTCTTTTTTTTTTTTTCCAAACTTTATTGTGAACAACGTTGGAGGCTCAGCCCCAGATCCCCCCAAATTCTTGCTTGATTCCCCTCTAGGGCCTCAGTCAATAGAAAGTGTGGACTACTGAGGTCAGGAAGGGATGGCTACCGGGAACAGAGCAAAGGCTCAGGGCAGGTGGAACAGGGGCAGACAAATGACAGAAGCAAACAAACAGGGACTTGGTGGGAGGGCAGGTCCACCAAAGGAGAACACTAGTTGCAGGGCCCCACAGGCCAAAGAAGGCACGGGGGCACAATTGAACACTTGAAGAGAGGAAGGCAGCGGAGCTGAAGGAAGGGAGGGTCGGTCACTACCCCTCTACCCTTCCGGGCCACGGGGCCGACTCAACGGTCGGCGTTGGTCCGCAGGTCGGTGGTGAGGGGGTCGTGCTGGATGGTCTGGTGCAGCATCAGCGCCAGCAGGCCGGCCCGGTTGGTCATGGCCATTCGAACATTTCGCTCCTGCTCAAACAGCTCATCCAGCTTGTACCACTACATGAGAGGGAGCAAGGAAGGCACTTTAGAGCCGTGTGTGTGTTACTGCGGGGAGAAGCGGCGGGGGGGGGGGGGGGGGGGGGGGGGCTATTTCCACAACCCAGGTCTCTCTCAAGTTGAGTTTAGTGGTGGCTGTGGCCAGAGTTGGGGGAACTTTGCATAGACCAATCTGTATGCAGCTCCTCCAGGTGAAGAGCACCCCCTTCCACCGGCCTTCACCCAGTGCCCCACCTCCCCAGGGTAAGCATGCGCTACCTGCACCTCCAAATTTGGCTTCTCCCCCAGCTCCTAGGGCAAGGCCGTCGCACGGGCCCAACCTCACAGCCCTCATGCAGGGGAAATGCCAGCCTGCTAGAAGAATGGAGCACGCCGATTGCTCTAGAACCTCCAACTGGGACTAACACTCTGCCGGGTACTCAAGCCTCCTCACTGCCTGAAGCCCACGTGGACTCGGGGAGAAAACCTGGGCCAAAGCAGAAAATCCTCACCACTCGCACTCGCTCCAGGTCCACCTCAGCTCTCCGAAGCTTCTCCCAGCAGTAGTGCCGATTGCACTGTCGTTTGGGCAGGCGGCAGAAGTCCCCAGTCAGTTCAAACACGTCCCGTACCAGGGGGCAGCCACACACTTCATCGGCTGGCACCTGCCCCTCCCCGAAACGGGCACACAAGCCCGGGGGAGTATTAGAGACACGTGAGCTAAAGGCTCTTGAACTACTGGCACTGGCTTGGACAACCGTTCCCCCGAGAAATGATGGCAAGGACTGCATCCCCAGGGCCCGCTTCAAACACCTGTGTCCACTACGTCCTTACTCACCTTAGGGTCCCTGGAGTGCTCAGGGCATAGTACCTGCAGGCGTTTGCAATATGTCTTACTCTGTGGGTTGTAGACGTCACAGAAGAGTCGAGTAGCCCTAGTAGGGTGAGGATGAGAAGAGAACCAGATGGTTATCAGTGACCGGAGAAGAAGATGGCTTGGCCTTCCCCACCCTTCCCCTAAAGTGCCCCTTCTCACCCCTCAATTCTGGTGGGGTACATGGATCCGAAGGATGTCTGGCTCTCATACTGCGGAAGACACAGGGGACCAAGTGGGACAGATGTTCCTCGCAGAGCCGGCTCGGCCAAGAGTCATCCCCTTGTTAGCAGGCATCTGCTTGTCGTACCCTCTTCTGCCCTCCCCCCTCCCCCCGGCCAAGAGTCTGTCCCATCTCCGTCGTTCTGAGGACAGCTACCATTCTGCCCTCTGCCAGGTCAGACACTTCCCATTTCCTTAAGCCAAACAAGCCTGGACCCTGGCCTCCGAAGGATAAGTTTACCGCCCATCTTCCGAGGCCTCCCAGGATCAAGCCTCAGCTCCTGCCCGAGTGGCCCAACTGCCCTCCAAAGACCAGGAGGGACCACCGCCCCCATCTTCTCCAGACGGCTTTGAGGCCGCGTACCTTGGCATAGCAACGCTCCATGTGTCTCAATGCTACCTTGGGGTTGATGGGGTGGCCACAGGAGACACAAAAGATCTGCAAGTCTGTGTCTTCACTATCTCCCTCATTACTCTGAAACAAGAACAGAGGCAAACACAAAGTGATGCTGAGAAAGGTTCCTGGTTCCTAAGGGTTCTCCCCTCTCTGCCAAGACTCTTCTCACCTCCTCGTCCTCTCGCACCACCTGCTGCTTTGCCCTGAGGATGACGGCCTCCAGCTCGTGAAAGCGCCGTTCCATATCTTGCAGACGCATCCGAGCCCCCTGCTGCTCCCTTCGGATGCGCTCCAGAAGCTTCTTCCCATGTTCTTCTGCAATACATGGGCTCTGCTGCCACTGCTGAATTCTCTGGGGTAGGATCTCATAGATTCGACTGCCAGGGCAAGAAGGCGGGATGTGTATGGCAAAGGACCCCAGAGGGCTCGTGGCCTCTGGGGTCCCTCCCAGGGGTCACATGGGCTACAGCCGGGATGGGACAGAATAGGGGAAGGAACTAGGCCGTGTGTGACGTGGGCAAGGAACAGGGCTGGGGTGGGGGGTGGGGGGGAGAGGGGAAGAAGGGCCAAGCGGCTGGGGGAGGGGAAATGGCTTCCTCACTTGGCAGCCAGCTTCATGCCACAGTCATCAGAGCAGTACTTGGAACCTGGCTGGGCAGGCTGGACACAGCTGGGGCCCAGGCACTGGGGCAAGGAGGCCGGGTCCTTGACATCTGGGCGTTCAGGGTGTTTCCACTTATCTTTGTGCCTCTGCTTCTGCCGATGACGTTTATACTTCTCTTCCTTCTAGGGCGATAGGGGCAACCCCGTGAGTCTCCTGGACAGGTCCCCAAGGCCCACCACCACCGGTGCCTCTCTCGCCGTTCACCTTCTTCTCTGACTTCTTCTCGCGCCGCTTGACATGTTTTACTTTCACTGCACGTTTCCGAAGAGCTGGGTCCAGGAAAGGGGCATCTTCGGGGTCACTCAACCACGGCTGGGGACAGGAAGGTAGAGGAAACTGAGCCCGATACCACGGTTCCCAGCAGATCAGGAAGGAGAGTAGAAAGGCACTCCAGGGGTCCTCAAACTACGGCCCACAGGCCAGATGCAGCAGCTGAAGACGTTTATCCCCCTCCCCCAGGGCTATGAAGTTTCTTTAAAGGCCCACAAAACAAAGTTTGTGTTTTTACTAGAGTCTGGCCCTCCAACAGTCTGAGGGACAGAGAACTGGCCCTCTATTGAAAAAGTTTGAGGACCCCTGGCTAGGCCTTTGGGGAGAGCGAGATCTGAGTTAGCTTCCCCTAGCCAGCAGAAACTCCAAACTATGGAAAGAAGGCCTCTTCCCACCCCCCCCCTCCTTGAAGACGTAAAATCCAAGACGCAGAGATCGTTCAAGGCCATGGAAATCCAACACTCATTTGCCCCAGAGGGAGAGATGCGGCCCAAAGACCCTTAGGGGGTGAAGGGCAGAGTGTACATTCCAAACTGCATCCTTCAAGCCTCAGTCTAGCACCTGGTCCACATCCCATGGTGTTCAGGCTAGAGAAGAGGCTCAAGGACTCAGAGTAAATACACAAAGGACCCAACTGGGGATCTTGGGGCCCAGAAGGATCTTTCATCCCCCTACCATAAGAAGGAACCTCACCAAAGCATGGTCATCAAAGGCGCCAGCACAGAAATCCTGATAGAGCTCGGGATCCAGAGGCAGGTCCTCATCAGAGAGCGCCTCAGGCGTGGCCACAGCCTCTGGCGGCTCTTTTAACATCTGGAAATGTTCTTCCCGGGTCCGAAGAAGTTTCTATCATGAAGAAAGCAATGGGCTGAACGCTGGCTCACGGAGCCCAGAGCCGGCCTCTAGAATGGGTGAGGAAGAGGAAGGGGCCCGCTCGCAGGTCAGAACTTAAGGTTTTCCCCAGGGGTCCTGCCAGTAGACTGCGGGGAAGTTGGAAGGAAACAGGGAACAGAGAACGGTTCTGAGGCCTTAGCAAGAATGTCTCCATTGTAGCAACTGTCACCTCAACTTCACAAGGTATTTCAAGCCCAGGCGGCCTCCCTCTCTAACTCTGCCTAGAATGGAGCTATCGGGGGGGCCGAACGGGGCCAAGTCCCAAACCCTAACACTCACCACGGCTGATGCCAGACTCACCGAGGAAGGGAAATACTTATAGGATTCCTACAGATAAAGAAAACCAAAGAATGCAGAAGGTCAGGGGAAGGCCCAGCTGGGTGGACGCCAGGCCCAAGCGGTCCACAGCCAGCTCCTCCCCTCTCACCCGGGCCCGCAGCTGGCACTGACGCAGGCGGCACTTCTGTCGGATTTTGTTGGGGCCCCCAAATTTCTTCATGTCCCGGCAGAAGTCACAGTGGCCACAATCCTCAGTCCGTCGGCAGGCCTCACACTCCCCACACATCCGAGCTGACCGTTTGATCTGCTGTCAGGGGATGGAGCGGGTAAGGAGGGAAGAAGAGGGAGACACAATCGTGGTATTTAGCGTCCTGAGAAGCTCCTTCATCATCACAAATATCCTACGATAATGACAAACCTTAATGGCCCTGGGCCCCCAAATTCTCTTCTGACCCAAAGCTTCCTCCTGTGATAAGCCCTAAGTCCTCCAAGTCTATTTATGAGAGGCAGGCTTCTAGGAGGATCTCACCTGACTGTGTACTTCCCGGACAGGCCCAGGTGCTGGTGGAGGAGGGGCCTTATAAGGAGAACTGAAGCCCCTGCCCATGGACATGGAGCTGCTTGGCATGGGATCTACAAGGAGATCGGGACCAGCCTTCCTCCGTGGGGTGCTCACATCATCTCTGGATTCGCCCTCGTGCTCCCCCTCACGCTCACGGCACGGCTTTTTGTGGCGGTATCTGATCTCCAACTTTGGGTCCTTTTCTGTCCAGGGAAGGGGCAGAAAGAGACTTGAGGGACTCCTCTGGCGATATCCAAGCCTCCCCCCACCCCCAAAGCCCACCCTACCAAGACCTACCGCGGCAATCCATGCAGTACCATTCCCGGATGGCCTTTGCCATCTTCTCTGTGATCTTGATACAGTCACCATGAAACCACTCATTACAGTTGTCACAGCCGCTACGCAAGGGACAGAAAGAACTCGAAGTCGAGATTTGCCCCCCCCCTCCCATTTTGAGGTATGACAAACAGGGAGCCCCTTCTCCGGTACGTTCAGCCTCCAGGCTTGTCCTGAAATCAGTTCCAATCCTGCCCCCTGCCCACTCTGAGGAACACATCAGGGCCCAAGGTTCTTGGCAGCCCCTTCTCCTCCCGTATGGGACATTTTGGGATCTCGGCGCGGGTTCTGGTTTGCTTCTGTTCCCCAGAACTCTGGCTACGACTCATTGGGCCTCCCTGGGGGAACCCGCCCCCATCAGACTTCGAAGGGGAAGCCTTGTCATGACACCAAATCTGGGGTCCTCCTCCCCCCCTTCGGCCCACATCCCCGTGTGCCTTCTGGCCCAAAGGCCCCCATCTGCTCTCACATCATGAAGCAGTTGATATCAGGCTTCCGGCAGACACAGTAGATGGGTGCGTTCTCTCCATTATCCGACTTTGTTTCTTCCTCTGCCTCTCCGGCAGCCTCGGGCTCTGGGTCTGAAAACTCGCTCTCCTCCTGTTTGGTCACGAGAGCACAAGGGATCACAGCCTCTTTCTCCCTCCCGGAAACTCGGCCGTCCCCATTTCGAGGCCCCCCCCCTTTCCTTCTCCTAAAGGGCATTCCCCAACCTGACTCTTTGCCCCAGGAGTGGCCCCCCCCCCCCCCCCCCCTGCTCTACTCGGGCTCCCCTCCTGGCTCCTCGGTCCAGGCTGAATCACCCTCCCCAGGCAGAAGCGGCCCCCGACTGCCAGCCGAGGATTCCAGCCGGCAGCCTTAGAACCTCCACCGTTCTATTACCATTGTCCCCCTGGAAGTTTTGGGCCCCCGCCCTGCCCCACCCCCCCAAGCAACTCGGACCATCCAGCCGCCTCCTCCCCGAGGGGGAGGGGACGGCCTCAGAGCTTCCCCTTCAGCTTCTCCCTCTTCCAGCCAGGGGCAAGCCTTGGGGGAATCTTAACTCCTTTCTGACCTCTTCTTCCCTCAGGAAGCTGGAGCCGGGCGTCCTGCCCCGGGGCTGTCCCGGCACTGTCCTGGAGGCCTTCCAAAGGGCCTTCCCCTCCTAAACTCTCCGCCCTTCCGCTGGGGAGAAGGAGGAGGCCCCAGCCTGGCCTCTTTGTTATGGGGCAGGATAGGGAGAGGTCGGCGGGGGGAGATGGAGGGGCCCGACTCCCCAACCAGCCCCCCCCCCCCCCTCTCCCACCCCGGCCCCGCTGCAAATCCTTCTGTTCGTCCCGCCTCTCTCGGCAACAGCCCCCGGGCAACCCCGTGAGTCTCCACGCTCCCCACCCCCATCCCCCGTGCCCCTCCTCCCCGATGGGGACCAAAGCCAACCAAATGGGGGGCCCCAGCCACCTCGTCCAGTAGGAAGGCCCCCAGGCTCGTCCCGGACCCGCTCAGCCTCCTCCCCCGGGCCGCCCCCCGGGATTGCCCCGGGCCGGCTCCGCCCCTCGTTCTCACCATGGCGGCGCCGGGATCTCGAGACTCCTTCGAGACAAAAACGGGAGCTCTCTGAGCGAGAGTTGTCCCCGGATTAACTTCCGCTTCCGGTTCCTTCCAGGCCTTTCAGGCCTTCGATACCCGGGCCCTGCGCAGACTCAATACGGCCTCCGAAGCCAGCGAGTTCCCCGGCTTCCTCTGGGTAGCGACCCTGGCAACGCGCAGGCGCACTGCCTAGGAACAACTAGGCGGAGGAGCCGGTGGGCCCAACGCTCCGGGTTCAAGAACGAGTCGGGCCGCCGCCGCCGCCGCCGCCGCCGCCGCCGCCGCCGCCGCCACCGCGAGGAAGCGCGCGGGCCGGGGACGCAGGCGCACTGCCACCTTCCTGCTGAGACGGGAGCTTGCCGTCTCAGGCGGGGCGGGACGGGACGGGGCGGGACGGGAAATTGGGGTTTGCTTTGGGATTTCCTGGAGCTCTTCCTGCTCTCCCGGAGCCTTCTCTGGCTGCATAGGGTCCGGTCCCTTCGCTGGGCAGACAGGGCCATCGAGGTCCTGCCAAGTGAAGCGACTAAGCCAAAGCAAGCCCCAGAGACCATCTTTTAGGAAAATATAATAGTGTTTTGCGTCTCCAAATACATGCAAAGCTGGTGTTCCCCGTACTCCCGGGAGATAACTAGGAACCACTACACAGAACTCCCACTCCCTCTGTTTCCCCACCTGCACTTTTGCTTTCCTTCACAGGTTAATTATACACTATTTCAAGGTCCGATTCTTTGTTACAGCAAAATAACTCTTAGGACATTACTTATATTGTATTTGCCATATACCTTAACATATTTAACACGTCTTGCGGTTAACCTGCCATCTGGGGGAGGGGGTGGGGAAAGGAGGGGAAAAGTTGGAACAAAAGGATTTGCAACTGTCAATGCTGAGAAATTACCCATGCATATAACTTGTAAATAAAAAGCTTTAATAATTTCAAAAAATAAAGAAAATGTATCAGCTGCATCATTTATGGCGAATTATGTCTGCCCACTTTTCTGATTTGTAAAGAGCAACAGTATCACATCTTTGCAACAGTGCTTAGCATAAACCACATTATATGAATGTTCACTGCTATATTTTATAAATGGCCTCTCCAGGAGTAGGAGGATAGTGCATGGAGGAGAGAGAGTTTCTCTCTCTTTCTTCCCTCTTCCCTCCTTCCCTGACTGCAGCAGGGACACAGGGATGAAGGGGTGAGAGGGAGAGAAAGAAAATATATTCAGTTCAGTGAAATTTGCCATTTAAAATGTGAGAGTAAAAGCAGTTTGGGGGCACCCTAAGCAAAGCCCACTCCAGGGCTATGGAAATTGGGATCTCTTTGCACTGACTGTTACCAGAAGAGCTTGGGAACTTTAGGAAAACTCAAAAGCAGTTTGCTGCTGTGCTAAAAACACCGGCTAAAACCAGCCTGCTTCCAGACTATCGAGAGTCAGACTTCTGAGGGCCCGGCAGGAAAGACTGGCACCTTAACCCTTTCTGGGCTCACAAAAGAGACTGGTTTGTGTGAATTGGACAATAACCAAATGGCAATTCAGTGGGTCTAGAACATTTAAGCAGAATCTAGGCAATCTCATTAATTTTTATAATCTGTTCTATCTCAAATTTCAAAATTGTCTTGTTTTTTCCCTAAAACAAAAGGGAAACTTATTTAAGGGGAGACTATCTGGCTATTAGATAAATTCTAAAATTGTGAACTAACTTACTGAAGTTGCTGCCATCACATTCAACCTGAAAATGGTAATTACTGGGAGTGGAACAAGAGGGAGGGGGTGAAAGCCTTCTCGGTTCACCTCCAAGCATGAGGTGTGCGATACCTTTTTCCCCCTTCACAGAGTGGGGGGGAGGTATCAGACAGCACTGAGAATAGTTGGGGTGGGCAGCAGCAAGCTCAGCCCCTTCCCTGGGCTCTCTGGCAAGTCCCCTTCATTTGTGAGCTTGCCAGTTTTCTTGAAACCATCAGGATAGGCCAGGTCATCAGCCCTGAGACCTGAGCCTGTTCAGGATGTGTAGTTCCTAAACAAGGACTGTGTTTACTAAGAATCTCTAAGCTTGGTTAATGATTGATCCCTTGCACCAGCCTAAGTTTAAACATAAAAAACCTGTTCAACAAAATCTGTGTGTAAGTCCTGGTAAACATTTAAAATAATGGATTTAGCCCTAGGCTGTGGATTAGTAGGATTTTCTATTAGAGATAAAATCTCTTGGGACTATAAGTAATATTCTCTTGCGCTTTGAACCTGATTCCATGGAAATAAAGTTAGAAAGGAGCTAGACTGTGAAAGGTTTATATTTCATTTTGGAGGCTATAGGGACTCACTGGAGCTTCTTAGATGGCTGGGAGGACAGACCACTTTAGAAAATCACTTTAGGAAAGAAGTCATAGGGGGATGGAGCTAGGATGGAAGAGTACAGGCGGCAACCCGGCTGAACTCTCCCAACATTCTCCTTCAAACAATTGAAAATAACATCTCGAATAGCTACAATTAGTCACCTAAAAACTGTCTGTCACAGGCTACAATAAAAGCCAGCCGGTTCTGGAATATCATATACCTACAATCAAAAGAACTAGGGTTGTGGCTGAAAATATATCCAGCCAAGTTAAGTAAAATACTGAATGAAAAAAAAAATGGACACTCAACTAACTGTCAGAGTTTCACGATTTTGTTGCAAACAGATCTCAACTCAATAGAAAAGTTAACCCACAACAACCAAGACCAAAGACTAATTTCAAGGGCCTCAATAAGGACAAAGTGTTCTTATTTTATACATGGAAATGTAAAGCGTGTGGGTACTTTAAAGATCAGGTACAGACTGGCTAGTCTAAAAGAAAGATTGGGGTAGAACTGAGTATGAGATGATTATAAAAAGCAAAACCATACAGAAAAAGGTAAACATAGTACTCATGCTGTATAATGAGGTAGGAGAGCAAGAACCCATACAGAGGAATTAGAGTGGGGAAGAGGGCCGGTAGTTCTGAAACCCTACTTGAATCATGAATGAGTTAGAGGGAACAATAGATCCACACACACACACACACACACACACACATTTCTGCATATATATATTTATACACACACACCAAGAAGTATATAGTACCTTCCAAAATCTACAAATAAGGGGGAGGGGGGAATAGGATAAGACAGGGGATAGAAGAGTGTGTGGATTAGTGCAATTAGATTAGATGTGTAGGTGAATGGGAAAGGGATGAGGGAGGGAAAGGGGAGAGAGAGAGAATACAGGACTGATCCTTGGGGCAGGAATGGGAGGAAGGAAGTTAAGTTACGGGAAGGCAAGTTAGCAGGCAGAAGGAGGAAAGAAGAAGAGTTAGAAGTAGGGAACAAGAGATGATGCATATAAATGTATGGGTATCAAAGAAAGAACACTAGGAAATGAATGTAAACTGCTTGCATTTTTGTTCTTCTTCCCGGGTTATTTTTACCTTCTGAATCCAATTCTTCCTGTGCAACAAGAAAACTGTTCGGTTCTGCACACATACATTGTATCTAGGATATACCGTGACCTATTTAACATGTCTAGGACTGCTTGCCATCTAGGGGAGGGGGTGGAGGGAGGGAGGGGAAAAATCGGAACAGAAGTGAGTGCAAGGGATAATGTTGTAAAAAATTACCCTGGCATGGGCTCTGTCAATAAAAAGTTAATTAAAAAAAATTTTAAAAAATAAATGTATGGGTAAGTATGTATATATGTATGTGCATGTATACATATATAAATACATATAAATATATCCACACTTAGCTTACATGGGGAAGGTGGGGGAAGGGGAAAAACGAATAAAGTAAAAAGTGTACAGAAGAGAACTAAAAAAAAACCTACAAGGAAACAAAGATGGATAGTTCTGAATACTACGTTCTCTTTTATATACACTTTCTTGAAATGGACATGTATTGTTACAGATTTTGAATGCTCTCATGCATTCTGACAAAGAAAAATGGCAAGTTTTTTTCTTTTTCTAATTTTTAAAAACATTTTCTATTTCAGTTTTAAAGTAAAAATAAAAAATAAAACCTTGCATCAAATTTTGGAGCTGCAGGGCCAACAAAAATTTCCATTCAAATGCCAGACTCAAGAAGAGCACAAACAGGTGAATGTGAAAGAAAAATTGCAAGAGGCTAAATAAGGATAAATTATTTGTGTTCCTATATGAAGAGATTGTTGAGGTTGGGAAGGGACCCCAAAAGGTTGGGGGTCACAGACTGACTGGTGTCGCGAGGTGTCTCAAAAGAATTTTTAGGCTTGAATCCATCTCCAAGGCAAGGGGCAAAGTTTATTGTAATTGTGACGCCGATTGAAGAGGGCTAAATTCCAGGAGAATTTAGCAAATGACCAGGGGCAAGAAGACAGATTTATAGGAAAAGTTAGAGAGACCAGAGCTTCATGTAACTTATTTGCCCATTTTATGGCTCAGAGGAAGAAATGAGGAGAGGTCTGAGTTACTTGGTTCTCACAGATCAGCAGACCTAGGACTATCAGAAGGCCAGGCGACTTTAGAATCACCGACGGGCAAGATGTCAGAACAACAGCCTTCTGAGGTCAGAGGGCCTCAGGATCCCTAGTATATTTCCCCTATAGTCCAAGGGAAGAAATATGACTATATTCCTAGGCCAGAAGACTTTAGAATCATTGACAGACAAGATTGTCAGAACAAAAGCACCCTAAGGTCAGAGGGCCTCAGGATTCCTAATACATCTTCCCTAAAATCTAAGGAAAGAAATATATATATATATATATATATATATATATATATATATATATATATATAGTATATAGTATACAAATAGGCTAGAGGACTTGTTATCATTAACAGACAGATTGCTAGAACAACAGTATTCCAAGGTTGGGGGTCCTCCCTAGTGCCATCTCCCCTAGAAGCTATACTCCTTCAAGATGATAAGCAATTTCTAAGATCTTTTTCATGATTTTAGAGCAGTGAGAGAGAGGCAGCTTGGTGACTCAGGTAATGCTGGACTCTGGAAAACCTGAGTTCAAATCCAGCCTCTGATACTTTCTAGTTCTGTGATCTCGAGCAAGTCATTTAATCTCTCTTTGCCTTAAGCCACTGGAGAAGAAAATGGTAAACCATTCCAGTATCTTTGCCAGGAAAACCCCATAGATAGTATGGTCCACAGAATCACAGAGATTCGAACACCATTAAACAACACCGTAAACAGAGGGCAGGTGTGTACGTCATTTGTGTTGGAATCATCTCCAGAAAAGCACCCAAAACAACCCAAAGGTGTGACTGTACAGCAGGAGGTCAGAAAGGGCCTCAAGTCTCCCAGAGATCCTGGAATATCTAATGTGAACAGCAAAAGCACCTGACCCTAGGATGTCTTAGCACCTTACAATTGACCTTACGATTGGAGTAGCTGGCAGGATCGTCTGCTCCAGACAGATCTTGTGTCCTTGTGAATGGGAAAAGTTTGATATTTCTTCAAAAGGAAATTATATATTAACCAAGCCATAGGATCGGGTTCCCATTTTCCCCTGCCTTTCCTCCCTGACCAACAATTCCCAGGATATGGGTGGACAGAATAACTCTGGGAATGCATAGAACAAACTGACCTAGTCCATATTTAGCCTTCTCATATGTTGAGAACAGGTATCTCAGGGTCAGCAAAAGACCTGTCTTTGTTTAAATTCGAATTTATTTAAATTCGTTTCCCCTTTTGCACCGATCTAGCACCTATTTTCCCAGCCAGCGTCAGATTGATTGATTGATTCTTGATGTTTTCTAATATTGTTTTTTAAAAATAGCTTTCACGCTTAGAATGTAAGGCCACATTCTCAGCCAACGGGGATGAACCAGCAGCTGCGGGGGGGCGGGGGGGTGGCGCTAATATTGTGTCAGGGGTCATACACACTGCTTATGATGCTTCTGCTCAGGGCCTCACTTTGACCTCTTGTCTGATGAGAGTGACGCCTGCTTCTCATGAAAAACGAATAAAACTTTTTTCTTTACACCCTGAGAGATCTCTGAGGTTTGTTGGGTGGGTTAGGTACCACACACTTGCAATGGGCATCATGAAGAGGTAAAGAGTAAATAGGCTTGGGGAAACAGACTGGGGCCTGTCACCCACATCCCTAGAGGGAGGGGCAGCCTGCTCGCTACCTACATGCCCAGGGCTTGCAAAACAGGCTTCTGTGAAAGGGACTCATATGTGCAAATGTGTTTCATAGTGGTAAGGAACTGGAAACTGAGTTAGAGAATGGCTGAATAAGGTATGGTCTATGGATCTTATGGAATATTATTGTTCTATAAGAAACCATCAGAAGCAAATGTTTGTGGCAGCCCTGTTTGTAGTGGCTAGAAACTGGAAAATGAATGGATGCCCATCAGCTGGAGAATGGTTGGGTAAATTGTGGTATATGAATAGTATGGAATATTATTGTTCTGTAAGAAATGACCAACAGGATGAAGACAGAGAGGCTTGGAGAGATGTACATGAACTGATGCTGATGAAGTGAGCAGAACCAGGAGATCATTATATACGTCAACAACGATACTGTATGAGGATGTACCCTGATGGAAGTGGATTTCTTTGACAAAGAGAAGATCTAACTCAGTTTCAATTGATCAAGGATGGACAGAAGCAGCTACACCCAAAGAAAGAACACTGGGAAATGAGTGTAAACTGCTTGCATTTTTGTTTTTCTTCCCGGGTTATTTCTACCTTCTGAATCCAATTCTCCCTGTGCAACAAGAGAACTGTTCGGTTCTGCACACAGATATTGCATCTAGGATATACTGTGACATATTTAACATGTCTAGGACTGCTTGCCATCTGGGGGGAGGGGGTAGAGGGAGGGAGGGGAAAAGTTGGAACAGAAGTGAGTGCAAGGGATAATGTTGTAAAAAATTACCCATGCATGAGTTCTGTCAATAAAAAGTTATTTAAAAAAAAAAAAGAAAAAAAAGAAACCATCAGCAGCATGATTTCAGAGAGGCCTGGAGAGACTTACAGGAACTGATGCTGAGTGAAGGGAATAGAACCAAGAGACCATCGTACACGGCAACAGCAAGATATAGGACAATCAATTCTGATGGATGTGGCTTTTTCCTACAATGAGACAATTCAGGCCAGTTCCAATGATCTTGTGATGAAGAGAAGCCATTGCACCCAGAGAGGACCGTGGGAACCCAGTGTGGATCACAATACAGCATTTTCCCTCTTTTGGTTGTTGTTCGCTTGCATTTTGTTTTCTTTCTCATTTTGTTTGCCTTTTTCATCTGATTTTTCTTGTGCAGCAAGAGAATTGTATAAATATGTATACATTGGATTTAGCATGTATTTTAACATGTTTAACACATATTGGATTACTCGCCATCTAGGGAAAGGAGTGGGGAGGAGGGGAAATTTTGGAACACAAGGTTTTGCAAGGGTCAATGGTGAAAAATTATCCTTGCATGTTTTGAAAATAAAAAAATAAAAATGAAAAAAAAGGAAAAGAAACAGGCTTCCTCTTTGGGTGGGGGCAGAGGTGGACATCTCCTAATGGGTCACCTGTGTGTGAAGAGGTACATCATCCATCAGAAGTCATCCCGGGTGCTACTGGCGGAGTTTGGAGGCACCGAATCAAACACTAATTGACTCGTGCCCCTTGAGGAAAGAATTGAGAGTGCTTAGTTTTGTCAGGAAAGGTAGGAAGGACTCTGGCCCTGTGAGCTGGCGCCCATCTTTGGTCTGTGTGTAGGCCTGCTGAAGCCCCCTTAGGGACAGAGAGGAAGAGGAGACAGTTGGAAAGAAACTCCAATGAAGTGAGAAGTTAGAAATCCAGGCCTGTTGCTTTGCTTGTCTGGGAGGGAGCACACTCGTTGTAAAAAAAGCTAGGAGTGGAATGAAAGCTGGGAGAGCCCATAGTGAGACAAGTCAAAGGACATTATGGACGAAGGGGTAACAGGGAGAGTCTCCCCTGTTTCTGTGACTGTCTCTGTATCTTTTTCCATGTGTCTCTCTTCCCCCCCACCCCCCACCCCTACTGACTGCAGCAGTGTCAGAGAGGTAGGAGAGAAAGAAAAATATTTAATAAGGTGAAGATTATTTGAGATGTGACTGGTGGTGTTTTTTTTTTTACCAGTAGAATAAAGTAGTAAGCAAGTAGAAGAAAATAACATGAGTTGGATCAGAATATGAAAGAAAATAGACATGCAGTTGGAAAGATGCTTTCATCCAAGCCCACTAGAGGGATATGGATGTAGAAGGAAAAAATGAAAATTTAAGCTTGTAGGCACAGAGATAATCTGTTGGCACTGAGAGTGTGAATAGAGGATTTGCAAGTAAACAGTTTGCAGCCAAAGGCCTTATTTCTCAAATACATAAAGAATTGACTCAAATTTTTAAGAACACAAGTCATTCTCCAATTGAAAATGGTCAAAGCAATTCTCAGATGAAGAAACTGAAACTATCTCTAGCCATATGAAAAGATGCTCCAAGTCATTATTAATCAGAGAAATGCAAATTAAGACAACTCTAAGATACCACTACATACCTGTCAGATTGGCTAAAATGACAGGAAAAAATAATGATGATTGTTGGAGGGTATGCGGGAAAACTGGGACATTGATGCATTGTTGGTGGAGTTGTGAACGAATCCAACCATTCTGGAGAGTAGTTTGGAACGATGCTCAAAAAAGTTATCAAACTGTGCATACCCTTTGATCCAGCAGTGTTACTACTGGGCTTATATCCCAAAGAGATCATAAAGAAGGGAAAGGGACCTGTATGTGCACGAATGTTTGTGGCAGCCCTCTTTGTAGTGGCTAGAAACTGGAAACTGAATGGATGTCCATCAGTTGGAGAATGGCTGAATAAATTGTGGTATATGAAAATTATGGAATATTACTGTTCTGTAAGAAATGACCAACAGGATCATTTCAGAAAGGCCTGGAGAGACTGACACGAACTGATGCTGAGTGAAATGAGCAGGACCAGGAGATCATTATAGACTTCAACAACAATACTAGATGATGACCAGTTCTGATGGACCAGGCCATCCTCAGCAACGAGATCAACCAAATCATTTCCAATGGAGCAGGAATGAACTGAACCAGCTACGCCAGAAAAAGAACTCTGGGAGATGACTAAAACCATTACATTGAATTCCTAATCCCTATATTTATGCCTCACCTGCATTTTGATTTCTTCACAAGCTAATTGTACAATATTTTAGAGTCTGATTTTTTTGTACAGCAAAATAACATTTTGGTCATGTAGACTTATTGTGTATCTAATTTATATTTTAATGTACTTAACATCTACTGGTCATCCTGCCATCTGGGGAGGTGGGGGGTAAGAGGTGAAAATTGAACGAGAGGTTTGGCAATTTTAATGCTGTAAAGTTACATATCCTGTAAATAAAAGGCTATTAAATTTAAAAAAAAAAAAGAAAAAAGAAAAATGGTCAAAGGATCTGAACAATTTTGAGATGAATTAAAATCATTTCTAGTCAGAAAAAATACTCTAAATCACTATTGCTCCAATCATTCTGGAGAGCAATTTGGAACCATGCCCAAAGGGCTATCAAACTATGTATCCCCTTCCACCCAGCAGGATGTCTCCTGGGCCTGTATCCCAAAGAGATCATTAAAAAAGGAAAAGGAACCATGTGTGCAAAAATGTTTGTGGCAGCCCTTTGTGTAGTGTAAGGAACTGAAAAATGAGTTGGGGAATGGCTGAATAAGCCATGCTATGAATATAATGGAATATTATTGTTCTGTAAGAAATGACCAGCAGGAGGATTTCAGAGAGGCCTCGAGAGACTGACACAAACGGATGGTGAGTGAAATGAGCAGGACCAGGCGATCATTGTACACGGCAACAGCTAGGTTGTACGATGATCAATTCTGATGGAACTGGTTCTTCTCAACAATGAGCAGATTCAGGGCAATTCCAATAGAAATGAGATGGAGAGAGCCATCTGCACCCAGAGAGACAACTGTGGGGACTGAATGGGGATCATATGGTATTTCCACCATTTTTTGTTGTCTGCTAGCTTTTTGTTTTCTCATTTTTTCCCTTTTTGATCTGATTTATTTTGTGCAGCAGGATAAATGTGTAAATACATGCAGAATAATTGAACATGTTTAACACAAGGGTGAATGTTGAAAATTTTCTGTGCATACGTTTTGAAAATAAATAGCTTTAATAAAAAAAGAAACCTAGCCAGAGCAAGAGAAGATAACAAACTTTTTTTTATTCAGAAGATCATAACATAGGGTCCCCTGTGGTTGAGATAGGGCTAAAGGACCCATCATCACTGTCTCTCTTGGTTGGGTTCAGAACAGACTGAAGCTCCTTTCTTCGGCAACTGAGTGAGCTTCCTGTGAGGTTGTAGGACAAGGCTTAGGCTTGCCCATCAGGATGTTTTCCTGAGCTGAAGTCAATATTCTGCTCGTTCTCCACTGAGGACTTCATAATACACTAAAGATCCAAAAACAAAAGAAGACCCCCCCCCCCTTGGAACAAACTTCCAGTAACATCCCTGCCCATCTCATTCCCTTCCTTTCTATTCTCTCATCCTCAGAGATTTCCTGAATAGTCTGAAAAGAAAAGCTCCCCAACCTGGGATCTTTACCTGTTCCATGGGCCCCTCATCAACCATAGCACAGGCTCCTTCAGCAGCTGCCTCTACAACATCCTCATCAGCTCCCATGGTTTTAAGTTGGTCAAAAGTTTCCATCTCCATCTTTTTTCTGGCAGGAGAGATGTTAGGAAGGTCTAGATTAGGAGGCTGAGCCAGAGATGGACCCACGCTCACACACACGTAGAGGGACATACACAGGCACAGAGGCTGGCCCAGAGAAAGACAGGAAAACGAAGACCAACTGAGAAATAAGAGGGACAAAGATGTGTGGAGGAAAAGCACATAAAAAAATGGAGAGATACACGGACCCCCAAAGAGAGAGATGCACCAATGTAAAGAGAAACACAGAGGCAGGGAGGGGGAGAGGGTCACAAACAAAACACATAACAGAATATCAAAGGACCTGATGAAAAAATAGAAAGGAAGGAGGTTTAGTAATATGGGATCTGAAGAACTAGGTTCTAAAGCATTAACTATCAAAACTATCTGGTATTGGCTAAGAAATATTAAGATGGATCAGTGGAACAGAGTAGACATACAATACACAATAGCAAATATCAGCGTAATCTTATATTTGCCAAATATAAAGATTTAAGCTTTGGGGATAAGAATTCATTATTTGATTAAAAAATTGTAGGGAAAGCTGGAATGCAATCGGGCAGAAATTGGACATAGACCCATATTTTACAACACTTATCAAAATAAAGTCAAAATGAGCACATGACCTACATATAAAGGGAGATATAACAGGAAAACAAAAACATGGGACATTATTACCTATCAGGCTTAGGGATAGGAGAACAATTTATGAACAAACAAGAGCTAGAGAACAGCGTGTGTGTGTGTGTGTGTGTGTGTGTGTGTCTAATGGTAGGACAGGATGAAGTGAGAGGGAGAAAATAAAAAGCACACAGCAGAGAACAAAAGGAAGCACAGAGAAGCAAGGTAGCTTTGAAAATATACTTATTACCAAGTTTTTCAAAAAAAGTAAACTGTGAAGTGGAAACTCAAGGTTTTATATTGAATGCTCTTTTATGGTATGCTGGGTACGAGGAAATGTTCTTTTTTGTCTTTGTGTATTTAAATTCAAAATCAATAAACTTTCTTCAAAAATTAAAAAGAAGGTTGCTTGTAGTCAGGGACACACAAACATGGTCGGGGAGAGGGAAAGAGAGAGGGGGAAAAGACAGAGAGAGACAGAGACAGAGAGAGAGAAAGAGGAGGAGGAGGAGGGATGGAGAGAGGAAAAGAGAGAGCGCCTTCTTGCTGTTCCTCATATAGGATAATCTATTAATCTATTTCTTTGCCCCGTGCTTTTTCATGGGCTTCATGCCTGAAATACTGTTCTCCACCTTCTTCCACTCCCCTCCATTTCTTGGCTTCTCTCCGGTCCTTCATGACTCAGCTCAAATTCTCCCTTCTGCAAAAGGCTTTTTCTGGTTTCCTGCACTGCAAGTATTTTCCCTCTGAGATTGTCTCCCATATTCTTGTTCATATGGGAATACGTGTTTGTACGTACTCTTTCCTTTCTAGATGGTGGTCTGTTTTGGGCAGAGCCCATGGAGCACTTATAGCCCACTTCCTGGCACATAGTAAGCCCTTAATGAATGTTTGTCAATTGACTTACTGATGAGTATATGCACACTGACACGGGGAGAGAGAGAGGAAATATCCATCTGTATATAGCGGTATCCAAAGGCATACCCCCCCCCCCAGGATATCCAATCACACACACACCTGCACATGTCCAGCAACATATGAACACACATGGAACTATCCAGGGACACCCACATCCACACAGATACAAATAAATCCCTCCCAGCCCTAATCAAAATCACCTGGCTACATACACAGAAGTATAAATGCACCCCCCCCCCATAGCTCTTATGTATCAACATCCAGCACATTCCCCTTCTTTCCTCAATGAATGGTTTGTGGTCTCTCTTCCCCAATCCAGCAGCCTCCAATATAGAGGTAGTCCCCTTCAACATCCTGCCCCCTAATTTCTCAGTTTACTCAGATTTCCTGGCCCTCGGCCCCAGCACTGCTACCCATAGACGGGCATATCCCGGATCTCACAATCCCTCGCCAAACTCATCTTTTCTTCCAATTCTCCCCTTTCTTCCCTCCCTACTACTGCCCGAGCCACCTGCAACTAGATGTCACCTTTCACTCATTCTCTCACCTCCCAGATGCAATCAGTCACTAAATCCCACTGTTTGTGGTTTTGTTGACCGCAATTGGATATGGCTCCCTGCTCTCTTCTGACACTGCCCCAACCTAGTGCAGGCCCTCATCACTCACACCTGGACCACGGCAGTAGCTGCTAGGGGGCCACTCAGGCTCTCCAGGCTCCAGGTCATCTTCCCAAGTGCTGCCCAGACTACATCACCCTCTATTGAATAAACTCCCTACTTGGCTCTCCCTTCCTTACTTGGCCCTTTCTAGCCATTCCCTTATTCTTAAATCAGACTGCTCCCTGTGCAGTCTGCAATCCAGTAATGAGAGTGGGCCCCCATCCCTCATCATCACTCCACTTTCTTAACAAGAGGCCATTTGCACTCTCTAGACCTTTATTTGGATGTGTCTCCCCCATTCAACTTGGGGGGGGGGACTGGCTTTTGGCTTGCTTTGCATCCTCAGTGCTCAGCACTGCTATTCCCAAGGCTCTTAAGTTCAGGGTCCTGGGCTTTCTCCAGCAAGGGATGTGTATTTTGCATTGCAGGCTGTGCGGAGTGTGAAGAAGTCCCACCTTCCTCACCATTACAAGGAACAATCGATAACCAGTTGCCACCTGTAGAAGCCCTAGGAGGGACAGCACCCCCAGAGTGATCCACGGCTACTTAAAAACTGCCAAAAAACCAGTCTGCTTTTGAGTTATCAAAAGTCAGGCTTCTATATTGCATCCAAGATCTACTGTAATCTATTTAACATGTATAGGACTGCTTACCATCTTTAGGGAGAGGGCAGAGGGAGGGAGGGGAAAAATCGGAACAGAAGTGAGTGCAAGGGATAATGTTGTAAAAAATTACCCATGCATGAGTTCTGTCAATAAAAAGTTATTTAATAAAAAAATAAATAAATTTTAAAAAATTAGAAAAAAAAAAAAGACTTTGGGTAATTCCTAGTCTCCAGGAATTTAAAATCTAAAGTAAGGGAATCAGTAGGAAATAAAAGGAGTGTCTTTGAAAATTTTAATCCACTACAATATTGAAATTTATCTCAATTGAATGCTCTTTATATCAGGTATTCTTAATTTAAGAATCTCATTTTGCGGAGTTTGTAGACAGATTTCAGGATCTCTCTGAATTTGGATTGGGGGGAAAGTGTTAATTTCAAAGTGATTGTTTTCCTTTGTAATCCTCAATCTATGCAATTAAAAACACTCTTCTGGGAAGGGATCCATAAAAAGGTTAAGAAATCCCTACTCTATAACCAAAGCTTTCAATTTCTATTAAGAAAAAATGCTACATATTGGATTTAAGTCAGTAACCTATCACTTGAGAGAATTATTATAAGCTACTCAGAGAAATGTGACCCTGAAGAAATTAGAGGTCTGTATCTGGACAAGAGTTGGGAGCTTCTGCTCAAGGTGAGATCCTTCCAACTCAGTTTCCCAGTTCTGCTTCTTCGTTTCTCACCTGATCATTCCTGATAAAGATCATTCCTTTATTCTGATAAAGTGGAACTATTATAATTGGATATCAAACTAAAGTAAGGAAGTTTTAGTTTGCCATGGGTTTGCTCCCAGGCTGAGGCCTGAAGAACCAATTCCGATGGTATTATCATACCCTGGTGTTTTCCTCCTCTAACAAATGTCTATAATAAATGCAAATGTTCAACACAAATGCAATTATGTGCTATCTCATTTTCAAACTGGAAATATGTAGTCATTATATCCTAAATAATTTGTTGAATGGGGATTTGGCCTAGTCATCTACTAGTCATCTACTTGCTATAGATACATGTAGACGTTTATGTGAAGTCAAGTCCTTTTAGGTTTCTAAAATAATGTAAAACTAATTAACACAATCGTCTGTAAGAGCTGTTATTTTACTGAAATATTGAATTTCAATATTTCAATTTCATTTTCAAAAATTGAAACCTGTTGTTTAGCGAAACTAAAGCTGAAACATTTTTACCCTTTGTACATACTGTGCCCTGTGACACACACACACACACGAACAGGGACTCAGAGGTGTACAGACAGCCCACACACAAACTGGCAGATGGAGAGTCACAGAAATCAAGGGAGAGAGGAAGAATGAGGGGGAGGGAGAGGGAGGGAGACAAATATGGAAAGAGGAACAGAGAGAGAAACAAAGAAAATGACCAAAAAACCAGAAGCTGAAACCCAAACAACACAAAGAATCAGACAGCAATAGAGAGAGGAAAAGGGATAGAGAGAAAGAAGGCAAAAACAGGTGCCCCCTGCTTTTTCAGGCCTTTTCCCGGCTCACCTGAGGGATTTCTGCTTCACCATCTCGTACTTTTGAGAGGCTGCCTCCAGGAATTCCATGGCTTTCTTGTTTTCCTCTTCAAAAAGGTGCCTGGGAAAGATGGCCCTCATGTCACACCAGCCAGTACCTTCCCTGAACAGCCGGTTCAGGGTTCTTTTCCTGGTATTTTTTTTTTTTTTTAACCCCTGACCATCTTTCCCCCTGCCTCACTCACATAGTAGCAGCAGCTTCCTTGCTGTGGAGGAAGACACTCTCGGTACCCTCATCCATCATCTCTTCCTTGGTCATGAAGGCAGGCAGATCAGCAATTTGCTTCTCCAGAGCATCCAGTTTCTCCTGAACGGCCTTTTCTGTTTACCAGGACATGGATTTCAGACATCTCCTCTTAGATTTCACACCTCTTCCTCTCCCCATTTGATCTTCAGCTAAGGGCCAGCTCCTTCTCTCTGGTCTCCCGGAATAGTGGCCACCCAGCCTCAGTCTTGCATGTCCCCAGAGATGAGGAGCTCACTAATTCACAAGGGCACCCCATTCATCTGTCCCGTCTTGCTCACTCCCTCTGTCCTCTTGCCTAAGGACCCTTACCTTCCTCCAGAAGCTGTTCCTTGGTAAGCATCAAATTGCTGATTTCTTTAAGCAGCCTCTGGGGTGTCTAATGGAAGGAAGGGCAGCTGGATCTAAGGCTTCCTCCTTCCTCTGAAATCCCCCCCAACTCCAATTACAGAATCTCAAGAGTTGGAAGGGACCTCAGAGGCCATCTTATTCTACCGATGCCTCAAAACCAGTCTCCGCCTGATAACTTCCGGTAAGAGAAAGCAATGAATCTAAGGTTTCTTTGGACTGGCTAGTCCATTCACTTAGTGACCCCATAGGATCCCTATTGCTCCAATTCATCTTCTGCTCTAGCCAGACCAGATCTTCGCCACCCCCACCTCTCCCCCCGGTCACGTTGGTTTGGACCTTTGCCCTCATGTTCCTATATCCCCCCATGACCTGGAAGGCTTTCCACCCCATTTCAACCCTAGGATCTCCCTCACGTGAAATTCCATTAGCTCCTTATGCTTTTGCATCAGTTCCTCGAGCTGCTGTTCAAATTCCTTTCTGCGAAAAGAGAAACAAAGAAAATCCCAGTCATTGCAAACCTCCCAGGCCTAGTTCTGCTCTGGCTCTTCTTGGCTCCTTCCACATGTGGAACTTCACAACTGATCATTTAATGTCACTACGTTTCAGGACTGAAAGGGGCTAACCAGCAATGTTCAACCCTCTTGTTTGACAGCTGGGGAAATGGAGGTCAAGGGAAGCAAAGGGAAGGCTTTCTCTTAAGGTTCCATGGGGAGTCAGTGGCAGGACTAGGACAAGACCTCAGGTCTCTTGCCTCTTGCCCCTAGAGAGCCTCTAGGGCTCTCTGCGCTGTCTATTTATTATCCTGAGTCTCCTTCTGCACTCTTGAAGATGAGAAGCCACATAGTATAGTGGAGAGCCCTGGGGTCCATGCATAGCTTATGTGAACCCCTCCCTCCCTCTTTTGCCCAGCCCAGCCCAGTAGTTGTTTCTTTAAATAGAAAACAAGGGTTAGGGTTATCCCTTCTAGTTGGCTATCTTCGGAAGGAAAGGGTAGATCTATTTCTATTTTGTCTCATCCATGTAGGGCTTCCTGACTGGTTAGGGGGCCTGGACTCGATGCCCCTTTGATGTCATGGACACCTTCTCAGCTGAGATGTTTTCGTTTTAAACACAATCTGCAACGGAATTCAGAGGCTATTGAATGCCAGCATAAAATCAGTAATTCTTTTACCTCAGCTTCTTTCTTCGAAGTTTCTCTTCCTGAATCTTAGCATTTAGAGTTGCTACATTCTGAAGGCACTCCATTGATGTAGTCTGTTGTCTTAAAGGGGAAAAGAATGGGGGAGGGAAGTCAATTCAATCCAAACTTACCCTCCTGGGTTTAGTTTGAGTTACATATGCCCACAAAAACGTGGGCGTGTGGGTGTGCACACACATACATCTCCCTCCCCTCTACATCCTACCCCTTCTAGCTTTGATCTTCTAAGAGTCCCTAAACTAGAGGTATTGTTTTAGTGGGAATTTGTGTTCCTTTCAAACCGGTTTTGAATTGTTCCTCAGATTAGAGATTTCCTTTGTTATTGGGAAGGTGACTGGATTCAAAGTGCCCTAAACCTCAGACCCCGTAGAAATCCTGCCTTTCTAAAGGAAGCCTTTGATTTTTTTCCCCCTGAGGCAATAGGGGTTAAGTGACTTCCCCAGAGTCACACAGCAGAAGCCTCTGATTTCAAAAATTACTGGAAAGACCTCCATGAACTAGCATTGAGTGAAATGAGCAGAGCCAGAACACTTTTCACATTAACAACAAGATGATGTTACACTTTAACTTATTTAACATGTATTGGACAACCTGCCATCTGGGGGAGGCAGTGGGGGGAAGGAGGGGAAAAGTTGGACCAGAAGGTTTTGCAAGGGTCAATGCTGAAAAATTACCCATGCATATGTTTTGTCAATAAAAAGCTATAAAAAAACCCAAACAAACAAGATGATGTGATGATCAACTGTGATAAACTTGGCTCTTTTTAACAATGTGGTGATTCAAGGTAATTCCCACAGACTTGGGAGGGAGGGAAAATGTCAATCACCTCCAGAGAGAGAACTATGGTGATTGATTATGGATTGAAGTGTAGTATTTTCACCCCTTTTTCCCATTTGGTCTGATTTTTCTTGCATAACATGACAAATATGGAACTATAAAAGGACTGCACATATTTAACATGTATTAGATTGGGCACAGGGGAGGGAAGGGAAGGAGAAAAATTTGGAACACAAAGTTCTACCAAAATGTATGTTGATAAATGTGGAAACATATAGAAGAATTGTACATGTTTAACCTATATTGGATTATTTGCTGTCTATTTTTGGTTTGTTTATTTTTTAAAAGCCTTTTATTTTCAAAACATATAGTTTTCAAAATTCACCCCTGCAAAACCTTGTGTTCTAAATTTTTTTCTCCCTTCCTTCCCCCACCTCCTCCCCTAGATATCAAGCAATCCGATATATGTGAAACACGGTTGCAGATATTTTGAAAATAGTTATTTTTTAAATGTATGTTCAAAACTATCTTCTTTACATGTATTTGGGAAAATAAAATGCCATTAACAATATAAAAAAATTAAGGAATCCTTTCCCAATTCCTCTTGAATTCTAGTGTCGCCTCTCTATTCTGTTCACCCTGAACACCACTTAATTTGTGCACACATGTTTACATGTTGTCTCCCTCATGAGACTGTAAACTTCTTGAGGGCAGGGACTGTTTTTGCCTCTTTTTGTATCTCCAAGGCTTAGCCACAGTGACTGGAAATTAGGTGCTTAATAAATGCTTACTGTGTGTGAGCTGCTATAGGTCAATAAGTAGAAGTAGAAGGGAACATTTCTATGTAAGAGTTTATGGCTTTTTGAGTCCCATTCCAAATTACGCCATCTATGAGAGGAGAATTCATTCTCCAAGTCAGGGACTGAATTCAGCTAACACCTTCAAAGTACTGTGACTCCAAGTCTAGAAGCCAAGCTCATCAAGGGACACGGACAGGATTTTAAGGAGATCCTAGAATTCTTCATTGTTTTTGGTCACGTACCCCCTGAGCTGGCAGAAGAAGCCCATGGGCTCCTTTTCAGAATGGTTTAAAATAATTAAATTATAATGCTATATTTCAGTTAGAAGTTAGTGAAATTAAGATATCATTTTTTCCCCATTCCCATTTACAGGCCCCTGGAATCTTAGCCATGGATCCCAGATTAAGGGCACCTATTCTCTAGTCCGGCCATTCTGGAAAGCAATTTGGAACTAGAGCAAAGAGCTATTAAACTCTGCATGCCGTAACCCAGTAGTTCTCCTACTAGGGTTATACACCAATGAGATCAAAGATAAAAGGAAAAAGACATATATGTACAAAAACATATCTCACAGTTCTATTTGTGGGGGCAAAGAATTGAAAACTGAGGGAATGCGCGGCAACTGGGAAATGGCTGGCCAAGTTATGGTATAGGAAAGTGAAGAAATACTGTACTGTAGGAAATGATGATGGGAATGGTTTCAGAGAATTCTGGGAAGACACATATGAAGTGAGAGCCAAAACAATGTAGATAATAACTACATTGTAAAGGTCAACTACTATGAATGATTTAAGAATTCTGATCAATATAATGACCGACCATGGTTCCAGAAGTGTGACAATGAAGCCTGTTTCCCATCTCCTGACAGAAAAGGTGCTAGGCTCAATTTCAGATTGAGACATGTTTTTTAATATGGCCAACCGGGGAAATTTGTTTTCGTTGACTACATATTTGTAATTGGGGGGGGGGGTTCTTTCTTTATCAACAGGGGAGGTGACAATTGCAAATGGTAGATTTTTATCAACTGATTAAAAAAAAATTTAGTTAAAAAATTCAAAAGTCCTGTTCTACAATTTAACTTCCAGAAATGGCTAATGAAGAACATTTCAGATCCAGTGGAGGAATTGGGAGACCCCATGACTTATCATCACCTTACCAGAAGGCAGATCTAATCCTTGTTTCTGGATTCCTTCTGCAAAGATCTAAATAGCCTACCTTAGGGCTTTCTTTTCCTCCTCTCTGCGGCGCTCTTGAAGGAGCAGCAAAGTTCCTATGGTGAGAAAGAGGTTAATGGGAGGCTAAAGCCACATTCAAAAAGGTACCTGCCTGAGACAGCTCACCCACAACAGAGTTTCCACACGAAGAGACCAGCTCCCCTACAGGGGAAAAAGTTCTCCAGCAAGAGACACTTACCCTGCTTCATGTTCAAGGTTTCCTCCAACTGAATCATTTCCAGGTTCACTGCAAGGAGGTAGAAATTTGACTGAGTAATCTTTCTCACCTCCATTTTGTGGTCAATGAGGTGACAGTGACCCCTTCAGTTTATAGATTGGGAAACTGACAGCCAGAAAGGGAAAAGGGAGTAGTTGTCCGAGGTAGTCAATAAGACTTCTACTAAGCATGGACTATGTGCCGGGCACTGTGTTGTGTAAAGAGGAGTTCTACTTTACAACTCTAGCAGGTTTTTGCCATGTTATCTTAAGTAGGTCCCAAACCTTCCCTGGATTCCAGTTTCCCACTAATTAAAAAAATAATAATAAAAGGGGAGATGAGATGATCTCCAAAGGCTCTTTTAGCTCTGATGTTCTGAGTCTATGAACCAAAAAAGGGCAATGAATAGAGATTACACTTGAGGGGGAGGGGTTATTTCTTCAGTTCTCATTCCAAGCTAAACCTTATATTTAGAGGGTGCTTTATCAGCCACAGGGGTGGACTAAATAGTTTCAATTACCTTTCCAGCTTCACTAGTCTGATGCTATTATGATTTGTGTTCTACCTCTCCTCACTAGTGTCAAATGATTCATTTAATCCCTATTTTATTCCAATCAATATTCTTCAGTTTAGTGGGCTTCTGTAAGCAGTGATTATTTCTGTCATATTTGTCTATTTCCAGACATTTAGTCAGTTAATACTAGTACACATTTTACAGATTTCATATTTTGGGATTAAGGCAAGGTTACACAGAAAGCTAACTAAAGGACTTCCACCTTTTACTGCCTGATTGAGTAAGTGACCAAGCCCGGCATGGCGGAGATGTCCTAACAATATGGAAAGAACCCCAGCTTTTTTTAGTCTCTCTGTCCTCCATCATCCTTCTCTACTGCCCAATGTGGGGAAACGGTTTTGGGCACTTAGCCAATGGTTGGGTGACTAAATCTTGTACAGAGAAGCTATAAAACTGCTATTTGCTGAGCTCAGTTCCTTGAAGTATGTAATTCTCAGTGTCTCACTGGCTCCTGCAAACAAAAAGGGAGGCAGGCATGCGCGGAGAGCAATGCAGCTGCCGCCAGGACAATCCTGGGACTGAAGAAGTGATCAGTTAGCTGCATTAGGATGACTTACATTTGTCTAATTCTTCCTTCAATGTTTCCATTTTAAGTTGGTTTCTCTGAAGCTCCTCATTGGTACATCTTTGAGCTAGAAAAAACAGAGAGCAAGGAAGAGATTTATGAGTGGAGCTCTTAGCCTAGACTGCCCTCAAATGGTTGGGGGAATGCTAAGACCACTAATTTTACAGAGGAGATGATCAAGATTCAATAAGAGGCGGGGACTTTCTTAAGATCCCCCAATAAATGAGTATTACAGGAGCTAAGTTTAAGAAATGTTTTCCTGAATGAGGATCTAATGCCTTCTCTTCTGGCCTCTTTGTCCATCTTTTAAAGTTCAGCTCCAGGGTCACCTCCCAGGGGAGGGCATTTTCCTCAGATGTCCTATACAACCAGATTTCCTCCTCCTCTGATGGAAAAGAAAGGAAGGAGGATGGAAAGAATATTAGGGTAGAGGGCCACACTTCTAGAGAGAGTTACAGTTCTACCTGGCATCCTGAGCTCCCCAAAGGCTTAAATTTGGGCCTTCCTCACTCCTCAGCTCACCTTGTTGCAGCTGGCTAATTATGCTGATCATTTCTTCCATTTTGAAACTATAATCCCCTGTTATGGGAGAAGAGAAAAGTTAGATCTTTGAGTTAATAAGAACAAACATTTACATAGGGCCTGCAAAGCACTGTATATGCTAACCCAATGGATCTTCACAACAACCCTACGAGATAGATGCTATTATTATAAGCCCCATTTTACAGAAGGTGACTTGGCAAAGGTTAAGGGGGGAGTAAGTGTCTAAGGCTGAATGTGAACTTGGGAAAATGAATTTTCCCCACAATACCATAAAAAAAATCAAACAAATCCCAAGCTCATCAGTGTTGTGCACAAGATTTGGAGTCAGAAGAGTTGTCCCCAAAGGAGAGGGAAGAGATATGGTTTATGGGAAGGTCTCCCCCACTTGCCCCATTTCCTCTTTCTGTTTCAGTAAGAGGCTTTTACTGATTCCATACACTTTACTCCGTAATAGAGAAATGTTCAGGGTGGTCCATGGGCAGCTAGTACACAAGCAAAGAAGTTCTGAACATGGGCTCTGCGTACTTGCTGCCTTCTCAGGGTTTTGGTAACTGTATTTCAGTCTAATTAGTTCTCTTCTTCGTTCTATATATTTGATTTTAAGCATTTTTGCCAGACTGCCAAAGGGGTCTGTGATACACAAAAAGGCAAAGATCCTCGGACCCCAGGGCTATAAGATTTTGATTCCTTGTTTAATTGTTTTTTTTTTTCGATTATGTCCTACTGTTTGTGACCCCATTGGGGTTTTCTTGGCAGGGATGATAGAAGGGTTAGCCATTTCCTTCTTAGGTTATTTTACGGATTAGCAAACTGAGGCAAACGAACTGTGAAGTGACTTGCCCAGGGTCACAGAGCTAGGAAGTATCTGAGGGTGAAGTGGAACCCTGCTCTTCCTGGCTCTAGGTGCTCTATCTATCCAGTATCCCATCTAGCAGCCCATTCCCTGTAACCATCCACAAATCACCATAGACCTATTTGTTTCCTTTCCTGTAAAATAAATATATCCAAAATGAAGACCATTATCAGACCCTTGTCTCCATTCCAGGAAGATCTCCTTAGTGCTTTAAGGTCACTCACAAGCCAGCACTAATTCCTCAGAGGCTTGGGTTGATCTTAGAGGAAGATTTTCTTCTGCTAAGTATACACTAGGCCTGTTTTTCTACCTATAAAAGGAGAAAGTTGGCTGTAATGATCTAACATCTTACTTGTCTCCTGAGGAATCTGTATGTTGGTCAAGAAGCAACTGCTGGAACCGAACATGGATCAATTAATTGGGTGAAGATTGGAAAAGGAGTGTGACAAGACTGTATATTGTCACTTTATTAATTTAACTTATATGCAAATTACATCATAAGAAATGCCAGGCTGGACGAATCCAAAGCCAGAATTAAGGTTGCCGGGAGAAATATCAACCATCTCAGTTATGCAGCTGATGACAAAAAGTGAAAAAGAATGAGGAAGTCTCTTGTTGATGGTGAAAAAGGAGAGCGTAAAAATTGGCTTGAAACTTAATATAAAAAATAGTAAAACACTAAGAGTAGAGCATCTAGTGTCATCATTTCCTAACAAAAAGAGGGAGAAGAAGTAGAAGTAGAAGCAGTGTCCATCTTATATTCTTGGACTCAATGATCACTGTGGACGGCGACTGCAGCAATGAGATTAAAAGATGGCTGTTGGAAGAAAAGCTCTGGCAAATCTGTGTGGAATAAAAGCAGAGAGATCACCTTGCCAGCAAAGGCTGGACAAGTCAAAACAATGGTTTTTTCAGTAGTGATGTATGTCTGTGAGAGTTGAACTATAAGGAAAGCTGAGTGCCCTAGAATCGATGCTTCTGAATTGATACTGGAGAAGACTTTTGAGAATTCCCTGGACAACAAGGAGATCAAATCAATCAGTACTTAGAGAAATGAATTCAGACTCTTCACTGGGAACTGGAACTTAAGTATTTTTTGGCCATAAAGTGAAAAGATGGGACTTACTGGGAAAGATGCAGATAGAGCAGCAGCCCTGTAGTCAGGAGGACCTGACTTCAAATGTGGCCTCAGACACTTAACACTTCCTAGCTGTGTAACCCTGGGCAAGTCACTTAACCTCAATTGCTTCAGGAAAAAAAAAAAACAGAGAAGGATGTGGCAGAGATGGATAAAATGCAACTAACATGAGCCTGGCCAGACTTTGGGAGATAGTCCCAAAGGATAAAAAGGCCATAAGATCGCTAAAAGTTATAAACAACTGAACAACAGCAACAAACAACCTTCCAATTCTGGAATCCTAAGAAACTGTACCTCAATCATCTGATAATGATAAGGTTAGTGGCTGTCAGAGAGTTGTTAAAATCACCTTTTGGCCCGTGCAGGTTCTTTGTGAAAGAATTCACGAACCCGAAATGTTATTTGGCAAAAATGGAAGGTTATTATTGGATAGGAAGTCAGTTTTGCTAAGAGACTGACTTCTTTAGTGGCAAAGTACTATTAGGGAAATAGAGGCTGGCACTGAGAAGAGAATGCCTTCTCAGTGGGCAGGGCCCTAGCAGCTTTACCAAAGAGGCGGAGCAAGCTGCTTTGGACATTCTGCAAAGAAATGAGTAAAAGGAAACTTGTTATAGGAATAGTTCTGGGGGGGGGGGGTCGGCGCAGTGCTGGGGCAGCCTGAGCTGATCAGATCAGAATTTCTCAATTGAATGAGAATGAGAATTTAGAATTTCCTGAATAAGGATGTGACTTTTCCAAAAGATCAATGGGAGTTGATTTGCCCTTGAATAGTGTTGCTTCTCTCATCCTGGGAGGATGAGCCCTCTCTCTAGACGATTTGGAGTCTGGGAGACCCTGATCTCTCAGATCAAAAGGGGACACAATTTCAGAGTGATAATTTTAAAGGGAATACAGTTTCACTGCCCCTTCAATAATAGCTCACATTTTGATAGTGCCATAAGGTCTAGAAAGAATTTTACATATATTATTTCATTTTATGCTCATAACCCCATGAAGTGGGTGTTATGATTATTCTTTTTATAAGCAAGAAAACTAAGACTTGAGAGGAGTTAAAATGAAGCTTCCTTAGTGCCTGAGGTAAGATCAAAACTCAGTCACTCATTTCCCCAAGCCCAGAAATCTCTCTATTTCTGTTATACTGCCTCTGCTATGGAAAGGGAGTCAGTCAGCCTCACTTCCAGCTTGGCTGAGGTCCTCCACTTCCACTGCTCTTTGGCAATGCTTTTTGCCATGCTTCCTCTTTAACATGCTTCAAATCTGTGGTTCCTTTTGACTTGGAATCCCATTTGAGATGAACCCTTAACCCTTTGTCATTCAAGGGTTGTTACTAATTTTCCCCCTTTAGAAAGATCTGAATTGGTCAAAGGAAGAGTGCTTGCCAATGATCTAGTCAAGGAGGTCCAGAGAGGGGTCACTCAGGGTCAGCGACCTGTGACAAAGCTATAAAATGAGGAGAATAACTACCTTCTTCCATCCTGTTGACTAGCCAGAGCAGGTCTTCGGCTATCACCAAATATGTGAATTTCCTAAGGAATAAATCAAATATAGTTACGGAAAAGCAAGGATTAAATCTCACTTTATACTTAGAAAATGGCCTGCCAGTAAATTGAAGAATTTAAATTGGGGGCATAGATTTGTTTATTTCTTTTGTAAAAGAAACCCCTTTGTAAAGGGGTTTCTTAACCACCTCATCCCTTTCTGGGGGCCCAGAGACCTGGAGAAAGTAGTCTTTTTCCAGAGTGGTTCTGAACCTGGTCACATATTTTCCTGATCTTCATCACTTCTTTCAGAGAAATGAAACAGGGAGCAAGAGAAATTGTGATGAAAGGAGTTACCTAGCCAGGACCAGAGAAGGGATTGAGGCTAGGCAGTTATTCAAGTCCATGGATGCTTCTGGGAAGACCACAAGAAATGTAATGGAGACTCCTGGTGATCCATGATTAAACCAAGAAGCAACAAAGGAGGAGATGCATTTCAGGGACCCCTGAGCAGCATTTAAAAAACATTATAGAGATTGGGCCTGGTCTGGGGGCCTGTTTGCCGGTGTCCCTGCTCCAGGTCAGGCCTTGGCCCCTTGGGGCCTGCTCCCAGCCACCCCCACCCCCCGGGGGCGCTCCTTCTCTGGGCCATGTGGCCACCTCCGATGCTCCCGGGCACGCGCCACCACCCTCTCTCGGCCCCGCTCTGGGCTCCGCTACAGTTTGTCTTCCCAACCCTGCTTCGGGCCATGCAGCCACCCCTGCTCCTAGCCAGGCCGTCCCCCCTCCCTGCGGGCCATGTGGCCACCTTGCACGGGCACATGCCACCTCCGTCTCTTGGCCATGCGACTCCGCTCTAGGCTCCACTACGGTTTGTCTTCCCAACCCTGCTCCCAGCCAGGCCGCCTACTCCCTAGGGGCCTGCTCCGGGCTACTGTCCCACTGGGCTCCGCTATCATCCCTCCTTCCAACCCTGCTCCCAGCCAGGCCGCCTACTCCCTAGGGGCCTGCTCCGGGCTACTGTCCCACTGGGCCCGCTCATCCCTCCTTCCAACCCTGCTCCCAGCCAAACCCCACTCCCAGGGCCTGTCCGGCTCTGTCCCACTGGGCTCCGCTATCATCCCTCCTTCCAACCCTGCTCCCAGCCAGGCCGCCTCCCCCCTCGGGGCTTGCTCCGGGCTACCGCCCCTCTCCCACCCCCGCTACGGGCCATGTGGCCACCGCTCCTGGGCAAACGCCACCGCCCTCTCTTAGCCTTGCGGGCCCCCTCTGAGCGTCCCAACCCCACTTCTGGCCATGCAACCGCCCCTGCTCCCGGCCAGGCTGCCTCCCCCCTCGGGGCCTGCTCTGGGCTACAGCCCGCCCCTGCTCCCGGCCATGCGGCCACCGCCCCTGCTCCCGACAGCTCCTCATCCCAGGCTCCTGAGCTCTGGATGTACAGCCCTTTGGGGTGCGGATGGGCCAGGTGGGTGGCATGCTGAAGCTGTAAAGCTCCCGGGGAGGAAAGCATTTGGGGGTTCTGCAAACCCCGTTCCCGCCTTACTGGAAGCCCGGCTCTGCTCCCTCACTCACCCCTCAGCCTGCCGCTCCTGGTCACGAGTGTGGTGAGCAGCCTCCTTTCCCGCTCTTTTTCCTGCTGAGAGTGCATGCACAGAGTGCAGTGGTCTCACTGCGCCCTGGACAATGCTGCACCCCGAGAGATGCTGCGCCTTCCGCCCAGGAAAAAAGTTCTAAGCGCCCAGCCAGGGATGCGCATGCGTGCCCTGTCCCACCTCGCCATGCCGTCGCACCCCCTTCTCCTTCCTTTTCCCGCCACCCCCTCCATCACCCCTTCCCTCCTCAGCCCTCTCTGCCCCCCAAATCTCCAAGCATTTAAACTTTTGTGCTTGGGGAAGGGCTCAAGCTGCGCCCCTCCTCCCCGCCCTAGAGTAGGTGGCGGAGCTGCCGCAGAAGGCCTAGAGGAGAGCCCGGCCCTTCCGAACACGGGCCACGAAGACGGCAGGTGAGTAGGAAATTGTGGCCCGGGGGCGTGGATGCCGCGGGCGGTTAGGGACAGGGTACAACACGGGACCTGGAGCCACGTTCCAGATTCACATCCCGTCTCAGATACTTCTCAGCTTGGGCTCGGCCTTAATTTCTGCCTCAGTTTCCTCAATTGTAAAAGTCTCCTGGGATTGTGGTGGGGATCTAATGAGATGATATATATATATATATATATATATATATATATATATATATATATATATATATATTTTTTTTTTTTTTTTTTTTTGCTGTTTAAATCAATTTTATTTGAATTCTTTGAACACATTCAAAAAAATTTTTTTTATTTAATAGCCTTTTATTTACAGGATATATACATGGGTAACTTTACAGCATTAACAATTGCCAAACCTCTTGGAGATGATATTTTTAATGTGCATGTATATAGATGGAATTCTGTTAGCGTTTGAGGGGCTAGAGTTGACTTTCTCTAGTATGAGGGTAGGGTAGCCCGGTGGCAAAATGGAGAGAGCGCCACTCCTGGTCAGGAAGACCTGAGTCCCACACCCTGCCCTCAGAAATTTCCTGACTCTGGGCAAGTCCCTTAGCTCTCCTTGCCTCATTTTCCTCATCTGTCAAATGAGCTGGACAAGGAAATGACCCACTACTAGAGGATCTTTGCCAAGAAAGGCCCAAAATGGGGTCATGAAGAGTCGGAAAAACAAGGACAAGGGCGGGAGTTGAGAAAGGAGGGTATGAATCTGGGCCTGACCTTGTCGATGAAGAATGTTTGCAAAAGCAGGAAACAATTCTAGATAATGGCCCAGAAGGTCAGGATTAAATTAAATTTAAATTTAAATTTAAACTGATTGTGAAGGAAGGTCCTAGAGAGCTCAAGCCCAGAAGCAGCAATGGGTATTCTGCCTCCCCACACTGGACCAGGGAGGTCACAAAGTGCAACCAATCTGCACAGAGGGCAGCCAGAAGCTGCAGTCAGGTTCAGATGTTCCTTATGGTCCACAGCAGACTGGGTGGGCAGAGTTGACATGGGGCATGGAGTGGAGGAGGCTTCAGAAGTGAAGGTGAGTAAAGACTGTTGGGGAGGGAGAATGGGAGTTTGTGGCTGGGGGCTCCGAATCATTGGAATGGAGAGAGTATGGGGTGGGGGAGAAGCCGACCCCTGAGAAATGAGTTCCAGTTTTCTGTGAATGGAGATATAGTCAGGATTCATGTTCAGAGTCTTCCCTCCCACCTTCCAAGAGGCAGGAGCAGTCACAGGTAAGGCCCGAGTGACAGTGTGAAATGCGCCTGGGCCAGAAATGGCCCCTAGAGCAAAGGAGGAAGCTCTGGGTGCAAAGGTGACTCATTGGGAGGCGGCGGAGAAGAGTCTGAAGGCAGGACTCCCTGAGAAATCCCAGCAGGGCAGGGAGGTAAGGGGTGAATGAACTCAGAGTATTAATATACATCCGGGCTGAGGAACATCCAGCCCAGTAGGGCCCCTAAAATCATTGAGTCTGGCCCTGTCAAGGCAACAGTGGGTGGCAGCCACCTCCAGCTGCTTGAACTCGTTCTGTCGATCACTTTGTGTGGCTCCCAAGCACTGTTATAAATATCCCAAAGGCTCTTGCCAGAAAAAATCCACCTCACCCCCAGTGGAGGTGGTGGTTGAATAACCCACCAACTTCCTGAAATAGGGCTCCTTTTGATGAACTGCTCAGTGAGCTACATCAGTATCTTTTATGGGCTCGGCCCAAACCCCAGAGTATCTCCATGGGGCTTGAATAAGAAGGCCGGGGTTCACAGCCACATGTTCTGACTGCAAATCCCAAACTTCCTGGGCCCTAACCGCCTCCCCTCCAACCCAAGGTTTGTCAAGGTCATTAAGAGACCCAAGGGAACTGTGCCTGCATCTGGGGGTGGGACAGGGATTGAAAAGTATGACCAACATCCTGCCATCTAGGGGAGGGGGGGGGGGTAAGAGGTGAAAAATTGGAACAAGAGGTTTGGCAATTGTTAATGCTGTAAAGTTACCCATGTATATATCCTGTAAATAAAAGGCTATTAAGTAAAAAAAAAGAAAAGTATGACCAAGAGGAAAGAAGCTGGGAAAGGGCCTTGGCCCCAAACCTCTGCAGGTCACTCGGGTCCATGACAACTGTGAGCTTAGCACCCAGTCCAGTTGCTTTGTATTTCCTTTCCTTTGTCGGATTGCATGTCCTGCATCCCCCAGGTCCGTCGAAGTACCACGGCTACTGTCAATCCTTCCCCGCTAAAATGGGGGACGAGAAAAGGGGAGGCCCGGAGGTAGCTGGAGGCTAGGGCTGCCCTGAGCCTTCCCAGCAGGTGAAAATTCATGTAGTATCTCTCACTCCTTGGTCCAGTGTAGGGATCAGGAAAGAGGCTGAGACAGAGTCAAGGAAAGGGGATCTTTTTTTTAAAATCTTTTATTTCTGCTCTCATTTAAGTCAGAGCCTTAAGGTAGCGAAAGAGTGCCCCCTGTCAAAGGCCAGGCAGGTGGAGGGGGGGGTGAAAAAAGGGGGACGACAGGTTGGGCAGGGCCCAGTGAGGGGCCAGAAGGAACTGTTCAGAACTCAGAAGCTATTTCTGGCTGAGCCCAAGGAGAAAGGGACAGATGACGCCTCTCAGTGACTCACACACAAACTGCAGCTTGGGACGGTCAAAAGGAAGAGGCGCCAATGGATGAGCGCCCCCCCGCCCTTCCCCAGGAAAGCCCAGCATAGCCGGACTCTCCTAGCTACTCCTAGAGCCGCAACCTCAGAGCAACCCACAAAGGCTTGATCCTTCCACACAGATCTGCCTCCCCACCTCCCCAACATACACTTAAAGTCACCGACACATGGAAAAAAACACCCCCCCACTGACTCTAGTGGACATAGAGACAGGCCCTCACAGCTTCCTGCTTGGCCTTTAGGGAGGAACAGTAAGGGATAAGCCTCCCTCTCCTAAACCCAGCTCAGGGAATAGGGCCCTTCTCAGGGACGTGGTAGCTGCCCCACTCCCATCCCTGTCCCCGTCCCGACCAAGACAAGCCAGAGAAGGGATCAATAGAGCCACGGCCTTCTCATTCCCCAGGCCAGCAGACTAAGGTGCAAAGAGGGGCATGGACTTTAGCAGAATCTCAAAGGCCGTTCTCCAGGGCAGAATCAGTCCTGTTGGGCCCGTGGCGGGCTGGGCCAGGGGCAGTTGAGTACTTTGGAGGGTATCGGATGAAGAGTCGGTCCTCCTCCCTCTTCACCCAACGCAGAAGCTTGGTAACAGCATGGATGGCCCCTGATTTTGTCACCAGTGGGTTAAAGCAGGCATAAAGTTCAAATTTTGGTGTCACCTGGGAGGAGAAATGAGAACTCAGAAGGGTGCTCTCCAACTCCAGGGGGCCTGGCTGCCCTGCCTGGCCCCCCGCAAGTGAGAGCCGCAGTTAAAAGGTGCCCTGAGTTCCTATCCCAGCTACAGACCCTTTGGAGATGTGTGGGCCCTTGCCCCGGGGCACCCACTTTCCTCCTCCATGAAATAAGGTTGGATTCAGTGACCTCTCGGGTCTCTTCCGGCTCCAGGTCGCTGCCAAGAAGCGGGACTCTTGTCTCTCTACGGAGGTTCACCTGACTCCACAGAGAGCTGCCCTTCCCTTGGATGAACCTCCAGCTCAGATCACAGAGTGGCATGGTCTCTTCCCTCTCGCACTAGCTAGTGAGCCTTGACTAAGGCCCTGCCCCTCTATACAGCAGCTATTCTGGATGTCTGAGCTTTCCCTGGGCCGGGAGTGGAGCACTCTGGTGAACTGAAAGTTTGGGGACTCTCAATTTTACTTTAAAACATGACTCAGAGGTGAAGGCATTTTTATTACTAAATACTCTTCCAGTTCTGAGTCCCCTGCTTCTAGAGCACTGGCTAACCCTCCCCAGTGCCCTGAGCAGCTTAGGCCCGTAACGGTGCGGTGGCTTCCCCCGAAGGGCAGGCTCTCGACCCTCTCTCCCTCTGTCGCTTCCTCTGGAGTGGGCCTCAAATCTGTGCAAAGAGGCTCAAATACATATCATCGGAGTCTGGTGTCTGTTTAACTTGAATGCTGTGAACCCCAGAAAATCCCAGAGTTCTTAGGGGTCTCTGTCTCAGACTTGCTCTGAACCACAGCAGGAACCCAGCTCACCCAAGCAAGCAGGGTCTCCTTCTCAGCCACGTGATAGATGAGCCGAAGGGGCCTCGACGGGGAATGCAGACGCCCGTGCAGGTGATAGTAGAGGTCGAAGAGCCTCTGGCGTTCACACTCGCTGGCGTACGGGCCCTCCATCTCTGGGCTGGTGGGGGACGGGGGCCAGAAGGATCTGTCAAAAGGGCTCCTTCTTCCCTTTTCTCCAACTCCCCTTCCTTTCTCTACCCCCCCTCCACACCCCCCTCCTTCCCTCCCTCCGAAACCCTCCCAGAAGCGATGACCCACAGTCACCTGGTGAACTGCGGCAACTGTCGATAGTTGTCAGGGACGTCAAAAGGCTTGTAGAGGAAGTGCCGTAGGTCAGGGGTGCCGACTGCACTGACCCCATAGGAGGGCAGCCCCACCCCCCCGCCGGCAAGAACCCGGGAGGCACCCAGGGCCTGCAGACCCTCTTCAACTATCCGCTTGCAGCCCGCCAGGGCATGGAAGGCCTCCCGGTCAGTTGAGAGGAGCACGAGGCAGATGGCGTAGTCAGTGTTGTCACCTAGGTAACTGACATAAGCGTAAAAAAAGCCATCGGGGTTGAAGCGAGGCAGGCAGACGGGAGCCCAGACCTCCCCGGCCCGGAAGGCCGAAGATGCTCCCACCAAGTTCAGGAGCAGGTGCAGATCCGCCGGGTCAAGGCGGCAGTCTTCCAGGACAGCCCTTTCTTGTGCCGCTGTGACCAGGTGGCGGCCAGCAGCCAAGATGGAGAAGGCTAGGCTGGGTGCCGTGGCCCGCTGCAGGAGGGCACCCAGGCTGTCCCGGAATGGCGCCGGCAGGGGCAGGCAACGCACGGCGCCCAGCAGGAAGCCCGGCTCCCGTTCGGCCCCATCTAGCAGGCTGTCGAGGATCCGTTCGGAGCCAGCCAGGAGCCTGCGCAAGTCATAGCTCCTCTGGCGCTCAAACACTCGAGCCACGCCAGCCCGAGTGAGCACGCTCACAATCTGGGCATGCACTCCTAGGAGTTCGCAACGGAGCTGTGCTGCCGACTGGGGGGTCCTGGACACCGCGACCAGCACCAGCGGACCTTGCTGCAAGAAGACCAATGTTCGATCATCTGTCATGGAGGAAGGAAAAGAAATGAAAAGACTGAGGAGATCGGGCCCCCGCCAGGGCAAATACGCAAGTCCCTCCATTCTCTCCCCAAGCAAGTTTAGCCTGTACCGACTCTGTCAGTGACTCACTGCGTGAGCTCGGGCAAGTTCATTCTTCTCACTGGGCCTGCCGCCTCCTTGGGAAAATGGAGGTGATCTTTAAGTCTCGTTCTGGGTCGGATATGTGGTTTTCTGAATTGGAAGGTCCCACTGTACTTGGGAGTTTAGATTCTGCCCTAAGCTGAGTTTCTTATGGAAATGGAATTCAGAGTGGCTTTAGGAGACAGCCTGGTTTGATTAAAAAACCCAAAATGCCCTGGATTGGGGGTTAGTGTACTTGACTTCAAACTGATCCCCAGTTCAGATCCTGACTACTTGTGTGACACTCTGGGCCTTTTTCAGCTGTCAAATGAAGGGTTTGGCCTAAATGGTCTCGGATGTCTTTCCAGCTTCAGAAGGAAAGGGCGCGAGCCATGACTTCATGACTGTGGATGGAACTATTTTGGGCCTCTCCCAGATTTGCTAGGAAGAAAGGGGAGGGCAACAGGTGTGTGTGTGTGTGTGTGTGTGTGTATTGGGGGTGTATAGGTGTGGGAGTGTTTATGGGGATGTTTATGGGGTGTATGGATGTGTTTGTGTGTGTAGGTATATATTGGGGGTTATGCGTGCATATGTATAAGGGGGGGTGTATGGGTATGTTTGTGTGTATATGGGGGTATGTGTATGTGGGAGTGTATGGAGATGTGTGTGTGTATACGGGTGTGTGTATGTGGGAGTATATGGAAGTATATATATATAGGGGTGTGTATATAGGGGTATATGTATATGGGGATGTACAGGGTGTGTGTATGTGGGGGTGTATGGGGGTGTGTGTGTGTATAGAGGTGTGGGGGGAGTGTATGGGGGCATATGTATATAGGGGTGTGTGTATAGGGGTATATGTATATGGGGATGTATGGGGTATGTGTATGTGGGGGTGTGTGGGTGTGGGTGGATATGGGTGTGAGAGAGAGTGTGTGTGTGTGTGTGTGAAAAACTGTGTTTGGGGAAACAGGATAAGGTGGTACCTGAGTAGATAGAACGGATGGCATTGTCCCCACTTTGGATGAATGAGACTAGGGCCATCATCACACCCATGGTGGCAGACAGGGCCTCCTCATTGCCATAGCGGGAATAGATGGGCTTCCCAGCCTCACTCAGCACGAACACATGCTTTCGCCTGCTTCTCCAACCCTCAGCCGTCACATCCTCCTCATCTCGAGGTCCAGGAGCCGCCAGTTCCCCTCTTTGGCTGCCGTCCCCAGTGCCAGGCATTTTACCTGCCCTTCCTGCGTCCTTGCTTCCTTTATTATCCTTTTTCTCCAAGGAGGTCTGGCCTGAAAGCTCATGCACACCTGGAACACAAGGCCTCCTGTAAGTTTCCCAAGGACTGGCCCGGCTATTATGCAAGGCCACCAGTTAATCGCTTCCCCCACTCCCCCCACCCCCAGCCTTTCTGGGTCTGCTCTAATCCCAGACTGGCATGAACCAGGGGCCTGGTCTAAGCCACTTTGGGGGTGGCACCGAAGCCCCACGTGTCCCCTCGGTGGGGTCTCGGCTGAGCTCACCTAGGTGAGTGGGGGCCTCTTTCTCGGGCTCTGCCAGGGCCCCCGGAAGCTCCTCATCAGCCCGGGGGGGCCCACAAGCCTCTGGGCTGCCGGGGGCTCCCGCGGGCTCCTGAGCACTGGCAACCCTGAAGGGCCTCTCTGGGTCTCCGGAGGCTTCCGGGGCTGGAGCGGAGCCGGCGCCAACACCTCCTCGGGCCTCCATCTCCGCAGCCCTGGGTTTGGGCAGAACAGTCCGGTGAGCGCTTGGACGTTCCTCCGGCCTGCCTGTCTGCCTGCCTTCCACTGACCCCCCGGATCCGCCGGAGGTAATGGGGCCAAGAAAGGCCACTCCCAGCCCGGCCCCGGTCCGACCGCCGTCATCACCGCTCCCCCCTCGCCCGGGCCTCGGGGTCCAGGACTCACCCTGGGGCGTCAAGGCCGCTGCCCGGGGTGGGGAGAAGGCAGAAGCGGTGCCGCCGGGACCGGGGCCGGGCCGGGGCCGGAGCCGGGCCGGGGGTCGAGGGCGGGGCCGAGGCTGAGGGCGGGGCCGGGGCCTGAGTTCGTAGGCTCCGAGCCCCGCCCTCCGGCCCCCTGCCTCTCCCTTCTCCAGCCCCGGGGAGAAACTCCAAGGCCGCCTATCCTCGAGCTCCGGGGGCGTGACTACGCGAATTAAACGTCCTCTCGGCCAATACGGTGCCTAGGCTGCCGTCTGTCCCGCCCCGGGACCTGACAGACGCCTGCTGTGGACCAAAGAATCTGCTGGGAACGGAAAAGACTGGCCTTGGGCTCCTCAGCCCGTCGCCTTCCCTCTCCTCAGGGCTGCCTGGACCTATTTCGCCCGCCCGGCACTCTGCACGGAGAGTGGTATCGTGGCCCAATGGGCAGGCCGGGAACACCCGTTCCGTCTTTTTTGCCCACCCTCGGGTCTTCTTTCCAGAAACCTCGCCGGCCAATGAGAGAGCTCCGAGTGCTAGGAAGGCATCCGTTAGCCCCTCCCTCTCCCGCTCCTAGGAACAGAGGATGCGGAGGGCGGTTCCGCTCCCACTTCTCCTGGAGCTGTGGACCCTAGTTGGCCACAGACCCGGGGACGGTCCCCGGGCTGTCGGGTCCGGGAGGTGCTGCGCTGTCCGTGCGCATGGCTTGGCAAGGTAGAGCCCCCACGGGCTAGGGACGGGGAGAGAGCTTGGCCACGGCCAGGTGAGGCCGGCGGGGGCCCGCGCGTCCCTGGGAGTCAACACCACGCGAGCTTCCCGGGAATGTATCGTCTCTGGCCTCGTCTCTCCGATTCCCGGTCGCAGACGGCCGCTGTACCCGCTCAAGCTCCCCGAACCTTTTACCTTCCTTTGTAACTCCATACTTGACACCTGAGGGGTGTTTGTTGGCTGGCTGAACGCCTCCCACAGTCCTTTGGTCTCCGCGCGCCCTCCCCCTCGCCTTTGGCCCTTTCCCCTCGCTCCACCTCGTTTCTCCCGAACGTCTCCAGACCTCTAGGCCGTTTTCGGACACCCGGACTCTCCTCCGCGATCCTAGAAAAGGCAAAATCCAGGTTCCCTGAATGCAAGAGACAGAAGTGGGGAGCTCCAGACCCCAGGGAGTTTCCCAGACACACCTGGGAATGGGGGATGGGGTGGGGAGGCGGCCGAGAGGCACATTGCTGGCTGCTACCATTCTTGAAGCCAAAACGGAAGCGATTCCTACTCCAAGAGTTTCCATTCTACTTGGGGGTGGCAAAATGTTCAGGGTCCTTACTAGCTACTGCCAAAATAAGCCAGCACAACATCCAGACGGCCAAGGAAATTCACTGAGGGTGACACACCTGATCAGCAGGTGAGGGACATGTTTATCTCACAGGTCCGCAGATGACAACATAGTTACAAGTCGAATAATATCAAACAAAATACTATTTGAGAATATCTCGTTTAAGAGTCACAAGGTAGCCGTCAAACTGTTCACACCCTTTGATCCCGCAGTGTCTCTACTGATCTTGTATCCCAAAGAGATCATAAAAAAGGGAAAAGGACCCATCTGTGCAAATATGTTTGTGGCATCTCTTTTTGTAGTGGCCAGGAACTGTAACTTGGGGAATGGCTGAATAAGTGCCGGTATATGAATGTGTATGAATGGAATAGTATTGTTCTATAAGAAAAGATTAGATGATTTCAGAGAGGCTGAAGAGACTTACAGGAGCTGATGCTGAATGAAGTGAGCGGAACCAGGAGAACACTGACCCTTGCAAACACTTCTGTTCCAACTTTTCCCCTCCTTCCCCCACCCCCTCCCCTAGATGGCAGGCAGTCCCATATATGTTAAACATGTTAAAGTCTATGTTTAATACAATATATGTGTGCAGATCTGTACGGTTATCTTGTTGCACAAGAAAAATCGGATTTAGAAAGAAGGTAAAAATAACCTGGGAAGAAAAACCAAAATGCAAGCAAACAACAACAGAAAGAGTGGAGATGCTATGTTGTCCTCCACACTCATTTCCCAGGGTTCTTAAACTGGGTGTAGCTGCTTCTGTTCATCACTGATCAATTAGAACTGATTTGGATCCTTTCATTGCCAAAGATATGGGCTGCTATCTCGAAGCTGGCCTCTAACAATGAGCACTTTTTAGTTTGATGAGAAAAGAAAGGGGCTTGTTGTTAGCCCCTATTACCAAACTTCCCTCTGATCGTGAGAACCCCAATCCCATGCCGTCAGTCACCCTGCTCTGTTCTTTGTCCTGTGCTCCCCAATTCCACCTCTAATTGTTTTCCCTGGAAATTTACCTGCTTGCTCCTTGCAAGCTCTTTGTTGTTTATCTTCCTCTCTTGGAATTTAGCCCACTTGAATTGAGCTCATTGTTGTTGTTGTTGTTTAAATTAATAATAATAAATAATAAAATAATAAAACTTTGCTCTTGGAGATGGTCTAAGCCAGGGGTCCTCAAACTCCGGCCCTCGGGCCAGAGGCAACAGCTGAGGATGATTATCCCCCTCACCCAGGGCTATGAAGTTTCTTTATTTAAAGGCCCACAAAACAAAGTTTTTATTTTTACTATAGTCCGGCCCTCCAACAGTCTGAGGGGCAGTGAACTGGCCCCTATTGAAAAAGTTTGAGGACCCCTGGTCTCAGCTTTCATATTCTTTTGAGACATCTGCAACCCTGGCTCAGAATCCCATTTTCAGGGGCTTGAAATCCAATAGGGTGTTCAGGAGGACTAGTCTCATTCACCTGCAAATCAAGACACCGTTTGGGATCTCATTTGCCTTTTTTGTTTTGCTTTTATTTTTTTTTCTAGTGTTTGGAGATCGTATTTTGTCAACTGCTTTTTCTATCTCTAGGGAGATAATTATATAATTTCTCTTGGTTTTGCTTTTGATGTAGTCAATGATGCTTATAATTTTCATAGTATTGAACCAGACCTGCATCCTCGGCATAATCCCACTTGGTCACAAGGTATGACCTTTGTGATATGTTGCTGCAATCTCCTTGCTAGTATTTTATTTAAAATGTTTGCATTGACATTCATAAATGAAATTGAGCTATTGTTTTTTTCCTCTGTTTTTAATCTCCCTTCTTAAGTAGCAAAAACATTGGTGGTGTAAAGGGAATTCGGTAGGACTCTTCCTTTAATCCTTTATTTCCAAGTTTTCCTTGACTGGGGACGCTCAGACTGGAAAATTCTTGCAATTTTCAGCAAAGTTCCTACGGAACCTTTGCCACCTTTCCACCTTCTCTGGGACGCCCGAGGAGGCGAAGTGCCGCAGGATGGCTTCTGGCAAAGAAAGTTCATGGCTTTGGGCAAAGCTGGAACAGTCCCCTTTAGTGTCATTTTGTGTGTGTCTGTATCTCTGTGCAGCGGGTCTCTGGCACGTTTGTTCTGTCGGTTGGATTCTGTTACCTGGAAAGATTTAAAATGTAACCAGTGAGAAAAACCCTTCCATGCTGTAGTTAGAATGCCGGGAAGATTTCTTCTTAACATCGTTGGCTCCTACCTTAAACAGGGAAGACAACCTGACTTTTTCCCGTGGACCCCAGCTCTGGACAATCTGGGGGCTACAGAAATAGCTAATTAAATGACTAATTAAAATTAAAATAACATCTTAGCAGATTCTCAGGGTTTTGAGAGCAATGATTAAGAAGTTGGGCAATTTGTCATTTTAAGATGGTAAGAAAAAATCCTGAAACATAGGGGATGATTCCAGGGATTTACCCCCTTCTGAAAGAAAGGAAAAAGGAAAAAAACCAAACTTTTTGCTAAGCCTTCCTTGACTCCCATCTTGGCTGGAGTCCTCTTCTGCTCCTTTGGGAAAGCAGCCCAGAAGGTATTAAGGGACCCTCTCCATAGCCCACGTCACACAGGATGCTCCACTCCCAGAGTCCCCAGTGGATCTCAGTGGTAGGGATCGCTAACGAGACCGATACAGTCCAGTTCTCTCTGTTTGCTAACTCCTCTCATCTCAGATCAGATTGAGAAGAGAATGCCAAAGTACCGGAGGGAAATCCCAATTCTACCTCACCTATAGAAACGGGGGAAGCCACAGTGACCTTGGGGACCCCACGTAGCCTTGCCCAGACTCCTCCCCATCCCAGCTGGGGGACATGGAGATGGGTGAGGGTCAGGCCCGATGGTCAGCATCCCCTGAGCCCTGGCCCCTGAAAGTACCATCAAAGGGAGATCCCGGCACCAGTCCCCCTAGCCTTCCACAGGTTCTGTCCAGCAACTCCCTGGCAAGAATTTGGGCACCCCCGGCAGCGCCCTGCACGGCAGCGTGAGGCGGGAAAGCCAGGCGGCCTCTGCGTGTGGTAAGCCCACCATTCTGTTTCAGTGGCAAAAATGTATCGGCCGTGTCATTTATGGCGAATTATTTTATGTCTGCCCGCTTTTCTGATTTGTAAAGAGCAACAGTATCACATCTTTGCAACAGTGCTTAGCATAAACCACGTTATATGAATGTTCACTGCTATATTTTATAAATGGCCTCCCCAGGAGTAGGAGGATAGTGCATGGAGGAGAGAGAGTTTCTCTCTCTTTCTTCCCTCTTCCCTCCTTCCCTGACTGCAGCAGGGACACAGGGATGAAGGGGTGAGAGGGAGAGAAAGAAAATATATTCAGTTCAGTGAAATTTGCCATTTAAAATGTAGAGTAAAAGCAGTTTGGGGGCACTCTAAGCAAAAGCCCACTCCAGGGCTATGGAAATTGGGATCTCTTTGCACTGACTGTTACCAGAAGAGCTTGGGAACTTTAGGAAAACTCAAAAGCAGTTTGCTGCTGTACTAAAAACACCAGCTAAAACCAGCCTGCTTCAGACTATCGAGAGTCAGACTTCTGAGGGCCCGGCAGGAAAGACTGGCACCTTAACCCTTTCTGGACTCACAAAAGAGACTGGTTTGTGTGAATTGGACAATAACCAAATGGCAATTCAGTGGGTCTAGAACATTTAAGCAGAATCTAGGCAATCTCATTAACTATGGCCAGGTCAATTTTTTAAAATTATAGCTTTTTTTATTTTTTATTTTTTAATTTAATAGCCTTTTATTTACAGGTTATATGCATGGGTAACTTTACAGCATTAACAATTGCCAAACCTCTTGTTCCAATTTTCACCTCTTACCCCCCCCCCCTCCCAGATGGCAGGATGACCAGTAGATGTTAAGTACATTAAAATATAAATTAGATACACAATAAGTCTACATGACCAACCTGTTATTTTGCTGTACAAAAAGAATCAGACTCTGAAATATTGTACAATTAGCTTGTGAAGGAAGTCAAAAATGCAGGTGGGCATAAATATAAGGGATTAGAATTCAATGTAATGGTTTTAGTCATCTCCCAGAGTTCTTTCTCTGGGCGTAGCTGGTTCAGTTCATTCCTGCTCCATTGGAACTGATTTGGTTGATCTCGTTGCTGAGGATGGCCTGGTCCATCAGAGCTGGTCATCATCTAGTATTGTTGTTGAAGTATATAATGATCTCCCGGTCCTGCTCATTTCACTCAGCATCAGTTCGTGTAAGTCTCTCCAGGCCTTTCTGAAATCATCCTGTTGGTCATTTCTTACAGAACAGTAATATTTTGACCATTTTTCAATTGGAGAATGGCTTGATTTTTTATAAATTAGAGTCAATTCTCTCTATATTTTGGAAATGAGGCCTTTATCAGAACCTTTGACTGTAAAAATATTTTCCCAGTTTATTGCTTCCTTCTAATCTTGTCTGCATTAGTTTTGTTTGTACAAAAACTTTTCAATTTGGGATAATCGGAATTTTCTATTTTGTGATCAGTAATGATCTCTAGTTCTTCTTTGGTCATGAAGTCCTTCCCCTTCCACAGGTCTGAGAGGTAAACTATCCTGTGCTCCTCTAATTTATTAATAATTTCATTCTTTATGCCTAGGTCATGAACCCATTTTGACCTTATCTTGGTGTATGGCGTTAAGTGTGGATCAATGCCTAGTTTCTGCCATATTAGTTTCCAATTTTCCCAGCAATTTTATCAAACAGTAAGTACTTATCCCAAAAGCTGTGATCTTTGGGTTTGTCAAAGACTAGGTTGCTATATTTGTTGACTGTTTTATCCCTTGAACCTAACCTATTCCACTGATCAACTAATCTATTCCTTAGCCAATACCAAATGGTTTTGGTAACTGCTGCTCTATAATATAATTTTAGACCTGGTACAGCTAAGCCACCTTCATTTGATTTTTCTTTCATTAATTCCCTTGAAATTCTTGACCTTTTGTTTTTCCATATGAATTTTGTTGTTATTTTTTCTAGGTCATTAAAATAGTTTTTTGGGACTCTGATTGGTATAGCGCTAAATGAATAGATTAGTTTAGGTAATATTGTCATCTTTATTGTATTTGCTCGCCCAATCCAAGAGCGTTTAATATTTTTCCAATTGGTTAGATCAGACTTAATTTGTGTGAAAAGTGGTCTGTAATTTTACTCATAAAGTTTCTGATTTTCCCTTGTCAGATAGATTCCTAAATATTTTATATTATCAGTAGGTACTTTAAATGGAATTTCTCTTTGTAACTCTGACTGTTGGATTTTGTTAGTGATATATAAGAATGCTGATGACTTATGTGGGTTTATTTTATATCCTGCAACTTTGCTAAAGGTGTGGATTGTTTCTAATAACTTTTTAGTAGAATCTCTGGGGTTCTCTAAGTATACCATCATATCGTCGGCAAAGAGTGATAAAGATTATAGCTTTTTGTTGATAAAACATATGCATGGCTAATTTTTCAACATTGATGGGCAAATGTTTAAAATCTGTTCTATCTCCATTTTCAGAATTGTCTTGTTTTTCCCCTAAAACAAAAAGGGAAACATAAAGGAATAGGAATCCTCCCTGAGAACTTCCAAAGCTGCAACAGCTTAGGAACAGAATAAACTGAGCAGCTAAAAGAAGGTGGAAAGGTTATTCCGCCTTGCCAATCCCGTTTTATAACACTTTGTGAATGGAATTTAGGGAATTAGGTATTTTCGCCTTTCCTAGAAAACTAAGATGAAATTACAGCTAAAATGATTTGGCTGTTACTTAGGAAAATTCTAAAATTGTGAATTAAGTTATTGAAGTTGCTGCCATCACGTTCATCGTAAACTTGGTAATTACTGGGAGTGGAACAAGAGGGAGGGGGTGAAAGCCTTCTCGGTTCACCTCCAAGCATGAGGTGTGCGATACCTTTTCCCCCCTTCACAGAGTGGGGGGAGGTATCAGACAGCACTGAGAATAGTTGGGGTGGGCAACAGCAAGCTCAGCCCCTTCCCTGGGCTCTCTGTCAAGTCCCCTTCATTTGTGAGCTTTGCCAGTTTTCTTGAAACCATCAGGATAAGCCAGGTCATCAGCCCTGAGACCTGAGCCTGTTCAGGATGTGTAGTTCCTAAACAAGGACTGTGTTTACTAAGAATCTCTAAGCTTGGTTAATGACTCATCCTTTGCACAGGTATAAGTTTAAACATATAAGACATGTTCAATAAAATCTCTGTGTGAGTCCTGGTAAACGTTTAAAATAATGTATGTAGCCCCAAGCTGTGATTAGTAGGATTTTCTATTAGAGATCAAATCTCTTGGGGTTGTAAGTGATCCTCTCTCGAGTTTCAAATTCAGTTGCCTGATCACTGCCAGTAGCCTACCCTTCTAGAGAAATGCTGTGAGGTACTCAGAGGGCTGCCTTCCTGAACTGTCACGGGTGCGTGTTCTGTCGGGGCAAGAGCAAGACAACCTTTGCTCAAGGTGGGATTCTTCTGACTCAGTTTCCCAGTTCTGTTTCTTTGTTTCCCACCTGAATATCGCCGAGTCTGGCTATGAGGTGGAATTGTTAGCGCATGATCGGCTGTCAGTCAGAGTCGAGGGTGCTTTCTCCTGTTGTGTATGTGCTCTCAGGCTGAGGCCTGAAAGTCCTCTTCTGGTGCTATGATAATCACGTCTCTGCTTTGTCCTCTCACAGTAAATGTCCCTAATCAGAGCCGATGGTCAGAGAAGCCCAGTACGAGTATCTTGATTTGCAGCCCCCCAAGAGGCTTCTCTGACTACTTCCATAAAAACCCTTAACTTTCTGGCCTCCTGGGGCTATAGTTTCATCTAAAGGCCCAGGTTGCCCATCAGTTCGTAAGTATTTGGGCCATGAATGAATTCCCACCTCCTGTTAGCTCACATGGGAGAGGAAGCAGACAGTCTTGTCACTCTCTGAGCCTGTCTCTAGGAAACAGCCGTGTGCTTTCCTGGGCCTGGCGGGATTTTGTAAGCTTCTCAAAGAGAAGGCATCTCTGGGGTGACCCTCCTGCCTTGGAGCAGTGGCTGCCATGGCCCTTCTCATCGAGGAAGCCTCCAAGCTCCCCTGGGCCAACCATTGGAGGTTCTGACCCCGCACCGGGTTCAGAGCATCTTTGTCCTCACCGAGGCTGAGAACTGGGGAAAGGAACGAGAGTGGACATCCACACCGACTCCAAATATGCTTTTCGTGTTTTGTTCGCTCATGGGGCTATAGGGAAAGAAAGGGGCCTCTTGGCAGCAAACACCAACAAATAAATAAATCCCCCATTAATTATGCAGGGGAAATTCTACAGTTCTTGCAAGCTGGCCATCAACTTAGAGAGGTTCCTGTTATGTTTTGTAAAGGACTCCAGAAGGGGGATTCACTTCAGGCCAAGGGGAACAACCTTGCAGATTCAGGGGCCACAGTTGCTATCTATCTGCCCCTGACCGTGGCACTTTTAATTCCCCAAATGCCCCACTCTTACACTCCCTCATGTAGCTCCCAGGAACGAGCCCTCGCTAAAGAAAGGGGGTACACACTTTCTCCTTCTGGGTGGTTTCAACTTCTTTTTTTAATTAGTAATTTTTAATTGAGTAATTTTTCAACATTGACCCTTGTAAAACCTTCTGTTCCAACTGTTCCCTCCTTCCCCTCACCCCTTCCCCAGATGGCAGGTAGTCCCATACATGTTAAACATGTTAAGATATATGTTAAACCTGATGTATGTATACATATTTATACAATTCTCTTGCTGCACAAGAAAAATCGGATCAAGAAGGAAAAAAAAAAACTGATAAAAGAAAACAAAACGCAAGCAAACAACAGAAAGAGTGAGAATGCCGGGTTGTGGTTCCCATTTGGTTCCCACAGGCCTCTCTCCATCACTGAACCATTGGAACTGACCTGATCTCATTGTTTTTTTTTTTTTTTTTTCAGTTTCAAGGAATTTAATATGGACAAATTGTTTACATTTTTTCACATGGGACATGAATATCTTTTTTTTTTTTTTTTTTTTTTTATTTAATAGTCTTTAATTTACAGGATATATACATGGGTAACTTTACAGCATTAACAATTGCCAAACCTCTTGTTCCAATTTTTCACCTCTTACCCCCACCCTCCCTAAATGGCAGGATGACCAGTAGATGTTAAATATATTAAAATATAACTTAGATACACAATAAGTATACATGACCAAAACATTATTTTGCTGTACAAAAAGAATCAGACTCTGAATTATTGTACAATTAGCTTGTGAAGGAAATCAAAGATGCAGGTGTGCATAAATATAGGGACTGGGAATTCAATGTAATGGTTTTAGTCATCTCCAGAGTTCTTTTCTGGGTATAGCTAGTTCAGTTCATTACTGCTCCATTAGAAATGATTTGGTTGATCTCGTTGCTGAGGATGGCCTGATCCATCAGGACTGGTCATCATCTAGTATTGTTGTTGAAGTATATAATGATCTCCTGGTCCTGCTCATTTCACTTAGCATCAGTTCGTGTAAGTCTCTCCAGGCCTTTCTGAAATCATCCTGTTGGTCATTTCTTACAGAACAGTAATATTCCATAATTTTCATATACCACAATTTATTCAGCCATTCTCCAACTGCTGGACATCCATTCAGTTTCCAGTTTCTAGCCACTACAAAAGGGCTGCCACAAACATTCGTGCACATACAGGTCTCTTTCCCTTCTTTATAATCTCTTTGGGATATAATCCCAGTAGTAACACTGCTGGATCAAAGGGTATGCACAGTTTGATAACTTTTTGAGCATAGTTCCAAACTACTCTCCAAAATGGTTGGATTCGTTCACAACTCCACCAACAATGAATCAATGTCCCAGTTTTCCCACATCCCCTCCAACAATCATCATTATTTTTTCCTGTCATCTTAGCCAATCTGACAGGTGTGTGGTGGTATCTTAGAGTTGTCTTAATTTGCATTTCTCTGATTAATAGTGACTTGGAGCATCTTTTCATATGACTAGAAATAGTTTCAATTTCTTCATCTGAGAATTGTCTGTTCATATCCTTTGACCTGATCTCATTGTTGAAGAGAGTCACTCCTCAGAGCCACTTCCAATCCCAGAGGCCAGCCGGTGGAAGCCACTCACTTGGGAAACGAGACTCTCCAATCCCTTGTGAAACCTGTTTTCATTGGTCACAATCCAGGAGAAACAATTAACCGGATCAGCCAGGCCTGCCCAGTTTGTGCCCAAGTAAATCTGTATGGCCCCCAAGCCCATCCTAAGGAGGGGTACAAACCCAGGGAGGACTGGCAGACCCCAGGGCTTCAAACTGCTTTTGGTTTTTCCTGTCACCTTTACTAATTGGGTAAAAGCCTTCCCTTGTGAGACTGGAAAGGCTCAGAGGTTTTTGCTAAAGGAGATCAAACCCATTTAAAAGAATTACAAACTCCACTCTGCATGTCACCTTCTGTACCCACTGCTTAATGCCTTTTAAACATCATGGTGTTTGCACCCTCGACCACCCGAGCGCTCCTTTCCCTGTGTATATTACCACTATTCTGCCCATTGCCCCAACTCCTTTGAAGAGACACAAGCAGGGATTTGGGGGGAATGTCTTTGATATTTACCCTAGGAAAAGCTGTCTAGATGAGAGACATTCATGATAGTCTCGTCTGCCTCCCCCCCTCCCCCCCCCCCGCCAAGTTTTCCTCTGGGTGGGGTTCGTAATCGCAATACTAACTCCACTTTTAATTATTCTTTTTTGCTGATATTTGGCCCCTGTATCTTTAACCTCCTTCAGACTCCAAGCCATGAACTTCCAACTATTTATTCACCCTGAATGCCATGGGCTAACTGCTTCTGACACGCAGTACCCCCTGGGTGCCCTGCTGCCATCTTCAGGGCCCATGCCTCCCCTCCTCAGTCTGAGCCCCACTAGGCAGGGGTAGCTCTACACCCCTTATAGGCCCAAAGCAGCTCCCAAAGATGAGAGCCCTTTTCTCAGAACATCAAGGATCGTCCCCGGCAAAGAGCATGGTTGCAGATTTGAAGCTAGTTGGGGGGCACGTCAGCGGGAGGAAGAAAGTCGTCTAATTCGATCCTGGGTATTGCAAATATCGAAGTTCATCATTCCCAAATTATCAAATACCGGCAGAGCTTATTGTTGCCAACCCAGGGGATGTTCCGAGACACGTGGTCTGGGAGCCGAGTGGCTTTCCCCCAAACTGGGTCATTAAGGAAAGTGATTGCAATCTGCATCTTTCCAGGAGACACAGTGTCTATTCTTGCAGCTGGTTTTGGGGAACATGGCGACTCTCGTGCTCCTGTGTAGAGTGCCGGGAACGTCGGGGGTCTCTCTCTCTGAAGAACTTGCATCCCGCCTTCAGAACTGACCCCGATTCACAACATTGCAAAGATGTTTGTGAACAGGTAGTTAGTTGAAAGTGCTTCTGCTGTCAATCAAGCTGAAGGATTCCACTTCCTGAGCCACCGGGTCTCACGGGTCCTGTGCCAGAATGGCATTTTGGGTGGTGAAAAGGTAAGTGACTCCAGAGGATGTGGCCAATTCAGAGAAGGAGCTGTCCTACTGTTTGCAGCACAAGACAACAGTGAAGGGATTGGGGACCGCTAGGTGACCCGGTGGATAGAGCAGCGGCCCTGAAGTCGGGAGGACCTGAGTTCAGATTTGATCTCAGACATTTACCACTGCCTAGCTGTGTGACCCTGGGCAAGTCACTTAACCCCAACTGCCTCAGCAAAAGAAACAAAATACCAAAATTTAAGGGATTGAATATGGCGGCCTTTTCAAGTCGGGCAGATCCAGTTCAGTAGAAACTATAAAGCTGCAGTTTGCTCCTGAACTGAAAATAGGGGTCGGGGGGGAGTCAGCTCCTTCAGTTTGTTAAACCTATTGTTCCCATAACGAGGCTGGGTTTGTATCATCTGCAAAGAGTTGTGGGAAAGTGGAGCCAGCCCCCCACATGTCCCCGGCTGCCTTTTGTGTGCTCTAGAACCTTCTCAAGGGAGCTTGTTTTGTCTAATACAGACGTGCAGACATATATATGCACGGATGTCCACCTACATATCTACACTTGCACCAATGCAAACAGTTCCGGTGTCAAATACTGAACATATATTATATATATATGCCATGAGCAGCTGATTTAACCCCCCCCCACAACAACCGGAATGGCTGGCTTGATTCATGACTCCACCAAAGGAAATCTACTCTACTCGTTTTGCTACAGCCCCTCCCACAATGGCCATTTTCCTTTTTTCTTGTTAGTGCTCTGTGAAACCTCAGAATTGCCTTAATTTTCTTTCTTTCTTTTTTTGTTGAAGCAATCAGGGTTAAGTGACTTGCCCAGGGTCACAGCTAGGCAGTGTTAAGTGTCTGAGATCACATTAGAACTCGGGTCCTCCTGACTTGAGGGCTGCTGCTCTACCCACTGTGCCACCTAGCCGCCCAAGCCCCGCCATAAATCCCTCTGGCAGGCTGGTAACTCCTGTCTTTTGGAATCACGTTTTTAGACACACCAAAGAAAATAGACAGCAGGGCACACGAAACCAATTTTATTGAAACAGTTGTGCAGCCCTTCTCTGAAAAGCCGCTTTGCGGGCCTAGCTCGAGAACCCCGGCTTTAAGGCGGAGCTCATGTGCCGGCACCCCAGGAAGGCTGTGGACATCAAATTACCTCATGTTTGCCTGGTAACCGTGCGAGCTTCCCGCCACTGAGGGCAGAACTGTACCCACCACCTGCTGCCCCTCATCACGACTCCACAAAAACCTGGCCCAAGGAGGTGACCGGGAGCCACGTGAACATTTGTGGCGCAGGCGACTCGGGGTCCCCAAGCCTGGCAGGCCGAGTTCATTAGTAGTCAGGCTTTAGGCCAGGGGGGAGTCCCGCAAATGGGAACCTAACCTGGGCTCTCAAACCCATGCCTGGGGCCATGGGCGGTATTGGGAGGCTCCAATTGGATCAGACCCGTGCCCTGGGTCTGGCCATGGCGGAGGTTGGGAAGGCATTTGTAGAGCACGGAGCATAGTGACTGACACATTAGTAGGCCCAGAATAAAGGTTCCCCCCCCCCCACCTCCCCCACAGTCACTGTGGTTCTCGGGCCTCCCCTGGAACACACGGGTGTAACCCTCCTCAGCCAGGACCCAAGTGAGCAGAGATTTTTCTCCTCCCTGAAGGCTGCTTTTGTCAGCTCCTGGCTTCCTTCCCCCCCCTGCTGCCGTAGAGGCCCCAAATGGAGCGCTGCTCCCTGAACTACATCAGCAGAGTCCTGTGCAGAAAGTCCATGGGGGAATCTGCTCGGAGATGGGAGACTCCTCAGCTTTCTGGGCCTTCCTTGGGCCTGTGCCTGCCTCGAACTTGCCGCCTCCCACTTTCAGCACCCCTGCCATCTGGCGCCCCAGCAGCCAGGAAGGCTCCCATGTCGGGCCCAGGGCCTCCTCACAGCAGGCCAGCTTCACGTCATCGCCTGGGCTGGGCTTGGCTAGGCCACACTTCCTGAGAGGAAGCTCAGGGGCCCTGAAGCCTCATTCTCCCTCCCAGTCTTCTCTTCCCCCAAAGCTGAGGAGTCCTCCCCTTGAAGCTTCTGCTGGCAGGTACAGCTTCTCTTGCAGGCTCTCCCTTTGGGCCCGTTTCAGCCTCTGAGGGGTGGGGCAGCAACAGCTTCTCGGCAGGTTTGGGGGGAACTTAGCAGCTCTTGCCAGCCCCCATCCCTGCCCTCCCTACCCCGAGGTGTCACCGGGCACTTTTTCCTCCTGAAGGCTAAGCTAGATCTGAGGGAGGCCCCCTTTCCTTCAGGGTTTAGCCCTCTCGGCCTGGCTCTGCCGAAACAAGCCTTAGTGAAAGCCTGCCCCTTGCCCCATTTCTAGGGTCCCTAGCGGGGGAGGACGCATCTTCGACCCTGGGGTCCCCCAGCAGCACGGGGCACGACTTGCCAGCTGCCCGGACCCTTTCCTTTACCCTTGGTTTGAGGCAAGGCGATCCCGTTTCTCTGACTGCCCCCGCCTGATGCCCGAGACAGCGGGGCAAGGGCGAGTCAGCTAGAAAAGCCTTTATTCAAGTGTGGCTTTGGCTAGGGAGGCGTCTGGACCCGAGGGCATGTGCCTGGCGGCCTCGCACTCTCCCTCTCTCGAAGGAGGGCTCAGCTGAGCTTGGAGCTCCAAATGTGTGGCTTGGGGAGCTCTAAGTACCGGCCGGCCTCTCCCAGGGGTCGGGGTCCATTTCCTGCCTCTGTGCCCAAGTGGCTGCTTTCAGCTCCCCGCTGTCAGTTTTTTTCCAGGGCCTCGGCACCCGGCTGCACCAGTCATGGCTGCGACATACGCCTCAGTGCAGAAGCGGGGCCACCCTCCGGCCCCGGCCTGCGACCCTGCCGAGGAAGAGCCCGAGGGGGCCGTGTACAGCACCGTCAAGCCCAGGGCTCTGCGTGGGGGACCCGCGACTCCCACAGAATACACTGTGGTGGCCCATCCTGGCTCAGCAGCCCTAGAAAGCCCAGCGTGCTCCTCCCCGGGTTCGGGGAGGCCCTTGCTGTCCTCAGTAAGTGGCAAAGCTGGGAGGCTGGAACATGCCGGGCAGGCCAGTTTCCCGGGCCTCCTTCCAGTCACTGCCTTTTTTTCTCTAGGTCGTTGCCCCCAGCACCACAAGGAAAGGTAAGTAGGGAAGTAGCTGGAGGTAGAGACCGGTGGAGGCCCGATGCAGGGGCTGGGGAGTGGGCATCTCCCCAGGAGCCTCAGGGTTTTGAACCGGGATTTTGCGGGATCTTGCCCACAGCCAGCACCCCTTCCAGGAACTGCCCCGGGCCCGAGGCCTACGAAGATGTGACGGACATTGCGGTTCCAGGCCTGGGCCCCGGTGGCCTCCAGCCCAGCGGCGGCCTTGGTGAGTGGCAGCAGAGAGCACCCGGCTTTTCCTCCGGCCCCTTTCCTATCCTCCCAAATCTTCCTCGGGTCTCAACCCTTCCCTCTTCCCACAGGCTTCAACATTCGAATCGGGAAACCAAAAGGTCCCCGGGATCCTCCGGCCGAGTGGAGTCGAGTGTAGGAAACCTGTGGCGCTTCCTTCCCTGGAGCCCGGGCCCAAGGCAGCTTTGGCTCCCGTTCCTTAGGCAAACATTAGGGAGGTGGGGCACCAAATTAGAGGTCACTTTTTGCAATAAAACTTTTCCCCATCCTGGATGAGGTGTCCTTGTGCCTCGGCCTCGGCGTACCCCAGGGCGTCAGGGTGCCGAATTGGCTCCAGAGGGGGAAGCACAGAAGGGTTAGATTTGTTCTGCCCTTCTAAGGCCCCAGTCGGCAGCACTGAAGAGAGGAAATTGGCCTTAATGAGAGGGAAGCCTTCTTAAGGGTAAAAGATCTGAGTGAAACAGGCCCCGCTGGGAAGGAAGAACAAGGGCCCTCATTCCTGCACAGGGGGGGATTCCCGGATGGAGATGGATGGTACTAAATGGCTAGCTAGATAATACCTCAGGATCCAGTCCCCAAGATTGTCTGAGACCTAATTCATTGCTGCCCCAGGAAACGTGACAAAGCTTAGACCCAGCAGTTACTCTTGGTTTGTGTCCTCAGCAGAGGAAGGCTCCAGAGCCTGGGTTCGGGTACCTGGCCCAGCTCCCTAATTTCCACCCGTCCCTGACTTTGCGATCGACTGTGGTGTAACCACTTGAGGCTCCGGGCCTCAAAGGGCCAATTTCCCCTGGCTTCCGTTGCCTGTACCCAAACCAGCACATGCCAGAGAACGGTTTTCAGCGTGTCCACCACAGGAAACAAAGAAACCTTTAGCACTGGCCGGATGTAACGCTCACCCTCCCAGTGCCTTGAGCACAAGGTCCCCAAAACACAAAAGCGCAGAGGAGGCAACAATAGAATGGTCCCCTCGCAGGCAAAGGCTGGTTTCCTCACCTTTTGCCTTGGTCTGCGGTCTAGCTTGTAAACAGAATTTTAATGTCTTGGTCTCTAAATGTGAATAGCTAGAGCCACACTAGGCAGCCTAGACCCGTGTTTTAGAGCTCAAGTCATGGTTTAATCCATCACTTTCAGAGTGAGGAAGAGTCTAATCTGGAAGCTCTCCTGGGCAGGGGACCTCCCCCTGCTGCAGCAAAAGGTACAAAGCATAAATCGCCAAGTAGATTACAATACAATCAATACCATGATAATACAGGGTGTGAGTGGTTGCCCGTGACAAGGCTGAAGAGGCACGATAACAGGAGTGTTTCCAGTCCTGTGGGAACAGTCCTGAATCCCTGGGGGTTGTTATCGAGACCACAGTTCAGTGACGGGAACAAGAGTTCTTCAATCTTTGGTTCACGGCACTTTGATTCACACACGTACGCGAGAAGACGTGGTCAAGAATTGGCTATTTCAAGTTGTGTTGCAAGAGTCCCGTTCCCGAGTCAGACTCTGCTGGGAAAATGGTAACGCTTAAAAGAAAAAAAACCTAGACCATCACGTTGACAATTATGAAAATCATAATTGTTTTCCCGAGTGCACAATCTGATGCCAGCTCTGCAGATGCTTTCTTGGGGCCCGCTAGATGCTGAGGAAGGTCCTCTTGCGGGCCGTGTGGGTATACGGGTGCCAGCGCCACTCCACATCTGCGGTGGCTTCTTGTTCTAGTGTGCCCAGGCGGATCATGTACACTGCAAAACCAGAGATGCCCGTGTTAGACCTCAGGTGGGGGCCCGGTTAATCTTTCCTAACTTCGGTTGTTTCAAATTTGGAACCACGGGCTCGGTTCCATGGCCTGCTTCCCCCAAGTCTCTATACTCACGTTTCATCTCAAATCTCGGCCCCACCTCTGTCAGCTCCACCGTGTGATGATCTGGCTTCCGGTACACATGATGCCTAGGAGGACACAAGGGATGTTGTTAACTCTGGCCCGTAGGGACCCACCTACCTTCTGCCCTCTGGGGACGGGCCTGGATTTACCGGAAAGAAATGAAGTCATCCTGGTTGGCAAAAGTAATGACCCGGCGGCTCTCATCCTTGGGTACCGGGAAGAGGTATCGGAGAATGTCTGAGACCTGGGAAAGGACGACAGGCTAGAGCAAGAGTCCTGGGCTGGAGAACATTGTGTGTGTGTGTGTGTGTGTGTTTGCACACGTATACATGTGCACATATATGTACATATGTATGAACGTGTATATACAAAGACACATGTACACATATATATTTTCCCTTTGAGGTTGCCAGAGAGGTGACCTAGAGATCATCCCCTTGAATAGCAAGTATCCCTCTAGGTAACGGTCCTCCAGCCCCAGGACTTACTCGCTGTCCAAGGCGGGAGGAGAATCCGTGAAAGATAAGGTGGGGAAAGGCCTGTGGGGCAGTGCCAAGGTCAGGGACATCGTGTCGCATCACCACATTACACAGTGTGAAATAGGCAGTGGGCCCAAAGGGCAGGTGGCTTACGATGAGGCCAACTGTTGGGAAAGGGGGGGAGAATCAAGGAACGACATCGACAAAAAGGCAACCGGGCCACCCACCCCCACCCCCGTCCCACCCCTTGGGCTTGCCTGGGGTCCCCCGATGCTCGTGCACCAGCAGCAGATCGGTCACTCCGTTGGCCTTACAAGCCCGGACCAGGGCCCCCATTTCATGGCGCCCCCGGTTCATCTTCTGAGCCCCAGGAAATATCAGCTTCAATTCCTGCGTGAGAGGCCCAGAACTAAGGGCTCGGGTTCCCCAGAATCCCATTTCCCCGGCCCCAGCCCTGACTCACCCACCTTGGCAAACATCTTGAGCCGAGAGCTGGGGTCCCGAGAAGTGGTGATCATGATCCTCGGGTCTTCCACGCCTGCCCAGCGGTACTCGTCATCTTGGTGGTTCAAGACACCTTTGGGGGAGGAGAAGGAAACAGCCGCGGATCAAGGAGGGCTTCTCGGAGGGGGAGGTGGCCAGGGAGCCGGGGACCTCCTCTTACCTTCACTCCCGTCGTCATCGAACTCCAAGGCCTTCTGGAGAGTCAGGGCTTCTCTTCGGAGCTCGGTGGGAAGCGGCTGATTTTCTGCAAGAGCAAAGGGCCGGTGAGAAGAAAGGGGAGGGGGCGGGAGAGGCCAGGAGGGCTCCCGGGGCCGTCCCTACCATCGAGGGCTTGCTTGAGCTTCAGCTTCTTCTCCTCCAGAAGATGCTGCTTCTGCTCCTGGGCCTTGCGGTACAGATACTCCCGGCGCAGGCGGGCCTCGCGGCGAAGCTGCGGAGGGACGGGGGCAGAGGGGATCGCGGCCTCAGGGTCCCGCCGAGCTCCGGTCGGGCGATTCCCGGGCTCCCCCCCTCTCTGTCCCCCGCTGCCCTCTGCCCCTCCTTCCCGTCTCCACCCCACCTCCCAGCCAGGGGCCCTCGGGCCCGGGGGGGGGGGTCCCATCCGGCCCACAAAACCCCAGTTCTGACCATGGCCGCGGCAAGGCAGCCGCCACTCGCAGCAAAGCAGCGTTCCTCGTGGGGGGACGGAGAACCAGTGCGCGTGTGCGATCCCGCCCTTCTCTCGAGGTAGGAAGCGTGGCTACGGGCGCGGGCAGTCGGCTTCGCCCCACGCTCACAGGCTCATTGGCCCGCGGGCCAATCGATCTTCTCTTGGCCGACAGTCGGACGGCAGGAGGCGGGCTCGAAAGACCGGAGAACGAGGAAGTTCCGGCCCCTTTGGTCTGGCCGCGGCCCGCCTCCAGCGCCAGCTTCCGCTCCGAACTGCCCGGGCTTCCGGCTCGCTTCTCCTGCCCTCGTTCATCATGGCGCTCTAGGTCGTCGCGAGGTGGCTGACGGGAGCACGCTGAGGACGTCGAGTGGCTGGTTTCCGGGAAGGGGTGGGGCAGGCAGAAGAACTCTTGTTGGCGTCTCGCGGTAATGGCGACGGCCGCGGGTAGTTCGAGTTCGGCCGCCGCCGGGGCCGAATTCTTGCGAGCGCTGAGGACCGAGCTCGATTTGTACATCGTGCAGATACTCCAGGAACTCGAGCAGCTGGAAGAAAAAAGGGCGACCCTGAACGCCCTAGTGGAGGAGGTGTGGGGTCGGCCTCGAAGTGTAACCCGAAGCGGGGGTGGGGGGTGGGGGGGAAGGGGGAAGGGAAGGGGCACTCCGGGTCCTCTCCCTCCCCTGCCCCTTGACCTTAATTCCGTCCCCGGGCCTTGCCCCTAACCCTGCTCCCGGCCCTCTGAAGTGCTGGTTCTCCCTTTCTAAGTCTCGCTACAACTTGGGGACCAATGCTGTCAGCCCCCTTCAATGTGGCTCCTCTGTGACGCCCCTCTTCCGTGCCTGCACTAGGTAAGCGAGAAAGGCGGGCCGCCCTCGGAGGGAAAGGGCGCAGGAGGCACCAGTGTGGCTCCTGATCCCATTCTGAACTTCCTTCCTCAGTGAGCCCGAATCCGGTCAGCCCCAGGTGACTCCCACTGAACCCGAGGCCCCGAAGGACTCGCCACCCCAGGAGGCCCATGGCGTGATTGAGCGTGAGGAGGCCTTGCTTCCCCCAGTGCCTCACGAGCAGCCGCAGCAAGAGGACTCTCCTGTGCTGCCCCAGCAGCCCACCGCCTTACACCGAGCCAACTCCTCAGCAGGATCCCCTGAACTGGTTTGCTCTCTCGGGGCCCCGCAGTCTGCGGCAGGCCCGGAGAACCTTCCGGAAAGGTGAGCCACCCTTAGGGTGCTCCCAACCTTAAGGGATCGCCCATTTGTTAGAGACCCGAGGGGCTTTGGCCCGGCCACTTCCCTCCCTCCAAGGTGGGGTGAGAGCAAGTCGCAGAATTTCCCATTTGCTCCCCAAAGATTTCTTTGCTCGGTTGTTCTTTATTTCCAGGGAGGCTGTGTTGGGGCCAGGTAGCAGGAAATGCTGCTTGCCTGTAACCGGCTTTCTTTCTTCCTCCCCATTCTCCCCACCCTCCCGTTCTGTACCGTCCAGCTCTGCTGATGGTAGCGGAGATTGCTGAGCTTCAGAGCCAAATAAAGGGGAGAAGAGGCCGGATCCAAACCCTACGACAGGAGAAGCGGAAACTCCTCCATCAGCTGAAGATGGCTTGAAGATATCAAAATCTGGAGTGCAAATAAATGATCAGTCTCAAGTTTCATGACCTCCCGGTTGTCTTTCTAGCCTTTTGCCTTCAAGTCCTTTCTATACCTTGGCTTTCTAGACCCCTGTAGCTTCAGGGCCCCCCTGCGCCCATGTCCGTCTCCCCCTCTGGGTTCCATTCTCCTGGCTTCTGGCCCAGACGAAGCATTTTCTGCCTCCTCTTTTCCAGAGTTTATCCCAATCAGCTGAGGTCCTCTAGCATTTCACCATGGGCCGACTGGAATGTCGGCCTTCCCCATCTTAGTGTGATGCCCTAAGAAACTGAAGCAAGACAGAGATTGGGTTTTAATCTTTTAATGTGGAGAGTCTAATAAGCTAGCTGACCGGCGGGACTGGCGTCCAAATCATTCCGTCTAGAGTGACTGAGGCACAGTAACCAGCACAGCAAGCGGATGATCCAGAAGCAAGAAGAATGCGATTAGGTCGTCAGGCACCCATTATACCAAAAATTACATTTCTCACAGCCTAAAGCAATAATACAATAATTGCGTAAACATAAGCTTACATAAATAAAAAATAATTTTTATAAATTGCATGCACACGATGATGGGAAGGGGCTCAAGGGGACTTTCCAAGTTCAGTATTTTTTGAGAACAATAACTGATCTTCTCTGGAGAAACGCCTCAGTGATGTGATGCCCAGGTAAGCAGAAGAACAAAAATAGGCAAGGTCCCTCTATGGTCACGCTTGTCACTTTGATCTAGTGCAGGAGGCTAAGTTCAGGTTCTCGGGAGAAACTCGGGGTCCTTTTGGGTTCCACATTATAGTCACCTTGGGCTGGGGTTCCAGGGTGACATGGAAATGATCCTATTTACTGTCTGAATAAATGTGGGGCAGGAACTGGGACTCGAAGCCTTTCTCCAGGAGCCATCGATGAGTTCACTAAGCACATACTAAGCTTGGCTACCGGTAACCTTGGGTCCGAGGGTACCAAGATGACTAGAAAGGGTAGAGAAATGAAAGTACAATCAGACAGACTTTGGAAGTCGAAGAACAGGCAGGTAGGTGATAGCAAACTATTCGTAGTTGAGGTGCGGCGGAAGGGGAGGTCGTGGGCTAAAGTAGACCGGGGAACTGATGTACAACGTGATGTACCCCCAGTATGAAGCTGTAAAATGGGTATAGCAGTATATTCCTCTCCTCACCCCCACCCCGCTTGGGGGCGTTGTGAGGCTCGAATGACGTCAGATCAGTGAAACGCTTTTCTAGGTGCTTAGGAGCACCGGCTTGTTCTCTTCCCAGTTTGGGTCTCGTTCCCCTCCCCTTTCTTTCCCAGCTCGGCAGAGCACAGAAAAGGTTTAGGGCCGAGGGACTCGAGAGCGAGACTTGACGTATCTGTCCCTGGCTGGTGCTCCCAAAATGCCCGCGAGGTTCGGTCGGAGGCCCCCTTAAGGAAGGTTGTGTGGGGGGGTATGTGTGTGTGTGTGGGGGAAACAATGGACGAAGTAAGCGCAGGCGCAGAAGTTCCGAAGTAATGGCCAGAGTCCTTTAGGGGGCGTGCTAAGCCAGCGACTTGCAACTATGATGTAGATCACTTAAGACGGCTACGTCCGCATTCCCATATGGTCTAGCGGTTAGGATTCCTGGTTTTCACCCAGGCGGCCCGGGTTCGACTCCCGGTATGGGAAATGGCTTTTAAGAAAAAAATTTTTAGTTCTTGCCTCGTCAAAGTTCTTCCTGTGGGATTCTGGGAGCGCCAGATTATTGCGGGAGGTTCGGGAGAGGGTAGAGCTGTTTCTGTCTAGGTAAAAAGGAGTGCGGAGTAAAGCTGCGCGGTAGGCTGCGGCTCGTGGAGCAAGGTGACGAGGCAGAGCGCGCGGCCCTGGGGAGCCCGAATGTGGGGCTCAGGTCGGGGAGCGGGGCCCGGGACGCCTAAGAGGCGACGGAGGCCACGCGACGCTGGACTCGAGAAGTCCTCAGCTCAAGCCTTCTTTTGCCAGTCCGGGCAAGTTTCCTCATGTGCAAAGTGGGCCATCATAGGAAGGAGAGGACACCCACGGCTGTAGTGAAAAAGCTTGGCCGGGGCCTCGGCTCAGAGACGTTGGGGGAAGGGAGGAGAGGCCAGCCCAGCCTAGCCCTCCCCCCTCCGCCGCCCAAAGTCCCCTGTCTCGGGCTCTTCCCTGCACCCAAGCATCCAAAAAGGAGCGTCGCCTCCTTCCCATACCGGGAGTCGAACCCGGGCCGCCTGGGTGAAAACCAGGAATCCTAACCGCTAGACCATATGGGAGGGCTGCCCGAGCCCGGCCTCTGTCTTTCTAGAGTGTGTAGGCGCTGGTTTCACAACGCCCTTCCCCCAACACCCCTCCTCCTTTACCCCCGCTGGGATCACTCCCGCCGTGACAGTAGTCCTGGCTGTGGGGCCCACTCGAGCGATAGGCCCGGCCTCAGCCGGGACTGCGCGTGAGGCGCCAGGGGCCCCAGCCCCCCTTTACCTGAAGGCCCCCACCCCAAATCCCCGGCGGCTGCGTTGTTGCAGGGCCCGGCCTCGGGAAATCGCCAACCCCAATGACCTTTGACCCCCGCGAGCTCTGTGCCGTGAGGAAAAATCAATCAATCGTGTCTGATGAAGCTCCTAAGTGGCAGGCCGCCCGCCAAGCGCAGGGGATGCAGAGAGGTCGAAGGCAGTCCCTGCCCTGGGCGGGAGGGGAGGCCCGAACGGCCTCCGTGCCCTTCCGGGTAGCTGCCTACTACTGGCTCCTTCCCATCCCGAAAAATAGCCCTCGCTTGGGCGCGAATTTCCCGGGGAGTGTAACTCCCGCCCTCTCCTTCCTTTTGATGCTAAACTCCTTGGCCAGCCCACCGAGCCCGGGGCCTGCGTAGGCCGCCCTCTCGCCTTAACCGCTTGAGCCGGTGCGCTCTCCTGGCCTCCCACACCGGCGTGGCTCCCCCTCTCCGTCCCCGCCACACGTCTACGTGACCCCTCTGAGCGGCCGCCCACCGCCTCGCGGTCCTTGTGCGGGTCCATCTCTTCGCCTCGGGAATCTCTTCCTGCTCCCGAGGCTCAATCCCCACTTATTAAGCACCGAGGGGGTCAAGTAGCCGGGAAACAAAAGAGGCAAAGCTCAGCCCGTGCCCTCGAGGCCCCCGAACTCTAAGGGCAAGACGGTCCCTAAGAAAAATGTTGAGTCGAAATGAACCTTGAAAAGGGAAGAGGGGGAGCCTCTCCATGCATAGCTGCAGTGTACCCGGGAGCCCACAAAAAGCAATCAACAAGACTTGGCCTTTGTGTAATTATCATCTAAAAGCAAGTCCTGCAAAATGCAGCTATTTCTCAGCAGGCGTTTCAGTCCTCCCCCCCCCCCTCCCCCCCAGCACTTCCCTTCACTAACTCACCGTGAGCCTGGTCCACTTGCGGGTAAGTTGCGCAGAAGCATCAAAGTGGGCTTCCCGGGTGCAGGAGGCGCCGCCAGGGGCCGAGGCCTTCTCCGTCTGTTCCTCCCGGGACTGGGCCCTGGCCCAGCTCGGCCCTCACGAGCTTCCCTTCTGGCCACGACGTAGTTCTTTCGAAACTTCGCCAAATCCCGAACCATTTAGTGCGGAGGAAAGGACGGGACTTGATCTCCGGCCCTTTCTGAGGCCGCGAACCCAGGCTTCTGCCGTTAGGGGCAATGTCTCCAGGTCGGTAAGCGGACTTTGTAGTTTTCCTTAGCGAAACCATGCGAATAGAGCGCTGGGGGCCGAGGAGCCGCAGCGAGCCGTCCTTTGTTTCTGAGAGCAGCAGGGGGACGCTTTCTGGTGTGCAGGGAGACCTTCGGTCCATATTCTGTGGTTTACCAGGGGCTCTATCTCTGATCAGCCTGAGCACCCCAGCCGTGTTCCAAGCATGGGCCTCCGGGCACACACAAGGACGTGGGTCATTTCCTCTTTATCTTTTCATTCAAAAAAAGCATCCTCTGTATTTTACTAGGTTTACTCACCATCTTGGGGGGGGCGGGGAATTTGGAACACAAGGCAAGGATCCATGGTGAAAAATGATCCCTGCGTATGTTGTCATTTTTATTTTTATTTTTTTTACATTTTTGATTAGAGCTTTTTATTGACAAGCCACACGCATGGGTCCTTTCTCAGCACCGACCCTCGCAAAACCTGCTGTTCCAACTTTTCCCCTCCTTCCCCCCAGCCCCTCCCCCACATGCAGGCAGACCCATACATGTTAAATACGTTAAAGGAGATGTGAAACACAGTATGTGTAGACATATTTATACAGTTGTCTTGCTGCACAAGAAAGATCGGATTTAGAAAGAAGGTAAAAAATAACCTGAGAAGGAAAGACAAAAAACATGCCCATGTTTTGAAAAGCAACAACTTTAATAAAATATAAAAAAATAAGGAATGAAAACATCATGCTCTGAAAAGTTCCTGACAATTAAAACAATTCTATATATGAAATCCTCGATCCAACTTGAAACCCTAGAGTCAGTCACTAAAAACTAGGCACTAAAAGCCATCCAAGGCCCGTGTATTGGGGCGTTCCTATGAATAGACATCCCTGGACATTCAAATGCACCTGAGAGGCATTCACCCCCCAAACAATGGGAAAGATCTCATTTAGGACCTTTATTTTTGCTGGCTCTTTTCCAGGGCTTTTTTTTCAATTGCAAAACAACTGCAGTTCTAAGGCTGCTGATAGAATTACAAGTCTCACAAATACTTTTAAGTATATTCTTTTCTCCAATGGGAAATACTTGAAAACCAATCACACGCGTTTGTTCCCAGATCTAATCTGGTTGCATTTCCCAAAGTCTTCACTTTCCTAATCCATCAGACATTAAAGCCTTAGTGTTTTACCCATCCAGCCCTCTTTGTAGTGGCCAGAAACTGGAAACTGAGTGGCTGCCCATCCGTTGGAGACTGGCTGAATAAATGGTGGTAGAAGAGTGTTATGGAATATTACTGTTCTGTAAGAAATGACCAACAGGAGGATTTCAGAAAGGCCTGGAGAGACTGACAGGAACTGACGCTGACTGAAACGGGCAGGACCAGGAGATGATTCTATACTTCAACAACAATACTGTATGATGATCAATTCTGATGGACCTGGCCCTCTTCAACAATGAGAGGAACTAAATCAGATCCAATAGAGCAGGAATGAACTGAACCAGCTACGCCCAGGGAAAGAACTCCGGGAGCTGACTAAGAACCACCACATAGAATTCCCAATCCCTCTAGTTTTGCCCGCCTGCATTTTTTGATTTCCTCCACAGGCTGATTGTACACTATTTCAGAGCCCGATTCTTTCTGTACAGCAAAATAACCCTATAGACATGTCTACTTATATTGTATTTAACTTATACTTTAACATATTTAACATGTATGGGTCAATCTGCCATCTGGGGGGGAGGGGGAGGAGGGGAAAAGTTGGAACAAGAGGTGTGGCAACTGTCAGTGGTGAAAAATTACCCCTGCATAGAACTTGTAAATAAAAAGTTATAATAAAAAAAATTTTTTTTAAATGTTTTACTCATCAAGGTGTGAATCTATCTTCTTATCATTCAGTTAAAATGTGATACCGCGGGGCCAGCTAGGTGGCCCAGTGGATAGCGCACGGGCCCTGGAGTCAGGAGGATTTGAGTTCAAATGTGGTCTCAGACACTTGGCACTGGCGTGTGACACTTGCCTCTGATTGCCTGACCCCCCTCCCCCCCCAAAAAAAAGAAATACTCTGTGGGAGCAATCTTCTACACGAATATATAACTTTCAAACCGACGAGCAAGCAGATGGCAAGCCTAAAATGGTTTTAGTTGTCTGGGCCAGGAAGTTGGAAATAAAGAAAGGTCACAAACTCGTAACCGTCAGATTCTAGTTTCCTTTTTATTTGCCAGCCATGAAAACAGTCCAGAAATCCTCGATCGCACCAATAAGATCCACGATACAACATTTACAGTTGTCCTGCCATGGTCAGAGAAATCTGCCAAGGAAAAAGGAAGGACACAATTGAAACAATTATCAGGCCGGCTCCCTCAAGCTTAAGTGTGCTCACAGACTGACCTTTCATAGAGAGACCAAGTCCACAAAATTCCCTTGGTTTGGTTTGACTTTAGCTAGAAGTCATAGAAACCTTTCGGAACAGCCAAACATTATTCAGAGTCATATTGACCGGGTGGGCAATATTCCTGCTGGAAAAGAAAATCACATCCAGAGCATCCTGCCCCGATCTTCATCAGTAAGATGGATCATCTCCTCCTTCTCGGGTACCTACATCTTTCTACCTGAAACATCTCCCGATTGAACTTCCTTTGGGTAGCTCATGCCATTTCCCTTAAATAGCGGACTCCAAACAACTGTATGTGAATTTAAATCTCAGAGCAAATCCCAAGAGATTTTAGCTCACCCGGCAAGTTTCGAGGAATCCCAGTTTAGGGCAAGGAATAGTCCCTGTTTCTTCCACTTGCACTGACGGTTGGCAATAAATAGAAACATTCAGCCTTGGGATAAATAGGAGTTCTTTCCAAAAATATTCATTCGAATTTCCAATTTAAACACATGCTGATGTACAAAGCAGACCTTACACAGGGTTTCATCAATCACACAGATTCTTTCGTGGAACAGGTAAGACTGAATAAGCTCTTGAGAATGATCATCCAGAGAACCTGGCAAAGCCTTCAAAAAACTGTACAGATGATGAGAATCTACAAGGCTTTTGGGGGGGGGGGGACTTTCCCCAAACATCAAACATTTATCATCATTATTCATTATAAAGAAAACTCTACCGAATGAAATACTTAAGACCATTTCTCCACTTTTGACCACAATTGAGGTCAGATGGATCATTTCCCAACATTCCCAACGGAAGAGGTAGTTTCCCGAGAATAAAAAAGCAGGGCACTCTCGTGAGCAGTTTTCACCTGGACAGCATTTCTTATATGATCGTTTCCCAAAATCATCCTGCAAAAAGAGCATGAGCATAACGTAAATATAATATTTCAGACTTAAAACAGGAAAAAAAAGCCAGTTAAATAAATAATATCAATTCAGCTGAATGCATTTGTAAATAATCTCACATAGAGAATGGTTTCATCCAGCTTTCAATTGTGCTGTTCTTTTTTGTGTGTTTGTTTATTTTTTTTTGCTGTTCTTTTTTGTTTTTGTTTTTGTTTATTTTTTTTGCTGTTCTTTTTTGGGTTTTTTTTGCTGTTCTTTTTTGTTTTTGTTTTTGTTTATTTTTTTTTGCTGTTCTTTTTTGTTTTTGTTTTTGTTTATTTTTTTTGCTGTTCTTTTTTGTTTTTGTTTTTGTTTATTTTTTTTGCTGTTCTTTTTTGTTTTTGTTTTTGTTTATTTTTTTTGCTGTTCTTTTTTGTTTTTGTTTTTGTTTATTTTTTTTGCTGTCCTTTTTTGTTTGCTTGTTTGTTTGTTTATTGATTTTTTGCTGTTTTTTACTCGTGAGGGGATTGTGGGAACTGAGTGGACCACCCTGACTCCATCTTAGGATTGAATTCCAGATCCCGCTCAGTTCCCTTTGTGTTCATTACGGGGCTAGTTCCACAGTCCTGTGAGAGAAGTTTATTCAGTTGTGGGGACTGGGAGACAACCTTATTGCATGGTTTGAACCCGCACCTCCCCCCCCTCCCCCCCCCCCGGGCTGCTCCTTAACCGAGGAGCCCCCGGTGTGCCCAGAAACCCGGTGGGACCCAACGATGGATGCCAGGAGTTTGCTCACAATTGTCATCTCGAACGAGCCCTGTGTCTCGGCTGCAAAGTGGCCAAGCGCTCCGTCTCTTTGTTCCTTTGCTCGGCTACGGGCTCCTGGGCGGAGCGGGACACCCCCTTTGTGATTTCTGGGCATCTCGCCGGCGCGCTGCCCCCCTCCCCGATCCCAAAGCCTCTGCTCTTCCCTCCGTTAGACATCTTGGGCTCTTTGTTTCCCCGCTCGGGTTTTCTTAGGCCACGTTGGGGAGCGTTTGCTTGTTCCCTTTCCGTGGATTGAGGTTATGGGACTTGCTCAGAGTCCTCCCTCCCTCCCTCCCACGTCTGAGGCCGGATTTGAATTCAGACTCGGTTCCCCGGGGCCACCTGGCTGCCCTATGGGGGCTTCCTAACCACTTTTAATGGGTCAGAGCCCGTCTCCCGCCCCGCTTGGGGTCCCCTGCTCCTGCCTTGTGGGGCCATCGGCGCGCCTCGTTTAAGAAACCGGCGCCTGGGACCCGGAACCTTTTGTCCTCCCTCCGCCATTTCACCTTCCGGGCTGCGCCGGCTGCATTCGGCGGAATTATCATCTTAGACTTCGATGCGACCGAGGGACCATCGGCCAAACCGCGCGAGCGATCGCGCCGTGGCTGGAGGGTCCTCCTTAATTTAGCAAAGCCCGGGGAACGTCTAAACGTCAAGTCGCTCGGTTTGCAGCTTTGCTCCGGGACCGCGGTGCCTTTTCTTACGCCAACAACAATGGCCCCAAATCCCCCACAGCAGACGGAGGGAAATCTCTCCTTTATTTGGGCTAGCGGAGGAGGGAGGCAACGCGCTGTTTCTCTCCGAGCGGGGCCATCTTCCTTCTCCGAGCGGGGCCATCTTCCTTCTCCGAAGGACAGATGGGACTCAATTTCAACTTGGCCGCCACGCGGACATTTTCTCCTGCTCAAGATTTCCCAGACAGCACAGCCCAACGTTCCCGCTCTCCCGGAAGAGTGGCTTTTCCCTCGCCTGCGTTTGGTTTTTGCTCATTTTCTTGCTTCTTCTGATCCGATTTCTCTCGTGTAGCAAGAGAATGGGAGCGATATGTTTACGCATGTTGGGTTTGACATGGATTTTAATACCATGCATGCGATCGCGTGCCACCTGGGGGAGGGGGCAAGGGGAAGGGGGGGGGGGGACGTGGAACGCGGGGTTTTGCAAGGCTCAGTGCTGAAAAGTCATCCCTACATGTTTTGTAAATAAAAAGCTTAAAAAAGCCCCCGAGGTTCACGATTCAGTTGCAGTCAACTGCGAAACAGACTTTCCCTGGCCCAAAGTCCCGCCTCGAGGTTCCCGGGCGGCCACTATTGTCTGCGGAAATCGCTTTCCAGCCGGGTTTCCCCAGAGCTTCAGCCGCCCGGCCTGGGCCGTTTCCTTGGGTGCCCGCTTCTAACTCCCTCCGCAACGCCCTCCTGCCGAGCCTTCCCACCACACGGGGGGCTCCACACGAGCTTTTGCTCCCTGGCTCAAACAAGATGGAGAGGAGAGCCTCGCTCCGCCCCCGCCTCCTTTCCCCAGCTCTGCTCCCCGCCCCCGGAGAAGGGGCTCCGGCTCTGCTCAGTGTCTGTCCGGGCGCCGCCATCGCTTTCTTCCCTGCCCCAGAAACGAGACATCCGACCTGCCCCCGAGGGAGAGAGGCCGGGATGGGAAGGGGGAAGCGCGGGACTCAGGGGCCGGCGATTCGGCCACTTCCGCAGAGCGCCTCCTCCCCCTTCCCTCTTCCTCCACATCCCCGAGCTGGCTCGGCTCGGGCCCTTCAAAAGACAATGGGGCTCCCCTCCCCCTCTTCCTGGCGATAGCTCTGGGGAGTCGGATGGGGGTGGGGGGAAGAGGGGGGGGGGAAATCAAACACCGCGGGAGGTCTCGCCTACAGGCCTTAGGGAGCCAGGGACATTTGTGGAGGGACACACCCTCCTGCCAATGGAAGTCGTCCCTGGAAAGGCGAGGAGGGGGGGAGGCTCCAGGGGACGGGCCTGTTGCCTAGGCAGCGGCCCCGGCATCCGGGAGCCGGTCCCCACTTCGTGCTCCCCCACAGTCTGGGCTGAGCTCCATCTCTGCCCTGCTGGGGGACGGGGAGTGTGGGGGGAGGAAGGACGAGGGAGAAAAGGAGAGGCGGGGGAGGGGAGGAATAGCTCACCCCAGCTGGTAGCCGAGTATACCATTTTGAATCAATGAAGCATTTATTAAGCACCACCAGTGTGCCAAGCACTGTGCTAAGCCTGGGGGGGACAAGAGTCAGACGGTCCCTGCTTCCGGGAGCTCCCGTTGGAAGGGCCAGGCCGAGGTCAGCCTCAAGTTCCTTGGAAGAAAAGCCTCCATGGTCCTTAGAGGGAAAGCAGGTGCTCAGGCCCCTTTGGGGATTCTTTTGGAACTCCAACCCTTTCCAGAAGGTGGATCCAGGAGCAAAGGCTTCCCTGCAGCCAGTGAGCCAGTGAGCCAACCGGGCCTGGCTCCCAGGTTCCCCGAGGACACCTCCAGTCCCAGAGGAAGTTCTAGGCTTCCCCTCTGAGACTCCATTTGCTTCCCGGCCAAGGCCCCATCACATGCTAGAGTTTTACATCCCAAGTCCGGGACTCACAGACGGGACAAGCCTGTCTCCCCGTGTCCTTGGGGCTGGGACCTTTTCTGATCCTGTAATTGAAAGGACCCAGGAGGCCCCAAGCCTGGAATCTTTTGAGCAGCTGGGGAGAAGAGCATGTTGAAGGCTTGGGCTTACACCCTCAGGTTTAGGATGAGTCCTAAAAGCCTCCTTCTCTCTGAGCCTCCTTTTCTCTGAGCCTCCTTCTCTCTGAGCCTCCTTCTCTCTGAGCCTCCTTTTCTCTGAGCCTCCTTCTCTCTGAGCCTCCTTTTCTCTGAGCCTCCTTCTCTCTGAGCCTCCCTCTCTCTGAGCCTCCAGGGTGGAGAATGGTCCACAATGTCCTTCCACGCCAGCTAAAGAGCAGCGATTTCTTGATCGGGGGCATGAGCTGCCCAGGCCCCATTCTGGGCCTGCTTTCAGGAGCAGATTCCTGCCACCTCCTTGGGCAGTTCCCCCCGAATAAGATGGGAAGCATGTGAGGCCACAGGATCCACTGTATGACATCCCCAGCTTCTTTTTCTCTTTTATTCTCTAAAGAGCTACTATTGTATGAGCCTTGGGCCTGGACCTTGGGAATAATGAAATTCAAATCTTGTATCAATCGATCCCCAATCTTCGAAAGGAGACGAGATAAATTATCGTCACCTGGGAGGCTATGGGCCCGACTCTCGCCTAGCCGGAGACGCTGTCTACGAGAGCTCCTGGGCCATGGGGGTGCACGTTCTTCAAGACAAGCTTGACTTGTTAGGTAGCTTTCCTCTCTCTGAATCTAAGCAGAGTAACGTCACCCATGTTCCATGTGACAGACCTTCAAAGACGTGAAGGCGTTCTCTCAGTTTTTCTTTTCCGGACTAGCCGGGGTCACTTCCCCTACCAGAGTCTCCTGTGGCCCTTTACTATCATGGCTGTTCTTCTTTAGAGCTTAGCAGCTTCTCAGTTTCTTTCTGAAACTCTGAGAGCCAGAACAGAACACCTGCCCAGATGGGGAATGAGGGATGAAAGCAGAGGGTGGGTATTTACCTGCCTCGGCCTGTCCGAAGCCTCACTTAGTGCAGCCCCGCATCAAATGACTTTGGCCACCAGTCACACATCGGAAGCGTCTTGAGCTTGGAGCCCACCAAAAGAAGGTCTTCATACGAACTTGCTCTCCAGCCTTCCATGCCTCTGCTTTAGAACGCTGACATTTTGTACCCAAAGAGTTTTCAGTACTCCCAGATAATCCCTGAGGCAGCTAGGGAGCACCCCAGTGCACACAGCCCTTGGCCTAGAGTTAAGATCTGAGGTCATATCATCATACAAACGTTGGAGGGGATGTGGGAAAATTAAAACACTGATATACTATCGGGAAAGGTGGTTTCCAGTTTCTGGCCACTACAAGAGGGCTGCCCCAAACATTCTTGCACATACAGGTCCCTTTCCCTTCTTTAAAATCAGTAGTAACACGGCTGGATCAAAGGGTAACGGTGCCTAGCCTTTCATCCAGCAGTCTCACTATTGGGTCTGTATCCCCAAGAGATCATAAAGGAGGGAAAGAGACCCACGTGGGCTGAAATGTTTGGGGCAGCCCTCTGTGTAGTGGCCAGGACCTGGAAACTAAGGGCTTGCCCGTCAGTTGGAGAATGAATAAATTATGGTATATGGATGTGATGGAATATTATTGTTTCGTAAGAAAGGCTCAGCACGAGGATTTTGAAAACACCCAGAGGCCATGAACTGATGCTGAGGGAAGCGAGCAAGACCAGAAGAACATTGTCCACAATGACAGCAAGATTCTGGGCTGATCGGCTGTGCTGGCTCTTCTCAGCAATGTGGCAATCCAATATTTTATTTGTTCCTAATTACGTGGAAAAACGATTTTAACTTCATTTTTTTCAAATTTTGAGGTCAAAATTCTCTCCTTCCATCTTCTCTCTAGTCCATTGAGCACACAAGCAATTTGACATAGGTTATACATGTGTGGTCATGTACATCACACTGTGAAAGAAAACAGACCAAAAAACCCCTAGAAAGTAACAAGACAAAACAAAAACCCCCAACAACCCATCTTTATCTGTATTCTGGCTCTACCAGTTCTTGCTCTGGAGATGGCCGTTTCTCATCAGAAGTCCTAGAAAATTGTACTGCTGAGAATAGCTAAAGTATTCAGAGCAGATCATCACAAAATGGGCTGTCCCTTTGGCCAGAGTTCCAAATTGCTCCCCAGAATGGTTGGATCAGTATACAACTCCACCAGCAGAGTATCAGTATCTTAATTTTCCCACGTCCTCTTCGACATCTGTCATTTTCCTTTTCTGTCCCATTAGCTAGTTTGACAGGTGTAAGATAGCAGCTCAGCTTAAACTGCATTTGTCATCAGGGGTGATTTAGAACATTTTTGGGTGGGACTATAGATAACTTTGAATTACTTTTGACCATTTCTCAGTTGCAGGATGGCTCTTCTTTCTTTCTTTCTTTTTTTTATACCTTTTTATTTACAAGTTCTATGCATGGGTAATTTTACAGCATTGACAATTGCCAAACCTTTTTTCCAATTTTTCCCCTCCTTCCCCCCCACCCCCTCCCCTAGATGGCAGGATGACCAATACATGTTAAATATGTTAAAGTATAAATTAAATACAATATAAGCATACATGTCCTGTTATTTTGCTGTACAAAAAGACTCAGACTCTGAAATAGTGTACAATTAGCCTGTGAAGGAAATCTAAAATGCAGGCGGGCAAAAATAGAGGGATTGGGAATTCTATATAATGGTTTTGTCATCTCCCAGAGTTCTTTCTCTGGGAGTAGCTGGTTCAGTTCATTCCTGCTCCATTGGAGATGATTTGGTTGATCTCGTGGCTGAGGATGGCCTGGTCCATCAGAACTGATCATCATCTAGTATTGTTGTTGAAGTCTATAATGATTTCCTGGTCCTGCTCACTTCCCTCAGCATCAGTTCGTGTCAGTCTCTCCAGGCCTTTCTGAAATCATTTTGCTGGTCATTTTTTACCGAACAATAATATTCCATGATATTCATATACCACCATTCCTTCAGCCATTCTCCAACTGATGGGCAGCCACTCAGTTTCCAGTTTCTGGCCACTACAAACAGGGCTGCCCCAAACATTTTGGCACATACAGGTCCCTTTCCCTCCTTTAAGATCTCTTTGGGGTAGAAGCCCAGTAGAAACACTGCTGGATCAAAGGGGATGCACAGTTTGATAACTTTTTGAGCCTAGTTCCAAATGGCTCTCCAGAATGGCTACCCGCATGGTAGGCAAGTCATTGGGCTTATCGTCTTGGACTGAGTTTTCCACTTCCCCCACAGCGTTCTCCCTAAGCCTTTTACCTTCCCTTTACCACCTGATCTTGCATTGGAGAGCCCATTGAGAGCATCGTGAGCTCCTCTCCACTTCCGAGTCTCTCCATCTCCATCAGACTTCTCATTCCCATCAGCCTCAGAGGATAAAGTGGCTCTCCGATCTGATGTTTCCCTCATCCCGCCTCTGCCCCATTTGGCAGCTGCCAACAAACCCGGCCAGGTGGCCCGGAGTCGGAAAACCCTAATCCTTTGACTCTGAGCCCCTTTTGGACCTCTTCATGGCCAAACTAGCAGAAAGAAAGGACTGTCCTCAATCCTCCTGCCTCTAACGCATTTCTCACTCTCCTTTGATTTTGCTTTGGAGCGCAAGCCTCTACAAAAATTCAGCTGATGGCTGAGGAAATCCCTGGACTAGAGCATCATGTCTTTCTGAGTCGCTCGGAATTGTCCCTCCATCTTTCTCCAACTTCTCTCTGTTCTCCCGGTACTCGCCGCCCCTCAGTTTGCACTCTAGGCTTTTGTCCTTTTTCTCCAAGGCAAGCTCCCCACTCCCTGGCCCCGTTCTACCTGCCTGCTGGACACATTCTGGAATCAGAGGAGGTAGGATCCCACTGTGCCTTTTACTACCTGGTGAGCTTCCCTGAGAGCCTTTGATGAACTCAGTGGGGCCCAGGTCACCACTGCAGTCTGGTTCTGATCTCTGTAGTCATCAAGATCCCTCAGAACCGGAATCCCACCGGACCGCTGGCTTGGCTCGGAAAGCTAGCCTGCCACATAGGAGCCTGACCTCGGCACGCCCTCTGCCTTCTCAAACGTCCTCCCCATGTGCCTAGAAAGAGCTTCCTGTCCAGCTCACGTCTCTGAGAAGAGAATGAGCTCCCCGGCCTCCACTTTTCCCATGCGACCCTGTATTCGGTTTGTTTGCTGTTCTGTATCCACTCAGTAGACCGTAAGCTCTTTGAGGATGGAGCCTGCCCTTTATACCCTTTTAACTCTTAGAGAAGAGGGCCCTGAAGGAGTCCTTGAACACCAGTGAAGGGACAGTGTTTGTGCTCATGAACTAAGGAAAGGGCAGGCTCTCAATCCCCCACCTTCCTCAGTCTTCCTTCTATGATAACGGAAATTTTTCAAAAGGATAAATTGAGGCGATTATCCAAGCAAGATACCATTAACAGGTCCATGCTGCCTGTCAGTAAAGGGTCAACGGTTTACCTCCCCTTAAAAAACATTTTTTTATTGACAAAACATATGCATGGGTAATTTTTCCAACACTGATCCTTGCAAAACCTTTTGTTCCAAATTTTCCCCTCCTTCCCCCCACCCCCTCCCCTAGATAGCAGGTAGTCCCATACATGTTAAATATGTTGAAATACATGTTAGATCTAATATATGTATACATATTTATACAGTTCTCTTGCTGCACAAGAAAAATCAGATCAAGAAAGAAGGAAAAAAAACCTGAGAAAGAAAATAAAATGCAAGCAAACAAGAACAGAGAGAGTGCGAATGCTATGTTGTGTTTCCCACTCAGTTCCCACAATCCTCTCTCTGGGTGTAGATGGCTCTCTTCATCACTGAACAAGTAGAACTTTACTTCCATTTCTGTCAAAGAACCCAAGCAAAAGGACAGTTCCCCTTATATAGGTTCAGAACAAAGAACGAAACCGGGTAGATGAGATCATGGGATTGAGGGCAACATGACTGGTTACAGAGCACGAGATTGGTTAGAAGTTCGTAAAATGGGCCAGCAACAACCCCCTCTCTTTTCCCAGAAGACTACGGATGGCTCATTATTCAAGTACAGCTTCCAAGTTTAGAGACAATGGACCGGACCTTTCCGGACGGCAAATCAGATGGCCTTGAAGGATAGTTCGGTAGTGTTAAGATACTAGGCCAGCCTCCCTTATGTTCACAGGTCTCCCCCAAGCTCAATTCACTTCCTTGAGGCAAGAATAGGTCAATGATTAGCAGAACTGGACTGTTTTTTCTTTAACAATAGCTTTTTATTTTCAAAATACGTGCAGAGATAGTTGTCAACATTCATCCTGGCAAAACCCTGTGTTCCAAGTTTTTCTCCCTCTCTTTCCACTTTCCCCCTTCCCCAGGCCGCAAGTAATCCAGTAAAGGTTGCCCATGTGCAGTTTTTCTATACAGATTTCCACATTTATCACACTGCACAAGAAAAATCATGTCAAAAAGGAAAAAAAAAGAGAAAGAAACAAAACAAAACAAAAAGCAAGGAGACAATAACACAAAAGGTGAAAATACTCTGTTGTGATTCACATTCAGTCCCCATAGTCAGCTTCCTGGGTGCAGATGGTTCAGGAGAGCTGGATTTTAACCCCTTACATACCTATTGAATTCTGAACCAAATTCTGAGGCAGAAAAGCATGGCTTAAGCGGTTCTGAGATGGAAGAAATTAACTGTAAATCGAATCAAAAAGAAAACGATCTGGGGGCAATTCACTCCCTCCAGACTAGACTTCTCTGGTTGATGGGAGTTTTGTGCCCTGGCTTTATTAATCCTTCTACCCGGCTCCAGGCTTTCTACCCTGAGATTGAACACATCCTGGGCTCAAGGCGGGGGGCTACCTTTTCATACTTCTGTACCAGAAGGATCTGGCTGGTGAGGAGCGCCCCCCCCCCCGTCTTCCCTATACTCCATTTCTCTTTGCTTCCTCCTCTCCCAGACGTGTTCATGGATCCTGAGAGCCCTGTGTTCACAGATCCCTTCCCTGATTGTCAAAGTCGGAAGGGACCTTTAAGAGTGTTGGTTCTGAAAGCCAGAGAGGGGAGCTCCATGGCCCTTCTTCCCTTGCAGCTCTGGGCCTGGGTCTGGGCCTGGGTCCGAGTGGCCTCATGTTCAGGCCAGGCTGTAGCTGTTGGCTAGATCGGCTTTCCCATGGCCTCCCTCTACATCTCTGGTGTTGCCGTTTATATTGCCAGCATCCCCAAGAGATTCTTCTCTGAGAGTTTGCTATCTACAAGGGAGGAGAAGGAGCCAGGAAGGTTGGAGGAGGATGAAGAGAAAGGATAAGGGTGCAGGAGGCTGGGGGGTAAGGGGGTAGACAGAAGTGATGGAAAAGGAAATGTTGGAGCTAGCCAAGTCCTAGGGAAAAGGAGGCACTGGGCAGGAGAGAAAGAAGGAGAGAGGAAGGCCTGTGGTTAGAGCTGGGTCAGGTGTACAAGAGTCAGTTCTCTTCTCCATGACCTGGGGTCTTGGGGAGTGAGGGAGGGCTGGGGAGCCTGATTCTCTCCTCCTTCACCCCCAGTTCATTTGTACTAGATCTTCCACACGCTGGTGGTTGGCAAGCCAGTGTATGCACGGACACGGACATGGACGTGGACATGAACATGGAAGGTACAGCTCTGTACATTCTGGTCTTCCCTGGTGGGTGACCCTGGTTGATTTTACACCTACTCAAGGGTCACAAGGCCTGCGTTCTCCCCAAACCCCTGCCTCCTTGGCCCGGGCCCTTCAGGTCTTGCTCTTGTCCATTTTTTGTCTTGGCCTTTTTGTCCCAAGCACTCGAGGGCATTCCTCCTCAGCTGTCTGTCTGTTCTACTTGCTCTTTAACCCCTCAGTCTCTCTCCACCTCCTGATTGGAGTCACGCTTTTCTGTCCCTCAGCAAACCTGACCCCTCACAGGCTTACTTTGTTGTATCTTGAGAGAGGCTGGAGACTCAGGTTGTTCCCTCTTGTGCCGTGATCCTGCTGGCTTCTTACTGTCTCTCTCTGCTCTAAACGTCCCCAGGAGGAACGAGGTGCGGCTCCCCCTCTCCGGGCCCTTGCCGCTCTCCTTCCACCTCCACTGCAGCCTTTTTGAAGGCTCCATATTTTGCTTTTTTCTCTTCTGGTATCTTAGAGTCGCCCAATTAAAGAAGTTCATTTTCCATCTGGGCTTTGGATGGACTACAATGATGACTGCAGGACATGTGGATGGATACAATGGAGTACACGCTTAACTCAAGCACGTAAAGCCGGTAACATGTGAAAACGTGACCGAGTTAACTTAAGGAAAGCTCTAGCAGTTCCAGCGGTCGTCAATGTTGCTGCTGTTATCTTCCTTCTCAAAGCAATTGACCTGGTAGAGCTCGGAGAAGGCGTCAACGGGATCTTCCTAGATTTCTGGAGAGCCTCGGCCAGACTTTTGTGCTTTCCTTGCGAATGAGATCTGGGCAACTTGACGGCTTTGGAACAGAATTCTAAGTGCCACGAGCTTTATACCAAAATGGGGGTGATCAGAGTGGAAATCCCCTTGGCTCTGGATCATCAACTTGATCGTTGCTAACAGCAGATTATATATAAGCAAGTTTGTTAAATTTGCCAATCATGCGAAACTGGCTTTGAGGAAAGCATGCAGATGGGGGTGACAAAGTCAAGATCCCCAAAGATTTTGGCAATGAGCTGAATCTAATATGAAATTGAGAAGGAAAAGGAGAAAGCCTTTCTAGAGGCCCTACTGTGTGCCCGGGACTGTGCTAAGCACTTTTTACAAATAGGATCTCATTTGATCCTCATAGCCACCACAGGAGCCAGCTGATGATGTTATCATTCCCATTTTACCCTCAAGGAAACAGGCAGACTGAGGTTACGAGACTTGCCCAGGTGGAGGGCACATTTGAACTCGGATCTTCCTGACTTGGGACTCGGCCCTCTGTGTACTGTTATGCCATTTATCTGCCCCAGAGAGGAAATCGGCGTAAAATTTTAGGTTTGGATTAAGAAAAAAATGGACTTTGCCCACTCATCCAAGATGGAAAAGGTGTAGCTGGACAGCAATTTGTCTGACTGACAAAGATCTTGGGCAGGTAGGGCTGGCTATTAAACCGCAAGCTCAATGGCAGATGGTTCATGTGGGAAAGAATGGCTGGGTGGGAGCAGCCTACTGGATGTCCAGAAGAGTGGAAGAGGGTTCAGCGACTGGGAAGTCTTCCAGTTTACCTCAGGTGGCAGCAGCAAAGTTGGCGGCCCAGATTTCCCCTCTTGTATAGGACGAGGCCTGGTTGACATCTTCAGGGTCACCATGGTGGTGACTGAGGATGAAGGGAGGTTTTCTCTCCTTTCCCCTTTGCTTCCAGATCTATCCGCACTGGACAACCAGCATCGTCACTGGTTGAGGGGACGAAGAAGGAGGAAGAATTAGGGAGTGAAATCAGTGAATCGGATCCTGCCATAAAGTTGGAACATGCCCTTCCCAGCTTTGGGTGGTTTGTTCAGTCTGGATTTCAAAGTGTGCCCAATGCGTGGGGTGCTCTCGAGGTAAAGCTCTAATGGTCAAAGGGAACAAATATGGCCAGAGGGAAAAGGAAGATCTGAAGGAGACCCTGGAGGGACCAGAGTTCTGGGGGACCCTGAGGTGTAAAGGGACAACCTGTGAAGGGTAAGTTTCCTGGGAACAGAGCCTTGAAGGGAGCTCAGGGATGGCCCCCAGAACACCAGTGCTCAAGAAGGAAGTGAAATAGGAAGGTGGCAAGTTCCTGCCATTCTGCTCTGGGTCCAGGCTCCTCTAGGCTCTGACTAGAATTTGCCCAAGTGAATGGACCATTGATGTCATAAATTCACCCCATATTCAGCTCATATTTGGTTCTCTCAATGAAATTTCCAACTGGAACTCATCTCTCATGATAAGCTCCCTATCTCCATTCCAGTTCAGCCCAGGAGGTAAACATGCTCCTGGTATCCATTGGGTACACTGCCAGAACTCCAAAGATCATAAACGGAGAAACCATGGACAGCACGTGAGGTAATTCAGGTCAGCAGCAAAGCATCAACTGTAATGGGCTGAAGCTCGAGTTGACACACTGAGGTCCCAAGCACTTGAGGCTAAATAGCAATTGGACCATACTCTATTAATACATGCTTGGAGAAAGAATGGCCCCGCCCACTCTCTGGGCAAGTCCTCATGTGTTGTATAGGAAATGATGTAGAGACGATTGTGGTGGGTGGAGAGAGAGGCAGAGAGACTGCTGGTCGGGTTCCTGTGGCAGCTGCTCTCACTTCCTATCGCCATCCCCCTTCACCTCTGCAAAGAATAAAGATCGAGGATTTTCCCTTCACCTGAATTCCTGACTCCGGCTGATTTTAAAATATGCGGTCATCACAATCAACCCTTTATTTTTCTCAGGGGGCTGCTGGGAAAAGAAGTAAGTATTGGGCCAACTAGATGGTACAGTGGATAAAGCACTGGTCCTGAAAACAGAAGAAGCTGAGTTCAAATGCGGACTCAGACAGTTTACACTTATTAGCTATTTGACCTTGGGCAAGTCACTTAACCTCAATTGTTGAGAGACAAAGAGACAGACACACACACACACACACACACAGAGAGAGAGAGAGAGAGAGAGAGAGAGAGAGAGAGAGAGGTATTCAAGTCACAGGAAGATGAAGCAAGTCAACTGCCTTAGTCATGGCATACTAGCTGCAATCAGGCCAGCTGGTTTTCAGTGGTTCTAGCTATACTTCCCTGGCAGGAGCATCTATAATAGCTAGTGCCCAGCTGGCTTTGGAAGACTCTAACCCTAAATGCCTCCCGACTCTGGCTCACTTTTCTGCTTTTACCCCAGCAAAAGGAGAGCAGCATAATGATAAAGGAATTCAAAATTACAGTGTGCCTTCTTTCACCCCCAGGCCTTCAAAAAGTCCTACAGAAGCTTTCAGGGAGGAGAACAGAAGGGCAAGGGTCCATCCTCAAAGCTAGTATCAGCTCAGGAAATGGCAGCCTCCTTTAAGGATCAGAGACTTCAGAGCCATGTAGCCTTCTGGGTTCAGGGTCAGGAGGCATCTAGATAGAAAGGATATGCTTAGAAAGCACCAGTGTGGTCAGAAAAAATCAGAGTGTTTGGAAATCCACCATGGAGACTTTGGAAGTCACCAGAAGTGGCGGCAATCAATGCAGTACAGCATTGTTCAGATGGAGACAGCCCAGAGGCTTCTGGGACTCTAGCACACTTGAGGTAGCCCAGATCCGGGATGGAGTGGGAAGCAAAGGGAAGCTAAGACCCAAGGTGAGACTAAAACAAGGCTAAATACCCCATCAAAAAGTAGAATAAGGGGTAGTAGGGGGCCCTGGTCCAAAGCTCCGAGATAATAAACAAAGAAGACGGACCAGCATGAAACATTACTGTAGATATGAAAATGAAAGTAAGAGTAACTCCGTAATAATTACAAGCAGATGCTCAAAGGGGAAACAATAGATTTTCCAGAGGGACTACTAAACACCTGGGAGAAATAAAGCAAGACCTAAAAAAAGAAATGAAAGTTCTGAACAAAAGAATTGGAATTAGAATAGGGAGCTTAGAAGAGAAAGTGGCCAAGCTCATCCAAACGACAGAATTTTCTGAAAATAAGGCCTGAACAAACAGAAATCAGTGACTCCATGACATAACAAGAAATGTAAACTGTGAGAAAGTTGATGTCAAAAACAAGTAACCTGGAAAACAAGGTAAAAAGAGAGAACTTAAGAATCTTTAAAACTGTGATTAAAAAAAATAAAAAACCAGCCACTGTATTTCAAGAAATCATAAACTAGAACCGCCCAGCTCTCTTCGAGTCATAGATCAAGACTATGATGTTAGAGAAGATAGGAAAAATACACTGATCATCCCCCTGAAAGAAGCCTCTAAAAGGAAAAGGCCCTAGGAGTACCATTGCTAAAACCCAGATTTCTCATGTCAAAGAAAAAAAAATGCCGTAAGCATCTAAGTGCCAAGGAACCACAGTCACGATCACAAAAGATTTGTGCAAGTGTGGTGGTCCTCACTTTTCAAAGGGAATCGAAATGACGTGCTACATTGGGATCACTATACAGCATGTTCAACTGTGGCCGATCAGATCAACGAGCGCTCCAAAGGCCTTGCCACAAGTCGGGCACAGATAAGTCCACATCAACAGTAGGAGTGGAGATGGCTCAACATTTGCACATCTCATTTCTTTTGAGCTACCGCAATTCTGCTTTGCTCATAAAGTACAAATGCCTTCTTTGAAGTAGGCAGGTCATGCCTGGCCGCCCTAGAACGGTACGTCCACGTCTTAGAATCGTGGAGCTCACATTGATTGGATAGGCGATATGCAAACAAACTGGGTACCGATGAAATCTATATATGGTAAGTGGGAGGTAATCTCGGAGGGAAAGCATTAAGGGGGGCCACAGAAAGTTCCTTGCAGGTGGGATCTTAGGGAAGGCTTGAAGGAAACTAGGAGGGGAAGATGAGGAGGGAGAGCATTTCAGGCATGGGAGACAGCTAGGAGAAAGGCAAAGAGTTGGGAGGTGGAGTGTCCTGTGTGACACTACTGGCTTATGAAGCATTTACAAAACCAGCCATAGGGATTTTATGTTTGCTCCTGGAGTATAGGGATCCATGATTTTATTGAGCGGGATGATGTGATTAGATCTGTTTTAGGAAAATCACTTTGGTGTCTCACTGAAGGATGGGCTGGAGCTGGGGGGAAAAGAGGACTTGGGGTAGGCAGACCTTCCCCCCCCCCCAATCCTCCAAAGCTACTGCAATAATCCAGGTCTGAGATAATGAGGGTCTTCACCAGGTGGGGACCATGTCAGAGAAGAGATGCTGCAAGGGTGAGATCGCCAGATCTTGGCACTGTCTTGGATATGGGGGGTGAGGGAGTGTAAGGGGTCCAGGATGAATGACCTGAGGGACTGGGAGGGTGATGAGGTCCACTACAGTAATAGAGAAGTCAGGAAGAGGGAGAGTTGGAGAGCAGAAGGATGAGTTCAGTTTCAGACATGGAGAATTGAAAATATCTACGGGGCATCCAGGCTGAGATGTCCAATCGGCAGTTGGAAATCAGTAGAATAGAGAGATTAGTACATAGGGATGAACATAGAAACTGATGAGGTCACCAAGTGAAATGGTAGCGAGGAAAAAGAGAAAAGAGTTGAATCCCACACCCTCCAACATCTCTGATGAAAAGAGCAGAGACGAGTAGAAGCTTTGATGAATGAACCACACGAGTCTAGAGAAATCTACAAAGGTGAGGTGAGTTTATTTGAGCAACTGGAAAGAGCTGTATGACGTGTGATGGTCAATAAAAGGCAAAAGAAAAGGGTACTACCTATCCCCAAGGAGCTTACAGTCTAATGGGGGAGACAATTGCTGTACAAGATAAGTAGGACATAATCAACAGAAGAAAGATCTTAGAATTGAGAGGTACCGGGAAAGGCTTCCTGTAGAACAAGACTTCTTAAACTGTGGCTTGTGAATCCATATGGGGTGTCATAAACAAATGTGAGGGTTTCAAAATGATGATTTATTCTCAGTAAATGTTTGATTTGTATACCTATTTTATATCCCCATATACCTAGGGTCACGTAAAACTTTCTCGGGTGAAAAGGGGGCACAAGTAGAAAAAGTTTAAGAAGCTCTGCTATAGAAGATTTTAGTTGGAACTTAATGGAAATCGGGGAAGCAGGAGGTTGAGATGAGGTAGGAAAGAATTCCAGGCATGGGGGGGGGGGGGGGGGGGGGAAGAGTACAGCCAGAGAAAATGCTTGGAATCAAGAGATGGAATGTTTTGTTGGAACAACAACCAAAAGGTCACCGGATCGAAGAGTACACGAGTTTAAGGGTAAGAAGACTACAAAGGCTGGGCTGGGCTGGGTGGTGCCGGGTTAGGAAGGACTTTGAAGGACACAGTATTTTGTGTTTGATCCTGGAGATGACAGGAAGTCTCTGGAGTTTGCTGGCAAGGGGAGGGCGTGTTTATGTGTGACATGGTCGAACTGGAGCTGGAAGAAAATCGCTTTGGGTTTTCAACGGAGGACAGATTGGAGTAGGGAGAGATTTGTGGCCAGTTGACCAACCCAGACCATTGCCGTAGTCCAGGTGGGAGGAGATGAGGGCCTGGCCCGGGGCAGGTCAGAGGAGAGAAGGGAGAGAATTCTAGGGGTGTGGCAGAGGTGAGATCGACCTGTCCCAGTCCTAGAGCTGGTTGTTGAGACTAAGGGAACGAAAGGGAACGTTAAGGGAGGGATGTGAAGAAAAAGAGTCCGGAGCAGATTGTCCAGGAACACCCCCTTTAAGGGTCCGAATCGTGAGGTCTCTGAAAGGAAGATTGTTCAGTGAGGATTGGGATGACCTTAGAAAGGTCAAGAGAAGGTGTTTAGAGGATCAGAAGACCTGAGCGTGTTTGTAAGCAAAGATGGAGGACTCATTGGCAAGGAAAGACTAAAAATGCAGGAGAAGAGAAAAGGTCTGTTTTAGTTAGTTGGGAAGAGGAGGAGCTGGGGGGAACAGGACTGTGGCTAAGGAGCCCAGCTGAGGCTGTGTGCCAGGAGTCTCAGTGGGTGAAAGCAGCATGCTTTGGTTCACTTCTCCATTGACAGCAGCAGAGAAATTGTGTGCTTAGGGCTTCCAAAATATGAGGAATTAGAGATTGGGAAGAGTTGAGTGGGTTACTGATGATACAGGAAGGTGGTAAACCGAGGGGTTGAGCCTGGACAGAAGGGTCATTTGCCAATAGAAAGAGTCCCAAAGACCTGGGTTCCAGGCCTCCCTCAGCAGGGCTACAGTAGCTGTGTGATTCTGGGCAGTTGTTTAGTCTCGGTTTCTTTCTGTGTAAAATGAAGCCGAAAATGGCTTTACATGAATGCCACTATTTGGGAAAGTTTCAATTTATTTTCAGGTCCTCTCTCTCTCTCTCTTACTTAGGCTAACTGCCTGAGGACTCATCCCCATTCAGTCATCCTCCACATTTCTTTTGAAGAGGTTTGGGGGTGTCTGGACTCTTTGCAAATGTCTCCAGCTCAATCCCACTGATGTTAGGATGAGCTTTTACAAAGAAATATTTACTTCAAAGGTATAATCACAAACAAGGAAATTTCCTCTCCCAATATTTGGGGTTTCATCTTGTTCCACCTTGCTTTGTCCCACGGGAGGCAAGAATTGAGGTTTAGGGTTAGCTGGGTTCCTCTGGAGCACAACCCTAAGTTCCAAGGCCCAAACCTGCTTTGTGTCTGGTTTCTGTGGGCTTCCTTCTCCGGCTGGCTCGATGCCAAGTCCTATCTAGAATTCTGGTTGTAAGGTCCCCTGGCTATTACTGGGCTGGTGGAACCACCATCACCGCTTGCAACTGAGGACACAGAATCGAAGCAAACAGGTGGCCTGGTGTATTGGTGATCACCCACTCCTAGGCACATCAGAAAAGAGAGCCACTGTGTCAAGGTGGAAAGATGTAGGCTGGTCTGGCTACCCGGCCAATCAAAGGATGTGACTCCTGCCCACGAGGCTGTTTCGTTCTCTTTCTTTTTGAAAAATCAAATTGGGTTTGATGATAGTTTATGTGTTTTGTTTTTTCAAAAAAAAAAAAACACAACAGATCAGAGTTTTATTTATTCAATGTTTTGAATTTTGTTAATTGCTTTGATTTTCAGGATTTCTGTTTCGGTGGGTTTTTAAAATTTCTCTTGGTTTTCTAAGTGTTAGGTTTTTTTTTAGCTGCATACCTAATTCATTCATTTGTTCTCTTTTGCCGATGAAAGTTCTTAGAGCCACAAATTCCCCTCTAAGTATTTCTTTGGCTGTATCTTAACATTTTGGTATTTATTTCATCTCATCATTTTCATTCTTTCTCTCTCTCTCTCTCTCTTTTTTTTTTTTTTTTGCTGAGGCAACGGGGGTTAAATGACTTGCCCAGGGTCACACAGGTAGGAAGGGTTAAATGTCTGAGACCGGAATTGAACTCAGGTCTTCCTGACTCCAGGGCTGGTGTTCTATCCACTGCACCACCTAGCTGCCCCTCATTTACATTCTCTTTAATGAAGCAATTGTTTTTTGACTCAATGTGAGCCATTGTTATTAAAGCGACAAGTTGTGTAGTCCGGTTGCTGTTGCTGAGGATGATGGCAGAAGATGGGACAAACACTGGAATCTAGGTTAGAAAGGCACTGACAAATTGGAGGTGAACATAAGTGAGAGGCGAACCCAATGCAACAACTAACATGCAGAGAGAAAAGGTTCCTCTGGGCTGGTGGGAGAAGATTGTTTAGTAATCTGGGGGTGGGGTGAGAAGAAAGGAATGAATACAAGAGAAGGGAGCAACTGGAAAATGAGAATCGTTGGCAGGATCCAAAGAAATCGTGTTTATAAAGTGCTTAGTTCGGTGCCTGGCACACAATCCGACTTATATTCATACATACACATGTTGTTGTTTATCGAGACCGTGACATCGGGGAGGTGCCGCCATGACATGCAAGTGAATTGATTTCAGGGAGGCAGGGTTGTACGGGGTCGCCTGCCTCACTTTCCCCTCCAGAGCCAACTGGGTCCAGCGGCCAGAGAGAGATCAGGGCAACTGGACAATAGGAGAATTTGACCTTTTTAAGTTAAGGTCGTCAACAGGTCTCAGTGGGACTCAAACTCTCTCTCTGTCTCCTCTCACACACAGACATACAGACACACAGACACACATACACTTGTCCCTTTCCTTCACCTTCTTCAAGGAGTTTATAGTTTAATGGAGGAGCCAATATGCAAATAACTACTGTATGTACAAACAATATACAGAGAAAGGCGAGAAGCAGCTCTCTCTCAAGAAGCTCCCAGACTAATGTACAGGTATGTCCGGACTAGTTATAGTCAAGATAAACTGGGGAGTCTGGGGGCGGGCGCCAGCACGGGGTGGGGGGGACAGAAAAGGCTTTCCGTAGAAGGGGGCGATTTGGCCGGGACTCCAAAGGAAAGCCAGGGAAACCAGAAGGCAGAGTGTGCTCACCGGCAGCTGCCAATATCACCTTGGTGCCCTCTGGGGTTATTCTTGGTCATGAGTAAAGGGGAGTAGCAAGGCCTACCACACCACACACACACCACTTACCACATACACACACAATGCTCACTACATACAAACACACACAACACTCACCACATACGCATAACAGTCACCACATAAACACACACAACACTCACCACATATACCCCCAACACTCATCACACACACGTAACACTCAACTACATAGAAACACACACACAACACTCACCACACCTCACCTTACACACACTACATAAACACACACATCACACACATAACTCACCACATAAACACACATTACCACACACACGTAACACTCACCACATACAAACACAGCTCACATACACACACCAGACACACACACATTTCAACAGTCACACTCGGAATGTTCCTGCAGGATCAGTGAGCCCCCACTGGCTGCATGAAGATTTCTCACTGGGTCGGAGTGGTCAAGGCCCACCACGGCCCACATACTCCACTCTTTTGGCATTTGAAGACTGTCAAATGAAAGGAGTCCTTTGATTCCTCAGCATCTGGGACCTTTCCACATCACACACATACAAAACCAGTTCCCTAGGCCGGGTGCAGACAATAAGCCCTGTTCCCTCGCTGACGGAAGAGTTAAGAAACAGGCCAAGTTCAGGTCTCGGGGGTACCTGAGCTACCTTTCCCCCCAGTAATGGCAAGAGTTCATTTTATGAGCAAACTTGCCCTAAGCCCCAACCTCAATTAGCCTCTTGTGGCTTCCATTGCTCTAGGTGAGGGCCACCGTCAGGCTTCTGACCTGTCCTCTACCCTAGCAGACAGTCGGCAGACAGTAACGGCCAGACATTGATTAATTAGGGACAAGAGAGCCCAAGCTCTAGCACAGATCCGGGACCACTACATCGGGGACCTCTTCTCCAACTCTGCTTTGGTCCTGGCTGCTCAGCTAGTTATAAGTCCACTCAGTCACATTTGGAGTGTCGAATTTTGGCACACTCTGGCCGCAGCATTCTCTGTGAGGTAACAACCTAGTGCTGGTCCGGATCACTCCTTCTTACCCAGATCTCTTTTTCTGGTTGTACATTAGCCCTTTACATTCTGGAATCTTCATGGGGTTAGAGACACTGGTGCTCCCTCCTTGCCCCTCACGTACCGTGTTTCTCGGAACATACACGGTTGTTTATGTCTTAGATTGGAATGGGGCACCTAGCGTTGAGCACCCTTCCTGGCACAGTGAGCCCTTAAAAATGCTTCTGGACTGACTGGCATGCGGATCCGTCTCCATTCCGTTCCTTATTCTGAAAATCGGGTCAACAAAAAGAGAACTGATAAATGAGCCCCGCTGTAGTAGCCATAAGCTTGCTTGGGCTCCCTTACTACTATCCCAGGGCAGATCACCTTAGCCCTGTGCCTAGATTTCACATGCATTCCTGGACTACGAGCTGACATTTCTTCTACGGAGTTTTCCCTAGTTTGCTTGCTTTCTTTTTAAGCTATAGCTGGGGCGCAAAGCCGGTCCCTTTCTCAAGACGGCTGCTCGGCAGCCACTCTGCAGGCATCTCAACAGCTGGACTCCTCCCTCTGGGCCCCACTGCCCCCACTGTATTATAGTTGGGAACGTGACAGAAAAATGCTCTCCATGTGGCCGAAGTGCTTCTCTAGTATCTGGGTTCCTAAGGGCTGCAGCAGATGGGAATTCTATTTTTTAAATCTCGCAGCACATGTCAAGGTGCACATTTGTTCTCTCTAAGGCCTATAGAAGGGGGACAGAAAAGGACATTCCTAAGTACGGAGTGGACACTGAATATGAGAGGAATGAGGGCAGCTGTTCCCTTCCCTAATCAGGCACATGCCGTGCTGTGAAGCGGCCCATCTTTTTGGCAGTTAATTTGACCTTCCAAGAAGAGAAAGGCCTACTGCTCTTGTGGCTGAGACAAGGAGGATATTATTTCAACTTCCTGTTCCTCAATAAAAGGCCTCGATTTTGTACAAGTGAACATCGGCAGCATGACTGGATGTCCTCGACTCGTGGCTCCCCCTATTCTGTTCCCTCGCATCCATGATGGCCCTTGACCCTCGTAAGCCTGCTGTCACGTGGACAATAGCAGGATGGCCAAACGCTCAGCTACGCGTGGACCAAACAGTAACGACTGAAATGTCCCGTTTGGCTCTCGCATCCTCTTCTGCTGTTATTACTGAGCATTCTAAAAGGTTCTCAAGGGTTACTACTGAGCATTCTCAAGGCACCTTCTCGTGCCCATAGTCAGTGTCTAGCGGGATTTCATTTCTTCCACCTATCTTCTTTTCTACGTCCTGCACACTTCTAAGCGGAGGGGACAAAGTGAGAACATCTGTTTGGAAGCCAGTCCTCTGAGCCATAAGCTCGGAGCTACTGGGATAATTGCTGTAGAAGCAATCACGCTTGGGGACAGCGCGAACGAGGAGGTTGAAGTAAGGTCCCTTGTTGTGAAGTCTCCTGGCTCTTGTGGTTTTGTCCAAGACAATGATCCCAAGTCACAGCCTTTTGATCGCTCGTAGCTTTGCTACCTTTGGTGATCTTAGGCGTGTAAGGAGGTTTCTCTTCTGAGCATGCAGGGGGTCAGGTGGTTGGCAACCAGTTGCTTTTTTCAGTCAATTTCTTATAGTGTGAGAATATCATACTTTTTTTTTTCTTTTTACCAAAGATTTTTCCCTTTCAATGTGAGATGCACTGATTTTCATTATGCAAAAACTCCTCAGCTTGATAAAAATCCTTCTATTTAGTCTCCTCCCATTATTTTTATTTGTTCAGGGGTTATTTTATAACTGAAATATATATATATATATATATATGTTAGTGCAAAAGGTCCACAAGATTTTGGACTTTTTTTCTTTCTTTGTATGTCTATCGCTCTAAACGCCGAGCCCCCACCGACACTTAGTAAACTGCCGTTGTACTTGGTCACTAATTTAAAGCTTATCAAATTAATAGACGTCAGGCTGGAAAAGGGAGCTAATGATCTGGACAACAGCTGAGATCCCCAAAGATCTCGACAGGCTCGATCTAAGAAAATGAAATTTAATAGGGACAAAAAAATGGTACATTTGAGTGTCAAATCTTCATCGAGTACAAGAGGAGGCAGGAGTAGACTCTCAGTGGAATGCGCACTCGAGATCAGTTAACAGCAATAATGGTGGCCAACAAAAAGCTAATGCGTTATAATCTCCAAGTCCCCTTTGAGGCTGACATTTGAGGCTGAGATCTCACCACATATGGTCAGAAAAAGGACCGAGAGCAAGGGATGACAGCTGGATGTCTCAGTCCTGCACTGAGACTCGGGCAGTGAATGCGTATAGACCTTAGCCTCAAGTGTATCGTGTAGACCCTCTAGGTGCTTAAGAAAGTCACAGAGTATTTATTAAGCACCTACTCGGTGCCAGGGACTGTCCTAAGGGATGGAGATACAAAGAAAGGCCAAACCAGACCCTGCTTCCAAGGAGCTCGGACAAACGTGGCTAATGACATGCAAACTCTAGATCCACACAATATCTCTACGTGTTACATTGGAGCTGCTCAGCAGAAGGAAGGCACTGGAATGAAGAGGGATCAGGCAAGGCCTCCTAGAAAAGATGGAACTTTGGCTGGGACTTAAGGGAAGCCAGGAAAGCCAGGTGGAGGTGAGGAGGGAGCCAGAAAAACAAAAGCCCAACGACTTCAGACGCGGAGTATGTGGTAGGGATAGGGAAGTCAGGTGTGAGGAGATTGGAAAAGGAGGATCCTCTTCTGGTGTCACTACCGGGCATTTTCAAGGGTTATGATGTTCTCATGCCTATAGTCAGTGTCTATCGGGAGTCTGTTGGTTCCACCTACGTCTACAGAGCAGGAAGGGGCCAGGCTACAGAAGACTTTATAAGCTACACAGAGGAACCGCTAATTGACCCTGGAGATAAGAAGAGAGTCCTTGGTGGCGACCGACCAGATGATACGTTCTGACTTGTACTCTGGGAAGAAGAATTTGACAGATGAGTGGAAGATGGAATGAGTGACAAGTTGAGGCAGGAAGAAGCAAGCTATTTCAACAGTCTATAGCATCAGAGGAGAGAAGGGATGTTGCCAAAGGGGAAACGACAGTACTTTATCACTAATTGGCCATTGATGAGGAAGAGGGAAGAGCTGCAGGTGACCCGGGTTTTAAGTCTGAGTGATGAACATGGGTGATGATGTTGATGGTGACAGAGAAGTCTGGAAGGGAGGCAAGCGAGTAAGTTCAGTTTTGAACATGCTGACTTTCAGCTGCCTTCAGCAGAGATAACAAACTTGGCTCTGCGCCACCAAACTTCCGAGTGCAACCCAGAGCAGATTAGAATGGAACTGGGAAATGTTTAACAAAATAAATAAAAATATGTTCTGGTATTTTGTGGTTTTCTAAGTCAACGGGCGGCTCGTAGGGATCAGTTTCTATCTGTCTTTGACAACGCTGCTCTACAGGATGTCCAGCTGGAGATGTGAGAGTGGAGGCCAAGAGGGTTAGGACTGGCTCAATCTGGGAATCTTCGGCAGTCAGGGATCAGGCTCAAGGGAAGAGGTGACCTCCCACAGGGGAAGTCATTGAGGCTCAGGGCTAAGATGATCAGCCCCTGGGATAGTAGCAGTAAGGGAGCCCACTGAGAGGCGGGGCCCAGCCTAGCAGTGTCAGCGATTGGACCCGACTTAATCCAATTTGTGACATGCTAGAAATGAGTGGCCATTGACTGGCCTGATGGCCCATCGTCAGGAATTAGTGAAAAAGAGAAACACTAAAGAGATCATTCAAGGAAAAGGAATAGAAAGAGAAGCATGCCTAAGACAGAGAGCCTCAGGAGATGCAACCTGGATGAAGATCCAGCAGAGGAGGCAGTAGGAAAGCAGTCAGGAGAGTGGCAGACTGCAGATTAGTGAGAGTAGGGATGATAGAGGGGGGGAAATCTGCTGGGAAAGCCAGGAAGAATGGGATTCCTTCTCCATGTCCAGAGCCTGGCCTGGCAGGGTCAGCTCTTCACATGAGCTGGGATTAGTTGGGCAAAGAATCTGAATGACTTGAGATAAGGAAGGGAGAAAAGGGAACTCTCACTGAATGGCTGGACTCTCAGCTGAGAGGGAATAAAATGGTTCACAAGTGCTGCTGCAGTGTAGATAGCGAATCGAGATAGAAAAGGACAGCCTTGCCACAGCGGGATCCCCATCGAGATCGACACCATTATAAATTTGTAGTGCAGTATGGTTTGTTTCAACAGTGAGCGTGGGCAAAGGCAACACACGGGGGCGATCGTCTAAGGCTGAGGCCTGGCAGGGCAAGCTCAGAGCTAGAATAAGGTGGCAAGAGATTCGAGAGGACAGCGTTGAGTTAAAGCGGCTGACCGAGGGGTCGAGATGAGGAAGGGAATGCAGCCAGGGATGCTGGGATGCGAGGTGATGGCCTGGTTAAATATCGAGGCGGGGAACAATCGGAGGTCTCGAGGAGAGCCAAGGACAGGGTTTGCCGAACGAGATACCGAGAGGTTCACCAACGCAGATCGGCCTAGGTAACAACTGAGATCGGCCATTTTGCAACATCACAATGGAGGACCTCAAAGCGGCCCTCCTGGGGCTGTTGCTAGAACTCAATGAGACAATCTCTCTTCAGTGCTCTGGAACCCTCAAAAGTGCTAGAGAAAGCAGCTCGTCCCATGCCTTGGAGGTTCCAGAGGACGGTCTGGGTTTAATGCTCCCGAAAGGCCTTTTCTACAATTTGGGAACAGGTGCTCGAGATCAAGCTGACGTCAATCGTGGCGTGACTGTGCCATCAGTGGATGGGCTTTAGCCATCGAGGAGCGCCTCTGGCCCTGTGGGCTTCTCGTCTGTTCTAGCAGAACCGGGTCCCCACCGAATTTCTGTCGGGCTTTTCTTTGCGTTTTCAGTGCTTTGGCAAGCATGGTACCTCACGCACAGTAACTGTTTAAAAAATGCTCGTAGACTGATCGGACCTGCCCCCAGTTCGTTTAGGCCTTTTCAGCCTTGGCTCTTCCCTCTCGTCTTACCCTGTCCCCTCCTCCCAGCCACGGGGTGCAGAATCCTTGTCGGGTCAGTGGGGGCGATCGGCGCGTCCGGTGCTGGAAGGGATGACGACATTCTACACGGGAGGAAACCGAGGCCCAGGTTAGGGGACCTGTCCAGTCACACACTAAGCATCTGAGGCTGCCGGCAACGTTTTGGTCCTGTCCTTAACGGGACCCCAGGGGCCTCCTTCCATTTGCTTGTGGGGCACCTGTCCCACAGGACATAGGGCAGGAGTGGCTGTTCTTCAGAGCAGAACCAGGGTGAAGTGAGAGAGCTAAGGCACGGCAGTGCAAGGCCTAAGGACCGCACAGCAGTACCTCCTCCCCCCCACCAGCCCTCTCCTTTGGAGGATCTAAGTCTGCCGGCCAGCCGGCCTTAGGCGAGTCGCTTCCCCACAGCGGGAGGGGTGTGGGACTAACTGACCCCTAACATTCCTTCTGCCTAAAGCCAAGTCTGCTTCTGAAAGCCCAACCTTTCCTTAGGCATCATGGGATTTGCGCTTGCCAGCAGATCCCCCAGCTGGGGCAAGGCCATCGGAAAGCCATGGTCCCCGCTCTCAGGCTGGCCATTTCCTGAGCCCTGGTGCCCGGGATCCCAGTGTGAGTGGCACCCGGGGCAAAGGCCCGACCCCACCAACCTCACAGGCTCAAAGTCTGGGGCTTTTCTGGTTTTATTAGAAAAAGAAGAGGAGAGTCGGCCAGAGGACAGGTGAGTGGGCAGGAGCCATGGCTTCCCAAGAAAAGAGACAGGCTGGAGGGAAGGAGGGCCAGCCAACAGGCCGGGCAGGGCTGCCCTCTTCCCTCTCTTGGAGCCTTAAGGTCAAGGCCGTCCCAGATGGGGGCTGAGGCAAGGGGGTGGGGAGGCCTGGACCAGGGTCTACTCTGCCTCGTTGAAGCGAGTCAGCATGGTCTTGTGCAGGCTCTCCTTGTAGGACTCGGTTGCGGTGATGCCATAGGAGCTGCCCCGAGCCCCCAGTCCTGAGCCACGGACACGGGTCTGGGCCTAAGAAGACAGAGGGCCAGTGGTGAGGGGGGGGATGGCCAGCTGCTCTGGGGACCCAGCCAGTGGAGAGGAAACGGGGCGGGGCAGGCGCACCTCGATGGGAGTGATGATGCCTTGCTTCTTGCGGCCCAGCCCGCTGCCCTCCTTCCAGCCCATGGCCTGCAGCATGCGGCTGCCGATGTTGTCGCTGCCCAGCCCGTCTCGGGTGGGCTGTTCGAAGTCCCTGCAAGAAAGAGTGGAAGAGGGTGAGGGTGAGGACGGGTGGCTCAAATGGGCCAGGGCTTCCCTCATCCTGCTCCTCCCGGGCCTAGGAGCCCCTCGCGGGCCACTTGCAGTGGCCGGCCTCCAGACTATTTCCTCTTCTTGGGCTCCGGGGGCTCTGGGATGCCGTACTTCTCCCGACGCTCTGCTGCCCGGTCCCTGTACTTCATCTGAGGTGGAGAGAAAGGGCCCAGGTCAGGGCAGGGAGAGGAGTGAGGCTGAGGTGGGGAGGGGGAGGAAGACGTACAGGGAGCTGGGGGCTGCGGGGGGAGAAGATGCACGGGGAGCCAGGGGCTGGGCCTCACCTCCATGTCACTCTTCTCCAGGGCTTCCAGCTCATTCTCAGACAAGTGAGCCCGCCGGTGGATCTCCAGGTTTTGCTGGGGAAGGAGGAACGCAATGAGCCTGGCGCGCTGCTCCCCGCCCATGCCGCCCTGACCTCCACCCGGGCCACCCCCCTCCCTGACACAACATACTTTGTGCAACCCAGAAAGCTGCTGGTGGCGGATCAGGGCCTCCTTGCTAGGGAACTGGCGTCGGCAGAGAAGGCAAGCCAGCTTCTGCCAGTCGGTCAGCCTCTCCTCCCTCTCCGCGCTCCGCTCGGGCTCCTCCTCACTGTCACTCTCACCGCTGTAGGCGGCCACCAGTCCCCGGGGTGGACTCTACGAGTGGAGGGGGCAGCTTAGTGCCACCGAGGGCGCCCAGACGGGGAAAATGCCCACCGCCAAGGCCATCCCAATCAGGGGGCTCCTCACCAGGCGCTCATCACTCGTCAGCTTCGGCAGATCCATGGTGGTGTGCTGTCTCTCAGCCAGCGTCCCCTGTAAGAGGGGACGGCACGGACTGGGGTCAGCACTGGCCCAGGAACTGGAGGACGGCAGGCAAAGAGGGCTGGGAAAGGCTGGGGGCAGGGGGAGAGGGGGAAAGAGTACCTTCTTTTCCAGAATGGCATAGCCAGCGTCAGCTGTGGCCGACTCCCGGCGCTCGTCCTCCCGCAGGGAGCTGATGGGTTGGAAGCTGTTTTTGAAGTTCTCCTTCTGTTTGTTGAGGCTCCGGGCCCAGCGCTCCATGTCCTTGGCTATCTGCGGGGGCAGAGAGAAAACTCTGGCTCCAGCCTGCTTTGGGCCGCTGCCACGCCCCACGTCTTGCTCTCCCCATCCGCCCACCCAGTGGCGGCGGCCTTCAGTACCTGCTGGGCCGTCTTGGTCTTGTGCTTTTCCTTCTTCTCCTTGCCTTCCTTCAGGCTCGGCCCCGTCTCCTTGTGCCCATCAGTCACCTGCTCCAGGGCAGGGACGTAGGTGCGCCGCTCTCCATCCCAGTAAAGGTACTGCTGGCTCTGGGAGTTGTAGTAATACTGCCACGGAAGGAGAGAAGCCGGGTTGATGCGGCTCCCCGGGCCCCAGGCGAGCCCTTGTCCCTTGGCGCCCTTTCCCATCACTCACCTGAGAGTTAGGATCATAGTAGAGTCCTGTCTGAGGGTCATAGTAGTAGCCCGATGTCTCGTCATATTGGTAGGTGGAGACGTCGGGGATGGCTGTGGGAGAGGGGAGAGAGGGACGTGCCAGGCTGCTTTCCCCGGAGATCCAGGAGCCCGGTGCAGCCTGGGGGCGGTCCGACGGGAATCCCAACCCAGCCCCCACAGGTACTCACGGTACTGGCCGTAGGAGTCCTGGGCGGCCGGACTGGTAGTGGGTGGTGGGGCAGAACTGGGTTGGGCTGGGCTGAGCAGCTCAGCTTTCAAAACGGCAGGGGACACGATGGTGTAGGGCTGGGCCTGGGGGACACGACAAGACAGGACAGGACAGTTCCACCTCTGCCGGTGTGGGACGTGTCCTACCCCCCCCACGATGGCATACCTGGGCGTTGGGCACCATTCCCGGAGCACTGGGCCCCTCGGCCCCCGGCTGCGGATACATGCCAGGCATGGCACTGGTTTGGGCCCGGGGAAAGGCCTGGATCAGAGGCACGGCATCAACACCAGGTACACAGGGGTCCAGGGTAGGCTCGGTGCCTGATGAGGAGGAGTGACACGGCATTGAGGCAGGGTCTCGTTCCCTGCTCCCCCAACTCTGACGATACCCGTGCCAGGCCCTCACCTGCTGCGGCGGGGTCTCCCTTGGTGTTCGGCACACCCAAGGCCTTGGGGGCACCCTTCAGGTAGCCGCCGTGGCCGTAGAGCGTGGCCTCGTTGCTTGGGCCGCAGTAGGCCTCGTCTTGCTGGTAGTAATTGTAGTCTGGTGCTGGCTCCTCAGGTGCCGCCCAGTTCCCCTCCCCAGGCTGGGATGCCTGTGGGATGCGGTAAGGGATGCTCAGGTGAGGCTGGGCACCGGGCAGGGCCCCCCGGGATTCAGGACACTGCTGCTGCCTCCCACGGCTCCGTGAGCTCTTCCCAAGGTCACACAAGATAGCGAGTGGCAGGGCTAGGATTTGAACCCAGGTGGAGAAAAGTGCCAACCTCATACCTCCCCTTGGCAACTAAGCCTGGGCCCAGCAGCCAGCCTCTGGGGTTTCCAGAGAAGCAAGACAAGGGGGCGTGAGGCCCCCAAAACTCCCGAGCCCTCGGTGTGAGGCACTGGGAGGAGCCCCAAGTACCTGTGAGATGGCCCACTGGGCGGCGGCGATTGCCGTACTGGCCACAGAAGCAGCATTGATGCGGTTGCCATCATTGGAGGCCATGTCCCTATGGGAGAGATGGAGCACAGGGGTCAGGGAGGCCCAGGGGACCGAGGGGCCACAGAGGAGGAGCAGGGGCTTGGGGGGCGGGGGGGGGGGGGGCGGCGTGACCCACCTCTTGGAACCCTTGGCAAACTCCACATTAATGGTCTTGCCATCGATGGTGAGGGGAGGGTGGAGAGCCTGAAGGATCTGCAGCAACTGAGCAGCCTCCTGCAGGCAAAAGGCAGGGTCAGGCTCCAGACCGGGGTCAGGCCCTGCAGCCCCGCTCCCCCCAGCCCCGGGGGCCCCCTGGGCCCCCCTCTGCCGCCCTCACCACGATGGTGGAGAGCTGGATGAAGGCAAAGCCTCGGTTTAGCTGGGTCTGCTTGTCCTTGATCACGCGGACGTTGGACGAAGACAAGACGGCATAGGGAGCCAGGGCTCCCAGGATGGAGTCCATGGTGCTGTGGGGGTTCAGGTTGCGCAGGATGATGGCTTGGAGACGACAAAGAAAGGTATCATGGGGGAGGTCGGCCATGGCCCGCCCACTGCCAATCATGCCTCGGGGCCCCAGGCAGCACTCACTGTCATTGGCGTTCTCTGAAGTGGGCTCAGAGCCTTGGGACAGGGCCTGGGGGGGCAGGAGCCCCTGAGCTGGGTAAGGTTGGGGGAGGGGAAGCAGGCCCTGGCTCAGCTCCCGGCCGCCCAGAGGCATCAGCTGCGGGTCCAGCCGTGAGCCCAGTGGCATCTTCTGCTCTGCTTCTAGAAGGAAAAAAGAGGTGAGACCACTGGCCCTTGGAGCTACAGCGAGTGCAACCCCCCCCCACCCTTGCCCCTGCAGGCTGGCTTTCCTGGGATCAGCCCCCCCCCCCCCGCCCCCCCCCCCCAAGGGCAACTTTCTGGGGCCCAGCACAACACCCCCTCCTCAAGGCCAGCTTTCCTGCCTCCCCCATCCCCGGCCGGCTTTCCTGGACCCAGCTCACCTGACTTGGGCACACCACACTTGAAGCATTTCTCTCGCCGTTTGAAGTTCTGGACTCCACACTGTAAGGGAAGCAGAGGCCAGACTCGGCATGAGGGGCAGATGGGCGCACAATGGCTCCCCGACAAGTCCCATCTGCCCTTCCTCAGGCCCCCGCCTGCCCCGCTCCCATCTCTATGCATGCCGGCACCCTGGTCCCTCCCTCTCCTCCAAGAAGTTCGGCCCCAGCCCGTCCTTCCTTGGCCTTTCAAAAGCTCCCGACTGAGCCAGGCGGGCCTCAAGGCCCTCCCCCACTCAGTCTCTCCCACAGCCCAAGCTCCGGCCCGGCCCTCGCGTCACTGGGCCTTGATGGCTCCTCGGGCCAAGTGTATCGGCAACCCTCCCCCGACTCCCTCCCCCAGAGGGCAGCCTCGGGGTCACCAAGAGAACCACTTCTGCGTTTCTGCCCCCGCAGCCATCCTGACAGTCCAGAGGAGGATGGCACATGCCCAGGATCAAAGAGCCAGAAACCCTCCTTGGCCCTGACCCTGGACTGCTCCCTCCCCTCCCCCTCCTCGGGATTAACAGAGCTGCTGAATGCATGAATGGCGCACCCCACCGAACCTTCTTGGGGATGGGGGGGGGGGGCAATAACTAAGTGAGTGTGAAGGAAAGCTTCACTTCATCCCACTCGGCTACAGAGGCTCAAAGCGGGAGCCATGGGGGCATGGGGGAGGACGCCGTCATTGTAAAGCCACACTTTCCCCACAGCGTGAGATGTCCCGGCACGGACCCGGAGCGGCGGGCCTCTCGAGGAGTCTAAATGAAGGTCTGGGACTCGTGGGGCAGCAGGGAGTGGGGGAGGGCGGGAAGAGGAACCCGCTCGGCACCGGTTCCGGCTCTAAGAAGTCTGGGGATGAGGGCGTGATTTTCCAGCGGCCCCAGCCCTCCTTTGCCTCTCACCTTGTTGCAAAGCCAATCCTCGTTAATTTTGGGTTTGGGGTCGCTGTAGTGCATGGAGACCTTCTGGCCCAGGATGCTGAGGGAGTGCTGTAGGGAAAAGCAGAAGGCCGTGAGGTCCGAGCCCAGGGGGGCAGCGCCTGGCACACACCTCAGCACAGGAGGAGAGAGAGTGAGCCAGCCCTTCAGCTGAGTGGATGAAGGACAACAGGGAGTGGAGGGAGGGAGGGAGGGAGGGAGGGACAGAGGGAGGGAGGCCACGGCCGCAGGGGGTGGCCCCCGGGCATTGCCGCTGCTTCTCCGGACACAAGCACGCGCACGCACACGCGTGGACACACACCAGCAGGCACGCACTGTCTAACCAACAGCAATGGACCGCTGAGGGGGCCACACTGGGGGCCCTGGGCTACCCAGGCTATGCTCGGGGACATGAAAGAGAGGGATGTAGGGAGAAACAGAAATGTGGAGAAGAAGAGAGGGAGAGAGGGAGAGAGAGAGAGAGAGAAAGAGAGAGAGAGAGAGAGAGAGAGAGAGAGAGAGAGAGAGAAACAGAGAGAGAGATAGAAGGAGAAAGAGAGAGGAGAGGGGGGGAGAGAGAGAACAGCCACAATCAAAGATTGCACCTCCTGCCGGGGGGGCCTTCTCCCCCGCGGCCCATCAACCACACTAGCCTTGGCGTCCACAGCTACCTGCTGCCAACCGAGGCCCAGACCAGGACGCCACACCTGCCCTACCCTGCAATATACAAATGGCTGCCGGCTCACTGAGCTACGAGGGGACTCTGGGCCCCTCACACTTTCCTGAGGTTGTACCTTGGCCTTGAGGTGGAAAAAAATGGGAGGGGAGGGAGAAGGGGGGAAGAGAGACACGTATCAGCCTGGCCCTGCCTAACCTGGTTCCCTTTGACAGCAACCTGCCACGCGAGGAACCTGTGCCCGGCCCTGAACCGATCACTCTGGCCACGGTAATGGCTCCTGGGGCCCCAACCTCGGGGCCCCTCCTCATTTGCCTGCGTTGGGGGCATTCACACATGGATGTGTGCTTGTGTACCAGCGGGGAGGGGGGTGGGTAGGAAAGACCAACAGCCAATCCAAACACACAGAAAGAAAGGAGACCGAGCTCTTGCCAACAAAAGCCTCCGGAACACCCCCAAGGCCACTGCGGGAAGAGGGGGACGGGACGGCTCAGGCCGGTGGCTTAAGCAGAAAGGAGGCGGTCACCTGGGGCCGCCTCCTGGTACTAGCACAGCTACGCCTTGGCCGGGCCAGAGGGGGTCGAGGGGAGAAGGGGTTCCCCCTGCTCCGGTAAGGTAAGCCCAGCTCCTGCTCCAAGGAGGGGGGCAGAGATCCGTATGACAAAGGAGAGGGCGCTCCGGGACGTCGCTGGCCACTCCTTCCTCTCGGCGAGCGAGGGGAAGGAGGGGGCAGCGAGGTGGGAGACGACTCCTCAGGAGGAAAGGGGAAGCCAGGACTGAGGAGGGCAGGAAGACGGGGGGGCAGGCAGGGGGCCAACCCCGGGTGGGCGGCTGGCGCCCGCGGGCGTGCGCCAGGCAGTGCCGGTGTGTGCGTGGGGGGGGGGGCAGGGTTCCAAGTGCAGCAAAGCAACCTGATTGGCTTCCATCCATCGTGCAGCGTCCTGCAAGTGACTAAACTCGACGAAGGCGAAGCCCCGGCTCTGACCTGGAGACAGCATTCAGATACAGACGCAGTGGGTTAGTCAACAGCTGGAGACAACGGGCGGGCGTTCCTAGGGGGGGCTGGCAGGGAGGGGAGGAGGGTGGGGGGCGAGAGAAGGAGGGTGAGAAGGGCCAGGGGTGGCACCGAGGGGACAGCATAGGCCGGAACTGCCCACAGGGGCTCAGGGGCACCGCCAGCTTGGGCTGCAGGGAAAGGTGGGGGCCAAAGCGAACCCGATCCTCCTCGTGGGGGGGGCAGTGGCCGGCCCCCCGCTTCCAGGTAGCCCAGGCCCGGATGCCCCCTAAGTGTGGCCGGGCTGGGAAAAAGCCCTCCCAGGGCCGTTCCAGGGGGAGGGGGGGCTCGGAACAGAGGCCGGAGAACGAGTGAAGGAGAGTACCTCACCTCGAAGGCCCCATTAGATGCTCCCAGGAAAGCTATGGTTCAAGGATTGGGGGGCGAGGGGGTAGAGGATTGGGAATGGAAATAACCCAGTTGGCTCTAGTCGAGGAGGGGCAACGGGTGGCAGATGAAGCCCCAGTACCCAAGTCCACGTGGGCTGAGAGCCTGGGGTGCAACTGAAGGCGAAAGGGTCAGCTACAGACTTAGCTTTCCCATGTCCCAATGTGTCCGGGCTAAGGCGTGAACTGACCGACAATGGCTCCGTGCCTTGAAGGAGGGGATACGGGAAGAGAGGCCCGGATAAGGCTCCCCGGCCTTCAAAAAAAGGTCAATGGGCAGAGCTGTCTCAGGAAGGACTAGAACCAGCGGGTGAGAAGGAAAGGGGGACGGTGGCGGAGAGAAAGAGAGGAAAAGCCAAGAAAGGAAAAAGGCAGCACCGGGCTGAGTGATCCCCACTGGGCCTCAGGGCCTCAGCCGCCGGTCCTGACAGCCTTCGGCCGGAACTGGCTGCCAACCTCCAGCCTGCGGTGACGGGCTGGGGCCAGCGAGCCACAGCCCCCCCCCCCCCCTCCCCTTCCCCCACGCCTTCCCCAGCACGGGCAAGTGGCGCCATCCCATCTGGACTTCAACACAGGCTCTCAGTGGAGGAAGGGGACGGTGGGCACGGGAGAAAACCACCATCTCGGATGCTCGGGGTCGGCTCCCCAGGCTAGGGAGGGAATCGGTCCCGGGCTGAGCTCGGCACCGAGCCTCCGCTCGCCCCGTCAGTCAGCCCCTCCCCAGACCAGCACCAACTTCCGGGATGCCCCAGTGGAGGAGCTTCGGGGAAGGAGGGAAGGAAAGAAGAAAAGCAGCCGCTGATGTCAGCTTCAATGGGGAGGTGGGGGGGGGGGGGAAGGGGCAGGAAGGAAGAGATGCACTGGCCAAGAGCAGCAAGAAGAGGGGCCACTGGGAACAAAAGCTCACCTGATGACTTGTTCCGCATTAGCCGCACCTCCCGAGCCTGGATCCCGTGGGACTGTAGTTGTGCTCGGATCTGTGGGGGTGGGGTGGGGTGGGGGGGTGGGAGACACAGAACAGAGAAGTCATTAAGAGTGTGGGGGGCACAGGCCAGAGGCAAGCTGGGAGAGAGACCTCTGGGTGACCCCGGTGGAGAGAGAAAAGGAAAGAGGCCCTGTCCTCCGCGAAGCCCAATGAGCTAAAGCCAACCGGTCCTTAACACTGAGTCAAGAGAGAAGGGAGGGACCGGCACCAAGCTAGAGTCAAACGCTCTTCTCGTATCCTCTTTGGGGCTACGGAGACCCACCAGGGCCACACCCCAAGCAACAGCCAACGAGAGCTTAAGCTGACCTCCTGTTGCAAAAGGTCAGAAGCCAGAGGTCACCTCTAGGACACTATCCAGCTTTGATGGGAAAAGGGGGAGCAAAGAGCAGTTCACATATTGCCCTGGGAACTGTAAACTTTGTTCTTTTATGTTTTGGTTGCCCTATTACAACACCTTACGCTTTTCTTGGCCACCTTACGCATCAAAAAACCCAATTTGTTTGAAGTGGCCCAAGGGTGCCAGGAGAAGGAGAAAGGGTAAAAAAAAAAAAAATCTCATATAAGATGCTCTCTGGTCCCCCAAATCATCACTCCCACAACCCTCGTTCTGGGAGTACCGGAGAGAGCAGACAAAGGCATTGTCGGCCAAGAAGCGCCATCCTCTCAACTCCTCCTCCCCGCCCTGTGGCCCAGAAAACCTTATGGCAACAGATGGTGACGGAACCCAGAAAGGGTCTCACAAGAACACACCAAAGGGGCTCAGGGACCACGGAACCGCTGGGCCCCGCTTCTCCCCTCATAATCTCACCCATTCTGAAGGCTCTATTCAGAGAATTCTCAGAGCCAAATGGTCCTCCCCTCCTCCCCCAGGATCTGTCCATGTGCTTACTGCGCCCTCACCACACCTGCCCCACCAACCCCGGAAACTCTTGTCGGCCTTCTCATGAGATCTGCCCCCTTTCCCGTTCCTGTTCCTGAGGATCCTTCCAGCACCTTCCTCTCTCAGCTCCAAAGTGTGCAGTCATTCGGGACTCTTAGGAGAGCAGCACACGTAGGAGGCAGAAAGAGGTCTGGTTTGAGAAGTAAGGCGTTTTCCCTCTGCCGCTTCTGGCGCTGACTGGGCCTGGCCTCGCTCAGCTAGAGAACGAGGGAGATCCCAGAGGCCATCGTCACGGTCCTTGTCACGCCCTCATGCTCGGAGCGGAGCATCTCGCCCTTTCCCAAACTCCTCCCGTTGGACCTGCTGGCCGAGGACCACCCCTGCCTTGGTCTCCATCTCTGTTCACGCCGTTCTGTCATCTTCTTCCCTGCCCCATCTTAGTCTCAGGTTGTTTTGAGCCCATTTCTTCCACGAAGGCCCCCTGTCCCCCAAAGTCCCAGGGCTCGGCCCTTGGAACTGCTCCACCCTCCCCCGGGTGGGCTGGAGGACCTCCCCCCCAATAGAAAGTAAGCTCACAGGGGGATCCTTGTGGGCTTTCTCTTCCCAGGGCCTTGCCCAGAGCACACTAAATAGTTTGAGAATCATAGTGGATGACGGGGCAGTGAAGTAAAGGTCACGTTCCAGGCTCTGGAGGAGGCTCTCGGGAGGGGAAGTCATGCCCTAGGAGCAGAGAGGGACGGAAGACAGTAGGTGGCTCAGGGGAGGAAGGGGCATGTGGGGCTGGCACATGGGGATGTGAGCAGGGGGCCAGCTCGCCCCCACTGCAGCTCCTGCTCTAACAGGCGAACAAGAAGCAACTGCATGAGACAGAGGGCCCCTGAAGACGTGAGCTGGGAAAGAAGCCAGGGCAGGGCCTGGAGGGAGGGGGCAGGAAAGAGAGGAAGAGGAGAAGAAGGAAATGAGTCTGATGGCTTAAAAACTCCATTCTGAGGAACGGTGGGAGACAAGGTAAAAGCACTCTGTTAGGGAGCAAGGGAGGCTGGCCAAGCCCCCGAGGGAGCCCGGTACAAGGACACGGTCCTTTGGCCTGGGCTCCAGGGCCCCTTGTAGGCTCTGGGGCCAGCTCTCGGGGGGGCCCAAGCACGTGGATAGAAAACACTCACATCTGTCTTTGGACTAACCTCTGCCTTCCTTTGCAATTCTGTTTTTTATTTTAATGTTTTTAAACCCGCTTCTCAGAAGGTCCACGGGCTTCACCAGACTGACGCCCGAGGGGCCGCGCCATGTAAAAGGTGAAGAACCCTGGCTCTGGGGAAGAGGCAGGACTCCCGGAAAGCCAAGCAGCACCAAGATGCCCCAAGCAGGCCATGCTGAAGGGCCACAAGAGTCTTCAGGGGGAGGGGAGGAGCTGAACCCCAGCTAAGTGGTAGGAATTGGGGGAGGCGGACAGGTTCAAGTCAGCCACCATGAGGCAACGGGATGATGGCTGACCCGGCTTTGGGGAGGCTTCCAGCCCGGGGAGGCTTCCAGCCCGGGGAGGCTGCCCGGGGGGAGGGACAGGAGACACACGCACGCACACGTGGGAGATGGGCCAGCCACTGTTGACACACGGGCCCTCCCCAGCTCTCTGTGAGGCTGGGCTGAGGGAATATTTGCTCCCCAGGAGGATGCAAGGATCCCTGAGCCCTGGCACTGGGTGGACGGAAGCACCAGGGATGGGACTGACTCCCTGTTTCCCAGGAGCCTAGCGCGCTAGGCTCATGGCAGCCGCCTACCGTAAACCCCACTCCCCCACAACTTCCCTTTTAATTTAGGAAGAGCCCCCCAACCCGGATCTGGGGGAAGGTGGGATCAGGGTGGCAAGAAGGGGCACAGCACGGCCCCAAAGGCACGTACGTCGTTTTCTGCAGCTGCCTGGGGCAGCATCCTCAGCATGATGATGTGACTGGCCTTCTCCTCCTCCTCCTCCTCCCCTTGCTCGGTCCGATAGTCCTGGTCTCGGTAGTCCCCATCTCCGGGGAAGCCCAGGGGCTCGGTAGGACTGTCCCGCTTACGCTGCTGCGTCTCAGAACCTGAGGAAGCCTCGTAGGAATCCTGAGCGACAGAAGGGGATGAGAAAAACCAGGCAGTCAGCCCACCGTGGGTCTGCAGTACAGCCACGCTGCTCTCCATGGCTTTGAAAGCCAGAAAACTCAGGGAAGCCAGGGCCACGGGCAGGCGGGGCCCTTCTTGGGCCCACAGGGATGCCCGCTGCCCGTGGCCTCCCACTCACTTCTCATGGTGAGGCTGGCCCTTCCTCTCCTCAAGGGGCGGGGGGAGTGGGGGGAGCAGAGGCTCCACCAGGTGGGAGACCGAGAGAGGCGACGCAGCTCAAGGGGTGGAGGACAGCCGCCCACCTCCCTAACACAGGCACCGCCATGGCCCAAGCTCAGGGCGGGCCGACGTTTCCAGAACACGACGGCCCGAGCTTGAGACTACCCAGCTGCCAACGCTAGCTTCATCCTTGACCCCCAGCACAGAAAGGGGGGAGAGGGCTTGTGGATCCAGCAGCACAGGCTCAGCAAACGAGGCCCCGCCCCTGCCCTCGATGGCTGGCATTGATTTATCAAGACCCAAGAGGCCATCTGGTCTACTGCCCCCCAAAACCAGGCTTACACTCCAAGCAGGAGGGAGAAAGGTCCAGCAATGACAGGAAGGGGCGGGAAGGAAAGCAGGCTCACCTTGGGGGGGCGGGGGAGAGAGTGTGCAGCAAGAGCAGCTCACCTGCCATCTCTGCCCAGGCAGTCCCAATCGTAAACGCCAAGGACTTTTCACAGCCTTTCCCGAGGCTGGGCCGTCTCCTTGCCATCAGCCGGACCTTATGTCCCGTGCCTCCCTCCTCTCCCTAACATCCCACGGCCCCAGCCTGGCCCAAACAAGTCAGCCAGAAGCCACGACACCCTTCCCTGGGGTGAGGGCAAGAAGAGAAGATTCCTACTCCTAAAGGACATTTGGGCCCGATTCTTCCTCTCCCCGGTAAATGTTTCTGGTAATCCTACAGAAAGCCACCATAAGGGCCCTGGCTCTGGTCTTGAGAACCCAGGCAGATGCCCCGGCAGCCCACTGGGGGAAGAAGAGACCGGGCCTTTTTCTGCTTCTCTCCTCTGGCTGAAAGCTTGTTCTAAAGCAGGGGCCGGTTCCCCACCGAAAGCTAAGGGATGTTGAGGTTCTCTGAAGTTCTCCTCCCAAATTTCCACAGGTTCCCTAAATGCCAGACCAGGGGGTCCACACACAGCACCTTAGGACAACAGGACCCAGCTCAGGGGCAGGGCCCGAGGCCAGTGACTCAAGATTGTTCTGTGGGTGGCGTGAGGGGCAGCGCCTCCTACGGTGGGCAACCCCCCTCGTCCCGGCTGACCCTCCTGATTACACAAACGTGGGGCTCCTCGTCACCCTAATGTGGCTTTCTCTGGGTGTTCTGCAAGAATCAAAGACTAGTTTGGGGGGGGGGGGGCGGTGAGTGAGTGAGTAGGTGAGGAAGAACAGACCTTGTGTGCTCTGGAGGCAGAGACAGAGACAGAGAATTAGAGATGAAGTGAGTGTCTGTCCCCAGAGACCAAGACCTCACTACCACCACCTCCTCCTCCTCCTCCCAAGAGTCCTCCAGAGACAGACAGGATTATGGCATTCTCAGAGGGAGAGCTGGGTGAGAAAGGAAAGGCACAGCCCAAAAGGCCTGAAGGGCACGGGGTGGGGCAGGCAAGGTCAGGCCCATCATTCCCTGGGAAGAGCACGAGGCTGGGGCAGCACAGACGGGACCAGGCCAGAAAAGAGTCCATCTGCCTCAAGGGGGTCTCGGCACTCACCTCTGCGCTCTGCTCTTCAGATGAGTCATCATAATCATGGCGGGGCTCCTGGCTGCCAAAGTCCCGGGGATAGGAGCGGTAATCCATGTCCCGGTAATCATGGTCTCTCTGACTCCGGCTGTCCAGCCCGTCGTCCTGGAGGCCACGGTCAGTGGCGCCATAGCGGCCGGTCCTGTCTCCACGGCCACCTCTGGAGAGGGGAGACAGCGCCGGGTCAGTAGAAGCCTTTGGGCTCCTATCTCTAAAGAGTGGGCAGGGAAGACCAAGGGGGAGTGTAGAACCCTAGGTCTAAATCCAGCTCGAGCACAGAAGTTGCCACTCCTGAAAGGGCTCAGTGGACCCACCTGCAGCGGCCCACGCCCCATCCCTACACAAGGCTCAGGGGAGGGACGGGGAGCACATTTCCTCAGAGAGGCAGCCATTGAGCTGGCCGCTGCCGCATGCTAGCTGGGAAAAGGACAGAGAAACAAGGGGGAGCCTTTAGCCTGGGAATCGATCACCCAGTGCGACTCAGAACAGCCCCCGGAGTAGCCGGGAAAGAACCACAAGCCAGCCTGGGCCCAGGCCCGGGGCTCTCTACCAGCAAAGCTGGAGCTACTCAGTCTTGCCGGAAAGCCTGGCAGGGGCTGAAATGACCAGAGCGGCACTTTGGGAGCCGGAGGACCTACTTTCTTTACGAGGGTCCCTTGAGAATGAGAGGTAGTGCCAAAGATTAACAATCCCAAACTTACAGATGAGAAAATCAAGGCTTAAGAGAATGTTGGTGGTCTGCCCAGTCCTGATCTTGGCCCGAAGCACTGGAGAGGGAGGAAGACCCCCCCAGGGCTGGGCAGAGTGGGGCAAGGTAAGCCCTGCCTACGAAATGGAGACAACGATCCTGGCATCTTTTTGTGCGCTGCTCGATGGCACCATCTGTGCGGAGGTCAGAGGCCATGGGGCCTCAGGAGCTCCTGCACAAACTGCCCACGCGAGAACAGCCTCAGTAGAGACCTTATCGAACCTAAACGGGCAGAGCTACCAGAATGTCTGGACCCTGACCCGTGATCTCCGGGAGGGATCTGTCCCCAACTTGGCGCTTCTCTCAATCACTGAGCACGAGAGGGAGCGCTGAATGGTGAGCCCGTTGACCTCCAGGGCAAAGCGTCAAGATTTTCTGCTCAGGGAGGGGAAACGTAGCACGGTCCAACCCCTACCCCCCACCCTCCCAGCTCAGCATCGTCTCAGGTTCCAAGGCAGGCCGGGAGTCCTCTGCTACCTGGCATTCCCCACCACGAGAGCCATCACATGCCCACGCGGCCACATCTCGGCCTGGGCTGTGGGGGGAGGCCCTCTGGCTGGGCACAACTGGGGAGGGGGACACAGGGCCGGCCCCACCACACGGCAATACTGCTTCCCTCTCTGCCGTCTCTCTCCCAAGTCCTGGCTAGGCTCCTCAGAATCAAAGGGAGGCCGATGGAGCCATCCCGTCTGTGGCCCAGCATCCCAGAAGAACGCTAGCGTGAGGCTGTCGGGGACGGGCCTTTCTGCTGCTGCTGGCAAGGCAGACAACGGGGCCACCAGAGCAGAGGAGGACTGTACCCAGTCAGCTTTCTACAAAGAATGGCCCCAAGATGTCGGGGGGGGGGGGGGGGGGGAGGGGGGACGCGCAGGGATCAGAAACCTCACTTCTCACACGGTCCTTGAATCTTTCTTGAAGGAAAACATTAGAATCCCAGCTCATTCAGTTTGAGTCCCCTTTTCACCCTTTCCAAACAAACCAAAGTAGACCTTAGAGAAAATCAGAGAGTGCCCCTCGTTTGTGCCACACGTGCCGGTCTCCAGTACAACAACTTCTCTGTTCCTCGCGTCATATGTGCGGCGGACACGGGCGCTACCTGACATTCACCAGTACCGTGTGGGAGCTCAGTAGAGACCCAGGGCCCAAAGAATCCTCACTTCTGGATAGCCCCCTCCCCACAGTCTCACCGTCTTTCATACTCCATGTCCGGGGGGGGCCTGCTCCTGGGCCGATGGCTCCGCCTCACTTCCCAGCTGCCACCAGCCCTGCTATTGCCACCATGCTCCGCCAGCCTGTACAAGAACTCCCGTGAGGGATCTGGGAAGAGAAAGGAAAGAGGGGGTCAGGAGCAGCCCAAGCCCATCCGGGCAGGGCTGCCTACCCAACTCCTGGCATGGAGGAAGAAAAAGACAAATAGCAGCAGCCAATCTGAATCGTCTCCAGCATGAGAAAGCTGGGGTGGGGGAGAGAGGAAGAGGGAGGGAGAGAGAAAGAAGGGGGGGAGGCAGGAAAGAGAAAGAAGGGGGGGCAAAGAGGGAGAATGAGCCCGGGTTGCCACTCTGTTCTGACTGAGAATTTCCAAGTGTCTTTGTATTTTGGTTTGCTCTTATGTAAACAAACAAGAATTATTAACAGTAAACACCTCAGAGGCCCGCTGGGAGAAAGCACAGATACGAGCACCTCTTAGATTGGCTAAGATGACAGGAAAATGATAATTGGTGGAGGGGGTGAGGGAAAACTGGGACACTGATGCATTGTTGGTGGAGTTGTGAAATGATCCAACCATTCTGGAGAGCAATCTGGAACTAGGCCCAAAGGGCCATCAAATTGTGATCCCTTTGATCCAGCAGTATCTCTACTGGGTCTGGATCCCAAAGAGATCCCCAAAGAGAGAAAGGGTCCCACGTGTGCAAAAATGTTTGTGGCGGCCCTTTATGTAGTGGCGAGGAACTGGAAACCGAGTGGCCGCCCCTAGTTGGGGACTGGCCGAATAAGTGATGGGATACGAATGTTATGGAGTATTATTCTGTAAGGAACAATCAGCAGGATGGTTTTCGAAGGGTCTAGAGAGAGATACATGAACTGATACTAAGTGACGTGAACAGAAGCAGATCAGTGTAACAGTAACAAGATTACCTGATGATCTGCTGTGATGGGTCTGGCCCTTCTCAGCAATGAGGTGATTCAAGGCCATTTCAATACATCTGGGAGGGGAAATGCCAATCACACTCAGGGAGAGAAGTCTGGAGATCGATTGTAGATTGAAACATAGTGTTTAAACCTTTTTTTGTTTGTTTGCTTTTTTCTCTCGTGGCTTTTTTTTTTCTCCTCTGGGTCTGATTTTTTTCTGCCCAACATAACAAATCTGGAAACATGTTTGCACATATTTATCCTATATCAGGTGCCTTGCTGTCTTGGGGAAGGGGCAGGTGAGGGATGGAAGGAACAAAATCCAAGATACAAAGTTTAACAATAATGAATGTTGGAAACTATCTTTCCACTTGGGGGAAAAAATACTATATAAAAAAGAAAGCACGGCTACATGCGAATGAACTCTTAAAGGGCCAGAGAAATGGCAGGTGTCATTTTCAGTCACACACCCAGAAAAGAAGTGACAACCGCCAAGAACAGAAGGGGCTGGCTCCCAATCTGTGCCAGAGCCCAAGGTCAAGGCCAGGTGAGCCTGAAGCACTGTGAGCCGCCCGGTTCTAGCTTCCAGGTAGTCCTCCTATGCCAGTGCAGGGGCTCAGCTGCCTTCCTCTACGGCTAGAACCCCGCTCCCCAAATGTCCTGGAAATGACTCAGGATTGAGCTCAAGCTCCTTGTCTCCCAGAATCTGCTCCAAACTATCTTTTGCACCTTTTCTTCTTCCCCAGGTTTCTTCCCTTTTGTAGTCTGGAGTGAATACCAGGCTCCCAGCTACCTCGGGTTGGGGAGGGAAATCCTGGAAGCCCCTTGGAGCACAGGGGGCTTCAGCACCTGTTCCCTCTGGAGCCCTGGTTTTGAAGTTGGACTCCACAGCCAGATGGGGGGAAGGCGCAGATTGTTATTGCCACTAACTGAAAGTGAGCATCTCCGATTACATCAAGACCCGGATTCCGAGAAGGCTATGGCTTTCACCAGGCGGCCCTAGAACCTGGGCCCAACTGGCTCGAGGAGCTCCAGCAGGGTGCCAGGTGTGGCTCAAAAGGCTGAGCCCAGGCCGAGACCTTGGAGGTACCTTTTGGTCACGGCTCGGTGGAGAAGGGAAATCCCTTCCCCCCCTTCAGGTGGGTTCCCGAATCTCCCTCACACATCAAGTTTCCACAGCCCTGCTGGCAAGTTTACAGAGTTCTTTCCTTACAGTCCAATAGCCTCAGCCCCGTTTTTCTGAAAACGGTGAGACTCAGCCTGCCCGGGAGAAGGGCTGGGCTGCAGTTTGGGGTCAGGCCCCTGATTGCCAGGGCTGGAGAAGCCCGCCGATCCGGGTGGGCCAGCAGAAGCCACCAGCGTGCATCCTTTACTAAGACGTTGTTGCGGCTGCCAGAGCCCCACAGGTGAGGCCAATAGAGGGCCTTCTCAAAAGCAGGGCAGATAGCGGGCCCCGGCAACCGGGGCCAAGACAGGGCTGGCTGGGATCGTCACTGGTCAGCACAGATGGGATCCCACCCCTCAGATGGCAGGCAGAAGGAAAGAGAGAGTGGGCGTAGGAGTGGCCTCTAGACTCAACCGGGAGACTCAGCCTAGCCTCTGCCCGGGCAAGGCTGGCAAGGTACAGAGCTGCCCTCGCGAGGGTTCGGGGAGAGGGCCGCGCAGGAGGAGGTGTTGGGTGCCCGAGCAGTCGCCAAGCACATGGCAGAACTTGGGGATGCCCCGGTTGGGGCCTGGCACTGGGGGGGAGCCAGGAGGCCAAAGGAGCGGCCGTGCCAGCTGCCCCGCCCGATCTGGGCCCCGTCCAGCCGCCTGCTCCCGTCATTCATCCATCTGATCCTCCCCAGGCCTACCGCAGCCTCTGGGGAGGGAGGAGGGGGCTGGAGAAGAGGGGAAGGAGGAGGAGGGAAGAGGGAGGGAGAGAAGGCGCCAGGGAGGGGGGAGGGGGGAGGGGGGAAGAGAGGAAGACAGAAGAGGAGGGTAGGAGGAGCGCGCCGCCGCCGAGAGCGCGCACGCCCGCTCGGACTCGCGCCCGCTCGGCGCCCGGGCCTCTATTCCGCACCCCCACCCCCGGGGGCCGCCTGCGCCGCCGCCGCCGCCGCCGCCGCCGCCGCGGGTCGGTGCCTCCGGGCCAGGTCAGCCCCGGCCCCATCGGGCTGCCCGCCTGCCCTCCCCTGGGCCCAGCCGCTCACCTGCCGGGTCCGGACCGTGAGGCGAGGGCTCGGGCACATCACCCGGCCTCCGCCGCCGCTGCTACCACCTCCCTCGCGGGCACGCGCGCGCGCGCCCGCAGAGTGCTCAAGCGCGCCGGCTGTCACCGGGGCCGGCCCGGGCCCGCGGGAAAGCACGGCTCGGACCACGGCGAAGCTGGCGAAGCTGGCGAAGCTGCCGCTGCTACCGCCGCCGCCCCCGCCGCCGCCTTCCTTCTCCTTCTCCCCTTTCTCCGCCCCGGGGCAACCCACTGCTGCCTCCCCCTGGCTGGCCCCAAACTACCAAGTGAAGATGGCGGCGGCGGCGGCGGCGGCGGCGGCAGCTCCGCCCACCCCTCGCCCCGCCCCGCCCCTCATTTTCCCGGCCCCCAGCCGCCCAGGCGCGAGCCCGACCCGTCCCGACGTGCTCTGTCGGGCTGGTGCGCCCTCTCCCGAGCGTTTTTTTACGGTGAACCGCCAAGTCCCCTCAGCGCCTCTCCGCCGAGTCCCGCCCCTAGCTCCTCAGAAGGCGTGGCGATTGGCCAAATGGGCGACACGTCCGCCTAGAGAGGAGGCGGAGTTCCGCCTCACGTGATTCCAGCTCGGAGGGGAGCGGACGAGCCCGACAGATGGGCTCCGCCCCTTGGTCCTTTAGAGCGTCGCGGAAGGATCTTTCCTCGAGCTAGACTCTTTTGGCGCCACTGGACGGAGTGGAAATGGTCGCCGCACTTCCCTTTAAACTCCCTAACTTGGAGTGACCTACTACGTTCTCCGTGCCTTGCTGACCTTTGCGAGCCATCTCTTTCTCTATCGTTGCGTGTTTCGGTAGCGTTAAGATTGACTTTGGCTCCCCAGCGCTTTCCCAGGTAGATTGCTTTTGCAAGTCAACAACTACTTAAGTGCATGAGGATCGTGTGCCTGTCACTGGGTTCCGGGCCCGAGGAGAGGAGGCCGTAGCCTAATAGTCCATCTACTGGAGTTGAGCACTCTACGGACTGTAAAACGTTATTGCTCCTCAGAGCCGGCTCAAACTTTTCGGAGCACCTTGCTGAAAGCGAGGATTCAGGCAGTGAAAAATCATTACTCTTAAAAAATAATTAAGCACAAGCCTAGAGTAACAATCACTGGAGAGATTCTTTTATGGGGGCGTTCGAGGAAGAGAGTTGGACCAGGAATGGGTCAGTTGGGTAACCATGGTTTCAGATCATGGCTTTGACTCTGCTGGTATGATCTTGGGCAAGACCCATACTTTTTTTCTTTTTTTTTTTTTTTGGATCTCAGCCTTTCCTCAATTATGAAAATGGAATTAGATTTGATGACTTCCAACTTCCCTTCAATGGATAAAGCGCCGGAGTTGGAATCAGTAAGATCTGGATTCAAATCCTACCCCCAGACAACACCGTGGGACCCCAGACCCCCTAAGCTTCCACCTATAAAACGAGAGGATTGCATTAGATCTCTCCCTGCTCTCGTCTACGAGCCTGTCTTTGCCATCTGTACCGAGTACAGCTCCACGGAAAGCTCTCCGATGCTTAGCTCAGATGCACAGCACAGAGAAGTTAAAACGAATTCTCAAGCTTCCTTTCGGGTTTTGGATCCTCTTCTTCCTCCCTCCACGTTCCCTTCAGGGTTTTGATCTCGGGTTCTGGCTCACTGCTTCCCCGTCCCCTGGATCTTTGCTCTCATTTCAGTCTCTGTATTAGAATGTCTCGATCCGTTTCTGCTTCAGACACCAAGTCTAGAGTAGACGCGTCTGGCCTCACGTTGTGGCTTTGACTCTAGGTGTCTTCCGTTCTCCTCACCCTCACCCCACCCCATCCCATCCCCCTTTACTCCTAGGTCAATCTGTTCCAGAACCTGTACTTTAACTTAGAGTCGTCTCCGCGAAGGATTTTCAAAATCGGTCCCGCCCTATTTCCCAGCTTTCCCTAATGCCCGCGCCCTACTAGGAAGTTGTTTCCGCTACAGATCCCTAAGCCTCCTCTTCCCCACCCCGGTCCAGTTTAGGGTAGTGTTCACCACGTGCTCCGGTCTAGTGCCAGCGTAGGCTGAACTACAATTCCCAGCAGGCTCTGCTACGGCTACCAACCTGGAGCGTACCACGTGCGCTCGACCAGGGGATTCCCTCGGTACCTCTGGAGCCAGCTTCTCCCTGGCACGGGCCCAAAAGAGCCAGGATCTAGTATGAATTAGGGCAGTGATTAGGCTTGAGGTGGAAAAGGGGCGCATTCGGCAGTGAGAGCAGAGGTTAGGCTGCGAGAGTCGCGTTTAGAGGAACACTTCCCCCTTGTCACAAGTAGTACCTCCCCCTTCAGGCCCGGGGACCCCAAGTTCCGCGCTCAGCCCATCGCTACGCAAGCCGGGGCTCCTCGGCGGCAGTCCGCTCTGGCTCCCGCTCCATCACCGGCTCCAGCTCTAGGGGAAGGCTAGGCCTCGGCGGCTTCGAGCCGGAGGAGGGGGTGAGTTGAGAGACGTAGTGTTGGGGGAGGGGGACCCCGGGGAGAGCTTTTACGGGAGACCGAGAGTGGGGGAGGGGGTTGCGGTGAGGGTTTAGTCCTTGTGTAGCTGGCCCGGCGCAAGAGGCGGGGTCGTCTTTAGCTATTATTCATTAAGGGGCGGGGCGCCTACCCCCGCTCGGACTTTATTGCTCCTTTATTGCAGGGGGGCGGGACAATCCGTGCTGGGCCTTTATGTAGGAGGTGCGGTTCTTCCCCTCCCGCCCCTCCCCCGCCCCCGCCCCGGGATTGCGTGCATTATTAGCTGGCGGGGTGGAGGGATGCGGTTTCTGGCCTGCGCTGGGCGAGGCGGATGGGCCGCGGGCAGGCGCGTGCGCGAACTTATGCCTTCTCCGCGTGGGGAGGGGTAGGCTTGGGCCCATCTTGGGGCGCGCAGGCGCGAGGCGTAGACACCGGAGAATTTCGGCGAGGCTGGGCCTGGTAGCTGGCAGTGCTCCTTGTCATTCAAGAGACGGGAGGGCGGGAGCATTTCGGGGGTGAGGATGGGGACACCTATTTGATTGGCTTGAGCGCTGGGGCCGGGAGATTGGGGAAAGGCCGCTTGGAGGTTTGCTTATACCCGCCCGAGCCGCTGGCATCCCGCTTTCGGGGCATGTATCGGCTTTGCTGCCTGCGATCCGGGGCTCGGGACTCGTGAGGGTGGGGTGTGGGACTCGGGGCTCGGGGGGGGGAGTGGCTCGCCAGCCGGCTTAGGGGAGGGCCCGGGCTTGGGCGGTGCCTGCGGCAGGAGGCGGAGCCACCCGCGGGTTTTGTTCCGGCTCTGCGGCGGCGGCCGCCATCTTGTGTCTGGGACCGAAGCAGCCCGTAGAGAGGCTGAGACTCCAGGCACCGGGGCTGGCCTTGGGCGGCGGCGGGGGCTATTCCCTGAACACCAGACGGCGACGGCGACTGCAGCGACTGCGGTGATCGGGCCCCGGGGAACAGGCCTTGGTAACAGGCCTGCCTCCAGGCCTGCCGGCCGCCCCTCTCCCTCCAGAGATCTCCTGTCCTTCTTCCCTTCTTCTCCCTCCCTCGCTGTCTGCCGCGATCTGTCCCCCCCACCACCACCCCTGCCTCGCCTCCCTTCCCCCCTTTGACTGCCGGGATCTCCTCCCCCCCCCCTTCCAAGCTGAGATCTCTTCCCCCCCCCCTTCCACCCCCTGCTGCGATTTCTCCACCCCCAGGGGGCGGGGCCGCTGTACTGCCGGGCCCCACCCGGGATTCTGCCGAAGGGGTGGGGCAGGGCCCGCCATCAGGCCTGCCTCCCTCACCCTTTTCACCCCGGGACCTTGAGTGGGTGGGTGGGAAGGTGGGTGGCTGGCTGATCTGCATCCACTGGAGATAAGACCAAGGAGCACCCTGGACAGCGCCTTCCTTTCATCCCCTTCCCCTCCCCCCCTCTCTTTTGGCCTTCTGTTGGTTTGGAAGCGTCTTTGACACTCTTCCCCACTCCTACCCCGTTACCTGAGGCTGTAGGAAGGACGACAGATTTGGCCAGTCAGGACAATGGTGCTTCTTTCTTCTTGTACCCTGTGTCATCCCTCGCTTGGCAGATAGCTGACCCACTGCTGTTCCCCTTTCTTCACAAACTGTCATGTGCCTCCTGGACTTGATCAGATCTTCTCTTTCCCACTGACCCCATCCATTCCCGGGCCTGCTTTGCTATTCCTCTCTAACGACACCCTGTCCTGTTGTCGGTCTCTCTGTCTACCTGTCCAGGAGGCTCCTCTGCTCTCATACTCCTCTCTACTTCCGCTGTACCCCAACCCCCAGTATGACCAGTTCATTCCCTTCCCTGACCTCCTGGGCCATCTGGGCACAGTTTCTTTTCCTCAGATTTCCTGCTGCACCCATTTCGGGGCGAACTTCTCCCACGTGTTCTAATTACTATTAACCTGTTCTCAGTGGGACTGTCCCAACATTTTTCACCACATCACCCCCATGTGTGGTTCATTGTTGTGCTTCTTCCCCTTTGAGTTCTCCTCCCTCTCTTTGGGCTCGCCCTAACGACCCTCCTCTCTGTCTCTTAGATGTCCAGCTCGCCGCTGTCCAAGAAGCGTCGCGTGTCCGGGCCTGAGCCAAAACCAGGTTCTAACTGTTCTCCTACCCATCCTGTTCCCTCTGAAGTGCCCACTACACCTGCCAACGTGAGTGCTCAGCCCCGGGTCCCAATGGCCGGGTGGGTCCCGGGGCTCGGGTCGGCCTCACCTCACCCCGTGCGGCTCTTTGTCACTCTCTACGTCTACAGGGAATGGCCAAGAACGGGAATGAGGCTGACATCGACGAGGGCCTATACTCCAGGCAGCTGTAAGGCTGGAGCTGTTGGGAGCTGGGAAGGGAAGAAGCTGTCAAACTGGGGTTGGGTTCTAGAGCTACCCAGCTGAGATCTCGCTCTTACCTCCTCAGTTACGTGCTAGGCCACGATGCCATGAAGCGACTTCAGACTTCCAGCGTCCTAGTGTCTGGCCTCCGGGGCCTAGGAGTTGAGATCGCCAAGAACATTATCCTTGGTGGAGTCAAAGCCGTTACCCTCCACGATCAGGGGGCTGCCCAGTGGGCTGATCTTTCTTCTCAGGTAACCTCGACCCATCTCTATGGCTCATTTCCTCCAACCCCTAACTCTCCCCCCCCCCCCCCCCAATCCCTTCTTCCAATAAGGAATAAGGAAGTTATTCATCCTTTCCCTTCTTCCAAACCTTAGTTCTACCTTCGAGAAGAAGACGTGGGCAAGAACCGGGCAGAGGTTTCCCAACCCCGTCTGGCTGAGCTCAACGCCTATGTTCCGGTCTGTTCCTACACAGGGCCTCTCACTGAGGACTTCCTTAGCAACTTCCAGGTACCCTGAGAGCTTCACCAGCTGTGTCCCAGTTTCGTTTCTCAGATATTTCCACCTGTCTTTCTTTTGGATTTTCTTCTGGGGCATCTGAGAAGGTCTATGCTCTGAACGCACGGACTCCAGTTCCACCTCTGCCACTTCCTGGCTGACCTTGGCTCAATCTCCCAGATCCATCCTTGCTGGGGGGGGAGGGGGAGGGGATCGTAGATATCGTGTGTTTCCCTTCCCTTTGTTGCCCAGAATTGAAAGGGTCACCTGGGTAGCAAGCGACAGGTCTGGAATTAGAATTCAGGACCTCTTGGCTCCAGATCAGCTTTTTCCTGCTTCGTTTTGCTTCCAACGCTAGCTCACCGAATCTCTTGGATCTCCTTGTAAGTTCCCATTTTCTAGCTCCCAGCAGCCTCTGGGTTTACCTCCCCTTAAGTCGGTTCCTTCCACTCAGGTGGTCGTCCTCACCAACTCTCCTCTGGAGGAGCAGCTGCGCGTAGGCGAGTTCTGCCACGGTCATGGTATCAAGCTGGTGGTGGCCGACACTCGGGGCCTCTTCGGGTGAGTCTGTCCTCTGGCCTTCCCGGTCTGCCTCCCTTGGGTTTCTCGGTTGCCGCTACAGAAGGTAAGGAACGGATTCTGCCGCTTCACCCACAGGCAGCTGTTCTGCGACTTTGGTGAAGAAATGATCCTGACGGACGCAAATGGGGAGCAGCCACTCAGCGCCATGGTTTCTATGGTCACTAAGGTAAGGCACTGGCTTTGGGCATCCCTGTCTGGGCTGGGTGGGCTCCGGACCCCGGTAGCCCTCCCCATCACCATCTGGCCTTTTCTCCGGCTCCCTCAGGACAGCCCGGGCGTGGTAACCTGCCTGGACGAGGCCCGGCATGGCTTTGAGACTGGCGACTTTGTCACCTTTACCGAGGTGCAAGGCATGAATGAGCTTAATGGCATATCACCTGTGGAGATCAAAGTCCTAGGTGAGCGGGCAGAGGATGTGGCTGGGAGCAGAGGGGTGGCTGTGCTGCTTGCTTTTGGGTGACCATTCCGACCCCACAGGCCCATACACCTTCAGCATTTGTGACACAGCCAGATTCTCCGACTATGTCCGAGGTGGGATCGTCTCCCAGGTCAAAGTGCCCAAGAAGATCAGTTTTGTGAGTCTCTGTGGGGTGGGGGGTGGGCTGGGGACTGGCGCTATTGCAGGAGGTCTGAGGTCACATCCCATATCAGAGACGAACAGCCATGAGACTCTCGGCGAGTCACTGAACAGAGGCTTGCCTCGGTTTCCTCCTTTGTACAACGGGGATCATGCAATCGATACCCTCTGGGATCGTCGTCGGGGTTTTAACGAGCTCCTGCAGCGCCTGGCACCCAGCAGACTTGTACTGAGTTCCTGGTTTTTTTTTTTTTTTCCCCCTCTCTCGATCCTCCTCGTCCTCCCTCCAGAAATCACTTTCTCTGTCCCTGGCCGAGCCCGAATTTGTGATGACCGATTTTGCCAAGTTTTCTCGTCCCGCCCATCTCCACCTGGCCTTTCGGGCACTCCACCAGTTCTACAGCCAGCGAGGGCGGCTGCCTCATCCTCAAAATCAGGTGCCTAATCCTCACGGGGGAGAGCGACCGTGAGCGCCCACATCACTCTTCCTCTGTCCCATCCTGGGTGTGGGCCACAGGACTAGCTACTTATTGCTCATCGTCCCCCTCGGCAGGCGGATGCGGCGGAGATGGTGAGCCTGGCGCAGGCGATCAAAGAGTCTGCCTCGCCCCGGCTGCTGCAGGAGGATTTGAATGAGGAACTGGTGCGGCAGTTGGCCTACATGGCAGCCGGAGACCTGGCTCCCATAAACGCTTTCATCGGGGGCCTGGCCGCCCAGGAAGTTATGAAGGTGAGCTTGGTCGTGAGGGTGGGTTCTGGTTCGTGTGCCAGGTTCTCTGGGGATCTGGCCTAACCGGCCTGATTCTGCACCCTCCTCTCTCCCCACAGGCCTGCTCGGGAAAGTTTATGCCCATCATGCAATGGCTGTACTTCGATGCTCTGGAGTGTCTGCCCGAAGACAGACAGGTCTTGACGGAAGACAGTTGCCGCCCGGTAAGTTCTCCCAGATGCTGCACGTGAGCCGGGTTCGATTCCGGGGCCGACCCTCGCATCTGACCTGATTTTTTCCTTGCAGCGCCAGACCCGCTATGATGGCCAAGTGGCCGTGTTTGGCTCTCACCTGCAGGAGAAGCTTGGCAAGCAGAAGTATTTCCTGGTGAGTCACCCCACCCTTTGCCCTGAGAGTTGCCTATCCAAGGCTGCTCCTCTGTGTTGTTCGTGAGTTCATTCAGGTTGTATGCTAGTCTGTAGCAGGGCCTGTCCCCGAGGGGCCTTCCTAAGCAATCAGGCCTCACCTCTTGCCTAGTTCTGGTCCTCTTTGGCCCTCTGTTCACAGGTCGGGGCAGGGGCCATCGGCTGTGAGCTGCTCAAGAACTTTGCCATGATCGGCCTGGGCTGCGGGGATGGCGGAGAGGTCATCGTCACAGATATGGACACCATCGAGAAGTCCAACCTCAACCGGCAGTTCCTCTTCCGGCCCTGGGATGTCACGGTGAAGATCTTGGGAGCCCGGGGGTGGTGGGCGGCCGCGGGCTGGCCGCTCAGTGCTTTGACCCCTGGCTCTTTCCTCGCGTGTCCATAGAAGCTAAAGTCCGACACGGCCGCTGCTGCTGTCCGTCAGATGAACCCGCAGATGCACGTGACCAGTCACCAGAACCGTGTGGGGCCCGACACCGAGCGCATTTACGATGATGACTTCTTCCAGGCCCTGGATGGTGTGACCAACGCCTTGGACAATGTTGACGCACGTGCGGAGAGGGCTAGGGGCTACTGGGGGGGATGGGGAGGGAGCAAGGCTCCTGCTGTGACTGATCTCCTGGTGGGTGTTACCCCGTCTACCTCTTTTAAACACTCTCTCCCCCCTCGCCTAGGCATGTACATGGACCGTCGTTGTGTGTACTATCGGAAGCCCCTGCTGGAGTCGGGCACCCTGGGCACCAAGGGCAATGTCCAGGTGGTGATCCCTTTCCTCACCGAGTCCTACAGCTCCAGCCAAGACCCCCCAGAAAAATCCATCCCCATCTGCACTCTCAAGAACTTCCCCAATGCCATTGAACATACACTGCAGGTTTGAAGCTTGGGGTCACTCTGGTGGGGGTGCGGGGGGCCCAGACAGGGAGGTGCCAACATTGGTGGTGGTGGTGGGGCAGTGGAACCAAGCCAGGCTAGGAAGGTCCCATTTTGTGTGTATGTGTGTGTGTGTGTGTGTGTGTGGGGGGAAACAGTGGAACCAGGCTAGGCAGGTGCCAACGGGGGATGAGATGGAGGCTCAGGGTCCCAAGCCTCCCCAGAAGGACCCAATTGTACCTTTGCCTGCAGTGGGCCCGAGATGAGTTTGAAGGCCTCTTCAAGCAGCCAGCAGAGAGCGTCAATCAGTACCTCACGTGAGTGACAGCAACCCCTTTTTTTCAAATCCTCGATCCTTTTGCTCTCCCACACCTCAAGTCTTGACCCCCATGCTAAACCACTGGTCTCTTTTCCCATGCCCACAGAGATCCAAAGTTTGTGGAGCGAACATTGCGACTGGCAGGGACACAGCCCCTGGAGGTACTGGAGGCCGTCCAGCGGAGCTTGGTGCTACAGCGCCCGCGTACGTGGGCTGACTGTGTGGCGTGGGCCTGCCTTCACTGGCACGCCCAGTATGCCAACAACATCCGTCAGCTGTTGCACAATTTCCCTCCCGAGCAGGTAACCAGACCTTTGTGCCTCCCCCAATCTGAGCAGGGATCCCGGGAGGCTGTGGGATCTCCCAAGACCTCCGGGAACACCCTGCCCACTTAATTTCTCTGTCAGTTGACCAGCTCTGGTGCCCCCTTTTGGTCCGGACCCAAGCGATGTCCTCATCCTCTCACTTTTGACGTTCAAAACGTGAGTAGCTTCTTACATCCGGGGCCGTGGGGAAGGAGACTCTTGAGGGAGGAGGTCCAGATGGAGGCAGAGAATCTTGATAATAGCATCGCTTTGTGATCTCCCCCAAATCTACCTTTTCACCCTTACAGCCTTTGCATCTGGATTACATCATGGCGGCTGCTAACCTGTTTGCGCAAAGCTATGGCCTGGTAGGCTCTCGGGACCGGACAGCCGTGGCCACGCTCATCCAGACCGTGCATGTCCCCGAATTTACTCCCAAGTCTGGTGTTAAGATCCACGTCTCTGACCAGGAGCTCCAGAGCGCCAACACTTCTGTTGGTAAGCAGCAGCTCCCTTTGGCCTCCCAGTTTCCCCCTTCCCTTGAAGTTTCGGGCTAGCTCTTGGGATTTTCGGCCTTTTTACCCACTCTGCCCTCATCTCCTCCTGGGGACCCCACCCCCACCCCCACCCCCCGGGTCTGATCGGACACTTTCTGCTTCTGGCGGCACCACAGATGACAGTCGGCTAGAGGAACTGAAGGCAACGCTCCCCAGCCCAGAGAAGCTGGCTGGGTTCAAGATGTACCCCATCGATTTTGAGAAGGTACCAGGGGATTGTGGGAGAAATCTACCTTCGGGGGAGGTGGACATACTTGGGTGGGGGGCGCGGCTCCTCGAGGACTCAAGCTTCCCCTGCTGCTCCTGCTAGGATGACGACAATAACTTCCACATGGATTTCATCGTGGCCGCCTCCAACCTTCGTGCAGAGAACTACGACATTCCTCCCGCTGACCGACACAAGGTGAGAACCTTTGTCCCTCCCTTGGAACTTTTCCCCTCTTTCGCATCCTAGAGGGCAGACTAGAGACGTGGAGGTCGGGGTTCTGTCTGTTCACAGAGCAAGCTGATCGCGGGAAAGATCATCCCGGCCATCGCCACGACCACCGCGGCCGTGGTTGGTCTGGTGTGCCTGGAGCTCTACAAGGTGGTGCAGGGCCACCAGCGACTCGAGGCCTACAAGAACGGCTTTCTCAACCTCGCCCTGCCTTTCTTTGGTTTCTCGGAGCCCATCGCGGCGCCCCGTCACAAGGTGAATCACCGGGCACCCACGTGGGGAGGGGAGCTGGGGGGGGGGGGGGGGGGGGGGGGGGGGGGGGGGGGGCGCAGCGGATGGACGTGCTGACGGCGCGCCTCGGCCTCTCGCACACACACAGTACTATGACCACGAATGGACACTCTGGGATCGCTTTGAGGTCAAGGGACTCCAACCTGGAGGCGAGGAGATGACACTCAAGCAATTTCTGGACTACTTCAAGGTGCCCGAGGGCTGGGGAGAGGGGAGGGGGAGCGGCCCAGGTCTGGGGAGTTGGGCCTGCTGACCCCCGGGCGGTTCCTCCACAGACAGAGCACAAGCTGGAGATCACAATGCTGTCCCAGGGTGTGTCCATGCTGTATTCCTTCTTCATGCCAGCTGCTAAGCTCAAGGAGCGGCTGGACCAGCCGTGAGTGTCCCTGTGCCAAGTTGGGAGGAAGGGGCGGGGAGGACTGGGTCCTTGTGGCGGGACCCATCCCTTATTCTCCACTTCTGGGCCCTAGTCACGTCTCGGCCTGCTTTCGGGCACCAACTCCGTCCGGGCCTCTGGCCTAACCCCGTGGGGAAGGGAAAGACTCAGTGAGTTGAGGTTGGGGTAGGCTGGGGTTTTCACGTTCTTTCTTGGAATACCCTCAGTATGACGGAGATCGTGAGCCGGGTGTCAAAGCGGAAGCTGGGCCGCCACGTGCAAGCGCTGGTACTAGAGCTCTGCTGCAATGACGACAGTGGTGAGGATGTGGAGGTGCCCTACGTGCGCTATACCATCCGCTGAGCAGGCGGCAGGCCGGTGCCTTCGCCTCCCCTTCCCCATCCTGCCTTCTCCCAGGCCCGCTCCCCTCGGGGGGCTGGGTGTCCCTGTCTCCCCCCACCTTTGCCCAGGGCACTGAAGGGCACGACTTTGTACTGGACCCGTAATAAAGTTATTGATGGAAACCAAAGCCCCCGGCTGCCGTGTGTGTCTCTTTGGGGTGGGGCACAGCTGGCAGAGTCTGAGCGGAGCCCCAGTCAGCTGGGGGGGGGTGTCCACAAGTGCCATCCGTAGCCTTGGCTTTGCTCTGAGATGATAGGCCCAGACCGAGCGACCGGGGGCCTGGGCCCAAGTTCCCTCACGTTAGAGTGGAGTCCCTTTGTGCTAATGGGCATCTTCCCCGGGGATTCCTGCCAGGATCATCAGGTCACTAAAAAGCTCCCAGGTAGCCCAGGAGGGGAGCGCCCGCTGGGTGCTTACAAAATCCTACCCACACTTGACCTGTCCCTGTACTAGATTAGCTGCTTCCTCTTAACTGGATGGACCTAACCCTAAATTCGCGCTGGACGCCTGTGGGGACGGGGCTGTCCAGGTCCTCCCTCGGCTACCCTCGACGTTCGAGCCTTCTGTAACAGCTGATTGACAGCTGGAACAGCCGGTGTGGAACCGAACCCCTCCCCCCCCCCCCGGATGTGAGCCCCGGACCTCCCAGAGCTTCCAGTCAGGCGGCAGGCAGGCCGAGAAGGCGGCCCGCTGGTGGATGAGCTCGCCATGGGAATTGGTTCTCCTTGGCCCCGTGCTCATTTAGCAAAGTTTGGGTTTTTGATGGCAGCTGGAGAAGGGGGAGGGAGATGAGGGGGGCTTGTGAGTGAAGAGATTCTGCTCCAATGTTCCCAGTGCTGGGATCTCCAGGACAGCCCAGCATCCCTTCCGCCCATCTGCTCGCACCTATGGTGTAGAGCAGCCAGGCCAGACCATACCTGGTGGTGGGGGGGGGGGGGTGATGAGGTTCCCGTCACCGAAGCCGTGCCGGAACTCCGTGTGCGAAGGCGAATCCAAGAATGGGACCCATGACGGTAAGAAGTTAAGGAATCGACAGCCTGGGTTCAAAAGTCAAAGGGGGCTAAGGGGCAGGGAGTTGCCGAGGGGGGGGGGGGAAGGGGCTGGTGAGAGCAGAGCAGCTTCAAATGAAAGGGAAGGCGGGGGACCGAGCAGCAGAAATCTGCTGCCTCCGCCAGACTGTGGCCGAGGGCTGAGCCTCAGCGAGAGTGGCTCGTCCCCAGGCAGCGGGAGCCGCCTCTGCCAGTTGGCGGAGACTTGCTGGGCTATATCCTCGTTTCCCCCTACCTCAACCCACTGGCTGCCCCAGAACCTAGGGAAGGGCGGTGAGAGCCCGGGCCTCGGCCAGGCAACCTGACAAGGTGACTGGTGTCATTTCAGGAGGCCCAGGGCCCAGTCACAGGACTCCACATGGGAGACGGCAATGTTTTGACGGCTGGGTTCTGCCCCCTGCCCAGGGGTGCTCACTTTCCTATACTTGCTTGGCATCAGTAAAGGTCTTAAAAGCTAAGGAACAAGTATTGAAGTGCCTACTGTGTGCTAAGTGCTTTTTGAACACAAGAAACACGGGAGACAGGCGCCATTATGGTCCTTGGCCAACTAATAGGGAAACTTACCCAAGATCACCCCAGCAGACAAGTGGGGTCCTAGCTGGAGGAACCGAGGCCTGGAATGACCTCGGCGCCCCTTGTCCACAGGCTCGCCTGGCCCGCCTCGCTCAGCAGGGCTGTGCCCGGAGGGGCCGGCTACTTTGTGCGCCGTCCCCCCAAAGTCCATTCAAGGCCTCGATTTCCAGATTCTTGTGGTGTCTTATCTGAGGAAGGGGATGGGAGGCCCACGCTTATGTGACAAACTGTCACTCTGGCAAGGTCATGAGTAAAAGGGGCCACGGAAGCCACCTCTTCAATCCTGACTCCCAGGAAGGGCACCCAAGATACATGGCAGGGGTGGGGTCGGAGGGCAGAGCTGCCTCTCCCTGGCAGTGTCCATAGGCTTCTCCCCGATGCCCCCAGAATCAAATCAAGGGGAGGGTCAGGCTAGTGGCTGGGACTTCACAAAATGGGTGGGGCTTGGGGTCCGAGTAGACAGGATGATAATAAACAAAAGCAATGAAAAAATCAGCCAACTTACCTTCCTGGAGAAAGTTACACCCCCCCCCTCCCCGAACACCAGTAACTACGAGACTGTAGGCCACCTTGCCCACTCAATAAAGATTTTATTAGCACAATTTACAGGCAGCAGGCCAGCAATGAGTATAGTGCTCCAGAGTTCTGAGTTCAAATCCAGCCTCAGCCACTAGCTGGCCGAGTGACCCTAGACAAGTTGAGTTCCTCTTTTGGGACAAGGTGGGCTGCGGGGGCTTGGGGGAGGGCAAGGGCTTGGGGACCTAAGGTGGGTGGGCTAAGCATGGAGAACTGAAGTATGCTGCTTTGAGGAAGGTCCCAGCGAGCTGAAGGGAGAGGAAAGGAGAGTCCACCCTTTACTGGACGGGCTGAAGCAGCGTGGCAGCTTCAAGTGGGAAGGGCGGCTCGGAGACTACGGGCCGGGGAGGGGCCGAGAACCTCTCGCTGGCACAGCATTGGGGGGGCCTCCCCAAGTCTCCTCCAGCTTCTGCCCTCCCTTCCAAGATCAGTGCTCCTCCCTGCCCCCCCATCCCCTCCACGTAAGATCCAATGGCTCTCCAGGACCCCCTGGCAGTGCTCCTCCCCCAGAGCCCTGGCAGCCGTGCCCAATACCGGAGAGCTTTTTCTCCACATGGAGTACAGCCCATGCCCGCAGGACCCCCCCCGCCCCCCCCAGCCAGGCACTAACGCCAACCGTCCAGCCCGATGGAGGTTCCCAAGGCTCGGCTGAGCGGGCTTCGGCTTCTCTGTCCTGCCAGAGCATCCGGGGCCCGCAAGGGCCCTGAGGAGGGCTGCCGAGGGGGCTGGTCCCCCCTCCCGCCCCCGTACCTTCCTTCCCACTGCCAGCTGTGCCCTCCGACATGACTGTGGCGGCCTCTGGCCCACGCCCCATGTAAATATGCCGCAAGAACGAGCTGCTCCAGGTGAAACACGGGCTTTTATGTACAATGGGGACCAGATTGGGGGGGGGGGCATCAGTAATAAAATACATTCTGTATTCATCGTGGCAGCCTTCTCCCCCACCCCAAAGGCCTTGCCCTGGCTGCCCCCAGTGGGCAGCGGACCATAAATTACAAAATTGAGAAACACATTGAGAAGGGGGGGGGGGGGGAGGGAGGCCAGGACTTATTGCTCTGACTGGGAGCAGGGCAGGCACTTGAGCGGCTGCCCGTGGAGGGATGAGCCCAGGGACGGGAGGGGGCAGCGGCCATGGCTGGGGGTCCCCGGGGCCAGGGAGAGAGGGCTAGAGGGAAGCCCTGGGGAGCAGTACCTGAGATGGTCCAGGGCAGTGGGTGCTGGTGATCTGTGGGGATAAGGAAGGGGATAGGGTGTGGCCCCCCTCTCCCCCCCAGCCCCCCCTTCAGTCCATGTCCATGGGCTCGGCCCGGGGACAGGGGCCTGGCCCATCACCAGGGGGTGTAGAGACCGTGCTGGCCGCACCAGGTCGGGTTGGGGACCGCCGCACCTTGTCCTGCCGCTGATAGAATAGAACATAGGCCGCCTTGGACTGTGAGGGTGAACGAGAAAAGGAAGGGTCGCGGGAGGGGGTTGGAGGCGGGGCCTCCTGCGCCTGGGGACTGAAACGCACCCGCGGGCGCTGACGCACACACACTCTCTCGTACACAGACACAGACACAGACACACTCACACACATGCCACTCCCCCCACCCCCAGCTGCCCACCTCAATCTGACTCTCAGATACGGGCGAGACGCTGCTGTCATCAAAGTAATGCCACTGGCCGCTGTCCTTGTTCCGGGCGAATGTGGTGTCTGCGGGGAGCCAGTTGCTTCCGTGAGCCCTGGGGAACGGCCCCCCGGCCGGGCCAGTCCCTCCTCTCCACCCCCACCCCCCCAGGCCCTCCCGTACAGTGCCCATCTCGCAGGCCCCCGTAGTGGTTCGAGACGGCGATGAGGTCATATTTGCAGGGTGTCGGGTCAGCCTCAGTCCTTGGTTTGATGATAAACTCAGAGAAATCGAGGTCCCTGGAGAGGAAAAGGGGGGGGGGGGAATGGGCAGGAAAGAAGATCGATGAGGTCCCCCGCCCCCAGGCACCTCAACCTCCCCAGGCCAGCCTGGGCACTGACCGGATGGGAAACTCGACCAGCGTGTCCAGCTTCTCACGGGAAAACTTGGTGTAGGAGAAACGCTTCAGGTGGATGATGAGGGCCTCGGGGAGGGCCCACAAATCCAGCTTCTTGGTGGCCAGCTGATGGCGCTTACAGGTCGGGCAGTACCTGGACAGCCGAACCCAGAAGGGGCGCGATGTACGTTATCTCCATCCCCGACCTTCATCCCCGGGCCCCGGAACGCTGCCCGATCCTGCAGGGCCTCTCCCCCACCCCCACCCCCATCAAGAGAAGGGTGGCCCCAGGGGCCCCCTCACCAAGGATTCTCTTCTTCCAAAGTCTCCACGGTAGTGAACAGCTCGATGCACTCCTGAAGGCGCACAGGGGCCTTCCTCAGCACGTAGCCCATGCAGTCGTGTTTCACGTAGCCCTGTGCAGGGGGTAGAAAAGGGGTGAGGTCTGGAGCAGGAGGATGGAGGGAGAAAGAGGATGGGGCAGCTCGGGGGCAGGGGCACCAACCTCGGCTTCCACCTCATTGTAGTAGCGCTTCTTCATGTCGGGCTCCCAGTCGATGGCGATGTATGGCTGGGCTGCACGGGAAGGACGAAGATCAGGGTCAGTGTGGGCTTCCCGAGAGACCCTCCCAGCCGTGCCTCCCTCCCCCCTCCTTCTCTCTCTCACAGTTAAAGGAGACGCCGTTGGCATCTTCGGCAAAGCCTCTGCGGTCACTGGTTCCGTTGGAATTCACGGTGTGGAGGCTGAAGAGGACCTTCCGCCGGGGCCTCCTCCGCCGCCGGCGGCGCCGCCTCCTTCTTGGCCTCTTCGCGGGGCCGGGAGGGGGACTGGGAGGGGGACTGGGAGGAGGGCCCTCCCCCTCTACCTCCCCTACCTGAACCCCGCTGGTTGCCCCTGAGCCCTCTGTAGAGGGCCGGACATCCAAGGTACTCCCCCCCCTCTCCTCTTCCTCATCTTCCTCGCCTGGCAGGGAGCGAGCATGGGCAGGGAGGAGAGGGAGAGTGTTAGAGGAGGCAGACTCCAGAAAGAAGGGCCCATTTACCCCAGCCCTTCCCCAGACCCTCCCAGGTGACCCGCCTTCCACCTCCTTTAAAGAACCTCACCCTCACTCAGCCTGCTGGGACGCTTATACAGATCTTCTTCGTCGTCCTCCTCTTCCTCCTCCTCATCATCTTCACTGTTGTCTTCCTCCTCCTCCTCGTCGTCGTCATCCTCGTCGTCGTCCTCTTCCTCGTCGTCATCGTCATCGTCGTCGTCGTCGTCCTCCTCGTCGTCCGATTCGGGTCGGGTGACGTAGCGCCTGGGATCGGGGAGAGGGTGTGAGCCACGGGGCCCTTGGGGCACGGGGCAGATAGATCTTTGGGAAAGATCTTAAGGTGTGTCTGGGACTGCCGTGTCTCCACCTTCTCCGTCTCCTCTCCCCAAAGTCAGTGTTTCTAGAACGGGGCCTCAGACCGAAATGCAGCTGGTCTCGTTTCTTTTGACTGGTTCTGCGCAGCCTAGCGAACCCGGGGTCTTGGGGTTGGGGGATGGGTGGCTTACGAGAGGCGATGTAGCAGAATATGGTAGAGGGCGTCCCAGGAGAGTCGGTCACGGGGCACAGACACCAGTAGAGGGTGTCCGAAAAGCATGAGGCCGTAATAGGAGTCGCTGTAGTCCCGGGCTGGGGTCCGCTCCCGAAGGTAGACGGGCAGCACCACGTCCTCTCCCGTGCCCTCTCCGCCACCAGCCCCGCCAGACACCTCGTACCTGGATCACGAGGAGGGACGCCAGGTGTCGGGAAGATGGGGGACGGCCCGTCATCCCATCCCATGGCCCCGGCCTCCCTCGCCCTGACTCACACAAAGATGTCATCCCGATCCAGGATACAGCTCAGAGACTCCTCCAGCTGGTAGATCTTGTAGAAGCGATGACTGAACACATCTGCCACCATCATCTGTGGAGGGCGGGAGATGATGCAGCCGGGAACCCGAGGGGGCCGGTTTCCCCAGCTCCCCTCAGGTTGCAAGCACTTACCCGGTCCGGAGAGACGCCCGTGTGCTTAGCCAGGGCGACACAGAGATCCAACACTTTCCCTGCCTTGGGCACAACCAGACGATGCTGCGGGGAACAAGACGGCCCGGCTCACATACAGCACGGGCTTCCAGGGATACCCGGGAGCCACGCTCCCACTGCAGTGTTCTTTGCCAGCTCTCTCTCTGGGCCACACATTCCACCTCCTTCCTAGCTGCCTCTGTGCCACGTGTCTGTCCCTGCGCCCAATGCTGCGTTTCCACCTCTTTGGCCCACGCCTGTCCCTCTGTGTGTCTGCAAAGCCTCTCTGGGCCTGGTGCTTTCCTGTGCTGTTTGTTGCAGCGTGTGGCCCTGGCCTCCCTTCTGCTCCATTGCCATCGCTCCCTATCTGTAATGTCTCCTCTGCGTGTGACTAAGTGTCTCCTGGGTTCTGGCATCACGTGCTGGGCCTTTGAGAGCAGTGGCGTCAAGCGGGCCACGGGGTGATTTTGAACACCACACGTTCCCGTTTGCTCTGCTGTATTATGGCTTTTATTATTTCGGGAGACCTTTCTGGGTGACCTTGGGACAAGGTTCTTTGGGGGGAGGGGTTGGAGACCTGTGCTACCTGTCGCTCTGCCCCTGGGCACCAGAGGCCCGGCTGTCTGGGGAGTGCCCTTCGGTCTGTCTCTGCCGCTCTGGCATCTGGCTAAATAGGCTCCATCCTCCTGTCCCTCTAGCTCCTCATGCCAGGGTTACGGCTCTGGTCCATTCTTCAGCTCCCTGTGCCTGACCTTCCACACTGTGCCCACCTCTCCCCACAGCTTCATTCCTTTCCATGCCTCTGTCATGCAGCAGACCTGAGGCCCACCCTCCCACTTCTCAATGACTAGCGCTACCTGTCTCTCCCCCCTCCCCCACATTCTCCTGGGGTTCTGCGCCCTACTCTTCAACATCTTAGGGTCACCTGCTCGGGTTTTCGGCGTGGGTCCATAGAAACGAAGAAGACCTCCATGCCACGTTCTTTGCTCACAGGCAGAGGAACACTCAGGTAGCAGAAGGGGTCAAAGGTTACAGACACCTTTCCACACTCGGGGCAGACCAATGTTGACTTGAAGAGCCCATGGAATGTGTCCACAATTACAGAATCATTCCGACGCTTATGATTTCTCCAGGCTTCATCTGCCACCTCCTGCCAGGGAACCCCCGGCAGTCAGAGAAAAGATTAGTCGGGGGGAAGAGCACGATAGGGGGTGGTGTCATTGCAAGCTCCCCAGAGAGTACCCTGGGTCCGAGTCCTACCTGGTCGGGCCGTCCAGCAGCATCCCGAAGCTCCACGTACTCCTTCTTCTTGACCCGGTTCAGGTCCTCGTGCAGACCATCGAGCAGGAAGGAGAGCAACTCCTGGGAGTCATGCTGCTGGTAGCCAAGGAACTGGGACGCAAAGTGGCCGACCTTCGTCTGAGGGCACAAGGAGCAGAGATTCAGGGCGGCCTCAAGAGGGTTGAGACTCAAAAGCAGCAGCAGAACCAAGGAAGGGTTCGGGCGTGTTGGAGGACACCCGAAGGGCATCGATGACCCCACCGGGGCCCGTGAGGAAGCAACGCAGGGGAACCCACAGACAACTGGCGGGTGGCACAGAGGTTCGAGGTTAACAGGAAAGGGCGGGTCCAGGAGAGCCGAAAATACGAAAGGCAGCAGGACCAGGGAGGGGCTCCGGAGTGTTGGAGGACACCCAGAGGGTCAGCGGGGAGCTTAATGACCCTTCCAAGAGAGGGCTCCGGCTTGACAGCTGAGGGATCACATGAGCGACCAGTGAGTCAGAGAGAGGCTCTGGGTCACAGCTGAGGAATCAGGGTCGCATCCAACTCACTGAGCTCCAAAGAGAGAATCGGAGAGGACTGGATTCGATTACAGCCAGTTCTCGTTTGACACAAACTTACATTACCCAAGTTAAGAGTTGGGGGAAAAAATTCAGAAAGGTGTGGGCAGAAAAGCACACATGAAGAAAGCTCGGGGAAAAGCGTGCCTGGAGTTTGCTCCCCCCATCTTTGTGGATCTGACAAAGCTGAAACGTTTTTGAACAAGACTGGGAAATCGGCACAAGAATTAGAGACAGAAATGCCTGAGAACGATGTGGAGTTCTGGAGAAGTGGGGAACGGGGACCCACTTGAGGGAAGCCCCGGAACCCAGGTTGAGCTAAAAAGGCTTAGGAAAAAACCCACCATCATAGAGCCACCGTTTTTCCCTTGTTCCAAATACTTCCAAGATTTTAAAAGCTCAAAGGCAAGTTGAGGATACCATGGCTTGATATCCTAAGAGAGCCTCGCGTTGCCAGACTCCAGTGAGAAAGGCTGGGCACAAAGGTGCAGGGGGAGGGGCGGCAGACACCTGGACTACTTAAGCAGACCTTTGGTCTCCTAATTCTCTCCATTATCCCTGGGCAGTGATTAATGGAGCAGGTGGGCAGGGACTAACTTGCATTAACTAACTAGGTCTACAGTCTGCTTCAAACAAGCAAGTCAGTGGGAGCTTATGGGATCACAGAGGCACGGAAGGAATAAAGCAAACCATCAAGTGAGGTGCTAGGACTGGGGGAGGGAGGAAAACCGCTGCAAAACTCAGAGCGACCTTGAACATCCGGGGGACCACAGAGCGGTGGTGGCCAGACCAGGCCTGTTTGACCAGGTCAGCGTAGGCCTCAGCGATCTCGCCCTTCATGCCAAGGGGATTGCAGAAATTCAGCTCCTTTAAGTAGTGGTTGTGGAGGAAGTATTCCGTCAGCGGGGGGACATTGCTCAAGCACTGCAGAAATGGAGCCAAGTTTAGACCTCTTGGAGAGCTCCCCCCCCCATCCCCCCCCTAGTCTTCTCTCCCCCCCAACTTCAAGGCCGAACCTGTAGGGCCGAGTTCATGAAGCACGTGTTGCCCAGGTTGGTGAGACCACAGACACCTGGCTGGCCCCGGAAGCCGTCCTCCTCATCTGACACGCTCTTCCTAGGGGCCCCAAGAAGTCAACGTTTGCCTCAATGAATTCCCAGACAACCCCAAGACTCCTCTGGAGTATTCCCATTTCTTCAAGTATCCCCACTCCTAAAATCCCTATTCTTGACCTTCTAAAATGCCTAAGTTCACCCCTGGATTCCCACACTTTCTCCTGTGATCTCTATAGTTTCATAGAGCACCCAAAGGATACATTTCCCCACGGCTCTCAGGTCTCCCCAAGTATTGCCAGAGCTCTTTCCCTCACCCTCGGGTCCCTTCCAACACCCCTGGGATTCTTTTCTTCATAGGCCCTCAAAGATACCACTTGGGTCCCCAAACCACCCTGAGCTCGTCTCTGAGCCCCTTCGGGCCTCGTCTCCACTCACATGATGTGAGGCCGGGAGCTAGGCCACGTGCCATCTTTGTTCCTCGTCTCCATGATGACGACCTGTGGGCAGTGACAGGGCCGGAGTGAGGGTAAGCTGTGTCTTCAGAATCTTAGTTCTTTTGCACCCCTCACCCTTTATTGGACAGCATGGAATTCTGGGGAGTGAGGGGTCCTGAGGCCTTACCTGACCAGGCCCAAGGCAGGCATCTAACACAGACATATGTATATTCCTCAGTCTCTCGCAGGATCCATCTGCATTCTTCACCCACAGGCGTGTCTCCTCGTCTGGCCCCACTAAGAATTGCTCCCTGGCCGTATGAAGGACCAACTCTGGAAGAGTTTCCAAGAGGACCTTAAGTAAGGAAGGTTCACTGCCTCGGCATGGGTCAATCCCCATCCGGAACACTAGACTTCGGTGGGGACAGAAATGCTACCGTAGACTAGCAAACTCTTGCTCGTGGAAACGACTGGAGGGCCAGTTCTATCGACCAGTCCCTTCCCTAGGGCACCCAAACTACAAACGAAGCCCAACAAAGAACAAAGGTTCAAAAACGATCCCTAGCACATCCAGAATGCGGCCACACTTCTACTTGGGGCAACAGTCCTCACCAACAGGGTCTGCACGGCTGAACTGGGCAGGCCGGGATATTTCCATGTCATTGTGCTGACACAGGAGCAGCTCTACTAGGTAGACTTCTACCTTGTGGGTGCTGGGCAGCTCTACCACCTGAAAGGAAGGAAAAGGGACCATCTCCTCAGGGATTGCAAATCTTCGAAAATAACAGGCAACTTCCTTGGGTTCCTCAAAAAGCAAGGTCGTTCTCGCCCCCTGGTGTGCCTCTAATTTGTCTGTACTTAACAGTGCATCGCATCATAAATTGCCGTGGTCTTCTGCAGGATTTTGCCAAGAATTTTGGGGTCTGCGTTTGCTAATGATATCATTCTATGATTTTTTTCTCTCCCTTTGCTTTGTGTTTCCTTGTAAGTACAAGGTTGATATCTGCCTCTTAAAGGACTCCAATAGTTTGCAGAGCTAACCAGTTTTCTGTTTTTAAGATGTGGAAAATTTTGCCTACTGAATTCACTTGGTCTAAAGTATTTTCCCTAAGGGAATTCAAATTTTTTCCATTTGCTGGGGAAGGAGAGGGATACAGCGGGCCCTCACCTTCCGCTCGATGGGTGGCTGCCCGGGCTCCAGCCCATACCAGTTAACCAGAAGATGCCAGGCCATGGCTGGCAGCAGCACATAGTCCTCGCCTTCCACCAGCCGTTCCTTCAGACGCCAGGTTTCTTGGTCTGTGTGTGGGAAGGGGGTCAGGGACAAAGACATACAGATCTCAGAAACCAAAGGGGTAGGGGTAGGGGTGTGTGTGTGTGTGTGTGTGTGGATTATAGAGGAGATAGACTCGGAGGAAAAAAAACAAACAGATGGGACTGAAGGGAAATAAGAAGACTCAAATCAGAAGAAAAAATGAAGGGTCTGAAAAGATGGCTGGACCATAAAGGAAGATCAGGAGGGCACCAGAAACAGGCCCAAGGAAGGCAAAAGGACCAGGGAGAAAAAGGACTATTGAATAGAAAGCTCTCTTTTCTAGGGTCAGCTTGCTGTTCTTCTACTCCTCTGCAGAGGCCCCTTTCTCTCCTCAAGATCCTTCTCATTGCTTGAAGTGTCTCCATTCTTCCAGTGGCCCTTCTGACTCTGGCCCCCTTCCCATCATGCACTTGGCTAGCCAATCTCACTCTTATACTTAGCTTCCACCTCCCTGACTGAGGTTCCTTCTGCCCTTGGGACCCAGAGTAGGGTTCCTGGCTTTGTACCTGCTTCTCCTCTCTTCTGGCCTATATGCCCTCTCCCAAGTCTTCCTTGTTCAACTGAGCAACGTTCAGCTCTAGAATCTTCAAAGGAAGAGAGGCAGGGAACTATCGGGCCAGAATGCTGTGGTGAGCTGTACCATTAAGGTGCCCTTTGCTGTGTCTGCTGTTTTGCTTTGGAATCAAGGGATACACGGGAACTAACGAAGATGGAAGGCAAAACGTCCCAATAAAACTGACTTTCCAAACAGATCAGCGGCTGTGGATACAAGCGCTTTATGGGTGGTCCCTCTTTTGTTCTTCACAACCATGTTGTAAAGGGCTCTCCCCATTTTACAGATAGGGGACTGAAGCCGACTCTTGCCCACAAAGTTTCCAAATGGCTCCTAAGGGACCTGAAAACTCCTTCCTGCCTCCCAGTCTTCCTAAAGCATATGTCTGCCCCTGTCACTCTGGTGTTAGAAAATGTTTCCTGTGGTTTTGAGGAGAAACCCAGAACTCCTCAGCCTGGGATGGAAAGCCCCCTGCTTAAACTTTTCAATTTACCTTTTCAAAACTATTTTGTATCTGTCTTCTCAGGATCAGCTACTCCAAGCATTCTGGCCCCTCCTGTGTACCCCCCTCCCAAGCTTTCAATATGCTTTCTTGGGTCTCGGCTTATTTTTAACTTCCTTCCTACAAAGAGGTTGAAGAGAGGGGCCTGTCACGACAGCTACCGCATGTGGCATTTACTGTGTGTCCAGTACTCTGCTAAGTGCTTTTTAGACCTTTATGACAATTCTGAGAGGAAGATACTGTTATCATCCCCATCTTACGAATAAGAAAACTCAGACAGAGATAAAATGACTTGCCTGGAATCAAGTTTTTCTGACTCCAGACTGGGCCCAATTGACTTTACCACCTCGTGGACACTGGCCCCACTGATATCCCACAGTGGGAAGGGGTGTGTGTGTCCCCTTTAGCAATTAAAACCTCTCGGAAAATACCCCAGGCATTCCCCCCATGGCCCGCTGCCAACTTTAGACAGCAGGCCAGGTCCCTCTAACTGTCCTAGGCCCCCAGCTAGCGCCTAAGCGGGAGGCAGGAGAAACTCAGTCTGAAGGGAGAGGGAGCTGGTGAGGGATGGGACACTGCGGCTCCGTTTGAGTCTGGGCCGACCTCGGTCTGCTCCCGAGATATTAACAGCTGTTACATCCTAGGGGGACTCAAAGGGAACGTAAACGAGCTTCTAAAATGCCTGGCCTGCCCCCTGCCCCCAGGGACACACAGAGAAAAAGTAAGGCAGGATTGGGTGCGGAAGCGTGACTCTGATGACCCGGGTAGGCCTCAGTACCTTCGAAGAGCTCCGCATTGTTGACAGGCCCCGGGAAGGCGCTAGAGTCCTGGTCTCCACCTCGGACATAGGCCTCCCACTGCTGGTACCAGTGTTGTTCCACCAGGAACCTGGGGGAGGGGCGGGAGGCGAGCAGAGCGGGAGGGGGAGGGGTCAGAGCCTGACGTGCTGCGCCCAGCCCCAGTTCGCCGTGCTCCTCTTTCTGTCAGCCAGGCGCCAGGCCCCAGCCCACCTCCCCCCTTCCCCTCCCCCCTCCTTCCCCAGCCCTTTATCCTCGCTCCTCTCCATTCCGCCGCCACCACCCCGCCTCGGCCCCTCCCCTTTCCCCCAAGGCCTCGGCCCCTCCCCTCGCCTCCCCCCCCCACCTCCTCCTTCCTCGACCGTGGCCGCGACTTCGGCCTCGGCCGTCCGGCCCTCCTCCCGTCTCCCGGTCCGGAGGCCCCCCGCCGCTCTCCCTCCTACCAGCCCCGCGGCCTCCAAACTCGCCCACCCCGCCCCAGGCCCGCTCGCCCCCGCCCCGCCCCCCGGCCCGGCCCCTCCCCGCCTGCAAACCAAACGGCCCGGCCCCTGGCTCCGGCCCGGACCCGCCCGGCGACCGGAACGGCCGGCCCTGGCCCCCGGGGCGCGCCCCCAGGCGGCGGAGGCAACCCGCGCGCCGGGCTAGGCCAGGGCCGCGGCCCGCGAACGGCCCGGCGGGGCGCGGGCCCGGGGCCCGGGGGCCCCGGGCGGGGCCCGAGCGGGCGCCGGGGCCGGCCGGCGGCGGGGCCCAGGCCCGGGCCCCTTGGGGGGGGCCCGGAGGGCCGGGGGGCCCTCTTGGCTCCGGGCGCCACCAGCCCCCGCCTGCAGGGCGGGGCCCCAGTGGGGCCGGACGGTGGGGCCGCGCCCCCCAGGCGCTGCTGGGCGTTGCGCGCCCGCCACCCCCCCCGCCAGTGCAGCCCGGGCCGCCCCCCCTCCGCGTCCGCAACCCCAGCCCAGGCTCCGCCCGGGCCTCCCGCCGGCAGCCTGGCTCCCCCCCCCCACCCCCCCCCCCGACGTCGAATCCGCCGAACGCCCCGGCCGCCCGCGTGTTGTGAGGGGCCGCTCGCTGGCCCGCGGCGTGGTTGGGCGCAGTCCCCTCCCTGCCCGCGCCAGACCCCCCGGGGCCGCACCCGCCAACGCTCCCGGGCCCTCGGCCCCCTCTTTGGGGGAGCCCTTTAATAAAAGTTCCCTCCGCGACCAGGGGACAGGGAGCCAAGCCCTCCCTTCCCGGCCCCGCGCCGGGGGGAAGAAGGCCCCCCCCCCCCCCGCCGGGGCCCGGCCCCCGGGCCGGGGGCAAACGGAGAAGGAACCGTCCAGGGCCCTCGGGCCCCAGCTCCCGGTGGTGGGAGCAACTCCCTCTCTCCTGCCCTGCCTTCCACTTCCCCATCCTCCCGAAGCCCGGTTCCCCCACCCGAAGGAGCGGGGTGGGGCGGGGAGGAGGGAGCAGGGGCGGACATGATTCGGGGGACACGAGAAGGGGGCCACAGGGAAAGGGCGGAGCCAGCCCGGCGGGATCCCAGACCTGGCCCTCTGGCACCTCCCGAGCCCCTAGCGGAGAGCTGCGGGAAAGAATTCCTCCCTCCCCGGCCCCGTGGTTCAGGAGCCCGGGTGGGAAGGGGGCGGGGAGGAGAGGAGGGGCTGGAGCCGGGCCAAGGTCCCAGCCTTCTGATTGGCCAGCAGCTGGGGAGGTGGGGGGACACTGATGAATAAATTGGGGGCTCAGGGGGGGGGCAGCCAGTTATTTGATTTACGGATATCATTCTTAAAAAATAAAACTCTTCAAAATTTTTTTTTTTTTCAAAATAACAAATTTTTTTTTTTAAAGGGGACATGGGTGGGAGGGGGGAGGCCTCCTTTCCCTAGCTCCCTCCTGGGGGCCAGGGGAGAGATGAGCACAGAAGGGAGGGTGTCAGTGGGGCCGCCGCCCCGAGCGAGGGGTTACCCCATGCGCCGACTGAGGGAAACAAAACAGACAGCAGACAAAGTGGAGGGGGGAAGAGTTTTAGCACCTTCCAAAGTCGGGTGGAGGAGGGGGGGGGGGGAGGCAGTGGCCAGGAGCAGGAAGTGGAGGGGGTGGGGGGCGGGAGGTGAGAGCTGTGCGGGAGGGGGGAGTTGGGGGGAAAGGAAGAGAAAAGGCAGGGAGAGAGATAGGTAGAGAGCAGGACTGGCTCCACTGCAGCCCTTCTCCCAGCGGCCTCCATGGGCCTCCGGAGGCTTCAGCCTCCAGCCAGTCACCAGCACCTTCTCAAAGCCAGCTGCCCCGAGGGCTTAGAACTCGGTGTCCACCACCCGGAAGGCTGGCCTGCCTGTGGGGGGAAGCAGAGAGCTATTGGGAAGAGTCAGCCGGCCCACAGCTGGAGGAGCCTAGGGGGTGGGAGCCACACCCACCCGAGTCTGTGAGGGAGGCTGCGCGAAGGCCGGTCTCCTTCTGTAACTGGATCTCCTTTAGTGCAAATATGGAAGTAGCTGCAGAAAGAGCAGAGGCCAAGAGGAATCATTGGAGTTTCCCGGCAGGCCCGGCCGACCCCGGATGCGTCCCCTCCCAACTAGCCCCAGCCCACTCACTGTCAGGGAGTTTATGAATTCTGGACCCCAAACTCTGGAAGAAGGGGTGTCTCATGGCGTCATCCGCAGAGATCCGATTCCGTCCTTCAAACTGACAACGAAGAGGCTCAGTCAACTGGCGCGCCGGCCGCTGCCCTGCTTCCCCTCCCCCTCCCCCATCCCCAAGCTGCTGGGCTTCCTTTCCTCTTGGGCTTCCCTTGGGACCCCAGTTCCAGGCAGCCCTCACCTGCAGGAGTCTGCCCAAGAGGTCCGCCCCATCGGTGTCCAGCCTGCAGCAGGAACAAAGAGAATCCTTGGTCCCAGGTCTCCCTCCTTTTCTCCTCGGTCTCCCCCCATCATCCCCACACCCCCCCCCCTGTTCTTACCGGGGTGCGTGGCTCAGTAGCGCCTCCGCTCGATATTTGGGGTAATCGTAGTTTTTGAACTCTTCGTTGGAGGAGATTCCCGGCCAAGTCTCTTCAGTGGGGGTCCCTGGAGGGAGGAGCCAAGGAAAGAAGAACCAGTCAGTGGAGGAGTCTGCCGAGTGCTGGGGGGGGGGGGGGGGCCACCCTTCCCCGGCCTCCACAGCCCTCACCCAGAATGCGAAAGATGAAATGCAACTGCTCCTCCACCGTCGAGCCGGGGAACAGGGGCCTGCCTGTGGCCATCTCGTAGAAAATGCAGCCCACGCCCCTACAGAGGGGGGGAGAAAAGGGGGGGGGCCTGAGGGGGGGGCCCGGGCGGCAAGGTGCCCAGCCAGCGAGGTGCCCGGCCCTCCTCTGTCCTTCCTCACCCATGGCCTCACCACATGTCTATCTGGGTGGAGTAGTCCGTGGAGCCCAGCAGGATGTCCGGAGGCCGGTACCACAGGGTCACCACCTCGTTGGAGTACGTTTTGGTTGGGATGGACTTGGCCCTGGCCAGGCCTGCGAGACATTAGAGTCTGGGTCAGTCGGGCACCGTGGGGTGAGATCCGGGGGGGTGGGGGGGACAGGTCGGGAAAGGAAGGGCGGCGAGAGGGTTAAGATCGAGGGTGCTGGGGACAAGGGGCCAAGGTCAGAGCCAGCCGTACCAAAGTCCGCTAGCTTGAGTTCCCCTCGCTCGTTGATCAGCAGGTTCTGGGGTTTGAGGTCACGGTGTAGCACCTTCTGTCGGTGACAGTAGGCCAGGCCCCGGAGCAGCTGAAACAAGAAGAGCTGGGGAACAACAAGAAGAGGCCATGAAGGCTGAGCCCTGAATGGCAAGGACAAGGGGTCAAGCCTCTCCCTCCCGCAGACCTTGACGTTGTGCACGTTAATGACGTTGCCACAGTCCTCCAGGTACTGCTTCAGGTCCTTGTCCTGACGGGGAGAGAGGAGACAACAGCCTGTGTTTTCCCGAACCCGGGCCGTGCTGCTCCCGAGCCCCGGGCCCCTGCTGTCTTACCAGGTACTCAAAGACCAAGGTCAGGGACTTGTCAGTATGAATGATGTCATGCAGGGTGACGATGTTGGCGTGTTTCAGGTCCTTCAGCAGAGATACTGCGAGGGAGACACGAGGGGAAGGCCACATGAGGGCGGGGATCGGCCCGGGGTTCGAGGGCCTTGGGACTGCAATGACGTGTTCCCTCCCGTCCTCCTCGTCCCTCCCCAGCACCTTCTCGAATGGCGGTGCAGGGGGCACCCTCCTCATGCTCCAGTCGGATCTCCTTCAGGGCAACCAGGTTGTCTGTCAACTTGCTCTTCCCCTTATATACAGTGGCATAGGTACCCTGGGGACCGGGGGAGGGGCGCAGTCAGGCCTGGGACCCAGATTCACCAAGATTCTACCTGCCCCTCCCACCCCCCCCACCCCGCCCCATCTGCTCACCTCTCCCAGTTTGTCCAGCTTCACATACGTCTCCAGCTTGCCAAAGCCAATCTCAGACTACAGAGAAAAGGCAAGGGGTCAGTGGCAGCAAACGCAAAGGGGCCCGGGGACCGAGGGAAGGGACGGTGGCAACGGGGAACAAGACCGAGACGGGACCAGCACCCACAGAGGCCAAGGATTCCTGGCGAGCGGCTCCTCACCAGGGAGACCCGGCGGAGGCGCCGGCTCAGGGGCTTGTCAAAGAGCGGGCTATTGAGGGTCAGCTTCTCCAGATAGCCCTCAGGCAGCCGGATGTCGGCAGGTAGGGAGAGGCGCTTGTTGATGTCCTGAGATTCAAGAGGCAGAAAAGGGGGTCAGTCTCTGCTAGGGACAGGAGGGGGGCAAACAAAACAGACGGAGCTGAGAGGACAGTTCGGGCACCTAGCAATCGGAGAAGCAGGCACGTCGGCGGGTGGCCGGCGGGAGGACGCCCCACGTGCGGTCAGGCCGGAGAACGGCCAGACTCTGGAAACCTCCGGGACGGAACAAAGGACACAACTAAGAGCGGAAAAGGCAGAGGATCTGATCCGGTCCTATTCCTGCTCCCCATCTCCCACCGCCACTAGAGGTCTTCCGGCGACGGTGCCAAAAGACCCTCGTCGCTCGGATCCGAGCCGACCCGGCCAGCCTCCAGAGGCCCTCCCGGAACAGAGTCCGGGGCACAAGACGCCTTCAAACCGGAGGAAGACAACTCGGTCCTTTAAGAGTGGGGGAAAGCGAAGGGGCTTCGGAAGAGCTGCAAGTCAGGGAAGGCTCAGAGAAAGCCTGAAGGTCCCTATCTGAGGTGCTTCTCTCCAAAGAGATGCCAAGAATACGGAGAATCTGACAAATCGTGTGCTAGATCGTGGACGCGAAGCTCTGGTGCAGGGGCATGACCCTTCGGAGCCCCACGGGGCCAAAGGCTTCGGCCTAGACTCCCCGTCCGCTTTAGATGTGGCCAGTGAGATCTCCCCAAGGCGATCAGTGAACTCGTCCCAGAGTAAGGAGAGGGGAGAGCAAAGAGGTCACGACAGACCCAGGATCCAGGAGGGCCCGGCTGCCCCGCGCTCTGCTTAGGCGTGGACAGGGGGACGAGAGCACGGCCGAACAGAAGCGGCCGGCAAGATGGGAAGATTGAGCCAACCGGATGGAGCTGCCCCCGCCCCCCAGCTCGCCATCTCTGGCCAAGCCTACCTCGGTAGAGATCTTGCGGGCCGGATGGTTTCGCATTCGGACCCTCACGGGTGACTGCACCTCGTCGGAGGACGTGGCTGACGCCTGGTCGCTCTCCCCATCTGAACCAATCTTCAGATCTTCATGCACAATCTCTGGGGTGGAGTAGGGGTCGGCTCAGAAGCCAGAGACATCCCTCCTTTCCCTTCCACTTGCCCTTTTCCTCCTCCCCCCACCGTCCCTCACCCTCTATCACACGATGGCCTCAGAGGCCCTCAGACACTCGGTGCCCCAGAACCACTCTGGAGAGCCGGACCTCTGCATAAAGCACAGGCCTAGAACCAGGCTGGAAGTCAGAGGCCACAGACACGGCGGGCCAGGCCTCGGCCAGCCGAGCCGGGGGGGCGTATAGTCACCTAGTCTGGTGCCATGGTCCAGTGGGGAGCTGAGGCTGCGACTGGCCCGGGGCCGGCGGGCCGGCGGTGGTGGAGGCTGCCGGGGTGCCCGGGGGGTGGGGCCAAGGGCGGGCAAGCTCCTGGATGCTCGGGGGGGCAGGCGAACCGTGGGTAGCAGGCTGTGGGACGAGGGCAAGATGCCCTTCCTCCCACCGGGGCTAGGGCCTGGGCCATGGAGCAAAGCCAAAGGGAGGGTGGGTAACGGACAGGGAGGACACGTGGGAATAGCAGGAAGCACACAAGAAAGGAAGAAAAGGGAGAAAACAAATCACCCAAATCCGAAGGGAGCCGCCCAGCGAAAGGGAGACCCCAGCGGGCTCCCAGAAGCCCCTCAGGCCTGCCCTCACCGTTGTCACTGCAGTTACTGTCTTCGATGTTGATCTGCTCAGAGCCGCCAGTCTTCTCCGAGGGTCGGCTTCCCCGGAGTGTCATGGAGAGCTGCCGCTTGATCTTCTTCATTCGGTCCATGGTGACCTGGGGGAGGGGGCAGATTAAGTCCCTGCTCCCCAGGGCTTCCCTGGGGCAGGGTCTCTGAGGGCAGCAAGCCCACCTGGCTGGCGAGAGTCGGGTGGCCGGCCAAGGGCATGGGGCCTCCTACCTGTGTGCCGCCCTGCCCCATAGGCTGGCCAGGGGAGGAGCCCAGGGCCCCCCGACAGAGCTCATTGGGGGGAAGGGCAGGCTGGGCAGGGGGTTCGGCTTCTCCCGCATGCCCCGCAAGTCGGCCCCGGATGCGGCCGTAGAATGGTATGTTCCGTTGGCACCAGCCCCACATCCCCCCCAACTGCCAGGGGACGGAATGTTCCCACTGCCCCAGGGAATCACATGACCCTGGCAACGGTTGCCACGGGGACTAAATTGGACAGTCCCATAGGCCAGCTAAAGGGGGGGGAGGGAGGGGGAACTAGCTAGAGACCTCACTCCTGGGCCCAAGGGCTTTGGGGGCTCAGTTCCCCCCCCCTTCTTACTTGAATAGGGCAGCTTGTAGAATGACCTGTCTGTCCTCCCAGCTGCTGGGTAAGGAGATTCAATAATGAGCACGTGAGGGGTCCCCCACCCACCCCCAGAAAAACCAGGTGGGACAGGAGCTAGAGTTCCCTTCACTTTCTTCCCCAGGGTCTCCCTAGTGCAGTTCTAGGGTTCCTCCTTCCCGCCTGTGACTCCCCACAGAACAGCAGAGTGGCCCGGGGATGCAAGCTTTAAGGCCGAGCCTCAGCCTCACCGCCCCCCCCCCCATCCCAGGAAAGAAAGAGGGGTGTTCCTCTATCTCGGGCCTAGCCCTGGTTGCAGGGAGAGGCCCTGGCTGACTCAGCAGCTATAAATATCTCAGCAAAGGCTGGCAGGGGGGCCTAGGCCTGGGCCTTGGCAGGGAAGGGAGAGGATCTGCAGGGCTGAGACCATCGAGAGGCTTCAGGACTAGGGCCCGGGTACTGGCGGGGAAGGGGCAGAGGAGATCTTGGGAAAGGGAAGGGAAGGACGTTCGGGAAGACCTCAGGATTCTCTGTGTGCCCAATGTATCAGCTGCCCGGTCTTGGCCCCAGATGGTCCGAGGCCCCAGAGGAGAAATGCAGCCAAGCGGGATGTCTGAGGTACCAGCTGCTTGGGGAAAAGTAAGGAAAGGGAGGGCAGGAGGCCAAGCCAGAGAGCTGCCCTATTCCTGGGAAAGCTGGGCCAGCTAAGGCCTTGGGGCAAAGGGGCAGCCATTCCCAGCAGAGAGCCACTGATTATTCAGTGTCCCCTCTTCCTAATGAAGCTTTTACAGGTTCAAGTTCACTTGAGCCTCATGTTACAGATTAGGGACCAGGGAGTCAGAGGTTCCAATTTCACGGTTACGTGGCAAATGTCACGAGTGGGACTCCAAACCAGGGCTTCCTGCGGCACTTAGGTTTCAGAGTTAGCCCCCACCGTCTCCTCTATTGCCCCGATTACTTTGCAAAGTGGAGGTTGCAACCTTGTCCCTTGCCCCAGGAGTCAGGTTCCCACAGGGTCTGAGCAATCACCGTCCTCTGCTTTCCCTCTCAGCCAGCCAAGAGCCCTGAGAAATGGGGGGGGGGGGGCCCTCCGGCCTAGGAATGACAGGAGCTAAGGAAACGGTCGACGGCCTGCCGAGGGGAAGGCTGCGAGGGAGGGACTTTTATGTCTAGGATGCAGAAGAATTTCTGGAGCTTGCTGGAAAGGTCCTGACTACCCAAAATATCTAAGAACGGAACCAAGGTCATACGGTGGGCTAGCAGCTGGGACTTCTGATGTCCACCTGACCGTCTGCTTCTCAGCAGGGAGAGGAGCCCTTGAATTTCCAGAGGCTGCTGGAAGAAGCTCTTATGTAGAAGGGAGCTCGTGGGACCCAGGGGATGGCCAGGGAGCTTCTCTAGGCAGTCAGGTGCTGTACCCTGGGTGAGCTGCACCCTCCATTTGCCTCAGTTTCCTCCATCAAAAAATGGGAATGATAGCATCTACTTCCCATGATGGTTGTGGGGATTAAAGGACAATCCATATAAAAGCTTTTTGACTAAATTGTAGAAATGCATGTTATGATGACAGTGACAGAACACTTTTAAAGGAACGGGGAGGGGGTGTAGTTTTATAGGGAAGCACTTCAGAATTACCCAAGAATCTCATTCCAGGGGAGGGGAGGAGCCTCCTATTCCCGTTAGGGGCCATGTTACTGAGGCTGGGCTTTTTTCCCCCCAGAGGGTGGGGAAGGAAGAAGCAGAGAATCCTGGCGAGTCTTGGGGGAGGAGAAAGGAAGGAGACCTTGAAGAATTGGGGATCACGGAATTAGGGTTGGAAAGGCCCTTCAGCATCACTTAGCTCAATCTCACTTCACAGAGGAGGCAAGGGAAGCTCCAATTGACTTGCCCAAGGTCACACAGGTAGGAAACGGCAGAGCCAGCATTTAAGGCAAAGTCATCGCACTGGAACAAGCCCTGCATGCACCACACTGCCTCTTGTTCTTGGGGAGCCTGGGGAACCCCGAGGAACCGATTGCTGAGGACCGGAGGGCTAGAGATCACTCATTCCCTCCCCCCACCCCCACAGGATCTTGGGGTGCTAGGTAGACAGCGGACCAGGGCAGGGGGCTGGAGGTGGCTCTAGAAGGCAGGGCTGGGGTGGGAAGAGTGGAGGGCAGAGTTCCAAGGTGGCCACACCCCCCCCCTTTTTCCCCAGGCCCCAGTGCATTGTAGGAAACTCCCAAGCTCGCATCCTCTGGCCTGGGCTCCCTCCCTTTGGGGGAAAAAAGGAGGGGGGGCGGCGGGGGAGGGGTAGGCGCTTACCGGAGGCAGCGGGGGTGGGGACGCGGGCTGGGGCGCGGGGGCGCGGGGGGCCTCAGTGCTCCGGGCCCGGCGCGGTGGCGGCTGCGGCGGCGGCTGCGGCGGCGACGGCCCCCTGGGCTCCGTGGGCGGAGGCTCCGGGCAGGCCCCGGAGGCGGCGGCGGCGGCGGCCCCGGCGGCGGCGGCGGCGGCGGCGGCGCGGGAGGTCCCAGTAGTCGTCGGCCATGGCGGCTGGGCTCGACCCGCCCGCGTCGTCCCGCTCAGCCGCCCATGGGCCTGGCCGCCGCCGCGGAGCCCCAGGAGCGAGATCCCGATCGCGCCGCGCCGCGCCCTGCGCCCTCGCCTGGGCCGGTCGCTCTGCCTGGCGCGGTCCCTGTCCCGGCTTCGAGTCCGGGTCCCCGCAGCCGCCCAAGCAGCGGCGGCTCAGGCACCTGCGCACAAGGCCCCGCCTCGGGGCCAGGAGGAGGAGGAGGAGCCCGGAACGTCCCACAGGCTCGACCTCCGGGAGGGGGGAAAGCGGGGACGGGAAGAGCTCGGCTTCGAGCCGAGGCCCTGTCGCGCCGAGCCGCGGGGCCCCCGGGAGTAAAAGGGAAAGCCCTCTGAGCAGACTTGGTACAGTCCCAGGTGTCGGCGGGGGCGGCTCGGGCCGGGCCACGAACGGCGGCGGATGGGGAGGAAGGTTGAAAGAGGAGAAGACGGGATTTATTCGGGGGCGGTGTCAGTCGACCAGCAATCTCTCAGACCGCCCAGGAGAGCTTAAGAAAGTCAGGCGACAGCAACGGCCGGTTCCCAGGCGTTCCCCCGGCCCGAACCAGAGACACAGGACCTGAGCTGACAGCTCCTCCCCGCTGCCCCAGATTGGTACGTCCTTCCTCCGGGCTCTCTTCACCCTGGCTCCTCCCCGAGGGAGGGGCCCGTCCCCTCCCAGGAGCCGATTGGCCAGAGACTCCTTTACCCACCTCCTGCGATCTCGCCCCCCTAGGTGCACAGTTCCCGGTTTGGCCCTGCCCTCCTTCTTCCCACCCCGCCCCCTTCAGTCCCGGGCCAGGTTCCATCTGCCGACCCCGCCCCCGAATCCCGGCTGGGCCCTCGGGCGACAGTCGCACCGGGGTCTCTGAAGCTTGCCCTCTCTGCCATCGCTTTTACGGCGCTGCCGCCGCAAGGCTGGCTACCCGGACCTTGGGCTCGCCAGCGACCGCCGCCTCTTACCGGCGGTGGGCAGGGGCCGGGAGGGTGTATGTGCAAGTTTCACTTTCGTTCCTTTGGATTCTGCCTCTCTCACGGGCTGATTGGCATCCTAAAGGCCTTCCGAGTGGCTTTTCTCCCTGCTCAGCGGCCGCTCCTGAGGGGCTTCCCAGTCTGCCAGCAAACTTGCCTTTCCAGCCTTTCTCAGGGCTCGACGATGTTCCATTCCATACCATATTTAGCCATTCTCTAAGAGTTTCCAGATTTGGGCGATCACCAGGAAAAGATGCCCAAGTAGCTTTGGACGTGTGGGTTCTTTTCCTCTTTTGCGGGCTTAAGCCCGACAGTGGCCCGACTGGGTCAGAGGCCTTGCACGGATAGAAAACCCATAAAGTACTCCGCAATATGGCCTGGAGTCTGCCAGAAACAATGTGCTTGAGTATAGAGCCAATGCTTTTCCACCTTGGAGAGAGACAGGTCCCAAATGACATAGTTTTCCATGCCCTCTGACATGACTGCCCCTGCCCCGAGATTCATGGGAATCTTGAGCAAAGAAAAGATACTCAAATAGAGTTCGGGGCTTACCATCCAGAATAGTCACCGTCCAGTTTCTTCCTATGATCAATCCCTTTTTTTTAAATAAAGGTTTTTATTTTCGATACACACGCACAATTTTCAACACCCACCCCTGCAAAACCTTGTGTTCCAGATTTTTTTCTCCCGCCCTCCCTTCTGCCCCTCCCCTAGACGGCGAGTAATCTAATATATGTTAAACACGGGCAATTCTTCTATGCCTATTATTCACAATTATATGATCAAGAACATAAGCTTGACTTTCCAAAGAAAAGACTGTCCTTAAGAAGGCTCTGGCACCAATCAGTTCACTTGGAGGAAGACAGTGAATGATTCCATCTAAACAAGAGTTCAGTTTGCTTGTCACTCTTCCTCCATTTCAAAGGAAGACTTTGTTACCATTTTCCCAAAGGAAAAAGGTAGGAAAGGGTTGGGACTAGAGAAAATTTTTTTTTATATTTCTGGAGAAATGGAAAAAAAAGGAGATTTTAAAAATATTTTATTTTATTATAGCTTTTTATTTGCAAAACATATGCATGGGTAATTTGTCAACATCGACCCTTGCGAAACCTGTTCCAAATTTTCCTCACTTTCCCCCCACTCTCTCCCCTAGATGGCAGGTAGTCCAATACATGTTAAATATGTTAAAATATATGTTAAATCCAATATATATATATATATTTATACAGTTATCTTGCTGCACAAGAAAAATCAGATCTAGAAAAATAAAACCTGAGAAGGAAAATAAAAATGCAAGCAAACAATAATAGAAAGAATGAGAATGCTATATTGTGGTCCACACTCAGCTCCCATGGTCTTCTCTCTGGGGGTAGATGGCTCTCTTCATTACTGAACAGTTGGAACTAGTTTAAAACAATCTCATTGTCAAAGAGAGCCACATGCATCAGAATTGATTATCGGATGGTCTTTTTGTTGCCGGGTACAATGATCTCCTGGTTCTGCTCATTTCACCCAGCATCAATTCATGTAAATCTCTCCAGGCCTCTCTAAACTCATCCTCCTGATAGTTTGTTACAGAACAATAAAATTCACACACCTTCACTTATTCAGCCCTTCTCTACTTGATAGGCCTCCACTCAGTTTCCAGTTTCTTGCCACTACAAAAATGACTGCCACATTTTTGCACATGTGGGTCCCTTTCCCTCAAAAAAAAAAAAAAAAAAAAAAAAAAGATTTCAAAATATATTTCCACAACAGTGACTTTTGGGGCATAATTCCAAATTGCTTTCCAGAATTGCCCGACCAATTCCCGATCATACCAACGGTTCATTAGTATACCTGTTTTCCCACAGTTCCTCCACTGTTTATCCTTTTCCTCATTTGTGACCTTTATCAGTCAGCTGTGAAGAACTTCAATATTGTTTTTTTCCAGACAAAAATGATTTAAATGAGTTAAATTGAAGAAGGCTGAAACTCTGAATCAATGGCTCTATTAGCATATATTTGGATGATGGCTTTCCTCACAATTGGTGCTTGCTGAATGTTTGGTAGTGAGATAATCATAGGCAAGGATTGGCGGGCAGGAGGAGAGAGGCCGGAGGCACTTGGAGGCAAGACAAGAAGAAGGAAAGAGGCTGGAGACTCCGGACTCCAGAATCCAGGATACACCTTTGGCAAACCGAGTGGCAGCTTGCCTGCCGCCTTCACTTCTTCCCCTAAAGACCAAGGACTTTGATTGATCCTGACTTTGGCTGACCCTGAGGCCCTCCAGAGAGCTAGCCCATACTCTACATTAAACAATATGGTTTCATCTTTGCATCATTTACAATGCTAGCCAAGTCAGTATCTTAGCCAGTTTAGTACTTTTAAAAAGAAAAAAAACACCTCAATTTTGATTAAGAAAAGCAACATCAGTGAGCTATGTTAAAGATCAAATATAATAGTCCATGCAGCCACATGGAAAATAATTTCTGCTACTTTGTTACTACACAGGTAGTGGATTCTACCAGCTAAAGCTTACCGATACACTATTTTATGCATGGTGGGTTACTTCTATTATTTCACGAGATATTAATAATACTTTCTTGAGTCATCTGTGTTCACTGATCGGAATAAATTACAGCATCTGAGATGATTTCCATTAATCACAGACAAGCCAGGATGTGTGAGTAAGGTAATACAAAGATACAAACAGTATCCGGTCTCATTTAAATATGCTTATCAGTAATCCAGCAGGAGGTTTCAGGAATTCTTTTTGAGTTTAAAAAACACCAAAATGTGTAATACCGAAAAGAAAAAAAAAAAAGACATTCTACATGAAATACTCAAGATCTTAGGACAAAAAAGGGCCTACACCAGAAAATGTCAGCATGACATCACTTACAGTCTTTCCCATAAAGCTCCCAGGAAAGTTGGTTATTTCTTCAATTCTTGTAAACAATTCGGTTTGCACTTGCCCCCAAACTCTAGCAACTCCACAAAAATTACTGTAGTAACTAATGATTCTTCACTAAATTTCAAATTTTCTCCGTGAAGTGCATATATTACCATTTAAAAAGTAAACTGCTTGTTTCTACTGGGCCTGTATTTCAAACAGATCATAAAAAAGGAAAAGGACCCACATATGCAAAAATGTTTGTGGCAGCCCTTTCTGGAGTGGTGAGGAACTGAAAACTGAGTGGATGCCCATCAGTTGGGGAATGGCTGAATAAAGTATGGTATATGAATGCTATGGAATACTATGGTTCTGTAAGAAATGACCAACAGGATGATTTCACAGAGGCTTGGAGAGACTGACAGGAACTAATGGTAAGTGAAATGAGCAGAACCAGGAGATCATTGTACACGGCAACAAGATTATAGGATGATCAATTCTGATGGGTGTGGCTTTCTTCAACAATGAGATGGTTCAAAACAGTTCCAATTGTTCAGTGATGAAGAGAACCATCTGCACCAGAGAGAAGATGGTGGGAACTGAGTGTGGACCACGGGAACTGAGTGAGGACCACAACATAGCATTTTTACTCTTTTTGTTGTTGTTCGCTTGCATTTTGTTTTGTTTCTCCTTTTTTCCCTTTTTGAGCTGATTTTTCTTGTACAGAAAGATAATTCTGGAAATATGTATGGAAGAATTGCACATGTTTAACATATATTGGCTCACTTGCCATCTAGGGGAGGGGGTGAGAGGAAGGGAGGGAGGGAAATTGGAACACGGGGTCTTGTAGGGGTGAATGTTGGAAGTTATCCATGTATATATTTTGAAAATAAAAAGCTTTAGTTAAAAAAAAGAAATTCATTATAATCACAATATTTTTGTACTCCATATAAAATAGTTCTCTACTTTTCTAATGTAGAGAATTTCCTCCTTTAAAGCTAGCGATAAAAATTGGACTATAAAAATAAAAGTCTTATCTTAATTTAAAATATAAAAATTAAACTGCTTTGCTAAGGAAAAGCCAGCTAGTGTGGTTATTGGAGACAATTATTGGGGGCCAGTTACATTTGAATACTTATATGTACCTCTTAACCTACCAATATGTCTGAAATTGTAAAATTATAAAATATTTTCTACCTCTACCTATCACCCAATTCGTGTTAAGTCATTTTGCCACAAAAATGTTTTTCAGTTTTGTCATCTTTTTTTTTTTAACTTGGAAAAAAAATCTTATTTTTTAAATCGAATGTTCCAGGGAGCTATTGAATTGAGGTTCCAATAAATTGATTGAATGGTCTGGGGTATAAACGGAATTAAAATGACACAGAAGGAATGGTGACTGTTACGGCACTTCAATAACAAGCTTAGAAAGCAATTTTAAGTCTGAAAACTTGAACTAAAATGGTGTGCAGAAATGGACTATCCATAGAACTTTTATTCCATACCGCAATTTTTATAATCTATATGTGTTCATAAAAAAGACCAATGGGAATCAAAATACATTTTACAGCCTCTTGCTCCCCAGGCAGGATTTTTTTTTAAATTTACACAATTTACATCCAAAATACCATTTACCTTCCTAGTGTTCTCTTTTTTTTTAAATATAGCTTTTTATTTACGAGTTCTATGCAGGGGTAATTTTTCAGCATTGACAATTGCCAAACCTTTTCTTCCACTTTTTCCCCTCCTTCCCCCCACCCCTCCCCTAAATGGCAGGATGACCAATAGATGTTAAATATGTTAAAGTATAAGTTTAATACTATATAAGTATCCATGTCCTAACCGTTATTTTGCTGCACAAAAAGAATCGGACTCTGAAATAGTGTACAATTAGCCTGTGAAGGAAATCCAAAATGCGGGTGGACAAAAATAGAGGGATTGGGAATTCTATGTAGTGGTTCATAGTCATCTCCCAGAGTTCTTTCTCTGGGTGTAGCTGGTTCAATTCATTACTGTTCTCTTATAGCTGATCTGGTTCATCTCCTTGCTGAGGATGGCCAGGTCCATCAGAATTGATCATCATATAGTATTGTTGTTGAAGTGTATAATGATCTCCCGGTCCTGCTCATTTCCCTCAGCATCACTTCGTGTCAGTCTCTCCAGGCCTTTCTGAAATCATCCTGTTGGTCATTTCCTACCGAACAACAATATTCCATAACATTCATATACCACAATTTACTCAGCCATTCTCCAATGGATGGGCAGCCACTCAGTTTCCAGTTTCTGGCCACTACAAAGAGGGCTGCCACAAACATTCGTGCACATACAGGTCCCTTTCCCTCCTTTAAGATCTCTTTGGGATATAAGCCCAGTAGAAACACTGCTGGATCAAAGGGGATGCACAGCTTGGTAACTTTTTGAGCACAGTTCCAAATCGCTTTCCAGAATGGTTGGATGTATTCACAACTCCACCAACAATATATCAGTGTCCCTGTTTTCCCACATCCCCTCCAACATTCCGCATTATCTTTGCCTGTCATTCTAGCCAGTCTGACAGGTGTGTAGTGGTATCTCAGAGTTGTCTTAATTTGCATTTCTCTGATTAATAATGACTTGGAGCATCTTTTCATATGGCTAGAGACAGTTTCAATTTCTTCATCTGAGAATTGTCTGTTCATATCCTTTGAACATTTATCAATTCCTTCCTATTATTCTTGTGAGGGAATAGATTTATGATTTTGTTGTTGATAATATTCAGTCATGTCTGACTATCTATGATCCCATTGGGTATTTTCTGGGCAAAGCTAGTGGAGTGTTTTGCTATTTCCTTCTCCAGCTCATTTTACAGATGAGGAAATTGAGGCAAACAAGGGTAAATGACTTGCCCAGAGTCACAAAACTAGGAAATGTTTGAGTTCAGATTTGAACTCAGAAAGATGAGGTCAGGGCACTTTGTCTACTGCAGCACCACCTAAGTGCCCTATTTATGAGTTAAACACTTCATAAAACTTGCGTCTATATTTCTGAACTCAAGTTCAAAAAGTAGTTCCTATCGTTTTTCTTAAGCTGAGATGCCAAAATCCATAGGAATTGGCTACTGTTTCCTTTTAGAAATAATAAGGGGGCAGCTAGGTGGTGCAGTGGATAGAGCCCCAGTACCAAATCTGGTCTCAGACACTTCACACTTCCTAGCTGTGTGACCCTGGGCAAGTCACTTAACCCTGATTGTCTCAGGGAAAAAAAACATACTAAGGACATTTCTGTAATTTATGAAGTGGTGCTTGTGGCTATACTTACCTAAAATAGAGAGGGTTAGCACAATTGTTTTAGTCTGTAGTAAAAGAAGGAAATCTAACTACAAGACAATATATACCAATCAAAGTATAGTTGAAATAGTGGATGGTCATGGAATACTATGCCACAATGGAATCCAAATCGACTTTTAGTTCCTCACCTTGTTATCTGAACTTGCTCTCTCCGATAAAAGCTTTGTATTTCTAGCCAAAGGAATTGAACCCGTGGTAATACAGAGGGCTTTTCCATTTGGTGAAAGAGGAACGGGTTTTTGGAGGTTGCCGTTAAAGTGTCCAATTTAATTTTGTACAGTCTTTCACTAGCTTTTCTGGGGACTGGTGCACAGGCTTTCTGGCCTGGAGATGGAGTTTGGAAATGTTGTTGCACTTGAGTCACAAGAAGTCGACTAGCTATTTGTCTCTAGTTCTCAGGAGGCACGTTGCACGTTACCGCGTGGGATGCGTGGCCTTGTGTTCTTGGGATTTTCTTCCTTGGGCTGATCTTTGGGTTTAGATCTTTGCACTGTTGTGTTATTACACTCCTGTATTCCTCAGTTCCAGCTCTTGTTCCAAACCATGGATTTTCAGGTCACTGCTTGGCCACCTCCCTCTTCATATGTTGAGACTCAGCACATCCTCCCAGAACTGGAGGAATTGTACTCCTACGTCTTGAGCTGTTCATCGAATATTTTCAGAGTCGGAATTGAGCAAAGATTCCCATTATCCCATTTGCTTTTGTAAATGCTCTCCGTCCATGCAGACCTCTGGAGAAGCACTCTAGGCCTTATTTACTAATGAGGAAACTCACCCCATTTGTAATGGGCTGAAGCTGAGCAGACGCGCCGAGGCCCGAGCACATAAGGCTAATTACCAATTGGCCAATACTCTGTTAGTATATGCTCGGAGCAAGAATGGCCCTGCCCACTCTCTGTGCAAGTTTGATCTGTTGTACAGGAGATTGGGTAGAGGATTTAGGGGTTGGAGTGTGAGAGCCAGACGCACAGCTGGCGGGCTTCCTGTCCCCATTGCTCTCTCTTGGTGTAGCCATCCCCCTTCACCTCCACAAAGAATACAGATCAAGGACTTTCGCTTATCCTGACTCCGGTTGATTTTAAAATACCCTGGATGCTAAACACTGTCATCACACCCATTGAATTGGTTTCTTCCTCTAATCAGGTTTTCAGAAGCTTTGCTTCCAGAAATCGCATTCTTTTCTTCAAGAGGGGATTCTCCTCCTCTGAATCCTTAAGTCTCTTATGGATGTGCAGTGACAAAGGCAAACTCTGAAGTTGTAGAGAGTGATAGAGAGTGATGCCGTTTTCCCTCTCGAGTTCAGAATACAGATGTCATCTATTGGTAGGTTCATGATGGAGCTCCTTGGCACTTTTGCTGACCAGAGAACATCCTGGGTCAGTGGGGTCACCCCGGGCTTCTGGCTTTCTTAGGAAAGCTCCAGTATCTGTAGTGCTGCCTTGTGCCAGACATTCACATTTTTCTATTAGTGATTTGAGGAGCAAAGTTATAAAAGGGTTTTTTAAAAAAATAGCTTATTATTGACAAAGCATAGGCATGGGTAGTTTTTCAACACTGACCCTTGTAAAAAACAAACAAACAAAACTTCCGTTCCAATTTTCCTCTCCTTCCCCCCACCCCCTCCCCTAGATGGCAGACAGTCCCATACATGTTATATATGTTAAATACAATATATGTATATATATTTATACAGTTCTCTTGCTGGACAAGAAAGATCGGCTTTAGAAAGAAGGTAAAAATAACCCGGGAAGAAAAATAAAAATGCAAGAGGACGATAACAGAAGGAGTGGAAATGCTATGTTGTGGTCCACGCGAAGAGTTTGTTTTTGATGATCATACTTCTTTCCATTCCAAAATGGAGACCTACTTGGGCATTTGCTTAGACCAGTGGTTCCCATGTAGTGGTTTCTGATGCCGAGCTAAGGTGTTCACGCTAAAAAATTCATTAATGGCCCCGTAAGCAGCAAATAAACGCCCAAGTTATGTTACAAATATAGGTCAAAGAGTATGGGTAGTTTTACAGCCCTTTGGGCATAGTTCCAAATGATTCTCCAGAATGATTGGATCCGTTCACAGCCCCAGCGATAGTGCATTAATGTCTCATTTCCCATCATCTCCCCCGTTTGTCATTTTCCTTTTCTGTCCTATTAGCCAATCTGAGGGTAGGAGGTACTTCTTCAGAATTGTTTTAATTTGCATTTCTCCAATCAACAGTGAGGCAGAACATTTTTTTCATACAGCTGTAGACAGCTTTGAATACTTTTAAAAAATAAGAGCTTTTTATTTTCAAAATAGATGCAAAGAAGTTTGCAACATTTACCCTTGCAAAACCTTGTATTTCAAATTTTTCTCCCTCCTTTCCCCCACCCCCATCCTCTTTTATGTATAATATTTACCTCATATTACCTCTTCCTTTCCCTTTCTCCCAGTACATTCCTCTTCCATGCCTTAATTGTATTTTTTTCAGATGTCATGCTTTCACATTCAAATCCACCTGTGCCCTCTGCCTAAATATCCTCCTTCTAACCGCCCTAATCATGAGAAAGTTCTCATGAGTTACAACTATCATCTTCCCATGTAGGAATGTAAACAGTTTAACCTTATTAAGTTCTGTATGATTTCCCTTTCCTGTTTCTCTTATTATGCTTTTCTAGAGTCTTGTATTTGAAAGTCAATTTTTCTATTCAGCTCTGGTCTTTTCATCAAGAATCCTTAAAAAAAGGACTCAAGAGTTATTTATTTCATTGCATGTCCATCTCCGCTGCCCCCCCCCCCCCAAGGATTCTGTTTAGGTTTTCTGGGTAGGTGATTCTTGGTTGTTATCCTAGCTTCTTTGCTCTCTGGAATATCATATTCAAAGCACTCCGATCCTTTACTATAAAAGCTGCTAAGTCTTGTGTTAGCCCGACTGTGGTTCCCACTATGCTTAATTTTTTTTTCCTTTCTGGCTGTTTGCAGTATTTTCTCCTTCATTTGAGAGTTCTGGAATTTGGCTATAATATTCTTGGAAGTTTTCATTTGGGGATTTTTTTCAAGAGATAATCAATGGATTCTTTCAATGACCTGGCTCAGCCTGCCCTAAATTGTGCTCTTCTCCTTCCTTGATGCAACAGACCTTTAATGACTGGTTTTCCTTGACTGGAAAATTCTTCTGCTCCATCTTTTTGTGGGTTCTGCTGATACAGAATTTATTTAGTGTCAGTAAAGACATTTAGAGGGGTTTTAAGGGAGAGCTTGGACAAGTGTCACCCCATCATCTTGGTTCTGTCATCACATTTATCATTTAACACAGTGCTCATCAGTAGTAAGGAGAAAAGTAAATATTTGTATTGTAACTATTTTTAAATTCAAATGTTTTATATTTTATTTTTTCTAATTACATGTAAAATTTTTTTTAACATTCTTTTTAAAAATTTTGACTTCCTGAAAGGGACCCACATGTGCAAAAAATGTTCGTGGCAGCCCTTTTTGTAGTGGCTGGAAACTGGAAACTGAGTGGATGCCCATCCATTGGAGAATGGCTGAATAAATTATGGTATATGAATGTTATGGAATATTATTGTTCTGTAAGAAACGACCAGGAGGATGATTTTAGAAAGGTCTGCAGAGACTTACATGAACTGATGCTGAGTGAAATGAGCAGAAGCAAGAGATCATTGTACACAACAGCATCAATATTATACAGCGATCAATTCTGATGAACATAACTCTTTCCAACAATGAGATGATTGATGGCAGTTCCAATGATCTTGTGATGAAGAGAGCCATCTACATCCAGAGAGAGGACTGTGGAGATTGAGTGTGGATCACAACATAACATTCTTACTCTTTTTGTTGTTGTTCACTTGCATTTTGTTTTCTTACTCATTTTCTTTTTCTTTTTTTTGATCTGATTTCTCTTGTGCAGCAAGAGAATTGTATAAATATGTTTATACATATTGGATTTAATATATATTTTAACATGCTCAACATATATTGAATTGCTTGCCATCTAGGGGAGGGGGTGGGGAGAATGAGGAGAAAATCTGAAACACAAGGCTATGCAAGGGTCGATGTTGTCAAATTATCCTGCATATGTTTTGAAAATAAAAAGCTTTGTTAAAAAATAATAAATAAATAAATTTCTTAACTCCCCCCCAAATAAAAATTAAAATTAAAAATTTGCCTTCCAAATTCTCTCCCTCCTATCCCCTCCTTGAGAAGGCACACAGTTTGATATAGATTCTACATGTACAGTCACACAAAGTATATTTCCAAGTTAGTCATGTTACAAAAGAAAACACAAACAAGCAAAAACCAACCCAAGAAAAATAAAGACAATTTTTAAAAGTATTCTTTGATCTGTATGCAGATGCCATTAGTTCTTTCTGTAGAAGAGGAGAGCATTTTTCATCATAAATCCCTCAAAATATGTCATCATATTGTTGAGAATAGCAAAATCATTCACAGTTGATCATCAAATATTGCTTTTACTGTATGCAATGTTCTCCTGGTTCTGCTCACTTCACTATGCATCAGTTCATGTAAGTCCAGGTTTTTTTTTTTTTTAAAGAATTCTGTTTGCCATTTTTATAGTATTACATCACAATCATATATTTTAACTTTTTCAGCTATTCCCCAATTGATGGACATCCTCTCAAAAAAGAACTGCTATACAGGGTCTACGGGGCCTGTATCCCAAAGAGGGATCTCAAAGGGAAAAGGACTCACATGTGCAAAAATGTTTGTGGTAGCCATTTTTGTAATGGCAAGGAACTAGAAACCGAGTGGAGGCCCATCAGTGGGAGAATGGTTGAATAAGTGATGGTATACGAATGTATGGAATATTATTGTTCTGTAAGAAACGATTGGCAGGATGGTTTCAGAAAGGCCCGGAGAGTCTTACATGAACTGATGCTGAAGGGAAGTGGGTAGAAAACTTCTAGAACCAAGAAAACATTGTACACTGCAACAGCAAGATAATACAATGATCAACAATGTATTAATTCAGGCTAGTTCCAATAGACTCGTGATGGAGAGAGCCATCTGCATCCAGAGAGAGTTCTGTGGGGACTATGTGAATCGCAAAATAGTATTTTCACTTTTTTTGTTGTTGTTGTTTGCTTGCATTTTATTTTCTTTGTCATTTTTTTCTTTTTGATCGGATTTTTCTTGTGCAGCACGATAATTGTGGAAATATGTATAGAAGAATGGCCCATGTTTAGCCTATATTGGATTACTTGCCATCTAGGGGAGGAATAAAAAAGATTTAGAACACAAGGTTTTTCAAGGGTGAATGACGAAAACTATACATATATTTTGAAAATAAAAAGCTTTAAAATAAAAAATAAATCTTAAAAAAAGAACTGCTATAAATATCTTTCCACTTCATAGTATTTTTTTTCTAATTACAAGTAAAGATAGTTTTCAACATTGGTTTTTATCATTTGTCGAGCTCCAAATTTTTCTCCTTCTCTCACTTCCCTCCTCCCCAACACAGCAAGCAACCCAAAATAGGCTATATATGTATAGTTATGCTAAACACATTTCCATATTAGTCATGTTGTGAAAGAAGAATCAGAACAATCTCTATGGATGTGGATGGTATTTTTTATAACAAGTCTTTTGAAATTGTCTTGGATCGCTGTATTGCTGAGGAAAACTAAATCGATCATAGTTGACCATCACAAGATGTTGCTGTCACTGTGTACAATGTTCTCCTGAGTCTGCTCACTTCATTCAGCACCAGTTCATGTCTTTCCAAGTATTTTTGAAACCATCCCACTCATCATTTCTTATAGCACAATAGTATTCCATCATAATCATATACCACAATGTATCCAGCCATTCCCCCAATTGATGGGCATCCCCTCGATTTCCAATTCTTTGCCACCACAAAAAAAAATCTTCTATAAATATTTTTGCACATATGGGTCCTTTTCCTTTTTCTTATGATCTTTTGAGATACAAACCTAATAGTATCGCTGTTGATGGTTCAAAGGGCATGTCAATTTTGACTGCCCTTTGGGCATAGTTCCAAATTGCTTTCCAGAATGGTTGGGTCAGTTCACAATTGCACCAACAATGAATTAGTGGCCCCTTTTCCCACATCCCACTACTTATTCATATCCTTTGACCATTTATCAATTAGAGAATGACTTGTATTTTTTTTTTTGCTAGAGTGTTATGTTTATTCTTTTGAAGTTTGTGATTGTTTCTTTGATTAATATTTTTTTGCTTTCATCTCATTTATTTTTTATGTTAAACATGGGAGAAATATGTTAAATCCACTATATGCCTTCATATTTCTACAATTATCTTGCTCCCAAGAAAAATCAAATCAAACCAGAAAAAAATGATAAAGAAAATAAAATGCAAACAAAGAACAACAAAAAAGTGAAAATGCTGTGTTGTGAACCATACTCAGTTCCCACAGGCCTCTCTCTAGCCATTGTTGGCTAATACCAACAATGTATTAGCAGTTTTCCCGCATCCCCCCCAGCATTTATCATTATCTTTTCCTGTCATCTTAGCCTATCTGAGGGGTGTATAGTGGTACTTTAGAATTGTCTTAATTTGCATTTTTCTGATCAATAGTGATTTAGAGCACCTTTTCAAATGACTAGTGAATGGCTCTCTTCATCACAAGACCATTGGAACTGGCCTGAATCGCTTCATTATTGAAGAGAGCCATATTCATCAGAATTGGGTCGTATAATCTTGTTGCCCTGAACAATGATCTCCAGGTTCTGTTCATTTCATTTAGCATCAGTTCACAGAGGTCTCTCCAGGCCTCTCTGAAATCATCCTGTTGATCGTTTCTTATAGAACAATAATATTCCATAACATTCATATACCATAACTTATTCAGTCAATCTCCAGCTGATGGGCAGCCACTCAGTTTCCAGTTTCTGGCCACTACAAAAAGGGCTGCCACAAACATTTTTGTACATGTGGGTCCCTTCCCCTCCTTTAAGATCTCTTTGGCATATAAGCCCAGTAGAAACACTATAGGATCAAAGGGTTTGCACTGTTTGATAACCCTTTGGCATAGCTCCACATTGCCCTCCAGAATGGCTGGATCCATTCACAACTCCACCAACAATGTATTAGCGTCCCAGTTTTCCCACATCCCCTCCAGCATTTATCATTATCTTTTCCTGTCATCTTAGCCTATCTGAGGGGTGTATAGTGGTACTTTAGAATTGCCTTAATTTGCATTTTTCTGATCAATAGTGATTTAGAGCACCTTTTCAAATGACTAGAAATGATTTCAATGTCTTCACCTAAAAATTGTCTGTTCGTATGCTTTGATCATTTATTAGTTGGGGAATGGCTTGAATTCTTATAAATTTGGGTCAGTTCTCTACATATTTTAGAAAGGATGCCTTGATCAGAACCCTTGAATGTAAAAAATGTTTTCCCAGTTTATTGTTTCCCTTCTAAATGACTTGTATTCTTATTAGTTTGACTCAGTATTCTATACATTGGAGAAAGGAGGTTTAATCAGAGAAACTTGTAAAAAAAATTTCTGTGTTCAGTTTTCCTTCTAATCTTACTTGGATTTGTTTGTGCAAAACCTTTTAAATTTGATATTATCAAAAATTATTCATTTTACATTCTCTAATGTTTTCTATCTTTTGTTTGGTCATAAATTCTTCCCTTATCCATCTATCTGACAGGTAAGAAATCCTGAGCTCCCCTAAGATGCCTATTATCTAATCCCCTAATATGCCCTTTATAGCTAAGTCATATACTCATTTTGATCATGGTAAATGTGGGGTCTATACCTTGTTTCTGGAATGCTATTTTCCATTTTTTTCAGCAAAAACACCATTTTGGTCAAATAGTTAAGTTCTCATCCACAGTCTGCTCTGGGCTCCTGGTCCAGCCACCACCCTGCTGAGACAGCCCTTTCCTGTCAATCTCCTAAATTATCTTGGATTGCAAAATTGTTCCACCTTGACCTTTTGTCGGGTCTGTTGCTCCAGAATTCAATTTGAGGCACTGTTTTGAAATTGTTTGGATGGAAATTTGAGAGAGTTCATGAATCCCTGCCTTTATTCTGCCATCTTGGCCTCGGGCCCTTAGTTATTTATTTTTGTTGATTGGTTAGATGGTCACACATTTTACAATGAATTTAATCTCTCACAAAAAGAGCTTTTAGAATTCTCCCATCATTTTCCACCACATTTTTGTGCGTGAATCTTTTCATTTAATTCTGGTGTTAAATCAAAATACAGAAATAAACTAGATTTAAATAAATATTAAAGAAATAAAATAGAACCAGATTTAAGACAGGGTTTGTCTAGTGCTGAGCGAATGTCGCCAACATTTGTTCAAATTTTTAAAATCTAACATAAAAATTAAGTTCATCTATGATTATTTTATCACCTTAAAATCTCCTGAATTATATTATTTCATTAATATGTTATTTATCTTCAACAAAATTTGTAAAATAATGTGAAGTCTTGCAGATAGTCATAAACATGGGAGATCTTGCTGGATCATTTATCTACATTCTTACAGAATGTCCCATATAAACTATTCATGATCCTTTTACAATCGATTTTATAATTTTATATTTAGGATTCTCATAATTATAGGTAGAAACAGCATATTTTGTAATTATCGTTATATGCATTTTAATTTATATCTTTTCAGGGGAGAAGTTATTGTTTAAAATTAGTGAGTAAATCTAAGAGAATATTACGAGCAATATAATAACCTACTCTACAAGTTCAAACACATTTTTTGTTGTTGTTGAAGGGCGTTCAGGGAACCAAAAAAAAGGTTGAGAACCACTTCTTTAGGTTATAGTGTTTTCCAAATGGGAGTTTAGAATATGGCTCCAAAGATCCTTTCTGTATCTCCTTAGGAAGTTCTGTCCATTTAAAATACCCTCCATCTCCATGCCCCCCCCCCAAAAAAAAAAGTATATAGGCCAGGGATATACTTCTTCTATAAACATTAGTTTAAAATCCCTGGATACAATTTTTTTTTTTTGTTTTCTCTTTTACTCAAATTCAGCAGCAAGTGTCAATAGGTATGAATTCCTTAAAATGGCCTTTGCAAACTTCCTGGTTGGAATTAGCATCGTGTTGTTTCTTTCTCTAGAGTTTCTCATGATGAGTTAAGAGGATCCTTGAACTTGTTCTGTGGCAGAGGTTTAGACAGGAGCATGGTCTGGTAGGGGCTTTTTGCTGCTTCCTGGGGGAGAAAGAAGATTGTCACTGGCAGTTTCCCTGCCATCCAATTTGTTTTCAAGAGTTTTATGTTGCATTAAGAGAGCTGCAAGAAGAAATAGACAGCAAAACTATAATGGGGGTGGTAGTTCTCAACCTTGCACTCTCAGAACTGGATAAATCAAACCACAAAATAAATAAGAAAAGTTAAAGAGGTAAAAAGAACACTGGAAAAGTTAGGTATGATAGATCTTTGGAGAAAACTAAATGGAAACAGAAAGGAGTACACTTTGTTTTCAGGAGTTCGTAGAACCTATACAAAAATTGACCATATATTAGGACATAAAGACCTCAAATTCAAATGCAGAAAGAGTTTTATGTTGCAGAGTTCCTCATATTTCCAAAGGCTATGTATTGAATCACACAAGGCTGCTAATATCTAATCTTTACAGAAACTCTCACCAAATTGGCCAGATATTTTCACGTAGACATTGGAGACCATCATTGGGCGACCAACACTTTGAAAGACTCACCTCACACCTTCCCAGGAGCCCAGCTACCTTCCCTTCCAGTTCTCCAAAGTGTCTCTCTAAATCATCCTGTCGCCATCTCCCCTTAGTGAGTTCGGATCTGAGCTCTTCTTCTGTCTCTATCAGGTCTTCAGGAATGAAGATCCTAGCAGTCCTCGTATCTGTTGAGGTATCTGTCATAGTATCTGATAGCAGACTGTTGTTAAGAGAACTCAGGTGGATATTTTGAGAGGTGGGAGATCCTATTAAGGAGTAAAGGTGGAGGTCGAGCCTGAGGTCCGTAGTTCCCACTCTGGAGTGCCTGAAAACCAGAAACTCTGCAGGTGCCGCTGCTGGATCTTTTCAAACAGCCTTCCCATGTTTTCTCAAAAGTTACCATGAATCCCAAGCATCAGGTCAATTGAGTGAATTTAATCCAAAGAACATTCGGATTGGGTGATTGACATCATGTTGACAAGACACAGGACAAATGACAATATCTTCCATTTTCCATTGGGATGATGGGGGTATTTTATGGATGTGGCCCAGAATGGTGTAGTGGCAAGAACATTAGGTTTGAAGGCACAGGACTTGCCCGAGTTCAAATCCTTATTCTCCCATTTGTCACCTGGGGTGACACGCTTCTCTTTGTTTTTGTTACAAGAGAAGATTAGACTCAATCTCCCCTAACTTTGACGTTAGTCCCATGGAGAAGTCAGTCAAATAATGCAACTGTGGAGTTTATTGGTGAGGATATTTCCCCATTATCTCCTCTGGCCCTGGATTGATAGAGAAGTGGGGAACAAGACAGCATCTTCTGGCAGGAGCTGGCGGGCTTGCCCCAAGCGTAAGAACACTCAGCAGGGCATCTGTCGGATTCCAGGTCTTTGGGCTCACAACTTCTTGTGGAGTCTCTCCTCCTGAGAGGGTTCTCAGGCCTTAATACTCACCTGCCAGGTCTTTGGGATCCTTCCTCTCTTACCTTCCCTCAGTTCCACTTGCTGAGCAAGGCTTTCAAAAAGTTCACTTTGGTCCCAAGTTCGCTAAGTGTCCACATTTAGACCATCCCGTCTTTTTCCTCCTTATTTGAAACATTTCTCTTTACACAGTCTCATCCCTACTGAGTTAACTTCTAGAGGATTTTCTGGAACTTTTGAAATCTTCCCTCTCCAGATGTTGGATGCATGTTGCACGCTGCCTGCATCTCTTCTCCTTTCCTACCAACTCAAAGGTCTAGGTGTGGGAGCAATTCTTGCTATGGAGTAAATGTGTGAACTAAGTCTGGCAACAACATAGTCTGCGGACTATGTCCGACCTGGACTCCGACAGATGCCCTGCTGATTGTTGTTACGCTTGGGGCAAGCCCGCCAGCTCCTGCCAGAAGATGCTGTCTTGTTCCCCACTTCTCTATCAATCCAGGGCCAGAGGAGATAATGGGGAAATATCGTCACCAATAAACTCCACAGTTGCATTATTTGACTGACTTCTCCATGGGACTAACGTCAAAGTTAGGGGATCGAGTCTAATCTTCTCTTGTAACAAAAACAAAGAGAAGCGTGTCACCCCAGATGACAAGGTGACCCTCCGGGGGTGGGGAGAATGAAGAACCTGAAAACTCCTGAGCAAATGCTGCCCCTTTCAGGCCCGCTTCCCACCATTTCCAGCTCAGTAACTTCTTTTGCCTTCTGGGTAAGAACCAAGTCCAGGAGAGAACTGCTCTGGCTGTTGAGGTTCAGGTTGGATGGATGCCCTTTGGTTTCCACACCAGGATGACTTGAAGATAAGGCTGCTCTCTTTCTGTAGAGTAGGATGTCTGGTGATGAAGGGAAAAAGTAAAGCAAACCCAGCCCAAGCACCACGGACAGCAACTCTGCCGCTCTCCTCCGGCCTCCCACCTGTTTCCTCTCCCCTGGCCGGTGGGGGCCATGACACGCGCTTATACACACGCACAACCATGAGCACGCACACATGGGCCAGCACACTTGTTCCTGAAGGATGGAGGTGAGTTCTTAGCTCTATATTCAAGACTGATCATTTCAGTGAAATGGAGCTCAGGTGCGCTCCACGTCGCCTTCATTTTCATTATTTTAGACATCGTGTGCAATAATCTCCAGCTTCGGCTGTGCAATAATCTCCAGTTTAGGTTGTGCAATAATCCCCAGTTTGGTCTTCCTTGTCTCCCTACTTTCTCTAACGATCCAGGTTCCTTCATCCTTTCGGTACAATAACGGTGGTCCATCCGTAGACCACAATTTCTTTAGCTTTCCCCTAATCAGAGGGTGGGCAGTCAGGTGGTACCGGGCCGGGAGGCAGGAAAACTCTTATTCCAGAGTTCAAATCTGGCCTCGGATGTTTACCAGCTGTGTGACCCTGGGCAAGTCACTTAACCCCATTAACCTTAGTCTTCTCAACTGGAAAATGAGCCGGAGAAGGAAATTGCATTGTTGGAATTCGAAAATTAAGTAACTAAAAGCCTTTGACCCAGAGATTGCACTCTGAGCCTTACACCCCAAGAAGGTCTTTGAATAATGATGATGAAGGTGGTAATAAGACAATAACATTTAGTCACCTTTACTTAAGATATCTCATTTAACCCTTACTACAATATTGGGAGGTAGATGCTATTATCATTCTCATTTAATAGATAAGGAAAGTGAGATAGGCAAGGGTTAAATGACTTTTCCTGGGCTATACAACTGAAAAGTGCCCGGGGCAGGATTTAAACTTTTTAATCCCATTATGTATTTTATACATATATTCTGCCGCCAGAAAAGTCACTAAATATTTATTGCAGGGCTTTTTGTGGAAACTGCCATAAGCTTTTTAAATTCCTTTTTCTCCATTGTTATTTTAGGCTCCGTATAACTACTTTAATCTTTTTTTAAAAACAATTTTATTATATCTTTTTATTTACAAAACATATGCATGGGTAACTTTTCAACACTGACCCTTGCAAAACCTTCTGTTGCAAATTTTCCCCTCTTTCCCCCATTCCCTCCCCTAGATGGCAGGTTGTCCAATACATGTTAAAGAAGTTAAATCCGATTTGCGTATACATATTTATAGTTCTCTTGCTGCACAAGGAAAATCGGATCTAGAAAGAAAAAAAAAAAACCTGAGAAGGAAAACAAAAATGCAAGCAAACAACAACAGAAGGAGTGAGAATGCTCTGTTGTGGTTCACACTCAGTTCCCATAGTCCTCTCTCTGGGTATAGATGGCTCTCCTTGTTACTGGACAATTGGAACATAGCCACTTTAATCTTGAGGAAAGTCACAAAGCTGGCTGATATTTTCACAAGACTCCCTATTACTTTGATCTTGATTAAAAAACACCAGATATATGTTTTGTATCTGCTGTTGTTGTAAATGGTTGTAAATCCTAGCATCCTCCCTTGTGGTGATTTTTAATAAATTAGATCTGGTGCGATTGTCTTCTTCAGTTATCTTTGAAATAGAAAAAACAGCAGCATAATCTTTGTAATGTAAATCTTTACTTTTTCCTGTCAGCGGTTATAAATTCCTTTTTCCTTGTGGCAACTATAATCTAAAAATTATATTCTTTTCTTTGTCTCTCTGATGTCTTTAGAAACTTTATAAACTCGAGGAAATCTTTGTCTTTGACAAGATTTTTTTTTGAGTTCTAGACCTATGCTGAAGCAAATATAATCAACTTTGGTTTTGCTTCCTAGATTTCTGCTTGTTAAAAAGCATGACCGGTGGCGGTACCTGTCAAGGTATGGTGGGATTCTAGTTCAACAATAATATGGCAGTGATGAATAGAATTGGAAAGGTGGATCCTTTACTTCCGAAGCCCTCCAGCTCACACCAGGTAAAACTGACATAGGGAATCTTCTGGAGGTGGGGGCAGAATCTGACTAACCATAAGGGTTGCTGTTGCTTCTAGAAAATTTGGGGCTGTACATTGTATGTATTTCTGTGCACTGTTCTGTATTTCCTGTATATGCTGTTCCTAAAATATTCTGGAGCACTCAGTTTGGCAGCCACCCAGATGTCCACTGTGATTCAAGCGTCTAAATCGGGGTTGGACTGAGAAAATCTGGATTCTTAACAGGAAGGAATTAAAATTTTTCCTTTTATGTCATTTTCCTACTTTTTGGTTTTTGGACATTTGTGGTCCCTATATTGTCTGGCCTCTGTCTCTGTGACCCTGCTATGTTTCTGGTTACTGTGACAAAGAAACAAATTGCCATCGTGGATTTCAAAAAAGCCTGGAAAGACTTACATAAACTGATGCTGAGTGCAGTGAGAAGAACCAGGGGAGAACCCTGTCCACAGGAACAGTGACATGATGTGATGATTGACTGTGATAAATTTAGCTTTTTTTCAGCAGGACAGTGCCCCCAAGGCAATCCCAATAGACTTGGGATAGAAAAAACCATCTGCATCCAGAGAGAGAACCATGGAGACTGAATGTGAATCCAAGCATAGTCTTTTCATTTTCTTTGTTTTTTTCTTTCTTGTGGTTTTCCCCTTTTGTTCTGATTTTTCTTTCACGATGTGACTAATATGAAAATTTGTTTAAAATGATTGTACATGTGTAACCTATCTCAGATTACTTGCTGTCTTGTAGAGAGGGGAGATAAGAGAGGGAGGGAGAAAAAATTTCTAAGTAAAAATCTTATAGAAATGAACGTGGAAAACTCTTCACATGTAATTGGAAAAAAATGCTATTGAAAATTTCAAAATACAATTAAGTAGAAAAATTTTATAAAGGAAACAAAACTGGAAAAAAAACCCTAGATCATCAGCACACCAAAATATTTGTTTAGAGTGAAACGAGTAACAGACTCTGTAGAAAACTAGGACTCTCATAAAGCCAAAAGCTTACCAGCATTATAAATCATTAGCAAACGAAGATTAGACAGAAGTAAAAGTAAAAAAGATGATTAAAATTATATGCTGCAAAAAACCTGCCACAAAACTCTGATTATAGTGGTCACTGGCTAGTTATGGGATACCCTTTGTTGCTCTGCTCTGGTTTGTTTCCAAGAATACGAATCTGGCACAAGCCTCCAATTTGTAGTAGAGGGAGGTCAGCCATCATTTAAAAAATGTTTTTATTTTTTTTTTATTATAGCTTTTTATATACAAAACAAATGCCTGGCTAATTTTTCAACATTGACCCTTGCAAAAACTTCTGTTTCAACTTTTCTCCTCCTTCCCTCCACCTCCCCTCCAGATGGCAGGCAGTCTCATATATGTTAAATATGTTAAAGTATATGTTAAATACAATCTATGTGTACATATTTATACAGTTATCTTGTTGCACAAGAAAGATCAGGTTTAGAAAGAAGGTAAAAATAACCTGAGAAGAAAAAACAAAAATGCAAGCAAACAATAACAGAAAGAGTGGAAATGCTATGTTGTGGTCCACACTCATTTCCCAGTGTTCTTTCTCTGGGTGTAGCTGTTTCTATTCATTACAGATCAATTGGAACTGATCTGGATCCTCTCATTGTTGAAGAGGGCCACGTCCATCAGAATTGATCATCATGTAGTATTGTTGTTGAGGTGTATAATCTCCCGGTTCTGCTCATTTCCCTCAGCATCAGTTCATGTCAGTCTTTCCAAGCCTCTTTATATTCATCCTGCTGGTCATTTCTTATAGAACAATAATATTCCATAACATCCATATACCACAATTTACTCAGCCATTCTCCAGTTGGTGGGCATCCCTTCAATTCCCAGTTTCTAGCCACTATAAAAAGGGCTGCCACAAATATTTTGGCACATACGGGTCCCTTTCCCTTCTTTAGTATCTCCTTGGGGTATAAACCCAGTAGTAACACTGCTGGATCAAAAGGTATGCAGTCTGACAACTTTTTGAGTATAGTTCCAAATTGCTCTCCAGAATGGTTGGATCCGTTCACAACTCCACCCACAATGCATCAGTGTCCCAGTTTTCCCACATCCCCTCCAACATTTGTCATTATCTTTTCCTATCATCTTAGCCAATCTGACAGGCTTGTAGGGGTACCTCAGAGTTGTCTTAATTTGCATTTCTCTGATCAACAATGATTTGGAGCACCTTTTCATGTGACTAGAAATAGTTTCAATTTCTTTATCTGAAAAGTTTCTGTTCATATCCTTTGACCATTTATCAATTGGAGAATGGCTTGATTTCTTATAAATTAAAGTCAACTCTCTCTATATTTTGGAGAAGAGGCCTTCATCAGAACTTTTAACTGTAAAAATGTTTTCCCAGTTTGTTCCTTCCCTTCTAATCTTGTCTGCATTCGTTTTGTTTGTACAAAGGCTTTTAAATTTGATATAATCACAATTTTCTATTTTGTGATCAATAATGATCTCTACTTCTTCTTTGGTCACGAATTCCTACTTCCTCCACAAGTCTGAGAGGTCAACTATCCTATGTTCCTCCAATTTATTTATAACCTCATTCTTTATGCCTAGATCATGAACTCTTTTTGATCTTATCTTGATGTACGGTGTTAAGTGTGGGTCCATGCTGAATTTCTGCCATACTAATTTCCAGTTATCCCAGCAGTTTTTGTCAGATAATGAATTTTTTTCCCAAAAGTTGGGATCTTTGGGTTTGTCAAATACTAGATTGCTATAGTTATTGACTATTTTGTCCTGTGACCCTAACCTATTCCACTGACCAACTAATCTATTTCTTAGCCAATACCAATACTGCTGCTTTATAATATAGTTTTAGATCAGGTAGAGCTAGGCCACCTTCATTTGATTTTTTTCCCCCATTGATTCCCTTGAAATTCTTGACCTTTTGTTCTTCCATATGAATTTTGTTGTTATTTTTTCTAGGTCATCAAAATAGTTTCTTGGGAGTCTGATTGGTATAGCACTAAATAAATAGATTAGTTTATCATCTTTATTATATTCTCTCGGCCTATCCAAGAGCACTTAATATTTTTCCAATTATTTAAATCTGACTTTATTTGTGTGGAAAGTGTTTTGTCATTTTGCTCATATAATTCCCGACTTTCCTTTGGTAGATAGATTTCCAAATATTTTATGCTATTGACAGTTATTTTGAATGGAATTTCTCTTTGGATCTCTTGCTGTTGGATTTTGTGGGTGATGTATAAAAATGCTGAGGATTTATGGGGATTTATTTTGTGTCCTGCAACTCTGCTAAAGTTGTGAATTATTTCTAATAGCTTTTTAGTAGAATCTCTGGGGTTCTCTAAGTATACCATCATATCATCTGCAAAGCGAGATACTTTGGTTTCCTCATTACACACTCTAATTCCTTTAATCTCTTTCTCAACTCTTATTGCCAAGGCTAGCCTTTCTAATACAATATTGAATAATTATGGTGATAGTGGGCAACCTTGTTTCACTCCTAATCTTACTGGGAAAAGTTCCAGTCTATCTCCATTATATATGATGCTTACTGACAGTTTTAAATATATGCTCCTGACTATTAAGGAAAAGTCCATTTATTCTTGTCCTCTCAAGTAGTTTTTATTAGAAATGGATGTTGGATTTTATCAAATGCTTTTCCTGCATCTATTAAGATGATCATATGGTTTTTGTTAATTTGGTTATTGAAATACTCAATTATGCTAATAGTTTTCCTAATGCTGAACCAGCCCTGCATTCCTGGTATAAATCCTACTTGGTTATAATGTATTATCCTGGGGATGATTTTCTGTAATCTTTTTGCTAATGTTTGATTTAAGATTTTAGCATCAATATTCATTAGGGAGATTGGTCTATCATTTTCTTTCTCTGTTTTCAGCCTACCTGATTTAGGTATCAGTACCATGTCTGTGTCATAAAAGGAGTTTGGTAGTACTCCTTCAATCCCTATTTTTTCACATAGTTTATATAACATTGGAGTCAATTGTTCTTTAAATGTTTAGTAGAATTCACATGTAAATCTGTGGTGGTTTTCCTGGGAAGGCAGCTTTAGTCTCAGTTGCAATAAATAATTACTCCAAAATCGCAGCCAGCTGCTAAAAATGCAAACGTTTATTTCTCCTTACAAATTAGCCTGGTTAGTTGAGGCCTATCTCTCTGCCTGGCTCCAAGAGATCTTGTAGTTTTGTCTTTGGGTCCTGCCTCTGCTTTCTTCAGCCTCCAGCTCAACTCCGTCTCATGGCGATCTCCCAAAGGTTAACTCCGCCTTCTGGAGGGAGAGGGATTCTGGGTTATCTCCCAGAGTGCTCTCTGGTCCTAAGGGAGGTGTGAATTCAGCTCTCATACTAGCCCTGAACTCTCGTGTGAACTCCATTGAGTACTTAGATACTTGAGCTCTCTAAAGGTGTGAACACAAGCATTGTTCAATCAGTTCCACTTAGTACCTTGTTTCAAGTTCTGGCCCAAAATAATTCTTTCTAAGATTAAATTAACTCCAATGTCTTAACACTTTGTAAAGATTCCAACATAAATCCATCTGGTTCTGGGGATTTTCTTTTAGGCCATTGATTAATAGCTTGATCTATTTCTTTTTCTAAAATGGGACTATTTAACCAATTTACTTCTTCCTCTGTTAATCTGGGCAACCTATATTTTGAAGGTATTCATCCATTTCATTTAAGTTATTAAATTTATTGGCATAAAGTTGGGCAAAGTAACTCCTACTTATCGCTCTAATTTCTTCTTCATTAGTAGAAATTTTTCCCTTTTCATTCTTAAGACTAACAATTTGATTTTCCTCTTTCCTTTCTCTCATCAAATTTACCAAGAGTTTATCTATTTTGTTGGTTTTTTTCATAAAATCAACTCTTAGTTTTATTTATTAATTCAATAGTTTTTTTTTTTACTTTCAACTTTATTGATCTTTCCTTTTATTTTTAGAATTTCAAGTTTGGTATTTGATTGGGGGGTTTTAATTTGCTCTTTTTCTAGCTTTTTTAGTTGTAAGCCTAATTCATTGATTTTCTCTTTATTTTCTGCAAGTAGGCCTCTAGAGCTATAAAATTTCCCCTTATTACCGCCTTGGCTGCATCTCACACATTTTGGTATGATGTCTCATTATTGTCATTCTCTTGGGTAAAATTATTAATTGTGTCTATGATTTGCTGTTTCACTCAATCATTCTTTAGGATGAGATTATTTAGTTTCCAATTACTTTTTGGTCTATTTACCCCTAGCTTTTTGTTGAATGTAGTTTTTATTGCATTGTGATCTGAAAAGAGTACATTTACTATTTCTGCCTTTCTGCATTTGAATTTGAGGTCTTTATATTCTGATATATGGTCAATTTTTGTATAGGTTCCATGAACTGCCGAGAAGAAAGTGTACTCCTTTCTGTCTCCATTCAGTTTTCTCCAAAGATCTATCATACCTAGCTTTTCTAGTGTTCTATTTACTTACCTCTTTAACTTCTTTCTTATTTATTTTGTGGTTTGATTTATCTAGTTCTGAGAGGCCAAGGTTGAGATCTCCCACTATTATAGTTTTGCTGTCTGTTTCTTCTTGCAGCGTTCTTAACTTTTCCTTTAGGAATTTAGATGCTATACCATTTTGGTGCATATATGTTTAGTATTGATATTGCTTCATTGTCTATGCTACTCTTTAGCAAGATATAGTGCCCTTCCTTAGCTCTTTTAATTAGATCAATTTTTGTTTTTGCTTGATCTGAGATCAGGATGGCTACCCCTGCTTTTTTGGCTTCACCTGAAGCATAGTAGATTCTGTTCCAGCCTTTTACCTTTATTCTGTATGTATCAACTGCTTCAAGTGTGTTTTCTGTAAACAACATATACATCATTTTTTAAAAAAAGTTGGGGTCTCTCAAGTCACTGTGTGATTGTTCAGACGGTGTGATTGTTCAGTGTCATTGTGCCCACCAATGTCTGATTTAGAGACTGACTAACATTTTCTGGTCAATGATAATTTATTGGCAGGGGGTGGGGAGGGGGGAAGGAGAGATGGGTAGGAGGGCTTTCTTAGACTCTAGTTATTCCAGTCTGGTAAATTTGGTTCAGAAATCATTTATTTTTTGGATCCCTCAGTTTTTGGCTTGATGAGTCCTAGTTAAGTTGACTCTGAGGTATAGAATCTGGTCAATTCACTCCTGCTAAAGATGTCCTTTTGGATTGTCTCCTTGCTGGTTGTTAATCCACTGTGTGGTAATTGTCAGTTCAGAAGTTAAAACTCTTTGTGGTCAAAACCACTGCTAGTATTGGAGTTCTTGTTTGGTAAAATGAAGAAAAATATGTAGCTTTCTTGAGCTGTGAAGAAGGCTGAAATAGAACTTCCTTCACTTTGGGAAGGAGCTCTTCAAATTGATATCTTATCTATGCTTATGTTAATTGACAAAGTTCTCCGTTGAAATTAGCTGGAATTGTAATCCCAACCTTACTGTCACCTTAGTTCATTTTTTTTTTAAACAACTGGTGGGAAAACCTGAATATTTTTGGAGAAGGGGGAAGGGATGAGATAGGATGAAAGTTTCTTCTTTCCAGAAAGTGTTTTAATACATTGATATATATATATATATATATATATATATATATATATATATATATATTTTTTTTTTTTTTTTTTTTTTTTGCTGAGGCATTTGGGCTTAAGTGACTTGCCCAGGGTTACACAGCTAGGAAGTATTGAGCGTCTGAAGTCAAATTTGAACTCAGGTGCTCCTGACTTCAGGGCTGGTACTCTATCTACTGCACCAACTAGCTACCTCTGTACCTTGATTATTTATGAAAATGTGATCTGCAATTCTAATGGAAGTGGCTCTCTTCCGCAATGAGAAGATCCAAATCAGTTCCAATTGATCAGTAATGAACAGAACCAGCTACACCCAGTGAGAGAACACTGGGAAATGAGTGTGGACTACAACGTAGCATTTTCACTCTTTATTGTTGTTTGCTTGCATTTTTATTTATGTTTTTTTTTTCTTCTTGATCTGATTTTTCTTGTGCAGCAAGATAACTGCATATCTCTATATGTCTACATATATTGGATTTAACATATATTTTAACATATTTAACATGTATTGGACTACCTGCCATCTAGGATAGGGGGTGGGGGAAGGAGGGGAGAAGTTGGAACAGAAGTTTTTGCAAGGGTCAGTGTTGAAAAATTACCCATGCATTTGTTTTGTCAATAAAAAGCTATAATAATAATAATAATAAAGAAAATGTTATCTGAAAGTCCTGAATTGTCCCAAAGGATTTGGGGAAATCAAAATCCCTCTGTCACACTCTTTATTCCCTGGAATATTCTCATTTTCCCCTCAATTTTATGCATTCCTTTTAGTCTTGATTTTATTTTATGTGTACAAAAAATCAAATTTAAAAGATTCAAAATTATTCTTTTTCCATGGAATCATAGATTTAGAGCTAGAAGACATCTTAGAGGTCATCTAGTCTAGCTTTCCAAAAAATATATATTTCTATATAGAGAACTATAATAAGTTCTAATTTTCTTTTTTTTTAATTTAAATATGTAAATACATGTTAGATCCAATATGTATATACATATTTATACAGTTATCTTGTTGGGCAAGAAAAATCATATCAAGAAGGAAGAAAAAGAAAAACTGAGAAAAAAACCCCAACAAAAAGCAAGCAAACAACAACAGAAAGAGTGAGAATGCTATGTTGTGTTCCACACTCAGATCTCACAATCCTGTCCCTAGATGTAGATGGTTCTCTTCTTCACTGAACAAATGGCACTGGTTTGAATCAATGTCAAAGAGAGCCACATCCATCAGAATCGATCATCATATAGTCTTATTGTTGCCATGTATAATGATCTCCTGGCTCTGCTCATTTCACTCAGCTTCAGTTCCTATAAGTTTCTTCAGCCTCTCTGAAATCATCCTGATGATCATTTTTTTTATAGAACAATACTATTCCATAATATTCATATACCACAATTTATTCAGTCATTCTCCAACCGATGGGCGCCCACTCAGTTTCCAGTTTCTCACCACCATAGAGAGGGTTGCCACAAACATTTTTGCACATGGAGGTCCCTATCCCTCCTTTAAGATCTCTTTGGGATATAATCCCAGTAGTAACACTGCTGGATTAAAGGGTGTGAACAGTTTGATAACTTCTTGAGCATAGTTCCAAACTGCTCTCCAGAATGGTTGGATCCATCCTGGAATATTCTTTAGAGAAGAGAAGAAAAATATGTATACACACACACACACACACACACACACACACACACACACACAGAGATTTCCCCCCATCCCTTAATTTAGTGAATGCTGAATTTGATTTTCAGAGATGAATTTTTTTTCTTTATTTTAATAGGAAGCGATTTCACCAATTGGAGAATGTGCAGTCCCAAACTGAACTGAAACCAGTCTGAAAACCTTGCATTTAGTAATTCCAAAAGCCTAGGGGAAAAGCTGCTTTGCAATTTCCTTTCAAAGTCTTACCTCAAATTTGAGAGTGACCTAACATGGGTATTAAGTATTCTTGAGTTTAATTGTTTGTTTTAGGAGAAAGGTAAATTTAGAAAAATGAAAAATGTTTCAAAGTGGGCAGATGTGGTCTTATGTGAATAATTTGGCAGAATTTAATTGTCTAGGTAAATTACAAGCAAGGTCACCTTGAAATTAAGATAGAAATGAAAGAAATAAAAATCGAGCATTCATTTGCAAGCTCTTTAAAAATTACATCTGAAATATTTTCCTTGGGAAAAATGAGCAATTGTCCCTAAATCCTGAAGTTCAGTTTTGATTAGGGAAAGAGTAAACGTTTTTGCAATAAACTTCATTTATTTATTATTAAAGCTTTTTATTTACAAGACATACACATGGGTAATTTTTCCACATTGACCTTTGCAAAAACTTCTCTTCCAACTTTTCCCCTCCTTTCCCCCACCCTGTGCCCTGGCTGGTAGGTAGACCAATATATATGTTCAAATATATGTTAAATCCAATATGTGTATACATATTTATATAATTATCTCACGGCACAAGAAAAAATCAGATCAAGAAGGAAACAGAGCTGAGAATGACCCCTCTTATTTCTAATGCCTCCCCTCTGTTAACATTTGCTTTTTATCTTGTCAGCAGCTTGTTTGTACCTATTTCTTCGCGTGTTGGCTATCCCATTGGACTGTACGCTCCTTGAGGTCAGTGACTACTTTTATGTCTCTTTTTGTATTCTCAGAGTGTAGCACAGTGCTTGATACTTATTAGGTGCTCAATAAATGTTTATCAATGATTGATTGTATCATAGTATCTTTATGTTGAATCGTGGCATGATTTATAGGTTTGTAATGGATTTATTTACAAATGTGTCTTTAGGAGGTTGGATCCTGTTTTATATTTCAGTGCTGTGGTTTTGTCAGGTAACGTATAGTATCATTCCGGTTAAAGATTACATTATGTATTCAAAATGGCTATTCTCTGGGTTATCAAAATTAACTTTGTATCTTGGAAAGTCTTTGAGCAGCTTTGGGCGACTTTGCCAAGCTCTCAATTTTTGCACTTAAGGAGGGAGTTTTTTTTAATTCATTTATTATTTATTTTTTATTTCATAGTTATTATTTTGAGGCAATAATAAATAAAAATATTTATTATTGTGAGGCAATCGGGGTTTAAGTGACTTGCTCAGGGTCGCACGGCTAGTGTCAAATGTCACAGGCCAAATTTAAAGTCCTTCTAACCCCAGGGCCAGTGCTCTCTTCAGTGTACAGCCTAGCTATACCCCCACTTTATTTGTTCCCCAAATTTATTTTAGACCAGATGGATGGAGTGGGGAGGAAGATCAGAGACAGACAGAAAGACAGAGACCTGTTCAGGACAGCGACAGGCCTCCTTTCGGGATGTATTTGCCCCAAGGAAAGCAGTGAAAATGGGAAGCTCTCATGGACTCAGAAGACCGAGGAACTGGACTGAAAAACAGGCATTTTGGAAGGATTTGGCAAACAAAGAATTCTTCCCGTTCTGATTTCAGTCAGTGCAGTAGATAAAGGGCAGGGCTGAGGAACACAGCAAGGGCCTAGCGGGAAGCCGGGGGAAGCAAGCAGGCCTAACAGAGGCAGCCATCTGCTACCTGATGCAGGTCACGCCAAGCCCTACCGCAAAACCAATCAAGTTGTGGGGCAAGGGGAGGGGGCCAAATGTCAGTGCTGAATGGACTGTCCCAAGCTGAGCAATCCACTTTGAGGGCTTCCTTCCTCTTCCCCCATTCGCTCAGGAAGACCCCCCAGCAGAAAAGAGGGGGAGGTTTTGCCAGGTGGCTGCTTTATCCAGGACAAATGATCACAGGGGGTTTTCGGGAATCATATGTGACCACAAGTCTGCAGCATTTTGGACTAGCTCCTAAACATAACGTTTTTAATACTGACATGATTCACCTGTTCAAAGGAGTAGCCGCTGTGGAGGGGAACTGGGAAGTCTGAGATTTCATGGAAGTTCAGGAAGCTTCAGGATTGGGATAGGAAAGGCTTTTATCAGAGAACTCCAGGGCTAATCATACAGAGAGGAGAAGTGAATCAGCTGAGCCACTCTCTAGGCTAGTGCTAGGGTAGGAATACACGTAGCTATCCTCCCATTCTACTGAAGGAGGAACACGATGCTTAAACACTAAATGAACACAAGTCACAGGAGTCATCACACGCAGACGGATGGACGGAGGGATGGATGGACTTCCTCCGGTAACCATTTTGCACACACAGAGACAGCGGCCTGTTGCTTGCTGATGCTCCCTAACCCGATGCCCTAGAAGGTGTCGAGTCACCTTCCAGTGTAGATTACCAACCCAGCCGTGAGGAAGTGAGACAACAGCAGGGAAAGAAGGAAAACCTTCTGAAACTCTGCCAAGAAGATGCCCCCTTTTCATGACCCTGGTGGGTGCTTAAAAAGAAATTTCTCTGGAGGGATGTTTTCTGGCCTGCTGCTCCTGTCCCAGATCTAGTCTGAGTTCTGCTTCTTTCCATCTTTCCTCGGAATCTTCTTCAGACTGAGAGCTGTTCTTTTCTCCAGTTCTGTGAGTATCCTTTTCAGAAGTTCTGTTAATATCTTGGGGTGTCTACGAGTGAGGCAGGCTGCAGCAGTGAGAACTCTTGGAATTGCACCATCCAGAAGAATCTTATAAATCTTATAATTCTGTTGCGAGACTAGAGATAATTTTAAGACTTTAAAATTGGCCATACCAAGGGAACCAAAAATCCTCTAACAAATGCTCAGGCTAAAGAAGAACAGCTTAAAGATTGCTTGAATTCCATGGTAAATCATATGATTATTGATGATTATGACAGCTATGAAAAGTCAGTGGATAAACTCTAAATCAAATGATCTATCTGCATTATGTCTTAACTAAGACTTTAAATCACTGGATCAAAGTCTTGAAGATTTCCCTTTCATCTTTGGAGGTCCTTGAAGTCGATTAAGATAACCAAGCCATATGCAAACAGTTTCTTGGGATTTTGAGTGAATTCACAAATTTACTTCCTCTGTAAAACTGCAGAATGTTTTCTCAATTTCTAGTGAATGGTTTTGCTTAAGGATGTCTTAAACTGGAAAATTAAAAGCATTTGGAAAGGTATTCTATACTCTTAAGAACTAAGGATGAAATTTGTTTTTACTAATTGTTATTTCTTATAACTGTACCGAAATTGCTATTAACTTGGGAAATAATCACACCCTGCTTGAAAGTTGTGAGCTGTGAAACTTGCATGTGAGATGGAACATTTTGGGATTTGTGAGCTAATTTGCTCTCATTTTGAATCCAGTTATAACTGAATTATTAACCTGTTTAAAGTTGTCTCTATTCAAGGGAAAATGGGAACGACTGCTCAGAGGGTATGATATTTTAGCTAAATGGCAGTCCCCGGAGAAGTGAAGAAGATAACCTATGTAAGTAAGCCTCTGGACTCCATTTCCCCATTAAGCTATTTCCTTTCTGAACAGGAAAGATTGTGTTCTATAAGTTCCTGGGAATGATGTAGAAGTGTTGTATTATTTGGCTGTTCTAAAAGATATCTGTGATTTTACTGGAAATCAAATAGAGCTAAGGAAGTTTCCTTCTAGTTTACCTACAATAAGTCAGTCTGTGACTTTGGACTTAGGCTTGAGAAAAGACTCTTGACTTGATGTTTTTATAATCCTGTCCCTCCTTTCATAGCAACTTTCTTTGACAGTGACAGAGGAACTCCAGGTGTTTTTTATAATGGATCTTTGTCTCAATCGGCCAGTAGTTCTGAATTGTTAAGTATAAATAACCCTAGTGCTTTGTTGTCTTTTTTCCCTGTTCTTGCTTTGTGACCATTACTTACTTGACTCCCTATGTAAAATTAGGTCTATAGTATCATCTTTTTAAGATAATTTAAGAGAGTTAGTGTGTGTGTGTGTGTGTGTGTGTGTGTGTGTGTGTGTCCTGGGGGGAGGGCAGGAATGAGATAAAGATGTGATATGAGAAAGATGCAGAATGCTAAGATTTTTTACTTTTCACCAAGTAGTAAGCTTCACTTAACCAGATCATACTATTTCCATTTGAGAACTAGGGAATAGGTGATTGGCTTTCACATGCTTCGTTGGATAAAAGAATATACTTTAAACCTCTGGTGTTAGCGGTGATGGTATTAGGAACCTTGAAATTTCTGCTGAATGATGAAAAATGATGGAAAAAGCCAAGTATTAATGATGATGGCACGAAATGATCAATTTAAACTTTCATCTTAGAGATAACTTCTTTCAGGTCCCGAATATTCCCAGATACCTAAATACATAAGCTTTGGATATGTTTTTAGTCACTATCTCTGGATATAGCTACTGATGGTTGATAAAATCTTAATTTGGATTTCAGTTCTTCTAAATAGAATTGATTGGAGTTGTCAGTATAATTTTTTTTCTTTCAGGCGTTCAATCTTAAAGCACTTAGCTTTATGAAAAAGGTTTGTCTCAATTTGTTGAAATTGATAAATTAAATGGACTGGCTGTTCATAGCATTTCAGCAACAGAGAAAACAGGAGTCTGTGGTCTCATCTAATTGCTTAAAAGACCAGTTTTCAAATTAGGACAAACACTAGAGAGTTATGATTTTTTAAACTGACTTTAATATGGTAGTTAATGTTTTTTTTTTTTTACTAAAGCTTCAATATATTTTTTTCACTTTGAAGCTTCTGATAACATTAAAATTGACAAAAAGGATCTTATGTCGCAAAATCCAGTTCTTCCCTAGTTTATGGATAGCATTATCCAGATGTTTAGGGGGTGTTCAGGGAGGACTAGCACCTCTGGTGTGAGGGCTTGCCGCGCTCTTTTCAGGCCGCTCATCTACCTTCCGCTCCCACCTGGCTTTCAACTCTCACCCGTGGCTCCAAGAAGTAGAGCATGTACAGTGACCACACCCCGGGGAAAACCAGGTTGAGCGTAATCAACAGGTTTCAAACCCATTGATGATTTGGGGGACATCTATCCCAAGCATTACATGGCCGAACTTGGGAAATAGATCTACTGGGAGGAACACCTCTTCAAAACTGCCCTACTGATATGGCGTATTCCCGGGCCAGCTGACAACCGACATCCTAATTAAGGACATCAGAATGTTTGAAGTGAACTGGACACTTTTTTGTGAGCAATTAGGGTTAAGTGACTTGCTCGGGGTAGGCAGGATTTGAATTTAGTTCCTTCTGTCTCTCTCCACTCCTGCTCTATCTACTTCATCTAGCTGCCCTGAACTGAGCACTTTGTAAACAGACCATTTAGGCACAGGATTTCCAAGGGAAAATATTTCCCAGAATCACATGAGTTTATGGGATGGCTAAACCCATGATGACAGAATAAGAAATATGTTGTTTAAATGGACATTTGATGTTGGTTGCCGGGAAAAAAACTGGACTAAGGAAATTATGATATGATGCTAACATCACTTACTGTATTGTTTTAGTTTTGCTGTTGTATTCAGGGTTGTCCAGTACCGGAAATGTCTGTCATAAAACTGGTGTTGAGATATCTAGGATGGTGGTCGGCAGAATGTATAAGAATACCATCAGTCAATTCATTTTCTTCTATGACCATAAGAGGTTGTAGGAATTTTTTTTCCTTTTTCTCTATTATTATTATTAATTTTAATAATAACTTTTTATTTTCAAAATACATGCAAAGATAGTTTTCAACAATCATCCTTGCAAAACCTTGTGTTTCAAGTTTTTCTCTTTCCCTCCCTCCCCCTCTCCTAGATAGAAAGAAATCCAATATAGACTAAACACGTGCAGTTCTTCCACATATATATCCACTTTTATTATGCCACACAAGAAAAATCAAATCGAAAAAGGAAACAAATGAGAGGAAAAAAAAACCAAGCAAGCAAACAACAACAAAAACGTGAAAATGCTACACTGTGATCCACCCTCAGTTCCCCAAATTTTCTCTGGATGCAGCTGGCTCTCTTCATCCTAAGTCCGTTGGAACTGAATCACCTTGTTGAAAAGAGCCCGTTCCTGCAGCAAGAAAACTGTATAAATATGTATACATCTATTGGATTTAACATATGTTTTAGCATATTTAACATGTATTGGACTACCTGCCAGCTAGGGGAGGGGGTGGGGGGAAGGAGGGGATGATTTGGAACACAAGGTTTTGCAGGGGTCAGTGGTGAAAAATTATCCATGCATATGTTTTGTAAATAAAAAGCTTTCAAAAAAAGAAAATAAAAGACCCATTCACCAGAGCTGATCGTTACATGATTTTGTTGTTGCTGGGTAAAATGTTCTTTTGGTTCTGCTCACTTCACTTAGCATCAGTTCATGTAAGTCTTTCCATCTCTGTTATTATTTAAGCCTATTTAAGCATGAGGAAAGTCACATAGCTGGTTGAGATTTTCACATGACTTCCAACTATTTTAATCTAGCTCAAACCCCCCAACTGTAATGGGGGCAAAAGGATTTATGATACCTATCTGGTGGTTAGCAGTCCCAGACTCCTCCCTCATTAGTGATTTTTTTATAAACTAGATCTGGTCGATTGTCTCCTTCAGTATCTTTGAAATATAAATCATACATAAATCTTTGCTTTTTTCCCGTCTGCAAAAAGTATGTTCTTTTCTTTGTCTCTCTGTCTAGGAACTTTATAAGCTGTCGGAAATTGTTTATTCCCTGATTGACAGATATTTTTGAGTTCCGGACCTATGTTGAAGCATATATAATAAACCTTGTTTTTACCTCCTCGCTGTTAGCTTGTTGAAAAGCATGATTGGCAGCAAGTCAAGGAACCACTGGATATTTCTACAACCAAACAAAGTGGATCCGTATCCATCAGAGAATAAGGACACAAATGGTGGTACCTGAATATCAGGGAGTGTTACTTGGCTATAAATGTGATGACTATAGAAAAGCATGGAAAGATCTCCATGAGCAGATGCAGAGGGAACTGAGCAGAGTTGAGCAATCAATCTACAGAATGACTGCAACAATGTAAATGAAAAGAACCATCAGACAATAAAAAATGAATATTCTCTCTAAAAACCAAGCATGGTTCCAGAGGAGAGAGATGAGAAGACCTCCCTCCCCTGATCCTTTGCAGAGGTGATACGGAAAGATGGATTTTGGGATCATAATTCCATTTTGTGCCATATCTGGTGTTATATCATCCAACTACTTTGTTTACAAAAGCTAATTAATGGGACTGGATATTTCCTGGAACTCTTCTCCTATCTAACAGAGGTTGGAGGAGCTTAACTCCTTAACTGACTGCTAAAGGTTCTGTTGGCTTTGGGCCGGTGAAACTAGCTATGAGAAAGGCCTTTGTAATGGGTTAAGCATTCTTTTTTATATTCCTGTTCAAAGTGACTTCTCTCACCTACCACGGGGGGGGGGGGGAATCTTACCCCAAACTGCTTTGTATGCCCTCTGGGTAGAATAAGCATACATACAAACTATATCTGACAGATTACTGTCTTGGGGGAAAGAGGAGAAAGAAATTGAACCGTAAAATCTTACAAAAAATGAATGTCGAAAACTATCTACATGTGTAAGAACTGTTGAGAAAAAAATATACAGATATACAGAAAATAACGGGCCATATACATGTTATCTGGTCAATTGTGAGTAATGGAATATGTGCCCCTCGAGTGGGTAAATTCTCTGGATCCCAGGGCGATGTTTCCTCCGGTGTCCCTCGAGGACCCTGAAAATTCTTGCAACAGTGAGATGTGCACAGCCTTGTGTAGATTTCTGGCTTTTCCCTCTGTATTGATCAGATTTGCTGCTTTTTAAAAACCCCTTTTAACAAAAACATGATTTGCTCCAGGAGATGGCTCTCTGGAAACAAAGATACTAGAAGAAATTTAGCGATAGCGACCGACAAGAGATGTGCAGCTAGAAAGAAAACTTGTTGATGAACGATTCATGGGGCTGAGGGAGGGAAAAAGTCCATAATAAGGCTTTAGTGTCAACCTTCACGCCCCAGCCCCCACTTCAGATAACCGGGGCCACATGGAGGGGCGTGTAGGGGGAGAGTAGCAAGGCATCAGTCTGAGATGACTCAGTAAAGTTCCGGGCACCCCCGGAGAGCCTTGAGGGTGCTTCGAGGCCCTCCAGCTTACACAGAAGCGGGGTGCGCATTGATGAAGCACAACTGGCTGCCAAGCACTGGGCCAAGGGTCGGCAAACAGGCTTCCAGCTCTCCAGGAGGTCACGGAGAGGTGAGGAGGGAGGGACCAGTTGCCGGCAATGAGGTCAGAACCAAGTAGGCTCGATGGGAGGCAGTCTCAGAGGGGAAGGCACGTGCGGTGGGAGGAAGTGCGAAAGGCCCTTTGCGGGACCAAGATCGCAGGCAATGAGGGCAGCCGGAATGCACCGGGCACGGTGCCTGCAAAACAGTAGGCGCCTAAAGAATGCTCGCTACCAGGGGAGTAGGGCCTTATGGCACAGGGGGCGCGGGCGCGCCAAAGTCACGCCAAGGGACGCGACGAAGAAGGTCAGAAGACGTCACTCGATGCTCCGGCGTCTTTCTTTTCTAGGCCTTCTGCGCATTCTCCCGACCTGGCAGCGGCCGCCTATCCCGGAGCCCAGGGCTACGCAACGTGCTCGAGGGGGCGGGGAGTGCGTCACCGGAAGTGACGCGCCCCAACCCGGAAGCGAGCCATTGCCTCGCGGCTACCCCCCGGAAATTAGAATCGGTTCTCGGCTGGCGCTGGTGGGTCAGCTGGGATTGACAGGCGAGGGGCCCGGGCTGGGGGCGGGGGGGGGGCGCCAACATGGCGGCGGACCCTCGGGAGGCTCAGGCAAAGGTCCTGCAATATGAAACCTTCATCAGCGATGTCTTGCAGCGAGACCTGAGGTGAGTGTGAGGGGGCGTGGGGGGTCTGCGGGGGGCGTGGCGAGCCGGGGGGGGGGGCGGGGAACCGAGAGCCCGCGATACCCGTTCCGCCTCTACACCAGGCAGGTGCTGGCGCAGCGAGACGAGGTGTACGGACAGCTGGCTGGTTACCTGCAACTGAAGAACGTCCTCGAGCGGCTGCAGGTGAGCATGGGGGGGAGGGGAGGGGAGCTCCGGGGGAATCTGGCCCCTGGGACGAAGGGATCTACAAACACCCTCCTCCTCCTTCCCAGGAATCAGGGGATGAGAAGCTGCGCACACAGGTGGATTTGGGGTGCAACTTCTACGTGAATGCAGAAGTGTGAGTGGTGTTAGCCATGGGAACCCCCTCTCCCAAGTCAGTGACTCGATCCAGGGGTCCTCAAACTACGGCCCCCGCGGGCCAGATGGGCAGCTGAGGACGTTTATCCCCCTCACCCAGGGCTAGGAAGTTTCTTTAAAGGCCCACAAAACAAAGCTTTTGTTTTCACTAGAGTCCGGCCCTCCGACAGTCTGAGGGACGGCGAACTGGCCCCCTATCGAAAAAGTTTGAGGACCCCTGAATTCTTAGAGACCTTCTGCTCTCATGGAATCCTGGAGGGCAGCTTATGGCTCTCTGCCCCTTGCAGAGTCGTTAAAGTGCACGAAATATAAGACGTGGGATTCTAAAGGAGGTCAGTTGCATTCATTTCAGATGGCGAGGTGTTTTGTTGCTGCAAGTTTCTTCCCCCGCTAAGTTCACGCACTGGCTTAAGAAGCCTTTGCTCTATAAGGATCCCTGCCTCCTCATCCCAGAGAGCATTCCCGAGCGCAGAGGAATTCCAGAGGGGCCACAAGGACCTTTAGAAGCCCCTTGAGAAATGCCTCTATCTTCCAGGCCAGACCCTTCCCGGATATTTGTGGCACTTGGCTATGGCTTCTTTCTGGAACTGACCTTGATGGAAGCCTTAAATTTCATAGACCGGAAAAGCCGCCTGCTCACCTCGTAGGTTTCTCTGGGTTTGGGGGTTTGGGGGAGAAGGGAGAGGAAAGGGACTCTTAACAAACTCTGGCCACTATTTCCAGGATCAGTGACAGCCTTACCCAAGATTCTGTTCGAATCAAGGCCCACATCCGACTAGTGCTGGAGGTGAGGAGCAAAGGGCCCCCACGTCTGTGTCGAGAGAAGCATGGCTTCTTGGGAACGTCACTTCTCTGATCCCCTGTGCTCTCTTCCCTCCCAGGGCCTTCGGGAGTTGCAAGGGCTCCAAGAGCTGTCCGACGATACGGGACATTGATTAGGAGGCTGAGAATTTCCTTTCCTGACTAGACTGCTACAGGGACTCCGACTGTGTTACTTGAAATCAGAAATCCCTTCAATAAAAGCTGGGAATAAAACTAGGGGGAGGGGAAATGTTTCTCGCCATCTAGAGCTAGGCCATTCTTCCTCCTCTCCATTGCCTTCTCTGCCGTCGCAGAGCCTCTGTCTCCGTTTTCTTGGTGTCCCTCTTTGCTCGCGTTCGACCCGGCCCCTCGCGTCCCTCCTCCCCCGCCCCTGGGCGCAGACACTTTCCGAACGGGGTTATGCCTGCGCAGGCGCACAGCCCAACTCCACGGGGTCCTTCGCTTTGCGGCTGCTTGCTGGGACTGGTTCCGTGTCCCCGCCCCTTCAGCCTTGCCTCGCCACGTGACCGATAACGTCAGCCAGGCCCCGGCTCTCCTCTCCGGTGGAGCTCTGGGCCCGGGCCGAGCTGCTCTGGGCCGGGGCAGGCTTAGGTCCTGGGGGGGGGGGGAAGGAAGGGAGGTGCTGTAAGCCAGGTCGGGCCTGGATAAGAGGCTTCAGAGTGGACAGGGGCCGGGGATCGGAGTCAGCAGAAGAAGGAGGAGCTAGGGGCGGGAGGGTGGCTGCTACCGGGCTGGGACTCCCCCATGGAGCCCCCGCTCCCCGGAGCTGCCATCGGGTTGCTCACAGGTGAGGCAGGGACAGCCTGGGAATCGGGAGGGCATCTCCTGCAGAAGAAGGGCGAGCCTTCTCTGTATTTGGTGGGGGAGGGCTGATCCGTTCGGGGAGGGACACAGGGCTGGGCTGGAGGCCCCACCCCCACCCCCATCCCCCGCACCTCTTACAGCCTGAGAACGGACCTATTTGCGATCTCCCATGAGACCCGTCGGCTGCAATGGCCCTGGCTGTGGCTTTTCTATCCCCGGGCGTTACGGACCGGCCCCTTACGGCCCAGTTCTGTCGCCCCTTTGCATGGCGCCTGTCCCCCGTCGCCCCTGTATGCTAATAGGCCTCCCCAGACATCCTGTCCTTCATGTTGCCCTTTCTGCGGTAGTGGTGTCAGCCGCCCCCCCCCCCCCCCCCCCCCCCCCCCCCCCCCCCCCCCCCCCCCCCCCCCCCCCCCCCCCCCCCCCCCCCCCCCCCCCCGCAGTGATGGACCAGGTTCTGTGGTCCTGTGCTGCCGTAATTGCCACATTCGATGACTCTATCCTCCCGAGTCTCCCTTCTACCGTTATGGCCCCGTCGGTGACTCTAGGCCAAGCTCTCTACCCACGGTAACGAGCCAAACTCCTGACTGTGCCTTCGTCGTGCTCCTCCGATTAATGGCTCCATCTGTGGCACCTGCAATGAGGGGGTCAGGCCCCGATTACGTGTCGTCCTCCATTCCCCTCCCCCCCTCGTCAGGCTAGGCCTGGTCTCGTCCGATGTCCACGCTGCATGGCATAATTTCATCCCTCATACGCTTCCCCCTCACGTCTCCGTGCCCCTCCGTCTTCCCTCGGAGTCTTGGGATGGCTTAGCGAGCCTGTAGCTCCCCCTACGCTTCGCTTCGCTGTTGTGATGGAGCCATCCAAAGCCCTCTCTCTCTTCCCACCCACCTCCGGGATAACCCAGCTGACTGGCCCATGACCCTGTGCTTGGAGTGATGGACCCATCTGTGACCCTGTGGCAGTTCCTGCTGCAACTGTTGAAGGAGCAGAGTAACGGGCACTTAATAGCTTGGACGTCCAGCGATGGGGAATTCAAGCTGGTAGACGCCGAGGAGGTGGCACGGCTCTGGGGGCTTCGCAAGAACAAGACCAACATGAACTACGACAAGCTGAGCAGGGCCCTGCGGTACTACTACGACAAGGTGTGCTTCGCCCGGCCTGCCCTTGCTCCGGGGGTCCCTCCCCCCCTTACCCTGGGGAGGCCCGCCCATCGGGAGAGGGGGTTTGCGGGGGGGGGGGCCACCCCTGAACTCCCCTGCCCCACGAATTTCCACTCTCCCCAGAATATCATCCGTAAGGTGAGTGGGCAGAAGTTCGTCTACAAATTCGTGTCCTTCCCGGAGGGGCCGGGCCACGATGGGGAGGAGGGCCAGGCCCGGGCTGAGATCCCTTCGGAGCCCCTCCGGCCGCTGAAGGCCTCTCTAGGGAGCATTGGCTCCTCCGCCCCGACCCCTGTGCGCAGCAGCCGGAATGAGTACATGCGTTCTGGGCTCTACTCCACCTTCACCATCCAGTCCCTGCAGCAGCTAAGTCCCGCCCGGCCCGCCCGGCCCGTCCCGGAGCCCCTGAGCCCAGTCGGCCTTGAGGCCCCGGAAGCCCGAGTGCCTCTGCAGGTAGAGTATGTGCGTGCGTTCGGGTGTCCGCGTCTGCCTTCCCCCCCCCCTCCCCCCCCCCGCCCGGCGGGGGGCGGGGGAGGGGCCCTCTGACTCCGGAGCCGCCGGGGAGGCGGGGGGAGGGCGGAGGATGGGCCCCGGGCCGGGCCTAAGCCCCGCCCCTCCTCTCCTCCCCGGCGGCCAGGTCATCTTGATGGCCCCGGCCGAAGGTCTGACCGAGACCGTGGAGCCCGAGGCTTCGGCCGCAACCGCCTCTTTGCTTCTGGCGTCCGAGACGAAGGGGGAGCGGCCTGTGGAGGAGGGGGCTGCTGTCGCCATGGAGACTGGCGTGGAGGTCGCCGACCCCCCGGGCCCCGCCCCCGCGCCGGCCCCCGCAGCCGAGGCCCACCCCCCCGCCCCTTCCAAGGGTCGCAAACCACGCGATCTGGAGTTGCCGCTGGGGCCGAGCCCCGAGTCGGCCGCGGTTTCCGGCCTGGGCCCGGCCCTCACTCCCTCCCTGCTCACCTCCCACGCCCTGGTAAGCCAGACGAGCCGCCGGGAGCGGGGCGGCTGGGGGTGGGGGGCGGGGCGGAGCGGGCGGCGGGCGGGGCGGGAGCGGCGGGGGGCGGGGCCGGGGCGGGGCCTGGGCTTAAGCGGGCTTGCTCCAGCGTCCCTTGCCCTCCTGCCGTCCACCGCAGACCCCGGTGCTTCTGACGCCCAGTGCGCTGCCCCCCAGCATCCACTTCTGGAGCACCCTGAGCCCCATCGCGCCCCGCAGCCCTGCCCGCCTCTCCTTCCAGGTGCGGCCCCTGGAGGGGCGTGTCAATCCATGTCTTCTTGACTTCTCCCCACCCAGGTCCATGTGTGTGTGTCCCTCACGGCTTCTTCTGGTGGGCTCTCTGTGTGTCTCCTCATCTTACTCATTCTCATTCTCTCGCTCGCCTCTCCCATTCTCTCACTCACTCCGTTCTTTCACTCTCTCCTCTCTCTGTCTCTCTCTCTGTCTCTCTGTCTTTCTCTCCTCCCAGTTCCCGGCCAGCAGCAGCAGCAGCAGCTCCCAGGCACATGTGTCTGTCCCCACACTCAGCATGGACGGCCTCTCCACCCCCGTGGTCCTCTCCCCAGGTCCCCAGAAGCCATGACTCTTTCTTTCCCAGGGACTTAAGAGACTGCTTTATTTCAAGGAGGATTGTGGGTCCCCACGGGCCGAGGAGGGGTGGGGGCGGAGGGGAAAGGGGATAAACGGTTATTAAGCATCGACTATGCTCCAGGCACTGTGCTCAACCCTTTGACAAATATGATCTCGTTTTGGTCCTCCCAATAATCCTGAGAGGTAGGTGTTGTTTTTAACCCCCATTTTACAGATGAGGAAACCGAGTCGGGCAGAGGGGAAGCGACTCACACTGCTAGGAAGAGCCTGAGGGCCACATTTGAGCTCCCCCCCCCTCCCCGTTTTAGTGCCTGCAGGTGGAAGGTGAGGGAGAGGCGTTTTTTTTATTTTCAGGTGCCCCGAGGCCCAGATTTGCTGAATGGAAAGGAGGAAGATCCAGCCCCACTCGGCCCTCTCTTCTCCCCATGTACCCATCCCTGGGGGTGAGCAGCTAGGGGATGATTCCGCTTTCTCCTTTTCACACTCCCCACACTTAGACAAAGGGGGGGGGAACAAACACAGAAAAATAGCTTTTAAATGCCTCCCCCCCCCGCCCCCCGCAGTGGCAGCAGAAGTCCCACCCCTTTGACTGTCAGTCAACTGGTCTCCAGGAAAGCACCAAGGGGCCCCTGTGCCTCGGAAGTACTGGAGAGGAGAAGGGAGCCCCACTGCTCCGCCCACGACAAGCCGAGGTGCAGGTCTCCCAGTCTGGAGGCCCGGAAGTGGCTATTGGGAGAGAGAGGCAGGGCCGGTTTTCCTTCCCACGGCAGAGGCAGCCCGTGATCCGCGGCCTTCGGGGACGGCCGGGATGGGCTCCTGGGCCAGAGGAGCAAGGTCCGAGCCCTTCTTGCTAGGCGGCCCGCCGAGGGTTTAGTTTTTATACCAAGGGCCCAGGCTCTGCTGGGATGGGCAGTCCCCGAACGTTGCCGGAAAGGCCGCCCCCCCCCCCCCACCGAGGTACGGTGGTGGCGGAGAAGTAGAGGGGTAGCGGGGCAGTTCTGGCCACGACCGTATGCATGCACATGATATGTATACCCGGACCCCACACAGTACGTCCAGAGACACGGGAGCCACGGTTCCCGGTACTCCCTCTGTGCCAAATGCTTTAGAACGATCACGCTTGATCCTCAGAACCCCGGGGAGGGCAGCGCTGTCGCCCCTAATTTCCAGATAAGAAAACGGGGGTCAGACAAGGGAAGCGATCTGCCCCAAATCACAGGCTGGATGTGGACTTAGGCCTGCCTGCCTCAGCCCAAGGCTTACCCAGTCACACACCCTCCGCTTGGTCCTGGTTCTCCCAGTAGGAAAGGGCATACCCGCTGTGTTCCTGACGGAGCCCAGAACTTAGTTCCAGACCGAGACCTGAACATCTTAGACCTCTGCCCTCAAACACAGCCAGTCCCCTCACCGTCCACCACCTGCCAACTCTAGTCCCAGGAGGAGCCCCGGCTCAGGCCTTCCCTGAAACCTGGGCCCCGAGGAAGACCTGAACCTTGGCTACAGGAAAAGACCCGAGTCCATAACGGTGGCAGACCTGACCCCAAGGTCAGCGCCGGCCCCTCTCCCAAACACCACCACTCAGTCTCAGTCCCAACTTGAGTCCTAGCCAATGTTCTGACCCTCTGGGTCCAACCTCCCACCTGGCTCTGGTCCAAATGAGACCACGAGAGGGGCTGACCGAGCCTCAGACTAAGCTCTGACCCCATCGCCCAACTCGGATGGAGAACCGAGCCCTGATGCCCAGAGTTCGAGGGCAGCCAGGCCGCCATCTCTGCCGAGGGTTTCAGTCTGGGCTTATAGATTGCTAGTGGGGCAAGGCCCGGCTGCTCGCGAGGCAGCTCATTCAACACTGGGCTAGCTCTTGTGGTTGGTGAGCCCTGCCCCACGGCCAGGCTAAACCCTTGCCCTGGCAGCCCCTGCTCACCCTGCTCCTTATTCTTCCTTTTGAGCCGAGCAGAAGGAGGTGTCCCACAGAGTTCCCCCAACTTGACTTTCCTGCAGGCTAAACCCGACTCCTTCCTTCAGCTGGTCCTCCCGGCATGACCTTGTGGCCCTTGGTGTTCCTGGTTGCTCTCTGCATTTTCTACTTCCCCAGTGGCTAGCCCAAAGGGTGTGCCCAGAAGTGCACCCAGCGGCGCCCCCCCCCCAGCCTTTCTAAATGCAGCTGGTGATTCTACTTCCCTTTTGGGTTGCCATGTCCCACTGTTAACTCCCGTTGACCTTTTTGGTCAACGTGAGGGGCTTCTATTATTGAAGTTGAATTTCCCATCGCAAGCGTGAGGCTCCCAACACCTAAGTAGTGATCTCAGGCCAAGGCTCAGCCCTTGCATGGGGCCACAACCCTCCGGACACCCCCTGCCCTTTGTCCTGGACCGAGTACGGACCCCAGAGCGGCGCCCTCTCCCGGCCCCGACATTTGCTCTGGGAATTATGAAATGATCCGAGTTCCGGATTCCGCTCTGAACTGGTCTGAAAGGTCAGGTCAGGCCTTGGCACCCAGATGCCCTGCTCCAGATGGAGCTTTCACCCTAGAGCAGACTTCCACCCTGGTCCCAGTCCCACGCGGGGCCCCAACTCCGTCTTCAGACGGAACCCATCCAACCCTCCCTTCTGTCTTCCCAGCGTAGCCCTTGTAGTCACCTAGACCCTTAGACCTTCATCAGGGTGGACTGGGAAATGCTCTTCCGTGATGCTGATAGGCTGCTTCTCCCCCTTCCTTCTGTCCACCCCCAGCCTACTTGCATCTTCCTCCCCGTGGCCTTTTCTTTTAGGTCGCGTGCCTGTTCCGGCCTCCCTCCCTTCCTTTCCCAGTAGGGCCCAGACTTCGTGGTTCCAAGCGTGCATTGTCTTGCCTTGACCCTTTGTCCATGGGATGTTCACACGCCAGGGCCTCGGCCTCGGTGCGCTCGGCCCGGCTGGCTGCGCTCCTTCCAGGCTGCTGACCGCTGCAAGAACTTAGTTACACAACGACCTGGACTTGAGGTTTCCTGCCGATTCTTGCTTTCTCAGCTCAATGAGCCTGCACAGGGTGCATTTCCCCAGGCCCCCATTGCCCTTCTTCTCCGAGGAGCATTTGGTCCCTTTATGGAGGAAACTCGTCTGGGTCATTTCTATCCCCCACTGCTGGGGAAGAGTAGGTCTCCCTTCCCCAGGGCCGCTGCCTCAATTGCTGACCTTGGGCCCTCCTGCAAGCCTCAGTCTTCTCCAGCCAAGGGCTTTTCTCTTCCTCCAGGAAGCCCACGCCTCTCTTTCTGATCTCGGCTCCTTGGGCCTCCGGCCACCTCCCCAGGGAGTGCAAAAGGACTTTGCCTTGATCCTGCCATCCCCTCCAGCTACTATCCCATGGCCCCTCTGCCTCCCAGACAGTCCTCAGAGAAGGACCTGTGGTCACTGCTCACGCTCCTTTGCTTGAGGGGGGCAGCCCCGTGGCCTTCTCTGGGCCCCAGGGCACCCTCGGCCTCTCGTCTCCCCTTTCTCCCTCGCCTTTTTGAGGCCCTGTCTTCCCATCGTCAGATCCTCCTCCCATGGATTCCCTGTCCTCTTCTCGGATGAGTCACAGATCCTCCAAACCCGGATGCTCGTTCTCTTTCTTGAACTCCAGGCCTTCTGCAGCCCTCTTAGCGGGCCCATCTCATCACAGGCTCAAGGGGCCCAAAGGGACCATCCCCTTCTCTAACAGCCTCTAAATTGGGCTCCTTTCCGGTCTGTCCTCTGGAGGGTCGCCAACAGCTTTTGCCAAAGGCCCCAGCCTGTCTCTGGAATCGAGCACCGGTTTCTCTGGTCCTCGTGTCTCATCTCACCTTTCCCTTCTTCTTGGCCAACTCCACATCCTATCTCCCATCGCACCCGTGTTTGGACCGTTCCCCCTCTTTAGAGCTGGCTTTTGGGAGCTTTCTTTTGCTCCGAGCTTTAGTTCCATCGCTCCGGGAAACCTCCCTCCGTTTCTCCGGTTGCCGGGCCCCTCGGCCGGACTCCCGGACCTTCTACTGCCACTATCTGGGCCTCTAGCACGGGCCTATTCCCCAAGACGCTGCCCCGCCTTTTCTTGAATGGAATTGATCCAGTGCCCTCCCTCCCCGCCCAGGAGGAGTCCTTGGCCCCGGCTTTTGTAGGGAGAGACACGGGGCTGGAGGGGCGGGTTGCTGAGCTGGGAACAAGTGCCCCGGTGAGACTCCGGGGCCCCTTTGGCAGCCTCTCCCTCCTCCCATCCCCTAGGACACTTGTTTGTGGCCCAGGCCATCGACCTGGTCTGGGGAACCTTTCAGAGGGGTCGGTGCGGCGAGGAGGCCGAGGGAGGCAGCCGGGGCACGGACCAATCAGAGGAGGGACGGAGCGGGATGGGGCTGGGCAGGAGGCCAGGACGGCTTAGGGGCTCAGGGCCCCACTGGGGAAAGGGCCAGTCCCGGCTTCCTCCTGCACTTCCTTCCCCTAAGGTCCTGGCTTCCCTTTTCTCTGAGTCGGGGGGTGGCCCGAACACGGGGCAAGAGGGACCGAGGCAGGGCTTTAAAACCCGGGACTTCCCGGCTTCCCTCCCCACTGGTAGCCATGGCCCTCCAGCCCCGGCCATCCTGGGCTCCCTGTGCTGCTGCTGCTGCTCCTCCCCCATCCTCTTACCCCACCCCGGGCCCTCCCCTCCTCGCGCCTTTTCCTCTCTGCCCCGGCCCCGGTCTCTCTCGGGGGAGGCTCTGGGTTCCCCTCCCTGGCTCCCGGTTGGGGCCAGGCCCCCGGCTCTCCACCCGGGCGGGGCCTTTTCTCCGGTGTAGGCGGGGAGTCCGTCCTTCTTCCAACTTTGAGGGAGGCCCAGCCAATGCCAGGGGGCTCCCTGGGCAGGAGTGTCCAAAGGTGCCTGCTGCCCCTTCAAGCCCGGCCCAGATCCCGGGGAGCCAAACCTGCCAGGCTTGCGGGTGAGGGGTGTCTGGGCCAGGATCCACCAGCTTCTCGGTGGGGGCAATGGGCGGGGGAGGGAGGGCCTGGGGGGGAAGAGCGGCGGAGCAGCCCACCTGGGCGGAGACCCACGGAGGACCAGGGGCCCCCAGGGCGGCGGGGAGGAGCAGCTAACCCCAAGGGGCGGGGAAGGAAGCCACCGTAAGCCGGGGGCTCCCCTCAGCTCGGGCTCAGGAAACCGTCCGGCTTCCGGGGCCTCACTCCGGTGACCTCACCTTCGTAACCCAGGGCCCCCCGATGGTCGCCGTGGTCCGCCTGGTCCCCGTGTTCCGTGTCCTGCGGGGGGGCTCCCAAGCTGCCCATACCTGCCTGGGTAGGGCCGTCTCTGGGGAAGGGGCAGCCCGGGAGCCTTCGTTGGGAGCTCCAGGTGTGCCAGGACCGGGAGTGTTGCCCGGGTGAGTGAGGCCCAGGGGAGCCGCCTACGGGAAGGGATGGAGAGTCGCGGCTTCTGATCCCGGGCCTCCTTGTCTGTCCGTCTCGCAGAGGCTGGCGGCTGGTCCGACTGGGGGCCATGGACCCCGTGCTCCGTGACTTGTGCTAAGGGTCTGCGGAGCCGCCGGAGGGCCTGTAACCGGCCCGTCCCAAAGTGTGGGGGCAGCTGCTCTGGTGGGGAAACCGAGACCGAGCCGTGCGACACGCAGAGCCTCTGTCCCAGTGAGTGCTCCTCCCTGTCCTGCCCCGGATGTGTGCCCGGGAAGGGCGGGCTGGACGTGACGCTCTCCTTTTCGTTTCAGTCCACGGGGCCTGGGCAGCCTGGGGGCCTTGGGGACAGTGCTCGGCCTCCTGCCACTGGGGACCCCAGGTCCCCGTCCAACAGAGAACCAGAATGTGCTCTTCTCCGGCCCCCTCGACCCAGCCCCCGGGGAGACCCTGTTCCGGCCCCGCCTACGAGCAGCAAGGCTGCAAGGGCCTCCCACCGTGCCCTGGTAGGTGCTGAGGGGAATTAGGGTCCATCAGGGCCCGGCCCGGCTTCCCCTCCTCCCTCCCTTCTCTCCGGGAGGGAATTCTCCCCCCCCCCACCCCACCCCTTCTCCCCGGGGGGGCATCCTCTTGTCCTGCCCTGGTGCCAGGGGTGGCTGGGGGGTCCCTGGGGCCCCGCCAGCCCCTGCCCGGTGACCTGTGGCCTGGGTCGGACCCGGGGCGGCGGCGTGCAACGCCCCTCACCCCCAGCCGGGCCGCCGGCTGTGCCCGGGGCGGGGCCAAGGCCTGTGCAACCACCCGGGAGAAACCCTGCCCGGATCCCCGGTCCTGGGGCCCCTGGGGAATGGGGCCCTGCACCCCCCAGATCACCAACATCGCGTGTCAGAACGTGCCAGGCCAGCAGCAGCGCTCTCGAGTGTGCGAGGGCCGGCTCCACAATGGCCAGCGCTGCACGGGCCGCTTCCAGGAGACCCGGCACTGCTACAACATCCACCTGTGCCCCTGTGAGTGACCTCTTCCCAGACGGGCAGGGTGGGCCCATCTTGCCGGGTCCTGACCCTGCCCCGTTCTCCTTCTCCCTCCTCAGTGGACGGCTCTTGGGCAGCCTGGGGGCCCTGGGGTCTCTGCACGCCCCCCTGTGGGCCCTCCCCCACCCGCTCCCGGCAACGTCACTGCACCGCCAAGTTGCCCGCTTACTCGTGAGTGGGGGACCCCCTGGGGAAGGAGGAAGGGGACTTCTAGGGGACCTCAGGGCTCAAGAAGGAGAGGAGAGGAGGGGGGCCTTCCCGGGGCAACAGGGTCGAGAAACTGGAGCCGCTGCCCTCCCCGGGGACCCACCTGGGGTCCTCGGTCGAGCGAGCCCGCGGCCTCCAGCGGCACTGGCGTGGCCGAGCCGCCGCAGAGGGACGCTCGGGGCTCGGGCCGCCACGGAACCGCTGTCCGTGTCTGACCTAGGCCCACCGTGACCGTGGTAGAAGGCCAGGGGGAGAGGAACGTGACGTTCTGGGGAAGCCCCCGGCCCCGCTGCGCCGAGTTGCAGGGCCAGAAGGTCAAAGTGGAGGAGAAGAAGCCCTGTCTGCACCCTCCCCCCTGCAAAGACCCTCTGGAGGAGGGAGGCTGACCCGGCATCCCGAGGAGGACTCGGCATCCTGGGTGGGGGGGGAGCCCGGGGTCACGGAGGGGATTCTCCTGCCCCACAGGCCCGAGTCTTGTGAAGCGCTGCCCCCAATAAACAGATCTCCCAGCTCAAGTCTGACTTTTGAGGGGTACGGAAGAACGTGGAACCAGGGAGAGTGGTCCTGGAGAAGGGCAGGCCTGGGTCTGCCCCAAACTCAAAGGGATGTGTGTGTGTCCATGTGTCTGAGCGTGTGTGTGAGTGTGATTGTGTGCGTATGGTGTGTGTCAATGTGGGAGTGGTGTGTGTATCTGTCAGTGTGTGTATCGGATTGTGTGTGTGTCTGAGTGTGTGTGATTGTATGTGTCATTGAGTGTATGATAGTGTGTGAGTATGGTGTGGGCCTGTCATTGTGTGTGTGTTTGTGAGTATCTGTGATTGTGTGTGTGTGTGCTGTGTCAGTGAGTGTGTGATTGTGAGTATGCTGTGTGTGTCTGTGATTGTGTCAGTGTAAATGTGTGTGTGTGTGTGTGTGTGTGTGTGTGTGAGAAGTGGGAGGGGAGGAGCAGGGAGGAATGACCCCACGCTCAGCCTCCCACTCAGGCCAGAGCCAATGGCTCACTGTGGAAAGCCGCTTTCCCACACATGGTCAGTCCTTCATGTAACGGGTCCGGGGAGCCGGGGACAAAGCCCGAGCCTTCCCCCCCAACATCTGATGGAGGGGGAACATCTGAGTTAGGAGAGACGGAAGATTCCGCCACAGCCACCGGAAGAGGGAGCCTCCCGGGGAAGGTAGCTTCTGGCGAGGCTGCCTTGGAGCCGCACAGGAGGCGGGCACGGGAAGGTGCGGCGGGCACAGGAAGGCACAGTGGGCACGGGAAGGCGTGGTGGGCACGGGAAGGCGCAGTGGGCACAGGAAGGCGTGGCGGGCACTTGAGGACACCAACTTGGGGCGCTCAGGGTAGAGCCCACAGCTGGCGATGGAGATGGCACAGAGAGGCCGTGTAGAAAGGGGAGACGGGGAGTTCCAGGCCCAAGCTCTGGGCTCCGATCCCAGTGAGGGACAGGCCACGGATAGGGAGCCGGCCAAGGCAATGGAGGGGAGAGGAGCCGGGAGGAGAGGCCCTCTGCACATGCCGGGAGGCCGAGAGGGATGGGGCCTGAGGAAAAGCCGCCGGCTTTGGCCATTGAGAGACAGCCTGGGACTCAGGAGACCCGATTCCATGAGGTCGAAAAGCACGCGACAAGAGGAGAAACGGGACGTGGCCGCAAGAAAACGAGAGCTCCCTTGAAGTTGGTCTGGTAAAGGAGGCTGGGTAGAGCCTGCTCCTACGTGGGGAAGGGAAGGTCCAGGGAGCGAACATGCCAGGAGACGGTCGGGTTGAAAATGAAAGAGAACAGAGAGATGGGGAGAGCAAGCTTCTTGAAATGATGGCAGGAACAAAGGCCCAAGAGAAGGGCCCTTCACCGGGGAGAAGAGACATCTTGAATGGCCTCCTTTTTCTCAAGCGGGCAGGGAGGGTAGAGGTCCTTAGTGACTTGAGGAGAGAAGGGAAGGTCTCGAATGACCGTTGTGGACAGTGAAATAAAGGATCTTCTATGGTCTTCCTTTCTTTTTCTTTTGAGGCAGTTGGGGTTAAGTGACTTGCCCAGGGTCACACAGCTAGGAAGGGTTAAGTGTCTGAAACCAGATCTGAACTCAGGTCCTGACCTCAAGGGCTGGTGCTCTATCCACTATAGCGCCACCTAGCTGCCCCTCTCCTATGATCTTGAGGTAGGGAAGTCCCAGTTGAGCTATGACCGATTTGTTTCCCCATCTGCACTTCCTCCTCATTCCCCTCTCCCTTAGCCCTTCCTCCTTCCCACTCCTTTTTCCTTTTACAGAACTGAAGGGACTAAAAAGTGCATCCCTTTTTGGACCCCCAGATTATACCCTAAGGAGGCCAGAGAGAAATAGAAAGTTCTCACACACTCCCCAATAGCGGCACTTTCTGTGACAGTGGAAACTCGGAATCAAAGGAGACGCCCATTGACGGCCCCACAAACTGGTACAGGATGCTAGGGAATAGGGCTATGCCGGACTGAGTGGCGGGGCCCGGAGAAGCACGAGGAGACGTCCGGAAACCGGGGCGAGGGCAGGAAGCGAGCCCGGAAAACGAGCACGATGACTATGGTGAGGAAAAGAGCCGTCGCCAAACAGTCCAAAGTGAAGGGCTGGACATCCCAAGGCCCCAGTGGGCTTTTGAGAAAGGCAGGGAAAGAGCCCTCCCTTAACACTGGCTCTCCTTTGCAGAGGGGGCGGGGTCCATGGATATGGAGCATTGCATACATTGATTGGTTTTGTTTACTTTTGATTTTTGCTTACTTTTCTCTTTTGTCTTAAAATATATCGTTTGCTATATGGGATAGTTCTCGGGGAGTGGAGGATACTGGGAGAAATTCTGGTGAGGTTAAAAAAAAAAGATGTCCATTACAATGGTTTTTCCAAGTCAATACACTAATGGATAGAGCACCAGCCCTGAAGTCAGGAGGAACAGAGTTCCAATCTGACCTCGGACATTTAACACTTCCCGGCTGTGGGACCCTGGGCAAGTCACTTAACCGCAATTGCCTCGAAGGGGGGGGGAAGTCAAAACACCAAATGTCTACTGTGGGGGTCAGAACTAAATAAGAAGGTTCCAGATGGAAATTCTAGATGGGAGGTTCTAGATGGAGCAGAAGGGTTTGAATTTAGACTTGGACACTGATTCCCCTATCTATGCCCCACTTTTGCGGCTTTGGGGATGGTGGGGATTGGACTAGCTACCCCTTGGAACTCAGACCTTCCATTATCCTTGGTCCCTCTCTCTCTGTCCTCCATAGAGCAAGTGGGGGGTGGAATATCTTACGTGATTCCAACTGTTTTAGGCCTTCTTGACCTCAGTTTCTCCCTCTGTAAAATGATGGGGATGCACTACACAACGTAGTCCAATAGTGGAGTGGAGGGATCAGAAGTTCAAGAGCCCTAATTTCTGGGGAATTAATGGTTGTTATTAATTGGGGTTCGTGAATAATTAAGAAAAGGAGGCTCGTTTGGCCTTTTCTCACGAACCAAAGACCGACGGAGGTGGCCCATGGGACGCGTAGATGCCCTTGGAAGTGGGGGTGATCCTGACAGATGGCGAGCAACTCTGATTGGCCAAGAGTGAGAAGAAGAAGGTGGACCTATTCTAACGAGGGGATGGAGGATGGACGGATTATGTCAGTCTTAGTCCGGCCCGTGGAGGTCTAGACCAAGTATCTGTTCCTTCCCCCCCGCCCCCCCCCCCCGGGCAAGTCACTTAACCCAATTGCCTCAGCAAAAAGAAAAAAAAGGAAAAAAAAACTTTCTTGGGGGGTGGACTCTGAACAAGATTGAAGGGGATGTTAAATTTGATCTTGTTCTCAGTAATATCCCCCAAATTCTGGTTGAATAACCCACAAGGGCTGCTTTCTGACTGGGAAAATAGAAAGAAGGGGGAAAAAGCTTAGTCCTAATTCAATAATTGGGTATGAATATAAAAGAGATCCTATATAATATAAAATAAATTATAATGTAAAAAATATAAATATAATCCTATATAATATAAAATAAAACGAATTATAATAGAAAATATATAACTATAATCCTATATAATATAATATAAAATGAATTATAATATAAAATATAGAAGTATAATCCTATATAATATAAAAGAATCCTTTCAGTGGAAAGAGCACTGGCTTTAAGGTCAGCAGGGCCCAAGGTCAAATTCTGCCACTTATTATCTGTGTGACTTTGGACAAGCTAACTTTTATTTGACTTAGTTTACTAATGTGAAAAAAAATATTTGCTATCTAAGGTCCTTTCTCTATGACCCCTCTATGTATGCATATATAGGATCACACGAGATGGGGGGAGAGTACTGCAGAGAGGGGCCAGCACTCTGGAGTTCAGAGAGGCCTGGAGGGACCGACAGGAAGTGATGCTGAGGGACGTGAGCAGAAGCAGAAGATCATCGGACATGGCAACAAGAAGATTATACAATGATCAATTCTGACTGATGTGGCTCTTCTCAACAATGAGATGATTCAGGCCAGTCCCAATGAGCTTGTGATGGAGAGAGCCATCTACACCAGAGAGGACTGTGGGAACAGGGGCGGATCACAACACACCATTTGCACTCTTTTTTGCTGTTGTTCACTTGCCTTTTGTTTTCTCACTCCTTTCTTCCCTTTTGATCTGATTTTTCTCGTGCAGTTAGATAACCGTATAAATAGGTTTGCAGAGAGTGGATTTCACACATTTTGACATGTATAACATATCGGATCGCTCGCCATCTAGGGGAGAGGGGAAGGGGGGAATTTGGGGCACGAGGCTAGGCAAGGGTCAATCTTGAAAAAAATATAGAGAGACATCGGGGAAGGAAAGGAGAAGACAGGAATAAGTACAACTCACTCTACAATGGCCCCTCTATGCAGCACTCTCCCCCCACCTCGTGTGATCCTAGATATGCAAACATAGAGGGGCCATTGTAGAGTGAGCTGAAGAATTCCACGAGGCAAAGGGAAGGACGGTTGGAGATAGGGCATAAAATGTGGGAGGGGGAATAATGGGAATGGCTCCAGAGAGAGGCTGGAGGCCCATTGGGAAGGGCTTCAGAGGTCAGAGTATTCTGTATTTGACCTAGTCAATAGGGAGCCATGAGAACTTTTGGAGTAGGGGAGCCATGCGGTCGAACCTGGGCTGTAGGAAAATCACTGGTGACTGACGGGGAAGAGACCTGAGGCAGCAGAGAGCTGTTGGACAGGAAGTACCTGACGACCGGCAGCTGCAATTGTTCTTTGGAGGCCATGGGAAATAGGCAGCTGAAGCTTGGAAGAGAGGTGATGAGGATGCTTGGAATTGCGACCCTCAGAGGAAAGCGGGAAAGGGATTCTCGGGCTCACGGAGCAGAGGAGCCAGAAGAGTTGGATTGGAGCAGCAGGAGCGCGTGTTGTTTCCAAAGCCAAGGGGAGGGTTAGGGAGTGGGGGTGGGAGGGGATGGCCTCTGGGAAGAGGCAAGGCCAGGGGGCCGGTGGATGGGCCTAGCTCTGCCTCCTTCCTCTTCACTATCGTTTCCTTGGATGAATCTTTTTTTCTGAGAGTGACTTGCCCGGGATCTCGCAGCTAGTGTCTGAGGCTGGATTTGAACATCCTGTCATAGACAGGATGAATGATGAACGGATGAATTCTTTGGTTGGTTTTTTTGGAGGTAATCAGGGTTAGCGGATTAGCCCAGGGACCCCCAGCTTTTACGTGTCTGAGGCTGAATTTGAACTCAAGCCCTCCGGACTCCAGGGCTGGCGCTCGATCCCCCACAGCACCGCCTAACTTTGCCCCGGTGGGTGAATTCTTGAGAAGGTTCTTGCCTGCTCTTTCCCCCAGCCTCCACGTCAGCAGTTTTATGGAGCCCTCTTCTCTCTCCCTTCCCACCCCCATGATTTGTGGAGTGCCCAGACTTGGAAACAGCCTGGGATGGCCGGGAGTTGGACCGCAGAGTCTGAGGGCTGGTTACGGGATGGTCCTCTTTTGTAAGACCTCCCCACCCCGCCCGCACCCCCCAAGGCCGTCCATTTTGCCTTTTGGCATCCTCCAGTTTATCACTAGGTAGACCACTAGGTGGGATAGTGGGTAGAGCAATGGGTTAGTGTTAGGCTTAGAGATAGCCCCGGGCTGAGTGTTAGGCTTAGAGATAGCCCCGGGCTTGAAGTCTGAAAGGCCCGAGTTCAAATCCGGCCTCAGGCACATTCTGCCTGTGTGACCCTGGACCAGACAAACCCCTGTTTGCCTCTGTTTCCTCACCTGTAAAATGGGGGTCAGAATAGCACCTGCTCTTCAAGATTATTGTAAGGATCAAAGGAAATATCTGTAAAGCGCTCAGCACGGTGCCCACCACGATCAGGAGGTGGTTATACTTCCTCCTGTCCTCTCCTTTCCTTCCCCGATGTCTTTCCTAACTGCGCCCCCAACTGGGCCTAGTGGGCCATATCTACTCCAGCCAAAGGGAAGAGTAGGATGTTACTCTAACTTGCCCCATTTGGACCCTATTTCTACCGTATTTCAGGACCTGGTTCTATTAAGGCCGGTCAGAGGTTCCCCTCCAGCCCTTCCCCAAGACCTTCAGGAGACTGGTGAGACCCTGGGTCTGTGAGGTTTAGTCCGGCAGTTACGGCTCTGACCCTGCTCACCGAGGTGAGGAGACTAGACCAGATGATCCAAGGCCCACCTTGGCAATGCCCCCAGAACCTCATCACTAGATCCCTGTGGGGAGATGAACTTGTCAGCCACAGCAGCTCCAGGAGACCATCTGCCAGCTCCTCAAAGGATTGCAGCTGGCAGCAATGGGATCTGGGCAAGTTCATCTGGCTAATGCCAAATCACGCAAATCATGTGTCACATGACTCCCTTAGGGTTTTCTGTCCAGCAAAAGTCTCGACATCTCTTCGGGCAAACATCTGCCTTGCTACCTGCCCTACAGTTGCTTTTCCGAACCATCGGGCTTTTCGCTTACCCAGTTCTTGTTCAATCACTTCAGTCGTGTCTGATTTTTTGTGACCCCACTGGGGGTTTTCTTGGCAAAGATACCGAAGCGGTTGGCCATTTCCTCCTCCTGCTCATTTTATAGATGAGGAAACTGAGGCAAACAGGGTGAAGTGACCAAGCCATACATCTAGGAAGGGTCAGAGGCCAGATTTGCACTCAGGAAGATGAGTCTTCTTGTCTCTAGTTCTGGTGTTCTATTTACTTCAGTGCCACCTCGCTGCCCTACTCTGTGCCAAGACCTAAGTTAAATGCCAGGGACGCAAATACAAGCCAGAAAGACAATCCCCATTCTTCAAAATCTTCCATTTTGGTAGGAGAAGACCAAATAGACGGGGGAGTGGTGGCCAGGGAAGAATGTTTTGGACCAAGAAGATGGCAGGGATCACGGAAAGGGGGTGGTCCAGTGGTTGGAGATCAAGGGACATAAAGCTAAATGCCCATCAAGCAGAGCCATTCGGTGAGCGCTCCAAGATAGGAACCCAAAGTTCTCAAAAGACGAATTACAAACTTAATAAGCAGAGCGGTGAATGATCCAAATCCCTAATCTTAAGAAAGATATGAATCCAACCAGCCCTAAGATTCTACTGCAAAGTGGCAAAGATGGCAAAAGTTGAGACTCGTCAGGGCTGTGAGAACCGTTCTGGAAAGCAAGCTAGAATTACACTGAAAAGACTAAAAGGCTGAGCCTCTGCTTTAATGAAGAAATCACTGTGCTAGTCACAGGCTCGAGGAAGTCTTGAAAATAAGCCCTCGCGAACGTAGGGTAGTTTCTCTCAGACTTGTGGAGGAGGAAGAAATTTGTGACCAAAGATGAACTAGAGATCATTATTGGTCACAAAACAGAAAATTTTGATTACATCAAATTAAAAAGCCTTTGTACAAACAAAACGAATGCAGACATGATTAGAAGGGAAGCAACAAACTGGAAAACATCTTCACAGTTAAAGGTTCTGATAAAGGCCTCATTTCCAAAATATAGAGAGAACTGACTCTAATTTATAAGAAATCAAGCCATTCTCCAACTGATAAATGGTCAAAGGATATGAACAAACAATTCTCAGATGACGAAATTGAAACTATTGCCACTTGTATGAAAAGATGCTCCAAATCACTATTGATCAGAGAAATGCAAATTAAGACAACTCTGAGATACCACTACACACCTGTCAGACTGGCTAAGATGACAGGAAAAAATAATGCTGAATGTTGGAGGGGCTGTGGGAAAACTGGGACACTGATGCATTGTGGGTGGAGCTGTGAACGAATCCAACCATTCTGGAGAGCAATCTGGAATTATGCCCCAAAAGCTATCAAACTCTGCATACCCTTTGATCCAGCCGTGCTACTACTTGGCTTCTACCCCAAGGAGATACTAAAGAAGGGAACACCTGTATGTGCACGAATGTTTGGGGAAGCCCTCTTTATAGTGGCTAGAAACTGGAAAATGAATGGCTGCTCATCCATTGGAGAATGGTTGGGTAAATTGTGATATATGAATGTTATGAAATATTATTTTTCTGTAAGAAATGACCAGCAGGATGAAGACAGAGAAGCTTGGAGAGACTTACAAGGACTGATGCGGAGTGAAATGAGCAGAACCAGGAGATCATTATATATGTCAACAACGATACTGTTTGAGGCTGTATTCTGATGGAAGTGGATTTCTTTGACAAAGAGACCTCATTCAGTTTCAATTGATCAATGATAGAAGCAGCCACACCCAAAGAAAGAACACTGGGAAATGAATGTAAACTGCATTTTTGTTTTTCTGCCCGGGTTATTTTTACCTTCTGAATCCAACTCTTCCTGTGCAAAGAGAACTGTTCGGTTCTGCACACATAGATTGTATCTAGGATATACTGCGACAGATTTAACATATATAGGACTGCTTGCCATCTGGGGGAGAGGGTGGAGGGTGGGAGGGGAAAAATTGGAAAAGAAGTGAGTGCAAGGGATAATGCTGTAAAAAATCACCCAGGCATATGTTCTGTCAATAAAAAGTTATTAAAAAATTTTAAAAAAAGAAAAGAAAAGAAGCCCTTGCTTAGGCAGCTCCGTGGTGCAGTGGAGGGAGCATCAGCCCTGAAGTCAGGAGGACCTAAGCAAAGGTCCTTTGCTTCAGCAAAGAAACAAAAAGAAAAGAAAGACCTCATAGAACTGGAAACAAAACGGGTACCCACTGATTAGAGAATGGCTGAAAGAAATACGCTACATAAATACAATGGAATATTCCTGAGCCAGTAGTGATGTGCACGAGTTCAAGAGAAACAGATGGGAGACTAGAGCAGTGGAACATCGTGGAAACCATCAGACTTGATTGTTTCATGGGCTTGTTTTTCTGAGCTGGTTTTCACCCTGCGTCTATTTTTTTATTCTTTGTTATAAGCGAGAGGGAAGTGGTAGAGTAGTCAGAAACGAAAGGGATGGGAAACACAAGATAGCCATGACCATTTTAAAACAGAAAGTGGAATTGTTTCTCCGTTCTGTATGGTTGGCGTAGTGGACAGCACTCTGGATCTAGAGTCAGGAAACCTTTAATTCGAATCCTGCCTCAGATGCTTTTTTTGCTGTGGGACCAGGGCAAAACCCCTCCTTCACTTTCCATTTCCTCGTTTGTAACATGGAGATAATTCTAAAAATGACTCCATCGGTTGCTGTGAGGATTCAGCGAGGCGATGTCCATAAAGTGCTTTGTGGCTCATTATTATTAGTCTCATCTCAAAACCCTTCGGTTTCACTCCCCTCCTCCATTGCATTCGTTAGGGCGGGGCCAGCTCTTCCACTCATGTCCTTGATCCCATCCCCTGTCATCTTCCCTCTACTTTATAATTTGCCATTTTACCAGCCTTCTGCCAGTTCCTTCTTTACTGCCCCTGCAAATGTGCCTAGGGCACAGTTAAGCCTTTCCACTTGATCCTGACATCCCATCAGGCTATCATTTTGTCTCTCTCCACCTTTTCAGAACTTCTCTCTTCATTGTCCCCATTTCTTCTCTTGCTTCTCCACATTTACAATCTAATTTATAACCTTGGTCCTCCATTGAGACTGGTCTCCCCAAGGTTATATTGTGATAAGCTGCTGACAGATCTGATAGCTTTTTTCTCAAGTCTTCCCTATCTTCGGCCTCTCTACCCTGCGCTGGTGAACGCTGTTGCCCTTCGCTTTCTCCTGGATCCTCTGTACACTGCTCTCCTTTGGTTCTTCTACTTGTCTGGCCACTCTTTCTCAGTTTCCTTTGCTGGATTATCATCCAGCTTTCTGTAGCTGTCCCATGGGTCTTTCCTCAGTCCTCAACGATCCTTTCTTCACACACTCTCTTGCTTACCTCTTCAGCTTTTAAGAACTCATCACTTTGTGGGCCTGTCTGTCCTGAGCTCTCATTTTGAACGGACATCTGCTCTTAGGCATTTCCAACTGGGTATCCATTAGACATCTCAAATTCAACACATCTAAATTCTCCCCAAACCCTCCCCTTTTCTCAACTGCTCTATTATTGTCATGTCACCCAGGTTGGCAATTTGATGTCCTCCTTGTCTGCTCTAGAGCTCGCCTTCCCCCCCCCCCCCCCCCACCTCCCATCTTATAATTTCATCCTTCACAAAATCTCTGATTCTTGTCAAGGCTCCCAATGTCCTTATACAAGCTCAGTCATCCTTGACTCTTCTTGGTCTCTCATCTTCTACATCCAATCTTGTAGTTCTGTTTCTATCACTTAACTCAAATCTGTGTAGTATTCTCTCCATTCACACAGGCACCACCTAATTCAGGTCTGTTTTTACTTCTCACCTGAACTATCAGAAGATTTCCTAAGTCGAATGGGTCTCCCTGTCTCTAGTGTTTCCTCTTTAATCTATCTTCCTCCCAGTTGCCAAAGAACTCCCCTGCTCAAGAAACTCTAATGGCTCCCTTTTGGCACTTGGCTAAAATTCGGATTCCTGCGCTGTCACATTCTGGTGACTTTCCAATTTTCTTTCTTGGCCTTTAAAACACAGCCTGCTTGACCAGCCAAGGATTCTCTCTTTCCTGACCTGGGCCTCTTTGATCAGCTCATTTCAAGGTTCAGCTCAATACAGTCTCCTACTGGAGACTCATCTTGATCCTTGCCCCACTGTTACTACTGCTCTCCTCCTGTGGGGGTAATATGGAGTTATTCAGTATCTCTCTGTGACCGTGTTCTCCCCCAGTGGAATGTTAGCTTCTCGAGGGCAGATGTTTCCCTTTTGTCTCTCTATCCTTGGCCCCAGCACCATGTTTGACAGAGTAAATGCTTATGAATAATTAGATAAAATTGAGACCAGGGGAGTGTGTGTGTGTGTGTGTGTGTGTGTGTGTGTGTGTATGTGTGTGTGTTTGTGAAAGAGAGAGTGACAGAGACACAGAGACAGACAGACAGGGAGAGAGAGAAAGATAGAGACAGAGACAGAGATGGGGAAGAGAGACAGAGGCAGAAAGAAACACACAGAGTGAGACCAAGAGAGAGAGGAGACACAGATACAGAGAGAGGAAAAGAAAGAGAGATGGGGAGAGAGACAGAAATGGAGACACACAGAGAGAGGACACAGACACAGACACAGAGAGACAGACAGACGGGGGGAGACAGGGACAGAGACGGGGAGGGGGGAGATAGAGAGAGACAGAGAAAGGAGACAGACACAGATTAATAGAAAGAGACAAAGAAAGGGGCCGACAGACACAGGGATGAAGGACATGGCGGGGGGTGAAGGTTGAGGCTCGGGGCTGCGGCACTGGGTTGGGCTGGGCCGAGCCGCCGCCCTTCTTCCCCGGTCCCAGCGCAGCCCAGCAAGCGTCGGCGGCGACCTCGTCAGCACCAGGGCCAGCGCCACCCCCGCAGCCCCCGCCCGTCGGAATCATCGCCTAGACTCGGGGAAGGGGGGGGGGGAAGAAGAGAGGAACACGCCCCCCTTTTCCTCTCCCCCCCCCCAGTCGCATCCTAAATGGACCGCTCCGAGCCGCCTAGGGCCAGGATGGCGCGAGCCACGCGCTGAGAAGGGGGAGCCCAGACTGGGTTGCGCTGGGCGGAACCACCCGCCTGGAGCTGCGGGCGGGAGGGGGGGGGGGGCTCTGGCGTCGGAGGGAGGGAAGGAGGGAGCGGGCGGGCGGGCGGGCAGTGCGTCGATGTTGCGGCGCTGCGCTCAGTCGGCTCCAGGGCTCGGCAGGAGCCGCCGCACTCGCTGCTGAGCTGGAGTCCCCGACGCTGGCTCGCCCCTTGCGCCAGGCAGAGGGTCGGAGAGCCGCCTGCTTGGGCCTCGGAGCCTCGGCGCTGGCGGGCCGCGAGGCCGCCTCCATCCCTGCTCGCCTCCATCCTCGCCCGCGTCCCTCCCGGCTTCTCTCTCCGTCTCCGTCCCTGCCTCCCGCTGTCGGTCAGTGAGGCGGGCGCTGCTGTCTCCGGCGGCCGTCGGTCCCCCGACCGGCGCCATGAATTACCTCCGGCGCCGCCTGTCCGACAGCAACTTCATGGCCAACCTGCCCAACGGCTACATGACGGATCTGCAGCGGCCTCAGCCGCCCCCGCCCCCACCCGGCGGCCCGGCGCCCCCTTCGGCTGGCTCGGGCAGCGTGTCGCCCGCCGAGCGACCCCTGCCTGCGGCCGCGCCCAGCCCCGGCCCCGGCCCCAGCCCCGGCCCCGGCCCCGGCCCGGGCCCCGGCTCCGGCTCCGGGCTGGGCGGGGGCGGCGCCGGCGGCTTCTTCTCGTCGCTGTCCAACGCAGTCAAGCAGACCACGGCGGCGGCCGCGGCCACCTTCAGCGAGCAGGTGGGGGGCGTGGCCGGGGGCTCCGGGGGCTCCAGCCGGGGCAGCAAGACCCTGCTGGTGATCGACGAGGGGCCCACGGATTGGTGAGACGCTTTTCCAGCGCGGTCCCTACCTCCTACCCTACCCGGCCTCGCCCCACCCCCTCCCCGCGGGCGACCGGGCCCGCCTCTGCACCCGCTTTCCTGCGGGTCTCCCTCTCTCGGATCACCTGTGGAGCGCACCTTCCTCCTCCCCCGACAGCTAGTGTCTTTCCCCGGGGCGGCCCCAGTTTATTCTGAGGCGGGGGCGGCTGGTTGGGCGGCTGAGCGCAGGACTAGGCCCGGAGGGCTCAGTGGTTAGCACGCACTGCAGCCTAGCTCGGAGGCTCCCCCTCCCCCCGCCTCCCCCCCGCCCCCTCAGCTCGCGCTCGGTGAGGCGTGCGTGTCTGGGTCTCTGGGGCCCGAGGCTCAGCATCGGGATGCGGCTCCACCCCGCGTTGAGGCAGCGCCCTCCCTCTGCGGCCCGGGCCCGCGGGAAGCGCCTCCGATTAAAGGGGGTCTAGGCCTGCTTTGGGGGAGGAAGGGCCCCCCCCCCCCCGCCCGGGAGTCCCCTGTGTCGGGAGAATTCCCCGCGCACTGCAGCCTCTTTTTTTCCTACGGGGGAAGAGAATGCGGCGCCAGGGCTGCTGCCCTCGGAAGGGCCGCTCCGGGCCTGTTGGCTTTGGGGAGGGGGAGCTTGGATTGCATCAGGCTTCCCAGTGTGGGTGGAGAGGCAGCAGAGAGGAAATTGCTTCGTCATCTCTCTCCCCTCCCCCTCCCGCAGCCCAGAATCCCCCTCCCCCTCCTGGAACTCGAGACTCCCCCCCCCCCCTGGAGGCAGGAGCCCTGTCCCCTTCCCGAGCCCAGGCTTCTCCTCCCCCAGGGCTGGCTTCGGAGACACACACCCAGATGCCACCTGCACGGGGCCAGCCCCCTCCCCCCAGCCTGACAGACGCATGCTCACAGCCAAAGCGCTCCCCGCAGCCCTGGCGCTCCCCGACTGCTGCCAGCCTAGATGAGGCGGAGGGGGCGGAAGCTGGGGGGGGGGGGGGCTCGTCCCTGCCCCGTGGCCATTAGATTCGGCCTGGAAGCTTCCTGCAGCCCCCTCCCCCATCCGGTCCTGTACAATCGAGCGCAGTTGTCTGAGGGGTGCAGGGAGGGAACTGAGCTCCGAGCCGGCCCCTGCCCTCGAGGTGGTGGTCGGGCCGCGGCAGGTGCCTTTACACCAGAACCTGCAGTCTCCCTCCCAGCCTGGAAACGGTCCCTTCCAAGGAGGCGGGGGCAGGAGAAGGGCCCTTTGCCTCCCCAGCTTTGCTGGGCCCTCCCAGGCCCCGCCCCCAGCCGAGGGCGAGCCCCCCCCCCCAAGGGCTGGTTTCCCCCCAGGGCCAGGGATGAAGGAGGGGCCTCAGCGGCCTTTCCTGGCCTTGCTCGGAGGGAAACGACCCCCGCTTTCCTTCCTCCCTCCCCAGGGCCAAGTACTTCAAGGGGAAGAAGATCCATGGGGAGATCGACATCAAGGTGGAGCAGGTGGGTCCCGGGCCCCCTCGGGCCAAGTAGGCAGGGAAGCTTAGGAGGGAGAGCAGGGCTGGGAGGCAGGGGCCGGGTGGGGCTGGACCCGGTGCAGGCCGGCCCCCCTGAGCCCCCCCCCTCCCCCCATGCTTCCCAGGCTGAATTCTCCCATCTGAACCTGGTGGCCCACGCCAACGGCAGCTTCTCCGTGGACATGGAGGTGATCCGCAACGGAGTGAAGGTGGTTCGGTGAGTGGGGGGGGCCCTGAGCACAGGGAGCAGCTTTCTCTCCCAAGGCCCACAGGTTTGCCTTCAGGTTCCAAACTGCCCAGCACAGAGCGAGCCTCAGGGAGCCCCCTGGGGACAGCAAGCCAGAGGGATGCAGCTTTTGGGAAAATGGTGCTCAATTCAAGCTTCCTCCTCCCCCTCCTATTCTTTCTTCCCCCTCCTCCTCCCTCCTCCTCCTCCTCCCCCTCCTATTCTTTCTTCCCCTCCTTCTCTCCCTCCTCCTCCCTCCTCCCCCTCCTATTCTTTCTTCCTCTCCTCCTCTCCCTCCTCCTCCTCCTCCCCTCCTATTCTTTCTTCCTCCCTCCCCTTTTCCTTTCCTTCTTCTTCCTCCTCATTCCCCTCCTTTCTTTCCTCTTCCTCCTCTCCCCCCCTCCTTTTCCTTTCTGTGTTCCTTTCCTTCTCCTTCCCTTTATTCCCTCCTCCTTCTCTCCCCTTCTCCTTCCCTCCTCCTCCTTCCCCTCCTCCTCCTCTTTTTTTCTGTGTTCCTTTCCTTCTCTTTCCCTCCATTCCCTTCTCCTCTCTCCTGTTCCTCTTCCCTCATCTCCCTCCCCTCTCCTCTCCTTCCTTCCATCTTCCTCTTCCTCTCTCTCCTTACTCCTTCTCCTCCTCCTCTTCCCCTCCCTCTTCCCTTCTGTTCTCCTCCTCCTCTCCTTTCCCTCCCTCTTCTTCCTCTCTGCCCTCCTTCCCTCCCTCCTTCTCTTCCCTTCCTCCTCCTTCCCTCCATCTTCTCCTCCTCTCCTTCCCCTCCCTCATCCTCCCTTCTGTCCTCCTCACCCTTCTCTTTCTCTCCTCTTTCTTCCTCCTCCTCCCCTCCCTCCTCCCTTCTGTCCTCTTCCTCCTCTGTCCCCTCCCTTTTTTTCTTCTCTTTCTTCCTCCTCCTCCTCCTTTCCTCCTCTTCCTCCTCCCATCCCTCCTCCCCACCTCCTCCTCTAGGTCCCTGAAGCCCGACTTCGTGCTGATCCGCCAGCACGCCTTCAGCATGGCCCGGAATGGAGACTACCGGAGCCTGGTCATCGGGCTGCAGTACGCAGGCATCCCCAGCGTGAATTCCCTGCACTCGTGGACAACTTAGACAAAGCCCTGGGTGGTAGGTGCCCCCACTTGTATGGCCAGCCCCGGGGCGGTGGGCCTGGCCGGGCAGGGCCCTTTCCCCCTCACTGTCCTTTCTCCCCCCCTGTCCCCATCCAGTTTGCCCAGATGGTCCGGCTACACAAGAAGCTGGGGGCGGAGGAGTTTCCCCTCATCGACCAGACCTACTATCCCAATCACAAGGAGATGGTGAGTGCACCCGGGCAGGGGTGGGCGGCCTCCTGCCACGGCCTCCGAGCGGTCTGTGCCCACGAGGCTGCAGCATCACTCTGGGTGTGAGGGTGGCCAAGGCACTCAGCCACGTTGGACGGCGCTTGCCACACCTCGGTTGGGCTCACGGAGCCTCTGTTTGGCCCTTTGTAGCGTTCTGGGGCTAAAGACGATGAAATGGCCCCTCTCCTAATGTTCCACCACGAACCACAAGGTGTTTGTGAATAAGTCAATTTGGGGGAGAAAGAGAAAGGGAAGGAGAAAGAGAATCTCTTGCAGGGGAACAGGAAGAGGGGTCGCCTGAACTGCCCACCCTAGGAAGCTAGGGATTCTAGGAGGAGCCCATGCCGGGCAAGGGGCACAACCTCAGCAAATGTGTGGAGATGGGAGATGGGGTGTGCGGTTTGGGGAACAGCTGGGAAGCTGCTACCTAGATGGGAGCAAATAGAAACCTGGACCAGGAAGGGAGCTGGGAGGCAGATTTGTGCAAGGCTTTAATGTCAGGGTGAGGAGTTTTACTTGATCTGAATTGGGGGATTTGAGGTAGTCACAGCTGGAGGGAACTGTGATGTTGTACTAGAGTTAAGGGGCCGGTTCAAACCAGAGACTAGGCCATGTGATCCTGGGCAAGTCACTTCCACCCAGTCTCATTTTTCTTCCTCTCTAAAATGAGAGGATTGGACCAGATGCTCGCTAGTGTCCTTTCTCACTCTGAGATTGTGTTATGAAGGCCGAGCCGGGCTCTGCTGCTGGATGACACTGGTCCTCTCTTCTTTTCGCTGAGCCTCAGTTTCCTTACCCTCTAAAATGGCCCTTCCAGCTCCTAAGCCTGATATCCTGCTAGTTGAGAAGTGAGGAGGACTTGCAGCCAAGGCCACAAGGTGTGTCTTTGGAATCGGGGAAGACCAAATTTAAAGGCTCAGCCAGTTATCATTTCTCTGAACCTCAGTTTTCTTATCTTTAAAATGGGATACCAGTACTGTAGCCCAAAGGTTTAGTCCAAAGGAGGCCAGAGACAGGTAGGAGGCAGGAGAACGATGTAGACATACTTGTTCATGCATCTCTGTGTGTCTCTGTCTCTTCCCTTCTGTCTGTCTTTTTCTATCTCTGTCCCTTTCCGTCTCTGTCTCTTCCTGTCGCTGTCTCTTTGTCTCTTCTTATCTCTGTCCCTTTCTCTCTGTCTCTTCCTCTCTGTCTCTTGTCTCTTTCCTTTCTGTCTCTTCCTATCTCTGGCCCTTTCTCTCCTGTTCCTTCCTTCTCTCCTTTTGTCTCTGTCCCTTTTCCTGTTCTCTTCCTTCTCTGGCCCTTTCTCTCTGTCTCTTCCTGTCTCTCTCTTGTCTCTGTCTCTTCCTCTCTGTCTCTTGTCTCTGTCCCTTTCTGTCTCTTCCTATCTCTGGCCCTTTCTCTGTCTCTTCCTGTCTCTCTCTTGTCTCTGTCCCTTTCTGTCTCTTCCTATCTCTGGCCCTTTCTCTCTGTCTCTTCCTGTCTCTCTCTTGTCTCTGTTTCTTCCTCGCTCTGACTCTTGTCTCTGTCCCTTTCTGTCTCTTCCTATCTCTGGCCCTTTCTGTCTCTGTCTCTTTGTCTCTTTATATCTCTGTCTCTTGTCTCTATCCCATCCTGTCTCTTCCTAGCTCTGTCTCTGTCTCTTCCTGTCACTGTCTCTTTGTCTTCTCTTCTTATCTCTGTCCCCTTTCTGTCTCTTCCTCTCTCTCTCTTGTCTCTGTCCCCTTCTGTCTCTTCCTATCTCTGGCCCTTTCTCTCTGTCTCTTCCTGTCTCTCTCTTGTCTCTGTCCCTTTCTGTCTCTTCCTATCTCTGGCCCTTTCTGTCTCTGTCTCTTTGTCTCTTTATATCTCTGTCTCTTGTCTCTATCCCATCCTGTCTCTTCCTAGCTCCGTCTCTTGTCTCTGTCCCTTTCTGTCTCTGTCTCTTCCTGTCGCTGTCTCTTTGTCTGTCTCTTCTTATCTCTGTCCCTTTCTCTCTGTCTCTTCCTCTCTCTCTCTTGTCTCTGTCCCTTTCTGTCTCTTCCTAGCTCTGGCCCTTTCTGTCTCTGTCTCTTTGTCTCTTTATATCTCTGTCTCTTGTCTCTATCCCATCCTGTCTCTTCCTAGCTCCGTCTCTTGTCTCTGTCCGTTTCTGTCTCTGTCTCTTCCTGTCGCTGTCTCTTTGTCTGTCTCTTCTTATCTCTGTCCCTTTCTCTCTGTCTCTTCCTCTCTCTCTCTTGTCTCTGTCCCCTTCTGTCTCTTCCTATCTCTGGCCCTTTCTCTCTGTCTCTTCCTGTCTCTCTCTTGTCTCTGTCCCTTTCTCTCTGTCTCTCTCTTGTCTCTGTCTCTTCCTGTCTCTCTCTTGTCTCTGTCTCTGTCTCTTCCTAGCTCTGTCTCTTGTCTCTGTCCCTTTCTGTCTCTTCCTATCTCTGGCCCTGTCTCTCTGGCTCTTCCTGTCTCTCTCTTGTCTCTGTCTCTGTCTCTTCCTAGCTCTGACTCTTGTCTCTGGCCCTTTCTGTCTCTGTCTCTCTTTGTCTCTTTATAATCTCTTCTCCCTTATCTTCCCTTTATCTCTTCCCTTTATATTTCCGGTTTCTCTCTTTGTCTTATTCCGTTTCTGTCCCTTTCTCTTTCCTTTCCCTTCTCTTTGTCTGTCCCTTCTTTCTCTTCCCACTCTCTTCCCCTTCTCTCTCTTGTCTCTGTCCCCTTCTGTCTCTTCCTTTCTCTCCCTTTCTCTCTTGTCTTTCTGTCTCTTCTTCTTGTCTCTGTCCCTTTCTGTCTCTTCCTATCTCTGGCCCTGTCTCTAACCTCTTCCTGTCTCTCTCTTGTCTCTGTCTCTGTCTCTTCCTAGCTCTGACTCTTGTCTCTGGCCCTTTCTGTCTCTTTCTTTTCTCTTTATTTTCTGTCTCTTGTCTTCCCTTCTCTCTTTTCCGTCTCTTTCTTCCTGTCCGTTTCTGTCTCTTTTCTGTCCTTTGTCTCTTTGTCTTTTTCTTGTCTCTTGTCCTTTCCTCCTGTCTCTTCCTCTCCTCTCTTTCTCTTCCCCTTTCTGTTCTTCCTATCTCTTCTGGCCCTTTCCTGTCTCTTTTCCTGTCTCTTCTTTCTCCCTGTCCCTTTCCTCTTTCCCTCTTCTCTCTTGTCTTTTCTGTCTCTTCCTTCTCTCCCTTTTCTCTCTTCTCTTCCTGTCTTCTCTTTCTCTTCCCTTTTTCTCTTCCTATCTCTTCCTTCCTTTCTTTGTCTCTTTTCCTTTTCTCTTGTCTCTTCCTCTTCTCCTTCCTATTTCTTCTCTTTCTCTATCCCTTTCTGTCTCTTCCACTTGGCCCTTCCCGCTTTTTCTCTTTATTTCTGGTCTCTTTCTTAAACCAAATTGGGTCCTTCCAACTCCGGTCCTCTGGCCCTCGGCCCCAATTCGGGCTCTTCTTTGGTCCTCTTCCCCAATTTCTTGTCTCCACACCTTCTGCCCCATTCCATCCGTCTCCTCCAAAAGGCAACCAGAAACCATTGGCTTGTTTCCCTCCGGTTTTCCCGGGGCCTCATTTCACGGGAGGCAGGGGTGGGTAGGGGCCCCTGAGGGCCCAGTTCGGGCCTGGGCTCCACCTCCAAGGTTCAGGGAATTTCAGGGGAGCACGGCCGTTCCTTGAGGGCTTGGCAGGGGGGGTGGGAACCCTCCCCGAGGGGCCAATCAGTGGCAATTCCCCTTCCCAGGCAGGTCCCCCCCCTTTTGCCGGGCACCAGGCAGGCCGGATGGAGGCAGCCCGGGAGGGCGAAGGGCCCCACCCCCCGCCCCTTCCCCTGGCCCGGCGCCCAAAGGGCCTCCAAAGGGCAGGGGGGAGGGGCCCTTTTCGAAGCCTTGGCTGGGCTGGGGCTTTCCGGCTTGGCTCAGGGCTTTCCCACCGGAAGGTGGGGGGGAGGAAGCTCCCGTCCCTGTGGGCCGTCCTGGGGGGAAATGGGCCCAGGCCCCCGAGGAAGGCCGCGCAGGCTTAATTCCCCCTCCGGAGCCGGTCCCTCCCTTTCCCCTTTGTTCCCCCGACCAAGGAAGCCCAGGGATGGGTCCCGGGCCCGGAGGGAATTTGGGGTCTCCTCCCTCCCCCTTTGCCCCCCTTGGGCCCTGTTGCTAGGCAACCAAAGGACTCCGGGGTGGGAGGCCCGGGAGGGAGGAGGGAGGGGCCAGGGTTTTCTTTGGGGGTTGGGGGGGCTTTCCTCCCGGGTTAAAAGCCAGGGTTTCCCGGGCCCCGGGGGGGGGGGGGGGCCCCCCCCTTTTTTCCCCCCCCCCAAACCCCCCCGGGCCCCCCCCCGGGGGGCCGGGGACCCGCCCGGGGGGCCCCCCTTTGGTTTCCCCTTTTTTTCCCCCCCGGGGTTTGGGGGGGGGCCCGGGGGGGGGGAAGGGGGGGGGCCCCCCCCCCCCCTTTTCCCCCCGGGGGGGGGGGATTTCCCGGGGAAGGGGGGGGGGGGGCGCCCGGGCCCCGGGGGGGCCCCCCTCCGGGCCCGGGGGGAAACCCCCCGGGGGGCCCGGAATTTTGGGGGGGGGGGGGGTTTCCCCGGGGGCCCCAAAGGGCCCCAAGGGGGGGGGGGGGGGGGGGGGGCCCCGGGGGAAACCCCCGGGGGGGGGGCGGGTTCCCCCGGGGGCCCCCGGGGGGGGGGCCCGGGGCCCCCGGGGGAAAACCCCGGGGGGTCCCCCCCCCCCCCCCCAAGGGCCCCGGGGCCGGGTGGGAGGGGGGGGCCGGGGCCCGGGGGGACCCCCAATTTTTAAAAGGGGGGGGAGGGGAAGGGCCCGGCCGGGGCCCCAAAGGGGGGGGGGGGGGGGGGAAGGGGGGGCGGGCCCCCCCCGGGGGGGGGGGGGGGGGGGGGGGGGGGGGCCCCCCAAAGGGGGGGGGGGTTTGGGGCCCCCCCCCCCCCCCCCGGGCCCCCCCCCCCCCCCCCCCCTGCCCCCGGGGGGAAGCCCCCCCCCCGGGGCCCCGGCCCCCCTGGGGTTTGGGGGCCCCCTAACCCCCCCCCCCCCCCCCCCCCGGGCCCCCCCCCCCCCGGGCCCTGGGGGGGGGGCCCCTTTTGGAGTTTTCCCAAACCCTTTCCCCCCAAAATTTTTTCCCCCTTTCCCCCCCTTCCCCCTTTTCCCCCCCCCCCCCTTTCCCCCCCCCCCCCCCCCAACCCCTCCCCCCCCTTTCCCCTCCCCCCCCGTCCCCCTTGTTTTTCCCCCCCCCCCCCCCTTTTCCCCACCCAACCCCAAAATTTTTCCCCCCTTTTTCCTTCCCCCCCCCTTTTTCCCCCCCCTCCCTTCCTCCCCTCCTTTCCCCTTTTTTCCCCCCCCCCCCCCCCCCTTATTGGGTTTTTTTGGGCCTCCCCCCCTGTTCCTCCTTTTCCCCCCCAAAAAACCCTTTCCCCTTTTTTCCCCTTTTCCCCCTTTCCCCCTTTTTCCCCCCTTTTCCCCCCCTCCCCGGTTTCCCCCTTTTTAACCCCTTTCCCCTTTTTTTCCCCCCCTTTTTTTTTCCCCGGCCCCCTTCCCCTTTTTCCCCCCCCCCCCCTTTTTTTTTCCCCCACCCCCCCCTTTTCCCGGGCCGGCCCCCTTTTTTTTTTTGGGGGGGGTTTAACCCCCCCAAAACCCCCCCCCCCCTTTTGGGAAAGGGGGGGGGCCCCGGGCCAAAAACCCCTGCCCCCTTGGGAAAAAAAAGGGGGGGAAAAGGAAAAATTTTGGGGCCCAAAAAAAAGGGGGGGGCCCCCAAACCAAAAACCGGGAAAAAAATTTTAAAACCCCCTTTTCCCCATTCCCCCCCCCCCCAAGTTTGCCCCCCGGGGGTTTCCCCCCCGGGCCCCTTAAAAAAGGGGGGCCCCTTTCCCCCCCGGGGGGGCCCCTTTGGGGGGGCCGGGCCCCCCCCCCCCCCCCCCCGGGGCCCCCAGGGGCCCCGGGTTCCCTTGGCCCCACGGGGAAAACCCCCCGGGGCCCCGGGGGGCCGGGGGGAAGGCCAAAAGGGGGGGGCCCCCCTTTTTGGGGCGGGAAAAACCCCCTTTGGGGCCCCCCAAAACCCCAAAAAGGGGGGCCCCCCCGGGGTTGGGGGCCCCGGGGGGGAAAAAGGGGGGAAAACCCCGGGGGGGGGGGGAAAAAAAAGGGGCCCCCTTTTTTGGGGGTTTTTGGGTTTGGGCCCCGGGGGGAAAAGGGGGGGGGGGGGGGGGCCCCTTTTCCCCAACCCAAGGGGGGGAAAAGGGGGAAACCCCCCCGGGGGGCCCCCCCCAAGGGGCCCCAAAAAGGGGGGCCTTTTGGGGGGGGGGGGGCCCCCCCGGCCCTGATTCTGTACTAGCAGGATCCACTTTGGCAAATGGTTCTCCATGGTAGAGGACGATCCAAAAGCCTCAGCCGGGGATGTTTGTATTGGATGGGCCGGGAGTTTGCCCACTTATAGGCTGGTCTCTTTTGATCTCAGGAACAGTCTATCCTGGGGGGGAGGGGCTCCATGTGTTATTCCCTCCAATGCACAGATAAGGAAGGGCTCGGAGGAGTCTGGGAGCTTGGCACACCGTGGGACTGCCCCCCCCCCCCCTCCATCCTCACAGCCATAGTCAATGGTGGCCCTCATCTTGATTGCTTGTGGACGGGGTCAGAGTCACTGATTTAGGAGAGCAAGGGGCGGGGCGCTCGCCCATCCCACGAGGTGTTTCTCCCCTGAGACTATCCAGGGTCTCTGGACAAATGCCTGCAGAGGATGGGACCAGGAGGGGTGTTTAGGGAGGGCCTGCTGTGCACCAAGTCAAACCAGAACTGGGCCTGCTCCCGGGGAGATCCTGCTAGTGAGGGGCCAGACTCAGGGAAGGCCTTCGGAAAGAGGTGGCTACCTGCCTTGGAGGAGTCCTGGGAGGAGGCAGAGGGAAGGGAAGGGTGGAGGAGAGAGAGAGAAGAAGAAGAAGAAGAAGAAAGAAGAAGAAGAAGAAAAAGAAGAAAGAAAAAAAGAAAAAAACAAAACGGGGAAGGCAAGGGAAGGGAAGAACAAAACAAGAAGAAACAAGGGGAAGGAAGGGCCAAATAAAGGCAGAACCAGAATGGCCCAACAAGAGGGAAGGGCCAGACACAGAGCCAGACAGACAGAGAAACAAAAGAGAGACAGAAAAGAAAGATGACAGAGACAGAGAGACAAGAGCAAAACAGAGAGAGAGAGGAGGAAGGAAGACAGGTGGAGAGATGGCCACAGTGTGAGAGAGAAACAGACACAGAGAAACACACACACAGAGAGACTCAGAGCGAGAACCTGCCCCGCCTGGGAGCCCATCCATGGTCAAGGCCTTGACAGGTGGCTCCCAATATAGGGTGTTGACATCCCTCCACCCCCACTTTGAGGAAGATGGCCAAGTGGCCCATTCTGGTTCTGTGTGAACTACCCCCTTGAACTTGACCTTTTGCAGAGGGCAGACCCCAGGCTGGAGTAGCTGGAGAACAGCCCCCAAAGCCAGCCAAGGCACTTTGCTGACATGCTGGCACTAAGTCGGTCTTTCTGGGCGGAGGGCAGGTCAGGAAGCAGCGCGCAGTGGGGCCCGACATCCGCAGGGCACCGTGTGAGGTGCTTTGCAAACTATCTCCTTTGAGTTATTATTCTGATTCTTGTTTTTATTATTGTATCTAGAGACCAGGACTAGGCCGGGCAAGTCTCGAGTGAGGGCCCTTCCTCCACAGGGCAGGGGACACTGGGAGCCTGGCCTGGAACCTTGAGGGTTCCTGCCCAGGCAGAGGCAGGAGGGGCTGCAATCCTCAGAGACTGGGGTGGGGGGTTTCCTGCTGTCAAGAGACCCAAGTTTCAGGGTAGGGTGTAGCCCTGTCTGGCCAGTCCCCAGCCCCGTGCGAGGAAAAGCTTGGCGTCGTGCCATGAACGCTGGATTTGGAGCTTGAAGACCTGGGTTCAGACCCCGTTTCTGTCACACACACCTTGGACTACCCTTCCCCCCCCCCCCTCCAGTTTCTTCCCCTCTCAGTGATGAGCACAAACCCTAGAGCATCATGAGAATGTAGTCAAAAGTAGTGATCGTGCCCAGAATGACTGTAGGTCCTGGATTTAGAGATCGTTTGGTCCAACCCCTTCATTTGACACAAGAGGAAACTGAGGTCCCTGGAAGGTGAGCGTTCTCCAGGCATTGAGGAAATCTGGGCTCGATCCCATCTCATGCTTACTTATTAGCCGTATGACTGCAGTTAAGTCATTGGCCTTCCTGAGCCTCAGTTTCCTTATCTGTCAAACCCTCCGGCTCAAAGGATTGTTGCGGGACAATGGGTGGTCCCAAAGCTGGGATTCCAAGTCAGACCCTCTGACTCTCCAGGAACATCTTGGGACTCAGACATCAGGCTGTAGAAGAGAGGAAAGGGGAAGGGAGTTTCCAGTCAGCCAGCAAGTTGCATCACATTGACGCAGTGTTGGGAACAACTTCCCAACTTCCAGATCTCACCCCCCCCTTTGTGTTTCCCGAGGCCAGTGTCCTTGGTCTCACCCTGCCTCCTCTCCTCCCCTCTTCTTTCATCTCCTGTCCTTTCCTCTCTTCCCCTCCCTCCCTTCTTTCATCTCCTGTCCTTTTCTCTCTTCCCCTTCCTCCCTTCTTTCATCTCCTGTCCTTTCCTCTCTTCCCCTCCCTCCCTTCTTTCATCTCCTGTCCTTTCCTCTCTTCCCCTCCCTCCCTTCTTTCATTTCATCTGTTCTTTCCTCTCTTCCCCTCCCTCCCTTCTTTCATCTCCTCTCCTCCCTTTCCCTCCCCCCTCACTAGGGTTTCTCACTCGTGTCCCTTCTCTGCACGTTTATTGCCTTTCCTTTCACTTCTTCCCTTATTTCTGTGCTCCCTCTTCTCATCTCCTTGTGCTTCCTCTCTTTTCACCTCCCTGTACCTGTCCTCCCATTGCTGTTTCACGGGATCTTGGATTTAGAGCTTGGGGGGCATCTGTCCGGTCCAGTATCCTCAGTTTAAAAATAAGGAAACTGAGGAAACCCAGAGAAACAAGGAAAGAACTAGTAAGTAACAGAACCGCATTTGAACTCGGGTCCTCTGCCTTCCAGTCCAATAGTTTTTCAGAGCTGGGTCCCCCGTGCTCCCCTTTTGTTGTCTTAGTGCCTCTTCTCATCGGGGCATGCCACGGGCAGAGGCTAAATCAAGCTCTCGTCAGAGAAGGGATTGCAGAGTCCCGGCTCCCCGCTCCCGGGAGGCTCTTCTGCTGCAGGGAGCTGGGGCTGCTGGGCTGTACCCAGGGGGTACACTTGGCGCTGGGAAAGAAAGAGCTCAAACTCCAAGGGAACTCTGCCTTCAGTCAGGACCACTGGCTTCCTCCCCAGCCTGGGACCCTGAACAAAAGACCTCAGACGAGGCGTTGCTTCTCATGTTCCTCAGTTTCCTCCTCTGTAAGGTGAAAGTAGACCAAATCGAGCCTATGGTTTTTTGAACAAACGGGCCTCCAAGTCACACTGGGAACAGGAGGCAGTGGGGTTTGAATCCTGCCTCTGAGGGGCCTGAGCCCTCGGCACACATTACCCGTTTCTTGGGAGCCGGGCCCTAAATGATGGGGACACAGAGGGGGGCCAAGCTCGACCCCTAAGAGGAAAACGAAGGCCGTGGATCAGAGGATCCCAGAGGGCCCTTTGGCGGAGCCTTCATAGGCCAGAACCTCCGAATGTGCCAGTGCAACCTGCGTAATAGAGGCTTAAAGGGAACACGACCTTGGCATCGATGCGGTGACAGATGAGGAAAGAGAGGGTGAACGAGCTGGTCTGTGACCGTGCACAGTCCGCTTCCCCTGCCTCCCGCCACGGATGGCGGTCCCCCGAGGTCACACCCCCAGTGGCCGAGCCAGGACGCGACCCTGAAAGGGAAACGTGTTCAAGTGAGACAAGTGGGGCAAAAGAGGGGACTTTCTTGGGGTGTGGCCGCCCCTAACGGGGCCTGAAAGCTCTTCTTCACCCAGCACTTCCCGGGAGTGGTTCGGCAGCAGCCTCCTCCTTTTCCCATCAGCCCAGTTCTGATGGGAAGGCAGGAGGGCCGTTTGCTCTTCTGGGCACTCGAGGATGTGCGTGCCGGTGTGTGTGCGTGCTGGTGTGTGTGCGTGCCGGCGTGTAAGTGAGTGCGCTTCTGCGTGTCAGCCGGCCCTGGCCCGGCGGCCATCCTTGGCTGTTGTTTCAGCTGCTGGGTGGGGCCGAGCTGAGCCTTCGGGCATTTTTCTTTGTGGCTGAGCCTGGGTCAGGTCAGAGCTGCGGTGGCAGTCACTCCTCACTCACTTACCGGCTTCCTCTGTGGGAAAACCAACTTTCTCTTTTCTGGAAGTTGCTACTCATCAGTCGGCAGCCTCCCCCACCCGCTAGCTGGAAAAGCTTGGGTGTGGGTGGGAGCCAGAGGGAGGATCCCCGGGCAGCTATTAGCCAATCTGGGCTGGAGCGCCATCTGAGCCATTTAGTGGATGTGACCTTGGGCAAGTGCTCTTACGAGCAAACTCTGGCTCTCCTCACTTGTCCAGCCAAGGTGGCCGGGCCCGTGGTTTCTGGCACCTCTGTTCTTCCTCCTCCCCCAAACTCATTGGGACTGGCCGCCTCCCCTGGGGGCTGACCCTCCCCCAAGGGCCCAGTTCTGGTCCGTCGGGGGAGAATCAGCACGTCGAGTACAGAGGGAGGATGGGAGCCAAGGGCAGAGCCGGATCATCGATGACCTGGAACCGAGTGAGCCCAGCAGACCCGCCCCCTCATTGTGCAGATGCGGAAGCTGGAAGCTCTGGGCAAATTTGCTCAAGATCGCAAATGCGTCAAGTTGCAGAACCGAATTCATTACTTGGGGGGGGGAGGAGTTGGGTGATAACTGGGGGGCAGGGGGGAGGGCTGAGAAGGAAGGAAAGCAAGAGCAGAGCAGGACGAGACTAATCGGACCATTGTCCCTTTCTGCCAGCTCACCACAGCCAGGTACCCCGTAGTGGTGAAGATGGGCCATGCTCATTCAGGAATGGGCAAGGTGAGTCTCCTTCCCGCTCTATCACCGAGGCCTGGCGGGTCCCCGAAGCCTCTGCCCAGATAAGCCCAGCAGTGGCCCAGGTTTCACCGGGATGCCTTGAGGCCGTGCTTTCCCTCTTCCCAGAGGTCTCTGAGGGAGACCGTCGGGTTCTGGGGACATCCCACCAAAGGGTATTCCGGAACGAGTCTGGCTGGGCTTGGGCAAGAGCTTTCTGAGTTCTCTTGCGTACTTTTCTGCCCACGGGGCCCAGCTCCAACAGGCCTTGACCCTGGTCTCCCAACCTTGGCCCGCAGGTGAAAGTAGAGAACCAGTATGACTTCCAGGACATCGCCAGTGTGGTGGCGCTGACCAAGACCTACGCCACCGCAGAGCCCTTCATCGACGCCAAGTATGATGTCCGGGTGCAGAAGATTGGCCACAGCTACAAGGCCTACATGTGAGCCTGAGGCACTGGCTGGGGCCCATTGCAGCTTGTCTCTTCCCATATAGCCTACTTGGATGGGGGGGGGGGGCGGTGTCACGTGGTGAGCTGGCCTTCCATATTGGGGTCCTCATCCCAGGTTGGTCTCATTACCGCTTTGGGGTACTAGTGAGCCCCTGCCCTCCCCCAAACCAGCTTAACACAGCCTGCCCTGAATTGTTTCTTTGCTCTCCTCCCAGGAGGACCTCGGTGTCTGGGAACTGGAAAACCAACACGGGCTCGGCCATGCTGGAGCAAATTGCCATGTCTGACAGGTGGGGCCAGTGAGGGGAGATCTGCCAGGCTGGGAAAGGGGCCTGGGGAGGAGCAACCCATTAGTACACCAGGCCCACAGAAAAACCATGCTTAGAACCCGGGACCCTGAGACTGCAGAAGCCCCGCAGGGAGATGTGCCAGCCCTTCAAATGTGGGGAACCCAGACTGTGGGGAAGATACTGCATCTGCTTGGGCAGTGCCTGGGGTGAGGAGGGAGAAGGCAAAGGAGCAAAGTTAGACCAGATGGCAGGCCAGGCTCTAACCTGGGAGCTGTCCCCCAGTGATGCCAGCCCCTCCCCCTTAAGGTATTCTACAAGTGGCCCGCTGTGTGCTTTTGGGACACCTCCGGCCTTTGTTCACAGGTACAAGCTGTGGGTGGACACGTGCTCCGAGATCTTTGGGGGCCTGGACATCTGCGCAGTGGAGGCCTTGCATGGCAAGGATGGGCGAGACCACATCATCGAGGTCAGCTTTCCCCCCACTTCTCCCCCCATGAACTGGGCATATCTCCTTGTTCTCCCCCCATTCTGAGCCTTTCCCTCCCCCCCCCCCAGGTGGTGGGCTCCTCCATGCCACTCATCGGGGATCATCAGGATGAGGACAAGCAGCTGATCGTGGAGCTCGTGGTTAACAAGATGGGCTTGGCCCTGCCTAGGCCCCGGGAGGCTTCTCCTGGCCGTGGAGCGCACTCTCAGGTCAGCCCCGAATGGCTCTTTGGCCGAGGGGGGAGGGGGAGGGGGAGGGGGAGCGGTAGTGGCTTGTGTGTGCATGAGTGTGAGTGTGAGAGTGTGTGTGTGTGTGTGTGTGTTCTGGACACAGGGTTTGAGGACCACACCCCTCCCGCTTTCTCTGCAGGCTCCATCCCCAGGGGCACAGGCTGGGGGTCGCCAGGCGGGACCTCCAGCTCAGCAGCGCCCCCCGCCCCAGGGTAAGTAAAGCGAGGGCCTTCCCGGAGGGTGGCGGGCTTTCATCAAGGGGAAGGGTTTCCCTTGGAGGTGCTGGGTGACCATCCGAGGCTGGAGAGGCTCAGTGTGAGGGGCTTTCTCCTGGGAGAGAGGGGAGGAATGACGGGAGGAGGGGAAGAGAGGAGGGTCGGGTTTGGGTAGCTCCGGGTAAAGCGCATGTGCGTGTGTTTCCCCTCGCAGGGGGCCCCCAGCAGCCCGGGCCCGGACCTCAGCGCCACGGCCCTCCTTCCCAGCAGCGCCCCCCGCCTCAGGGCCAGCCGCTCCAGGGCCTGGGCCCTCAGGCGGCCGTGGCGGCGCAGCCGCGCCTCCCCAGCCCCAGCGGGCAGGCACCGTCGGGCTCCGGCCGCCAGCCGCGTCCGGCGGGTTCGGGGGCCGCCCCGCAGGCGCGCGCCCCGCAGCCAGCGCAGTCGCCGCAGCCGCAGCCGCCCCCGCAACCTCCGCAGCCGCCGCAACCTGCCGCGGCCACCCAGGGCCCGCGCCAGGGTAGCCAGTCCCCGCAGCCGCAGCCGCGCCAGGCCGGACCCGCTCGGGGCCAGGCAGCCGGGGGCCCGCAGAGGGCTCCGCAGCGAGCGCCGCCCGGGCCGCCCGCGGGCCCCACCCGGCAGCTGAGCCAGGCGGGCCCCCAGGCCGGCCGCCCCGGCCCGGTCTCCGGGCCACCTACCACACAGCAGCCGCGGCCCAGCACCCAGGGCCAGGGCCAGGGCCGCTCCCCCGCCGGGCCCGGGCAGCCCAAACCCCAGCTCGCCCAGAAGCCGAGTCAGGACGCGCCGGCCGCGGCCCCGCAGCTGAAGTAAGGGCGGGGCCTCTGGCCGGGGGGCGGGGCCTCCTATGGGCGGGGCGTGAGCGGGCCGGAGCGGGGCCAGCCCGGGTCCCCGCCCCGCGGTAACTCTGTGTTTCTCTCCCTCCTCCTCCTCCTTCTCCTCCTTCTCCTCCCCCTCCTCCTCCCGGTCTCGTCCCGCCCCCGTCCCCTCCTCCCTCCCTCCGCCCGCCTTGTTTCTCTTCAGCAAATCCCAGTCTCTGACCAATACCTTCAACCTTCCAGACCCGGCCCAGGCCCCGCCCCGGCCCAGCCTTAGCCAGGACGAGGTGAAGGCCGAGACCATCCGCAGCCTGAGGAAATCCTTCGCGAGCCTCTTCTCCGACTGATTCCCCACCCCCTGCCCCCTTCCCCCCGAGGTGTGATTCCCCCTCCCCCCCCCAGGCCTCCAAGGCCCCCTCAGCACCCGGGATGGCTGTGTCTTTAAATATGCAAATCACCGAGCACTCCCAGTGCCCTCGGCCGGGGCGCTCCTTCCTCTCTCCCCCTTGTGCGCGTGCGTGTCAGTGTGCCGTCCGTGTGCCTGCCCGTGACCCTCGTGCCGCCGCTTGGCGTGTGTTGGAGTTTCTCGTGAAGCCTGTGATGCGCGCAGTGACGCTGTAGTGGCCCCCCCCCCCCCCCCCCCCCCCCCCCATCTGTTACTCTGACCACAGAAGAGTCAAGAAACGTGATTAAGTGATCAAAGCGAGAGCTGGGCAGCCTCCTGTGCTTCTTGGGGGGGAGGGGGTGGTGGGAAAGCAGGCACAGGAGAAGGGGTGCGGGGGTTTCCTTCCTCCCCTCTGGCCTTTGAACCTCGGCTTCACCCCCCCCACCCCCACCCGAGGCCGCCGGGAGCTGGGCAAACTGCAGCCGTCACTGCCAGGTCCAGGGAAGCGGGGGAACGGAACCTGGGGCCCCTGGATCCCGCCTTGGGGCTGGCCAGGGCCTCTACGGCCCAAAGAGGCGCAGGGCTCCCAGCAGGGACGAAGGCAGCTCCTCCGTCTGAGCCCGGTGCAGCGACGGTTCCGATGCGCTGCGCTCGATCTTAGGCAGCACCCGTTGCAGCAGCTCTATGGTGACCAGGATCTGGGAGGGGGAGGAAACGGGCAAGGGTTGGGGCCCCAGCTTTCAGGAGGCCTGGCCCAGCCCAAAGCCCCCCCAGGAGGTGGCTTCTGACCTCAGGAAAGAGGGGCCGCTCTTCCCGCTGGAAGCGCAGACAGTCGGCCAGCAGCTTCTTCATGGCTTTGGGGCAGTTGTTGGACACCTTGGTGAGGTCTGGCGACAGATAGCCTCTGCCCACCATGAAGATGATCTGGAACCAGAGCAGGGGGTGGGCATCGGATCACTAGGGGCGGTCCTACCCTGGCAGGACCCCAGAAGGAAGTTCTCCAGCCAAGGAGGAGCTGCATGAGGGAGGGTCAGGCAGGACCAGAACGAGGGTCCCGGGAAGGCGGGAGGAAGGAAGGGGAGGGAGTATCCACCTGATCTCTGTTGTTGATGTGGCTATAGGGAAGACTGCCACTCATGAGCTCATAGAGAACGACGCCATAGGCATAGACGTCAGACTGGAAGCTGTAGGGGTTCTTGTCCTGCATGCGGATCACTTCAGAGGCCTGTGGAGTCCGGGGGGAGGGCCTGGGTGAGCGGGCTGGCCTGCCTTCTCGGTGGCCGCTCCCCCTCCTCCCAGCCCCCAGCCTCACCATCCAGAGCACAGAGCCAGTGGGCTGTTCCACTTGCTGGGCGCCACTCCACCTAGTCTTGACAGTGGCCAGCCCAAAGTCTCCGATCTTCACCGTCAGTCCCTCGTGTAGGAAGATATCTACATCCTTGTCAAAGGCCACAGACAGTATTCTCTGGGCACCCTACCCCTCCCCTCCATCTTGCTGCCTCTAAACCTCCAGGACCCACTGCCTTTCCCAGCCTGCCTTGGCAGACCTCCCCATCCCTTTGTAGCGGCCCTCCAAGGGAGCACGGGTGGATACTGTTGGACTTGAGGTCTCGGTGAATGATGTTCTTGGCATGGAGGTAACTGTAGAAGGACACAGATTATGAGGAAGACCTGTCTGGGGCGTGCGCAACACATACACACACATACGTGTCTATGCCCGGGGGATGGGGGGAGGATTTATGAAACGGCTCTGAGCTGTGCCACGTGTGAACATCGCGTGCCAAGGGCCGGTTCGGAGGAACTCACTCCATGCCCTGAGCCGTCTGTCGCGCCACGTCAATGAGCTGTACCATGTCAAAGTGAGTGTCAGCCACGTGCAGGTGGTGGTAGAGGCTGGAACCCTCACACCACTGGGTGATGATGGCAAAGTCGGGCCTTGTCATGAAGCCCATGAACAAAAGGATGTTCACGTGGCGCGTCTTCCTGTGGGGGGGAGGGGGACGGTTAGCCCCCGCTTGCACAAAGCCAGCTTGTGCAAAGCCAGCTCGTGCTCCCTGCCGGCCGCCGTGCACACGCTCACCTGAGGACCTGCATCTCGTTCTTGAAGGCCTGTGCTTGCTCAGCCGTGGGCTGTGCCACCTTTAGCACCTTCACGGCCACGTCTCCGTGCCATCGTCCACGGAACACGGTCCCAAAGGAGCCCGTCCCGATCCTCTTCAGCAGCTGCACCTCCCCTGGGGCCACCTCCCAGTAGTAGCCTGAGTCTCGGTAACCCAGGGACTTCTGGGAGGCATGGATAGGACAGGGGGGACGGTGAGCTTCCCATTCTCCCAGTATTTCCCCCATTGTTCCCTCCTTGAGAGCTCTGACTCGTGTGTGTGTGTGTGTGTGTGTGTGTGTGTGTGTGTGTGTGTGTGTGTGTTTCCCAGCTCACCACTTTCTTCTTATCATCAGCTGAAGCTGAGGACTTGCGCTCAAGGGGCTCTGATGAAAACTTGGGGTGTGGGGATTTCCTTCCAGGGGGGGACACAAGGCTGGGGCTAGGACTGCTTTGGGGGGTCCTTTCCCCACCTGTTCCTGGGAGAGGCAAGGACACAGACAAGAAACCAGAGAGAGATGGAAGTAAGGAAGGCCTGGGCCAGAGGATGAGGGGAGGAGGGGCAGCAGGGGCTGGGATCAAGGGATTTGGATGCTCACCTTCAGCAGTGAAGGCCTGGGCTGCCTGCTGTGGGAGCAAACGGGGGGAGCACAGGTCAGCCTTTTCTTTGGACCCCCGGGCCTTCTTTTGCCCTAAAAGCTTCCGAGTTCTCTCAGGCCAAGGGCAGGCCTCTTGACCCTCTCCCCCATCCCAGGTCCCCGACCCTCCAAGCCTAGCTCCCCCAGACCACCTCCTCGGTGAGTTCTCATCGGGAGGCGTTCCAGGGACAGCCGTCACTGAGCGTCCCCTGACAGGCATCGATCGCCCTCACACTTGAAGGCCCTACCTGTACGAGCCTACTGTCCACAGGCATCGTGGTGCTGATCATGTGCACATTGGGTGTGGATGTAGAGCGGATCCTCTGGAGGGGTGGGCCTCCAGACCCAGGGAAAGCAAAAGTCTCCCCGTGGGAGGCTGGTGTTTGTGTCCTGGAGGGGAAGGGAAGTGGAGGAGGAGGAGGAGGAGGAGGAGGAAGCCTCTGGATCAGGTTCCTCCCTCCACAGACCATCTGCTGGCCTTACCTGGGACTCTTTGGGGTGTGGGACTCACACAGAGCCTGGCCTCCAGACTGGGGCTCAGGAGCACCAGGGCCTCCAGTCAAGTCCTGGACACTGCGGTAGCAACTGAAGCAGAAAATTAAAGAGACCCCTTAGGGAGGGTGGAGAGGGTGGGCAATCCCCAGGAAGGACCAGCTGGGATGAGGGAGATCCCGCCCCAACCCAGGTGAGGGCAGGCTGACGGACAAAGGCAACCAGGCCACTGGGGACTCTTGGGGCGATCCCGGGGACTGGGAAAGACCATAGGCCTCACGGTTGGCGGGCGGTAGCCATGTCAACACAGACGGTGGGGACCCGGGCACTGCAGTGTTGGTGGAACTTGTAGCCACATGTCTGGCAGCGGAAGCCATGAAAGAGGAAGCGGCGGCAGAAGTCGCAGAAGGTGGGAGCCAGGAATGTCTTCCGGGCAAAGTTGTGGGCAGCTGCGAGTGGAACATCAGCCCGGACCTCGACCGTCAGTTCTTCCCCATGCAAAGGAGCAATGGCTGCATCCCAGGCCGTTGCTGTCTTCCGGCTATGGGACCCGAGGGGATGAGACATACAAAGGGAAGGATCAGTGATGGCTGAGGAGGAGGCGGAGGCTGGGGGGAGGGGCTGGGAGAAGAGAGGACAGACAGGGTGCTCACCCCTGTACAAGGTGATAGACAGCACAGCAGTCTTGGTTCAGTCCCCGCACCTTCAGTGCCTTGTCCAGTGAGTCGGAGACGGTCATTCCATCCCGGGCGGTTACCTAGCAGGCCCCCCGATTCCCCCAGATGGTTGTAATTGGTTTTTTCCCCAAGTCTCCCTCCTTGTCCAGCTCCCCAGATTAGGAATCTCTCCCTTCCCTGGGCGGGACCCCTGATATTCCTTCCCTGCTGGATCGCTCACCACTGTACGCTGCTGGTTGGGCAGATAGACCTTCACAGTGCCCCCTACCCGACTGCTGCTCGAAGGGGTCGCAGCAGGATCTTCTGCTGCGGTTAGGCTCCTGGAGGATCCTACGGGGGTGGCAGTTGGGCCTCGTCTCATCATGTCCCCCCAAGCTCGAGTGACCCGAAAGGCGGGGATAGACACTGTTGGGGGACAAAGATGATGGGGAAGGCTGTAGATCTCCATACGTTACTGGGAGGACAAGTGGAAAGGGGGATGGTTTTGCAGTTGGAAGCCTTGGGTTCAAATCCTGGCTCTGGGTGGATTTGGGCAAGTCACTTCACCTCTTCTTGCCTCTATTTCTTCTTTTGTCAATGATGAAATTAGATTCCCCCTCCTCCCCAGTTCTAGCTCTATGACCCTTATGACGGCCAAGGCCTATTAGAACGGCAATGATGTTGGGATGGCTCAAGGTCTTGTGTTACCATTTATGGGGTTAAGAATATTTGGGATGGGGAAAGATTTGAAGATCTTAAATTCTTTTTTTGTTTTTGTTTTTGTTGCTGAGGCAATTGGGGTTAAGTTGCCCAGGGTCACACTGCTAGGGAGTGTTAAGTTTCTGAGAAGATCTTAAATTCTTGGGGGAGGGGGAGAAATCTTTAGTTACTATAAAGGAGGTTGATAGAAGTGGGAATAGTGGATTTCTAAGCATGGCCGGCGGGCCAAGGATGATGGGATAGGAGAGTGGAACTTTCTACACACTGGAAGCAGAACTGTGCATCTCTTCTCTTGGGAAAGCCCTGCCCCAAACAGCTGGTTCCATCAATCGTCCCTCTAATTCTAGTCCTTAGGGATCTTTTGTGAAGGAGCCCAGGTTTCAGGGGAAAACTCTGAGGTAGGAGTGGGGCCGACACAGGAAGAAGCAGAAGAGGCGCTGGCTAGGTGCTGGGGAGGAAAGCAAGCAAACAATACCGAGTCACCAGAACCTGGTATGGGGTTGTAGATAGAGACGTGTTTGATCAATGCAAGGGGGATACATTTCCACAGCACCCTAAGAGCCCTTTTCTTGGGACAAGCAGGAGTTATGGGATCCAAGAATACAAAAAAGATTTTTCAAAGGTACAGGGGAACGGTGGCCCCTCCAGTTCTTCACATATGCTTTCAGTTGTAAACATAGGACAAAGCAGGGCTTTCAGAGTGGCCACTTCATATGCATCAATGTTTAAAGCTGGGCCCCGGGGAAGGCAAGGAGTGCTATCTGATGTAAAATGGCAGAACTGTGGACATCAATAAAGGAACACGGAGGTGGACACACAGTGAGTAGGTCTCAGAGAACCAAGCACCACCTGCTGAGCAGAGCTACAGGAGGCAAAAATCAGAAGCATCAGCAAGAGCAAATCTTGGCATTAGCCGTGGCTGGAGCCCCACCCAGGGGTGTATTGTAAATCAGGGTTTTGGGATGGGGAGTATGTGCCTGTGCACTCTTGTGCGTGTGTGCCCATGTCTTTGCAGGATTCTATTGTCAGCCTTGTGAGCTTGAACACTTATAAGGGGAGCTAGTGGCTACTCAAGTGGTTCTCAGATTCCAGGTGGGTGGGAATAACGAGCGAGACAATTAAGAGGTGCTCCCAGAGTCCTCGAGCCTTCCTTTCGAAACGACTTGGTGGGGTGCAGCTGGCGTTAAGAATGTGGGGGGGGGCTGAAAATCTCGGAAAACCCTTCACGGAACTTTGATGTTGGGGTTAGTCAGACATCTCCAAGAACCATTACTAGGAAGCTCTCGTCACCAGGAAAAACGAAGCCCCTCAAACTGGCTGGGGATTTCTAAGCTCCAGAAAAGGCGGGGGGGTGTAGGAAGATGAGTATGAAAAACAGAAAAATGGTAGGGGGGGGAAGAAGGGGAAAAACTGAGTCGGGATAGGTGGGAAACAGCCCCACCCCGGGACGGCCGGAGCACAGGCTCCAGCAGGCAGACACTTTAAAGGAACCAAACTTCGTGCCCCTCCCCCTTCCATTCGCGCCTGCGCGTTGCGCCCAGCTACCCCTCCTAGCGACGGGAGATTCCATTCTTTTTCCGTGAAGGGGGTGGGGGGTCCCCGGGACAAGACAGGAAGTAATACAGAACGGTCACCGTGGCTTCGGCCTGGCTTCGTCTTACCTGTCACGGTGCTGCCACAGAAGCTTCCTCCATCTTGGGGCCCGTCTTTCCTCTCCCGGAGGGTGGAACCGGCCACGGCCGCCCCAAGGCCCCTATTCCGTCAGGTCTGCCCCCGTCGAGATCCCATTGGCCGTTTCGGCTCCGCCCAAGCCCCTACCCACAATCTTATTGATCGCAGGAGCCGCCGCTCCTCCAGAATTCCCTGCTCATTGGCGAACGCTTCCTCCTTTTTAGGCTCACAGCGTTGATTGGTCACTGCGGGATTTACCCCTTTACTCTCAATCCCTTACTCTCCTGGAGCCCCGCCTCCCCCGGGCGCACATTGGCTACTTCTGCCGCAGTTTTCCCTCAGCTCACTGGCTGGCAGGGAGGGTTCCCCTTACCCCCCCTCCCCCGTCCCGGCTACTTTCTTTTCTCCACCTTCTCAATCCCGGGAGCCCCACCTCTGCCGAGTGATCATTGGCTATTTCTCCCCCCACCCCTTCTATGCCCGCAACGATTGGCCAGGGTCCTCGCTCCTCTTCCTCCTCCCACTTCGCGGTGGGCTCTTATTGTGTCCCTAAATCTCGCTCTTTAAGCGGATCGGGACAAAGTTGGGGGGAAAGTTGAGAGAGGTGAGGGGTGAGGCCGCCAGGCTGCAGCCCGCCACAGAGGTGAAGGGTGTGGCGGGATGAGTGCCTTCGAGTGAGCTGCCTGTCCTAGGAAGGATCCCACCTCTTTCCATCATTCCCAGCGCCTTTGCCCATTTCTGTCCCCCTCTGTCCCCCTTTCTCTTCTTTCACTCCTCTCTGTCTTTCCTCGGGGACACGTGCTCAAGCTCTGGCTGTCACCCATTCTTCTTAGCTTTGGTTTGAGGAGAGAAATGGGGGGAGAGGGAGGTCCAAGGGAAGAAGCCTCAAGCGGCTGACGCTTTAGATGGGGGAGGAGGGAAGGGGAGGGGACGGCTTCTTTCTGTCCCTGCCGTGCATACCGAGGAATTATCTGAGGTGACCCCCTAAGCCCGGAGCAGAAAGGGCTCCCTAACGCTTGCACACCTCGGCCTGGGCCGGCCCTTGCCTTTCGTCGTGGTCCCGCCAAGGCAAGCGAGAGGATGGCTGCAGCTCTACGAGAAACCTCGGAAACTAGCGAGGGAAAAAAGTCTAAGGCCTCCATCACCTCGAGCTGAGATCTAGCCCCATCAGCTCCCGGCCAAAGAGAGGAGAAAAGTGGGGGGGCTGACTGTGGGAGGAGGGAGGGACTGCTGAGGAAGGGGCCCTTAGGCTCAGGGCTACCCCAGGCCAGGAAACACTACTCATTCCTAGAACGTTCGGGCTACACAAAGACTTAGGAGACTCCTGCTTCCCTCTAAAGACTTGGGCTAGCGGCCTAGGTTGCCGGGGGCTGAGGGGCAACGGATGCCCCCTGTTGTCGTGGAGAGAGCTGAGAGACCACAGAGGACCTTGGAAAGACCTCAGTAATCCCGGAGGCAAGGGCCTGGACCACTGGTCATCTCATGCCGAGACTCTCCGGCCGGTGAAAACCCGGCGCAGGGCTCCCTGCACGTCTGGGTTCCGGAGGCTGTAAATGAGCGGGTTGAGCATGGGACTGAGGACGGTGTTGAGGATCCCAACCCCTTTGCTCTGGTCTGAGGCCTCGACGGAACCCAGGCGCATGTAGCTAAAGATGCCAGCCCCATAGAAGATGCCCACCACGGCCAGGTGGGAGCTGCAGGTGGAGAAGGCCTTCTTGCGGCCCTCTGCCGAGCGGATCCTCAGCACGGCAGCCGCCACGTGCAGGTAGGAAGTGACGATGAGGACCGTGGGGGCTCCGGCCATGACCACGCCCAGAGCGAAGAGCAGCAGCTCGTTGAGGCGAGTGCTGGAGCAGGCCAGGCGAAAGAGAGGGGGGAGGTCGCAGTAGAAGTGGTTCACCACATTGGGGCCGCAGAAGTCCAGCGTGGATAGTGCCACCGTGTGGGTCAACGCGTTTCCGAGCGAGCAGGCCCAAGATGCAGCCACGAGTGCTCCCTGGACTCCTCGGCCCATGCGAGTTGTATAGGTGAGGGGGCGGCAGATGGCTAGGAAGCGGTCATAGGCCATGGCGGTCAGTAGGAAGCAGTCAACTCCAGCCAGCAGGTGGAAGAAGAAGAGCTGGGAGAGGCAGGCGGCAAAGGGGACAGCCTGCTCGTGGGATAGAAGTCGCGCCAGCATTGGGGGCACCGTGACGCTGACACAGCCGATATCTAACAGCGACAGATTCCCCAGAAAGAAGTACATGGGCGTATGCAGCTTGGGCTCCACCAAAATGGCAGCCAAGATGCCCATGTTGCCACCGACCGTGGCTGCGTAGGCCAAGAGAAAGACGGCGAAAAGGACCGGCTGCAGTTCCCACCTCTCTGTCAGCCCCAGCAAGATGAACTCTGTCACCGATGTCACATTGTAACTAGGTTGTAGGTCCATGGGTGGGCTCCCTCCCGGGCCACTGGCAGAAGCTGGAGACGGCTGAGGGAGTTGGCTGAGGGAGACAGTAGAGTTGTTAGCTCGGACTTGGGCCCCATTGTCACTCTGCCCCACAAGCCTGAGCCAGGTTTAAACTAGGGTCCTCCTGACTGGTGCTGGTGCTCTATCATCTATCTATCTATCTATCTATCTATCTATCTCTCCACTATCTAACTGTCCCTACCAATGTATGGTCTTGGAAAATGAATCAAGCAGACCTTGCAGAGCCTCAGCTCCCTACATGAACTCACCTGAGCCCAGATGTTCCTTTGCTCATGAACACAAATATCTACCAATCTGGCCATTCCCAGCTTATGTCTACGGGTAGGACTGATCCTATGATGTTCCCTCTCTCTGAAACCGAGAACTGCAGCCGGTGATGCGCAGGGAGGCCCCGAGGCTGCTGGGCCCTTGTCCTACGGAGCCAGGACGCTCACAGTGGTCAGCTGGGTCCTCACTTTTTGTGCTGGTTAAAGTCCAACCCTGTACTTCTGCTCTTGATCTCCTTCCCTTCCCTGTGCTTTGGGATCCCATCTTGTTGACCATTCAGGCAGTGACCAGCAAGTATTTCCCCAAGGCTTACTCTAGGCAGGATCCAGGAGATGGAAAGGCAAAGGAGAAATGGGCCTGGCCCTCAAGGAGCTTCCGTTCTTTTCATTTGTCTTCCTAGAAATACACGCCGCATAAATAGGAAATGAGCACAGGGCGACTATGGGAGGAAGGGCACTAGCAGCGGGGGAATCTGGGAAGATGGCAGGTGGAAGTTTGAATGGAATCTGGAGGAAGCTCGGGATTTAAAGCGTCCCTGTGGGTAGGAAGAAGTGCATTCCGAAGAGGAGGGACACCCCGTACAGAGGAGGCTGGAGGGGGAGGGTGTGGGCAGCAATGATGGCCACACTGCCCTGGGTCATGTGGGGCAGGAGGTGGATTCAGAAGGGCTTTGAAAGCCAGGCAGAAGTTGAGATTTTATCTTAAAGGTCATATGGAGCCACTGGAGAATCTGGAGGTGTGTGCACATGTATGAGATATGCATGTGTGTATGTGACACACGTGTGATAATGTATGGGATATGTAATAATGTGTTCGTGTGGCTGTGATAATGCGTGGGATGTACACGTATGCATGTGACACGTGTGTGAGATATGCATGTGTGTATGTGACACACGTGTGATAATGTATGGGATATGTAATAATGTGTTCGTGTGGCTGTGATAATGCGTGGGATGTACACGTATGCATGTGACACGTGTGTGATGTACACGTGTGCATGTGATCTATGTGTGATGACGTGTGTATGTGACACATGTGGGATTGTGTGTATGTGTGTGTGTATAAGAGAGACACAGAGTGAGCCCCAGAGCCAGAGGGGACGAGCCCCAACCCCATCGGGCAGCTCTCTCCTCCTCTATCCGTCTGCTGCTCCTTCCCCGCTGTCCCCAAGGCCGCAAAGGCCGGCCGGGAGCCATCGATTCCGGCTTCCCCCGTTAAGGGCCCAAGTGAAGGAGGCGCGAACGCGAGTCCAAAGGGGCCGGGCTCTGCTCGGGCTTCCTTAAATTCTGCCAGGGGAGCTCACCCTCTGAAGGAAGCTGAAAAGCTGAGGTGGGGGAAGGGGGAGAAAGTCCTGGCCCGGAGCCTGGGGGAGAGTCAAGGACAGAGCTAAGAGAAGGAGTAACACAGCTGGTGTGGGAGGGCCGGAGAGGGGGCTCCTGGGATGGGATGCCCAGGGGAAAAGGTCAGTGAGGAGAGGGGGAGGAGTAAGTTCAGGAGGGAGGCCCCAAGAAGGCCAAAGCTTGCTCAGGACCTTCTGTTTGAATCCCCGTCCATCCCTCTTGTCGTCCTCTCACTCCAACTCCTAGAAAGAGTCCTCCTCACTTGCCTCCTCCACCACCGGATGTCCCAGTCCCTTCTTGACTTTTCTCCTCCTGCTGCCTCTCCAGGCCACTCCTTAATGATCAGCCTCCTCCTTGTCTGTCATCCAGTTCCGAGTCCCCTTTGTAGAACTCTGCGCCTTGTCCCCCGGCTCTGGGTGGCTTTGGCCTGGGCCCTCTCCCTTCTCAAGATTCATCAGCTCCCAGGAGAGGGATGCGAGAAGGGAATAAACATTTACATAGCCTACTATGAGCCAGGTACCTACTAAGTACTTTAGGAATATCATCTCATTGGTCGAACAAGAACCCTGGGAGATAGGTACTTATTATCCTCATTTACAATTGAGGATACTGAGGCACACGGGTGAGGTGACTTGCCCAGGATCACACAGCCAGTCAGTAGTTGAGGTCGCATTTGAATCCAGATCTTGGGGACCACAGGCCCGGCTCTCTCTTCGCTGCAGCACCACCTAGCTGCCATGGGTCCGGTTGTCTCTGCACATCATCTTCAGCCCCAGTCCTTGGTCCCCAATTGCTGGCTGGCTGCGGCCATACCCACTTAGCTGTCCCGTGGCATCTTCTTCAGCTTGCCTGGCTCTGCCCAGTGCCCCCATTCTCAGGAGAACGGGTGCCAGGGCCAGCCAGGCCTTCATTCCCCTTCAGTCCCAATTCCTGACATTCGGACCTTCTTGGCCAACTCCCCGGTCCGGCCTCTGGCTTCCCGCTGGCCATTGGCAGGCAGGTGGCTCAGCTGGTGTCTCAGACTTTGTATCTTCCAAAGAACTCATTTGCCCCAAAGGTAAATCAAGGCTTGGAAGGCCTTCCTTCTTTCCTCTCTGAGCTCCCAGACCCAGAGGTCTTCTCTGTGTCATTTCGCCACCATTTTCTCCCTGTGAGCACTCCAGCTTCTTCGCTGGTTCCTCCCCTCCCCGTGTATTCTTCCTGCGGCCCAAAGCGACTCCCCCCGGCGCTACCGCTGCCTCCTGCCTCGAGGACCGAACGCCTCAGCCTGGCATTTCAAGCCTTGCCGAATCTGGCTCCAGCTGGCTTTGCCTGCCACCACGTCGGCTTTCCTCTGGCTCCCTCTCCGCTGGCTGCGTTGACGTCCCGCCCCCTGCCTTGGCTCCTTTGTGTTGGCAGTGGATTCCATTCTTCCCTTGGCTTCTTAGGATCCTTGGTTCCCTTTAAGGTTCTGGTGAGAAGTCGCTTCATCTTCCCTGTTATTGGCATAGCTAGGAGTGTGCAGTGGCTACAGCCCTGGGATCTGTGGTCACAAAGAGCTGAGTTCAAATGTGACCTCATACACATACTAACTGTATGACCTGGTAACTTACCTTAGTTCCTCCAACTTTAAAATAGGAATGATCATACCCTTTGATCCAGCGGTGTCACTACTGGGCTTTTATCCCACAGAGATCTTAAAGAAGGGAAAAGGACCCACATGTGCAACAATGTTCGTGGCAGCCCTTTTTGTGGTGGCCAGAAACTGGAAACTGAGTGGCTGCCCCTCAATTGGGGAATGGCTGAATAAGTCCTGGTATATGAAGGTTATGGAATATTATTGTTCTATAAGAAATGACCAACAGCAGGATTTCAGAAAAGCCTGGAGAGACTTACAGGGACTGATGCTGAGGGAAGTGAGAAGGACCAGGACATCATTGTACACAGAGACAACAATACTGTATGATGATCAATTCTTTTTTTTATTATAGCTTTTTATTTACAAGTTCTATGCAGGGGTCATTTATCAGCATTGACAATTGCCAAACCTTCTGTTCCAATTTTTTTCCCTCCTTCCCCCCACCCTCTCCCCCAGATGGCAGGTTGACCAATACATGTTAAATATGTTAAAGTATAAATTACATACAACATAAGCATACATGTTCTAACCGTTACTTTGCTGCACAAGAAGAATCAGACTTTGAAATAGTGTACAATCAGCCTGTGAAGGAAATCCAAAATGTAGGCGGACAAAACTAGAGGGATTGGGAATTCTATGTTGTGGTTCATAGTCATCTCCCAGAGTCCTCTCGCTGTGTGCAGCTAGTTCAGTTCATTCCTGCTCTATTGGAACTGATTTGGTTGATCTCATTGCTGAGGATGGCCAGGTCCATCGGAACTGGTCATCATGTAGTATTGTTGTTGAAGCATATAATGATCTCTTGGACCTGCTCGTTTCACTCAGCATCAGTTCGTGTGAGTCTCTCCAGGCCTCTCTGAAATCCTCCTGCTGGTCATTTCTTACAGAACAATCATATTCCATCACATTCATATACCATAATTTACTCAACCATTCTCCCACTGATGGGCAGCCACTCAGTTTCCAGTTTCTGGCCACTACAAAGAGGGCTGCCCCAAACATTCGTGCACATGCAGGTCCCTTTCCCTTCTTTAGGATCTCTTTGGGATGTAAGCCCAGTAGTAACACTGCTGGATCAAAGGATACGCACATAATAACTTTTTGAGCCTAGTTCCAAACTACTCTCCAAAATGGTTGGATTCGTTCACAACTCCACCAACAGTGCATCAGTGTCCCTGTTTTCCCACATCCCCTTCAACATTCTGCATTGTCTTTCCCTGTCCTTCTAGCCAGTCTGACAGGTGTGTAGTGGTATCTCAGGGTTGTTTTAATTAGCATTTCTCTGATAAACAATGACTTGGAGCATCCTTTCGTACGGCTAGAAACAGTTTCAATTTCTTTGTCTGAGAATTGTCTGTTCATATCCTTTGACCATTTATCAATTGGAGAATGGCTTGATTTCTTCTAAATTAGAATCAGTTCTCTATTTATTTGGGAAATGAGGCCTTTAGAGGATCAATTCTGATGGACGTGGCTCTCTTTGGCAATGAGAGGAACCAAATCAGTTCCAATTGTTCAGTAATGAAGATAATCAGCTATACCCAGAGAGAGGACTATGGGAAATGAGTGTGGAGCAAAACAGCATTTCCACTCTCTCTGTTATTGTTCGTTTGCTTTTTTGTTTTTCTTCCCAGGTTATTTTTATCTTCTTTCTAAATCTGATCTTTCTTGTGCAGCAAGAGAATTGTATAAATATGTACACATAGATTGTATTTAACATGTACTTTAACATATTTAACAAGTATTAGACTACCTGTCATCTGGGGGAGGGGGTGGGGGGAAGGAGGGGAAAAGTTGGAACAGAAGGTTTTGCAAGGGTCAGTGTTGAAAAATGACCCATGTGTATGTCTTGTAAATAAAAAACTATGATAAAAAATAGGAATGATCACAGCATAACAACAATATAGCAATCATAATCATACCAGAGGGGGGGGAGAATCAAAGGAAATCAGATTTGTCCAGCACTTAGCACAGGGCCTGGCACTGTAGGAGGTACTTAATCAGTGTCCGTTTCCTTGCCTCCCTCATCTTCCTTCTGTCCAGGAAACCTAGAGTGTAGATTCACAATCCTGGAACTTGAGAATTGGAAGTGACTTTAGCTGCCGTTTAGTCCGCCATATACACAGAAGAAACTTCCACTTTAACCTCCCCAGCAGTGGGAGGCTCCCCTCTTGAGGCAGCCTCCCCCATTGTGGGCCAGCTCTTGAGGCAATTCCCCCCCCCCCCACTCTGGAGTTAAAATGAACAAGTTCAATCTCTAATCCCCATGGCAGGCTTTCGAACATTTGCAGACAGCTCTTAGAACTTCCTTCCCTAGACTAAAGATCCCTGGTTCCTTTGAATAAGCCTTATGCCCTTAGGAATCAATGACCTCCCGCATCCTGGTTGCCCTCTTCTGGACTCCCTATAGCTTATCAGTCTCCTTCTTCAGCTGTGGAGCTGAGAAACCCGGTCTCTAGATGGGATCGGCCGAGGGCAGATGCCCAAGGGATCGCCTCCTCCTTATTTTTTAATTTTATTCTTAATGTTTTTTGCCATCTCCCTCTTCCCAGCAGCCCTGTCCCTCTTGAACGCAGCTGCCACATCGTACCGTTGACTCTTAAGCCTGCGATTCACTGTGACCCACAGATTGATTTCCCACAAACTTCTCCAACCACACCTCTCCCATCTTATATTTAGAAAAGCTGATTTTTTTTTTACCATGTATGAGACCACATTTATTCCTATTAAATTTCTCTTTGTAGAGTCAGCTCAATGATTGACTTTTTTTGGATTCCAAAGCCATCTGGAGATCATCTGAACATTTGATGGGCAGACTATGGAAGCCTGTCTCCAAGATATTGATAAAAAATTAGGAAACAGGGTCAGGCAGAGATCCCTGGGACTTGTCAGTGGAACTGTTTTACCACTCTGACATTGGACCCTGACAGCTTGTTGGAAACCCATGTTGTTGTGTTAGTCTATTCCTTCTCTCTCCATCTTCTCCATCAAAATAGTATGAAATACTTTATCTAGGGCTCTGCTGGAGTTGGGGTGAACTATAGCCATATAGTTTCTGTGATTGTTTATGTGGAGATAGAGATAGGCACTAGACTTATGGCTTCATTGATGTAGGAAACTCCTAAATGAGGAACATTCCTCCACTCGTGCAGGTCAGCACCCTTTCTGCCACTTCTAGTCTGAGAGAATTGTGTGGAATACTTGTCCAGGGTCCTACAGCCAGTAGGTATCGGGGACTCAAATTCAGGTTTTACTGACTCTCGGGCCACTCTCTACCCATGATCCCCTGGTTTGCTTTCACTCGTTTAATACTCCCGTCCAAAAAAGGAATGAATGACCTGTTCTTGAACACTGGTCCTAGGTAATCACTGCTTCCCATTACCAAACATCTCTTTATTGATCAGCTCCAGAATCTTCCCGGGAAGCAAAGTCAAGCTCACCAGCCTATCACTGACAGCCTTCACTGCCTTCCTTTTGTGGAAATCGGTACTGTATCTGTCCTCCTCTAGTCCCGTGGCACCTCTCCCCTTTTTCAGGATCTTTCGGGGATCCCTGCCAGTGGCTGGGCAGTCATGGCTGCCAGTTCTCTTAGGACGTTGTTCCTCTGGGCCAGGGACTTAAAAAAAAACCATTTCCTCACTTATCTTGCTTCTGACCTTTGTTAATCATTTTTGTTCTGGGACTTCTGGTTCTCCCTCTGTCGGTTTCCCCCCTTTATCTGGTTTCTAGAATTCCTCACACAAATGTATCTTCTTAATATCCAATCTACCGTCTTTCTCCCTCTTTGGATCTCTTCTCTTCCTTTTAGATAAGGTAGGCACCTCCTCCTAGAGCCAGATGCCCCAGTTATGAGTCTTCCTCCTGCCAAGTCGCGGCCACGTTTGGGAATCCCGGTTTGTCTCCTTGAACGAAAATCCCATACTCGGGGCGTCTGTGGGCCGACGGCTCGAGCTCCGGGTGAGTTGTTGTCGTTTTCTGGCTCATTTCTCCGCTTTAAGCATTTCTGTTTCTCTTCCTCCATGGCAACTGTGCCAGATTCTGAGCTTGGTAGTTCTCCAGAGCCAGTTTCCTTGTTTCCTTTTCCTTTTCAACGTAAAGCTCTTTCGGTGAGATTTTCCAAACTTCAGGTAAACATTTCCCAGCCCTTTAAAGCTGCGTTCTGTCCCTGGCCAAGAGCCCATTACGACTAGACTCTGGAAATCCAGAACCTCTTCCTTCACTCATTTTTTGTTCCCAAATTAGCCAAGTCTTCCCAGTTCTGCCTCCAATCTGTCTCCCTTTCTGTCTCACACAGCTACCATTTTCCAAGTTCCTGTCGTCCCCTCACCTAAACTATTGCAGCAGGCTCTTGACTGGTCTCCCAGTTTCCAACTACTTTCTCCTCAGAGTTGTCAAAATGTGCTTCTGAAAGCACAGGTCTGATCATGTAAGTCCTTGGTTCAAGGACCTCTGGCCAACCTTTGCCTGGAGAACACACAAGCTGTGAGCCCTGCGCACTTGTGCTCTCCTATTTTTGCTAGATTTCTTTCACATTAGTCCCCTTCGCTATTCTTGTACAGCCAAACCGGCTTACTTCCTGTTTCCCGGCCTGGATGTTCACCCTCTGCCACCTTGAATTCTACTCCTTTCTCTTCTCCATCTCCTAGATTCCTTGACTTTCTTCAAAACTCAGCTAACGAACTGCCTTGACCACAAAGCCTTTGCCCTCAAATCAAAGGAACTTGTTTTGATTTGTTTGTCCCTAAGTCGTCTCTTTGAGGGAAGGGACCGTCTTAGTTTTGTCTTTCCATCCTTGACACCCGGCTTGGTGTCTTGTATATTGAAACTGCTAGATGATCACTCTCCCCTTCTCTCTGTCTCTCTCTCTCTCTCATCTCTTTCTTGTCTCTCTCTTCTTTTCTTCTCTCCTTAACTTCTCACCTTTATCTTTAGCTCTTTTTCTTTTCACTCTTCTGTTTCTCTCTCTTCTCTTCTTCCTCTCTCACTTCTCTTATCTCTCTTCATTTTCTAGCCCTTTTTTCTTTTCCTGCCTCTGAGTTTCTTCCCCATCACTAAGGGCACCAACGGGTTACTCCTGGTGTCTCCCTAGACCACACTCCCTTTTCTCCTGTTCTTTCCACCCTGTCTCTCTCTACCCCTTCATCCATTGCACAGAACCCCTCTCCCCACAAGTCTTGCGTTTTTTACTTAGTCTCCTGGACAATATTTTGTTAGTTTTGTATATCAGCAGACCTAGGCCCTGCAGACAGTGACTAATTCACCGAAGCTGGACCAGGCTGGCCAGTGGGACTCTATTGGGGGAACCTGCAAATTCAAGACTGAAGCCTTCTCCTGATCCTCTGAGAGGTACCATAGCATAATGGCTAGAGCACTGACCTTGGAGGCAGGAGACCTGAGTTTGAATAGAACCCTTAAACCAAGGGTTCTCAATGTGGGGGGTCATGGAGAGATCAGATAAGACATCTTATTTTTTCTTTTCTTTTTTTTTTCCCAGTTCCTGTTCTTAAAAATTTTTTTAAATAGCATTTTATTCCCCTCCCTCCCCCCAGTTACCCATGAGGGACATTTTTATATTCAGTGAGCCTTTTGATTTCACATTGTTGTCTTTTGAGTTTCTATCTTCTCTTCCCTATCAGTGTGGTAGCTTTTTATGGTCAAATTCTTTTGTTGTTGTTGCTTGCTCATTTTTCCAGCCTATGACTATGATTTTGGCTTTGACTTGAATTTTATGGGGTTTTTTTTAATTTTAAACAAATTTTTTTGAACTTTGTGTTGAAGTTAAACTTTGTTCACCCAGGGGTGGGAAGGCCTGCCCCAAGCTTTAAGCTTTTTCATGCTTCTGTTTTCAGAGCTAGTTCTGGGGGTCTGCGAGTTCTCTCTCAGTGCTTCCGAAGTGGCGTGATCTGGGGACAGGTATTGTCACTGCTCTCCTGGGCTGTGCCCTGTCTTCACCCAAGAAGGACCCCAATTCTGAGCATCTGCTAGTGCCCTCTTGGAACCGTGACTCAGAACTTCATCCAGGCAAGTGAGTTGTACCCAGTACCAGCAAAAGGGCCCCTGGGATCTCTTTCTCACCAGTTGTCTGACTCACCCTTCCCGTCTCTGGCCCGAAAGCTCCCAGAGCTGCCATCCCCCCCTGCTGCTGCTATTGGGGCTGCCTTGGGTGTGGAACCCTGTCGGGTCTCCCTCTTCAGTTCTCTTCGGCAGGAAAACCATCTCCCCCGATCTTTTGGTGGTTCTGTTGCTCCAAATTTGGTTTGAGGTGTTATTTTAAAGTTGCTTGGAAGGGAATTTTGGGAGGGCTCAGCCCTCCCTAAGCCACCATCTTTGACAGCTTTATTTTTATTAACCTTTGGATTCTTTGGTAATCCTATGTATTTTGCTTTCGGTATTGGATATTATCATTGTGGGAAGGTTAAGATACAGATTATTCTGTAGGTTTCACCAAACTGCTAAAGGGATCCATGACTCAAAAAAGGGAAGCACCTCTGTCTTTCCCCATTAATGACTATATGACCTTGAACAAGTCACTTCACCTCAGTTTCCTCACTTGCAAAATGAGGGAGTTAGATTGACTCAAAGGTCCATTCCAGCTCTACGATTCTCCCTTCTGTGGCTCAATACTCTGCCATAATCCAATAAAGAAAGACATTTAAGGTAGAGTTGAGAGAAAAATACCTGGCTTTGGATCCTAGGTTTACCTCTGCCTCACTCTGTGATCCTGAGATCTTTTTTGTTTTCGGTGCCTCGGTTTCCTTCCTTGGAAACAAGGGGAAATATCCTTCCCAGTTCTGAGATTTTGCTTGTTCTTATGGAGCGAAGGGAAGAGGGTGTGAGATGGGTACTCACCAGGCTCTGCGTTCTAGGCTCCAGGCACCAGATAGGGGCTTCTTGGACAGGGTCATCCCAGCTGAAGTGTTTATAAAGTAGAAGAGACAGAAATGATGGAAAGAGACCATCTCTGTCCCAGGGCTCTGTCCTCCTTAGGATTACTCCCAGAGGCCTTGCTAATGAGCACTCATTAATTAAGGGACGCCCATTCCCCCCACAGGGCTTGTTAGCAAGGGGACCGTAGGGCACTTATCAGTGTCTCAGGGTGGAACTTTTGGAAGCAGAAAGAACTGGAAATGCCCCCTGGGAAATCTCTTCCCTCTTTACCACACATAGACCTATCCTTCAAAGCAATTACTTGGAAAACCTTGAGCTCCAACAGCTTGGGGAAAGGATGAATCTTGCTTGATAAGAGACATTGCGTTTTGAGTAAGCCAGCAAGAGATGGGAACAGCCCTCTTGCTGATGGAGGAACTTCACCCCAATCTGCCAGAATCTGGAGCCAAGGCCAAGAAGATTCACTTACTCAGTGACTTGGACCGGCTTTCATACCCATCAACCATCAGAGTCGGGAGAAAGGAACCTCAAATGGGACACCTGTAAAAGTGGCAGAGGGAGAAACTCGGGCCGAGAAAGTGTGACGGACTCGCTCAGAACAGAGAAGGATGCAGGGAGGGATGTAGGGAAAGATGGAGGCAAGCATGGAGCTTAGGGGGGAAGGAAGCAGGGAGGGGTACCGGGATGGAGGTGAGGAAGGAGGCGAGGAGGGATGGACGTGAGGAGGGAAGCGAATAGGCAAAGAGGGAGGGAGGTGAGGATGGAGGCAAGGAGGGATAGAGGCTGGCAAAGTGGGACCCTTGCCTCAGGCTATTCATCATCCTAAAGTTTTGTGTCAGTCCTTTAGGTTCTGGTCATCTTCTCATCTTAGACCACTTGGTGCCCAAACCTTTTACTTCCTAGGGCTTTTATCTCCAGTAGTGAAGCTGTGACTAAAACCATTATCCACACGTGGGCAAGACGAGTGTCTGGCTCCGAATTTTGGACACAGAAGGAGAACTGGGCCGGGGGATGGAGAGAAGGCAAGCAATGAAAGCTACTGAGGGATCTTCTCACATAGGGCCCATGAGGATATTCCAGTACTAGTTTGCAAGCTGGAGAGTGCTGATGGGATTTGGGAAATTGACAAATGTCCTTTGAAAATGTTAAAGGGACGGGGCAGCTAGGGGGCACAGTGGACAGAGCACCAGCCCTGAAGTCAGGAGGACCTGATTTAACACTTAACACTTCCTGGCTGTGTGGCCCTGGGCAAGTCACTTAACCCCAACTGCCTCAGCAAATAAAATGTTTAAGGGCTTTGCCATCTTCTGCCTTTCAAAGTGTGGTCAAAGGATTGCCTGTTAGCCAGGACATGTGGGCAATTTGGGGCCCACCTTGTGTCTGTCTCAGGCAGAGCAAGTGATAAAGGAATAAGTGAGATTGAACTGCTCATCAAAGTGTTTTTTCACAGTCATGGAGAAGATCCAACAATGAGTCCAAGTTGAAGAGAGAAATCCTGACCAATAGCAGTAAAAATACGACTTCAAATTTCTATAGTGCTTGAAATGTTTAAAAAAAATCATTGAACATAACACTGACCCCTGGCCTTGTAAATCTCAGTTGGAATAGTTGAGATGAGAACCACAGACAGACACACACACACACACTCATGCACACACACACACACACACACGTGCACACACACACTCACTCATACACACACAATTCTCCAAGAGTCTTCTTCAATTCTAGACCCAGATCATTGTTTATTTGCTGAGTCTGAGATAGAAAAGAGAGACAAAGACAATGACAGAGACAGAAACAAAGAGAAGCCCCCGTTAAGTACCTACCATGTAGTGGCTGGGAATGTTGTGCTTCACTCATTTTCAGTTGTGTCCAACTCTTGACCCCATTTGGTTTTCTGGGCAAAGATACTGGCGCACTTTTCCATTTCTTTCTCACCTCATTTTCTAGATAAGGAAACGGAAGCAAACAGGGTGAAGTCACTTGCCTAGGGTCATACAGCTAGTGAGGATCTGGGGCTCGATTTGAACTCAGGTCCCCCTGACTCCAGGCTCCGCACTCTATTCACTGCAGCACTCGCTAACTGCCAAAATACTGAGAATAAAAATGAATGGGGTAGGGGATAAAGATATATAAAGCACCCACTATGTGTCAGGGATTATGTTAAGTGGTTTTTTTTTTGATGGGTGAAAAACAAAAAAATTTATTAAAGCTTTTTATTTTCCAGACTTAGGCATGGTTAATTTTTCACCACTGAGCCTTGCAAAACCTTGTGTTCCTGGGAAATGAGTGTTGCATTTTTGCTTTTCTTCTCAGGTTATTTTACCTTCTTTCTAAATCTGATTTTTCTTCTGCAGCAAGATTACTGGCTAAATATATATATATATTGCATTTAACAAATATTTTAACATATTTAACATGGATGGGGCTACCTGCCAGCTAGGGGAGGGGGTGGAGGGAAGGAGGGGAAAAGTGGGAACAGAAGTGTTTGCAAGGGTCAATGGTGAAAAATTACCCATGCAGATGTTCTGTCAATAAAAAGCTATAATAAAATCTTACGTTCCAGATTTCCCCTCCTTCCCCCCACCTCTCCTCTAGCTGGCTAGTAATCCAATATATGTTAAACACGTGCAATTCTTTTACACATGTTTCTACAATTTTTGTGCTGCAAGGAAAATCAGATCAAAAAGGAAAAAAAGTGAGAAAGGAAACAAAATGTAAGAAAACATAAGTGTTTTTTTTAAACCAAATATCATTTAATTCAGTCCTTACAACAACCCTTTGGAGTAGGTGTTGCTCCTATTCCCGTTTTATAATTGAAGAAACTGAGGCAGATGGCAGTGTGATGACTTGCCTAGAGTTATAGAGCTAGTAAGTGTCTGAAACTGGATATAAATTCAGTCCTTCCTAACTCCAGGCTCAGTGCACTTCTACTCATTTAAAAATAAGCTTCTGAAGATCTAATTCAGTTCCAAGTGATCAATGATGGACAGAAGCAGCTACACCCAGAAAAGGAACACTGGGAAATGAGTGTGAATGGTTTGCATTTTTGCTTTGCTTCTCAGGTTATTTTTACCTTTTGAATCCAATTCTTCCTGTGTAACAAGAGAACTGTCCGGTTCTGCACACATAGATTGTATCTAAGATATACTATAACATATTTAACGTGTATAAGACTGCCTGCCATCTAGGGGAGAGGGTGGAAGGAGGGAAGGGAAAAGTCGGAACAGAAGTGAGTACAAGGGATAATGTTGTAAAAAATTACCCAGGCGTATGTTCTGTCAATAAAAAGTTATTAAATAAATAAATAAAAATAACCTTCTGAGAAGATCACAGACTTCACCAGCCTGCTAACAGAGGTCTGGGCTATGAAAAAGGTCAAGGATTCTTGTCTTAGCTCCCTCAGAGCAAGGACTATAGGGACTGAATGTGTATCACAACATAGTATTTTCATCTTTTTTTTTTTTTTTTGGTTGTTGTTGTTTGCTTGCTCTTTCTCTCTCTTTTTTATTATAGCTTTTTAGTGACAAAACATATGCATGGGTAATTTTTCAGCATTGACCCTTGTAAAACTTTCTGTTCTAACTTTTCCCCTCCTTCCCCCCACTCCCTCCCCTAGATTTATACAGTTCTCTTGCTGCATGAGAAAGATCCGATCTAGAAAGAAGGTAAAAATAACCTGGGAAGGAAAACAAAAAATGCAAGCAAACAATAACAGAAAGAATGGAAATGCTATGTTGTGGTCCACACTCATTTCTCATAGTCCTCTCTCTGGGTATAGCTGATACTCTTCTTTTTTTTTTATTATAGTAACTTTTTATTGACAGAGCCCATGCCAGGGTAATTTTTTTACAACATGATCCCTTGCACTCACTTCTGTTCCGATTTTCCCCTCCCTCCCTCCACCCCCTCCCCTAGATGGCAAGCAGTCCTATATATGTTGAATATGTCGTAGTATATCCTAGATACAATCTATGTGTGCAGAACCGGACAGTTCTCTTATTGCACAGGGAGAACTGGATTCAGAAGGTAAAAATAACCTGGGAAGAAAAACCAAAATGCCAACAGTTTACACTCATTTCCCAGTGTTTTTTTCTTTGGGTGTAGCTGCTTCTGTCCATCATTGATCAATTGAAACTGAATTAGGTCTCTTTGTCAAAGAAATCCACTCCCATCAGATTACATCTTCATACAGTATTGTTGTTGATGTATATAACGATCTCTTGGTTCTGCTCATTTCACTTAGCAGCTGATACTCTTCTTTACTGAACAATTGGAACTGGTTTGGATCATCTCATTGTTGAAGAGTTGCTCTTTCTCTTGTAAAAGTATGTGTGTGTGTGTGTTTCTGTGGTTCTTATCTCAACTGTTCCATCCGAGATTTACAAGGCAACGGGTCTGCTGCTCATACAAAAGCTGAATGAAAATTTCTAGGTTATATGACAAGAGGAAGTTATCCCCCAGGAGTTCGAGGGCTCCTCCATTGTCCTGTGACAGTCACAGAGTAGCCTCTTTCGGTCACTGCTGCCAAGATGCTTGCCAGAGTTCTCCTTCTTCATCTGGAAAATGGTCATCTACCCAAGAGCCCTTGTTGCTTCCAAAAGGGCCAAGAGAATGGTGAATATGGTATTTATTGCTCGACAACTCTAGGAGAAATGCCAGGAGTCCAATGGAGGTTCGTACGCAGCGTTAGTTGATCTTTGATACTGTCAGCCCTAAGACAATTATGGCAAAATCTGGGTCCCGGGAGAAGTTCCTAAGTATCGTATGCTGATTTCCCAATGGCCTGCTTGCCTGGGTTCCAAATGAGGGATAGTGCTCTTGAGCTTTCCCGGTCACCGATGGAGTGAAGCGGGGCCGTGAACATGCTCTCATGCTTTTTAGCATGGTGTTTTCCATCTCATTGTAGACACTTTCAGTGAGGTTGAAAATGGCACCAAAGTCATTTATCACACCAATGGGCAAGGCACTTACCTTGAAAAGTCTATAAGCTAAGACCAAAGTGGAGAAGAGTTGGCATATGACTTTTTGTTCATAGACGATTGCATACTTCCTGTAGCCTCTGAGCTTGAACTGCAACAGAGTATGGATCAATTCTCTGCTGCTCGGGCTCCTTTTGGTCTAACGATATTGAGAATACAGGGGTTATCCAACAGCCAGCACCACACTGTCCGTATGTGGAACGATCAGCCACAGCAACTAGAGAGGTTTTAAATGCTGTGGATAAGTTCACTTAACTTGACAGTATTCTTTGCAGGGACATACATATAGATGAGATTGATGCATGTATTGCCACAGTAAGGTCAATATTTGGGAAATTCTGAAGGAAAGTGGGAGAGAAGAGGTATTAGATTGCCCATCAAACTGAAGGTCTACAGAGCCATTGAGCTGATCTCATGGTTGTATGCCTTGAAACCTGGACAATGTACCGAAGCCAGGCCGGGAAACTGAATTGCTTCTGTTTGAATTATTTTGGGAAGATTCTGAAAATCATCTGGCAGGATACAATACCAGACACTGAGGTCCTTTCTCAAACTAAAGTGCTGAGCATTCTAACTCTATTGAAGTAAATTTATTTATTTTTAATACACATTATTTTATCTATCTATTCATTTATTTATTTATTTGTTTATTTTTTTTGCAGGGGCAATCAATTGGGATTAAGTGACTTGCCCAGGGAACACACAACTAGGGAGTGTTAAGTGTCTGAGACCAAATTTGAACTCAGGTCGTCCTGACTTCAGGGCTGGTGCTCTATCCACTGTGCCACCCAGCTGCCCCATACACATTGCTTTATGAATCTTGTTGGGAGAGAAAAATCAGAGCCAAAGGGAAAAACCATGAGAGAGAGATTAAAAAAAACAGACAAAAAGAAATGAACATAGCATGTCTTGATTTACCTTCAGTCTCCTTAGTTCTTTTTCTGGAAGCAGATGGCATTTTCTGTCCAAAGTCTATCGGGATTGCTTCAGATCACCGAACCCCTGAGAGGAAACTAGTCTTTCATGGTTGTCATCACATATTCTTGCTGTTATTGTATATAATGTATTCCTGGTTCTCCTCGTTTCACTCAGCATCAGTTCATGTAAATCTCTTCAGGCCTTTCTCAAATCAGCTTGTTCATCATTTTTTATAGAACAGTAATATTCTATTACCTTCACGTACCACAGTTTGTTCAGCCACTTCTCAATTGATGAATTCACTCATTTTCCAATTCTTTGCTACCACCCAAAGAGCTGCTTCAAATAATTTTGCACATGTGGGTCTTTTCCCTCCTTTAGGATTTCCTTGGGATACAGACCCAGTGATGGCACTGCTGGGTCAAAGAGTATACACATGTTGATAGCCTTTTGGGCATAGTTCCAGATTGTTCTCCAGAACGCTTGGATCACTTCCTAACTCCACCAAGAGTGTATCAGTGTCCCAGTTTTCCCACCTCCCCTCCAACATTCGTCATTATCTTTTCCTGTCCTCTTAGCCAATCTGAGAGGTGTGAGGTGGACCTCAGAGTTGTTTTAATTTGCATTTCTCTAATCAATAGTGATTTAGAGTATTTTTTCATGTAACTAGAAATGGCTTTAATTTCCTCATCTGAATGAGACCTTTATCAGAAATACTGGCTGAAAAATTTCGTTCCCAGCTTTGTACTTCCCTTTTTATCTTGTCAAACTCTATGGCAGAGGGGGCAACTCTGCCGGGCTGGCCACCTTGTTGGAATGCCAAATGTACGCTTGCCAAAAAGACCGTATTATGGAGAAGTCACACGGGGAAGGCACTCACATGGTAGTCAGAAGAAGTGATACAAGGACACTCTCAAGTTCTTTCTGAAGAACTTTGGAATAAATTGTGTAACATGGGAGACACTGGCAAAGGACCACACAGCAGGGTATCTAGCAACCGAGAAGGTCCTGTACTCTCTGAGCAAAGCCAAATTGCAGGAGCTCAAAAGAAATGGGAGATTGCAAACTTTAGAGTGGAGAGATATCTCCAATCTAAATGTTCATGTGGATGATTTATGCCCTCCCCTGTGATCCAGTTTTCTGGGCTTGAATTGGTTTGAGTGACCACAGGAAGTCACTTCCTGTACTTTTGATTCCAATGTAGTGATGTCAATTTGGTCCTCTTTGAGGAAGAAGGAGGAGGAGGGGGAGGAAGAGAAGGATTTGGGTTATATGCATTTCTGTTGGTTGTCTGTGTCGCTTGGATACCAAACTCTTATCCAACATATTTGATGCAAACATTATTGCCCTATTTCACTGCTTCGCTTTTTGTCCTAAATCCCTTAATTTTATTTTATTTGTGCAAAAGCTTGTCAATATTACATAATCAAAATGCCATATTTTATCTTCCGCATTTGCCTCTATCCCTTGTTTAGTTAAGAATATATCTTCTTAACTCTAGCTGTGAAAGGTGTTTTTAATGTGCTTCTTTTCTAATCTTTTTATGTATGGTATGATCTTTAATATTCAGGTCACACATCTCTTTTTAAATTTTTGTGGGATACGGTAGAAGATATTGTTCTAAAACAATTTCTGCCAGATTGTTTTCCCATTTTCTCAGAAGTTCTTATCAAATAGGGAGTTCCGATTTGATTTCCTGTTTCCCTTCCTTGAGATGTCAGAGAGGGTGTGATCACCTCCTTTTTGTGATGTTTTCACTCCTTTTTTGAGCAGTCAGGGAAGGCATGATCACCTTGTTTTGGGGGGTTCTCACCTCCTTGAGAAGTCAGGGAGGTCGTGACCACCTATGTTTTAAAATCAAAAGAAAGCAGGAGATGTAAGAATTCTTACAAGGTGCCAAGTCAGTTACGTAATTTAGCCTGGTACTTAACAGTTCTCTAGTTCACTAATGTACTTAGTACTTATTAGAGTTCCACAAGATTCACACCTTTAAGAGAGCATATATAAGGAGGAGCCCGCTGAAGGACAAGCCCACTAAGACACAAGCCCACTCTTAGAGGCGGAGTCAGATTCATTCCATATTCCACCTTTGTGCTGGCTGGAGATTCGGAGGGAGCCAGAGGCTAAAGATGGCAGAGGCAAAGGACTAGCAGCAGGAACCAAGGAGAGAGATAAGCTTCTAAGAAAGCTAACCGGGCCAAAGGAAGGAGACAAGACTTAAAAGGAAACAATAAAGGATTTGGACTTTAACAGCTGGCTGCATTTGAGGTTATTATTAAACTGACCTGAAACTAAGGCTGCCTCCAGAAGCCCCCCAAGAAATCTACACCCAGAGAAGATTATAATTTAAAGAAGACCGTTACAGGGAGTATTTTTCTAAGCAACCCACATTTTTGATGTAACTCACAGCCCAAAGTTTATTTGCATAGGACTCACCTGTTTGGTAGAGATTGATTACTCAATGCTCTATGCCTGTGTGAAGAGTAGAAATGATGAGAGCTTGCGAAAAGAGAGATCCTAGTCTTCTAGTTTCCAGTTTTAAGCAAGAAGATAACATGGTTCCAGATTCTCTTTAAGTACCTGACGAGAGAGGAAAAACTCAGGGAAGAAGCTGTCATAGAAAGGCTGGCACCTGGTAATTTTATCTCTATCACTAGAGACTTCAGGGAGTTTCTCTCGGGTGAGATCAAGGACTCTTTCTACTTCAGTTAAGATATTTCACTCCCAGTGGGAGAACTCATTCACTTTGTACTATTTGGTATATTCTCATCTAAATAACTTCTCTGATTTCTGATAACTGTTAGCTTGGATAAACATATTTATTTTGGACTTTTACTTAACTTATTGATTCCATTTTGTTTCTTCCTTTTTATTTAGTTACTGAATTCTCCCCCTTTCATTTCCCCTTCCTTTTCCCCCTCTCAGTTAAGTTGTTGATTAAAAACCTCCTGCTTTTCCTCTGATTTTTTTTTTTTTGTATATGGCTATTTTTTTCTCTTTTTGTAGCTTTCTCTTTTTTTTTTTTTCAAGTAAATTTATTTAGTTTTAATACACATTATATTTGTCTCAAAAAAACAAACATGCAGATATGCTTTTGTCTCCATTTGGGGTGTAATTTTTGTAGTGTTGCTCTTCATTGTTCTTTAAAAGTCTGGTAGAATAATTGCAAATTTGTCAGGACCACAAGGCTTTTTGTTGCTTTGTTTTGTTTTAGTTTTTTTTTTTTTTTTGGTAGTTCCTTGACAGCAACTTTTATATCTTTTTTTTTTTTTCTGAGATGAGATTATTTAAGATCTCTATTTGGTGTTTTGTTAGTTTGAGTATTTTGTATATTTTTAAAGGCATTCCTCTATTTCTTTTGTGTTCTCAGTTGTATGGGTATATATCTGTACCCAGAAAATTCTGATAATTTTTTTGTTTCATTTCGATTTTATCTTTTGATTTTTTGTTTTGTTGTTTTGATTTTCTTTCCTCTTTTAGCTTTGGGTTGGCTAAATATTGATCAGTTTTGGTATTGATCTTTTCAAAGAACCAGCTTTTAATTTACCATTTCTATAATCTTCTTGTTTCTAATTTATTACCCCTCTAATTTTCAAGATTTCCTCTTCCGTGCTTATTTGTTGGATTTCTAATTTCTTAAATGTACATTTGGTTCGCCAATACTGTTCTTTTCTATTTTGTTAATATATGTATATATGGATATATTTTCTCTCCTGAGGACTGCTTTAGTTACATCTCAGAAATCTGGGGAATTTTGTTTTATCATTAACCTTATCGTTCACATCGTTACTAATTATTCCTATGAGTTATTATTTGACTCGGTAATTTAGGATTTCATTATTAAGTATTTGGGTAGGGTCTTGTTTGTGATCCCTGAATGGATTACTATTTTCGGTATGTTATAATCTTCAAAGAATACATTTTGTATTTCTGCCTTTTTACATTTATTTGTAATATTTCTGTGTCCTATTTCACGATCGATTTTTGTAAAAACTTGAAGTGCTAAAAAAAAAAAGTATATTTTCAGGGGTTCCTGAAACATGACATCTTTTAATCCTAATTTTCCTAACAGTTTATTCATTTCTACATTTTCTCTATTGTTTCTCTGTTAGATGAGCTCTGAGAGAGGAATATTAAAGCATCCTCTTATTTTTGTTTGAACTAGATATTTCTTTAAAAAAACTATTTCTTTTTGCAACTCAGTTAATTTTTTCTTTATGAATTGTAGAAGCATATTAAAAACCTCCTTTTAGTTTTTCTGGAAATATTAAGAAAGTTATGCAAGTTAAGATTTACATTTTCCTTCTTTTCTGTCTCTAATGTATATGCATATATGTGTGTGTATATATATGTGTATATTACATATATACACATAAATATACATAATTTTTTAAAATTTGGACTTTTTTGGTTCTTTTTCTTTTTTTTTTACGACAGTACTTTGTCCCCCTAATTGGTTTTGCTGAATCTATTTTAGCAAAGCCTTATTCCTACAGGCTCTCTTTCTTTTTTCCTCAAATGCCTCTTTTGCCCCTTTGTTAGCTTTTTTTTCTTAGTTTTTGGATTTTCACTTAACTTATCGATTCCATTTTGTGTCTTCCTTTTATTTAGTTATCTATTTCTTCCCTTATTATTTCCCCTTCCCCTCTCAGTTAAATAGTGAATTCAAAATCTTTCTCTCTCTTTTCCTCTGATTTTTTTTGTTTGTATTTCTTCTATTTTTGTACCTTCTTAAAAAAATTTCTTTACTTCTTTCACTTCATTAATTTCCTTCTCTTTATGTCTATTCTAAACCCGGATTCATAGTTATTGATGTGTTTGTTCTCTGTATTCCTCATGAAATTAAAGCTTCTAAAGAACTAAGTCTGAGTTTACTCTTCTAACTAATTTCTTTGTTATTGTCTTATAAGATCTTGCTCCCTTGATCTTTTTATCTGTTGAGCTACACTCTTAGAAGTGATTACTGAGGGGAAAAGAAGGCTCGCCAATGGCGGAAATTAACTGTGTCCTAAGTTATTCCATCTCATTGTATATGAAAGGGGAGAAGGAAGGTGAAAGAGGAAAATATGCAATGAAATCATGATTAACAAAAAATTTTGCAATTTAGTTCATCTGTGGGGGGAGGTTTGCAAGATTTAGTTCATGGTATTTCAGACTTGCTGCTCTACTGTCACTTATCTGATTTCTTTACATTCTACTTTCATCTTTATCCCTTTATGTACATTTAGAAAGAAATCTTTTAATGATCCCTTAAAAATAATTTTTTTCTTTTCATACTCTAGAGATGGAATAATTTATTTTTGTTACTTATATTTTCTTCAGCAGTTATGTTTATTCATCTTTCTTGTTTCAGGTGTATGATAAATAGATAATCCTGCTCATCTCTGTTTCTTTCTCCGAAGGAACACTTGGAATACCTCTCTTATTGAATGTCTATCGTTTTCATCGATGATTTTGGGTCAGGTTTGTAGAGTGTCATTTGAGGTTGCATTTTGAACTCCTTTGCTTTTTGGAATATATGATTCCATTCCCTTTAGTGGTATCTGGTGAATGTAGACTAGTCAGTCGTGTGTTATTCTTTATCTGAAGATCTTTCTCTTGGTTGTGTTCAGAATTTGTTATTTGTCATTGGAATAATTAAATTCAGCCATTCTGCATCTCGGAGTTTGAAGCATGATTTTTTCCATTTTTGGAGGGTGATCTGTGGATTGTTTGTTTGTATATATATATATATATATATATATATATTATGCATAATTATTTTTTTTTTGCAATATGATATTCAGGGTTTTGAACTTGCCATGTTTTTTTTTTTTGTTGTTGTTGTTTTTTGGAAAGCCTATAATGTTTGAGTTGTCTCTATATATCCTGTCTTTTTTTTTTTTTTATTTAATAGCCTTTTATTTACAGGTTATATGCATGGGTAACTTTACAGCATTAACAATTGCCAAACCTCTTGTTCCAATTTTTCACCTCTTACCCCCCACCCTCTCCCCCAGATGGCAGGATGACCAGTAGATGTTAAATATATTAAATATATATCCTGTCGTAAAGATCGATATGTTTTGCTTGTGGAGACATCATAGATTTCTTTCAACATTATTGCTTCTCTTCTTCCAGATTGTTCTTGACTTCCATATATTTTTATTCCCAAGGTACAATTCTCTCTTTTGCTTTTTTGAGGATATTTGCTACACAAACTAGCTTTTCTATTCTAGTGTTTTTAGTATTCTTATTTCTATAAATTTGACTTAGTTTTCTATTTATTGACAGATAAGGTATTTACCAGAGAAATTTGCTGTAATTTTTTTCTCACACTAATGATTACTATGTGTGTCCCTTCATCCTAATCCCTCACTCTCACTCCCGTTTATCCTACTCTCTGTCTCCTTTCACCCTGTCCATTTAAAAATGTTTTGCTTCTCCCTTTTATCTACCCCAATTTTTTCTTCCTTTTATCATTCCTTCCCTTTTCTTATCCTTCCCCTCCTACTTTCCTGCATGATAATACAGATTTCTGTACCCAAATATGTATCTATGTTATTCCCAATTTGAGCCAATTCTGCTGAGAGTAAGATTCATGTACTACCTACTCTCCACCTTCATTCCATTCCCCCCCCCCCACTGTAAAATCTCTTTTAGCTTTTTTATGTCAGCTAATTTACCCCATTCTACCTCTCCTTTCTCCCTTCTCCCAGTGCATTCTTCTTTCTCACCCCTTAATTTAATTTAATTTTTTACATAATATTCCATCATATTCAACTCATACTTGTACCCTTTGTTTATGTATACTTCTACCTGCCCTAACAATGAGAAAGATTTTAAGAGTTACAAGTATTATTTTCCCATATAGGAATGTTTCATTTTAACCATATCAAATCCCTTATTTCTCTTTCTTGTTTACTTTCTTATGTTTCTCTTGAGTCTTGTATTTGAAATTCAAATTTTCTCTTCAGCTCTGGTTTTTTCATCAAGAATGCTTGAAAGTCATTTATGTCATTGAATATCCATTTTCCCCCTGAAGGATTATGCTTAGTTTTGCTGGATAGGTGATTTTCGATTGTAATTCTAGATTTTTTGTTCTCCAGAATATCATATTCCAAGTGTGCCCAGCCTTTAATATAGAAACTCCCAAATCTTGTGTTACCTTGGCTGTGGCTTCTTGATATTTGAATTATTTCTTTTTTGGCTGCTTTGCTTCAATTTTGTCCTTGACTTGAGAGTTCTGAAATTTAACTATAATATTTTGGGGAGTTTGCATTTTGAGATCTTTTACAGAAGGCTATCGATTGATTCTTTCAATTTCCATTTTACTCTCATGTTCTAGATTATCAGGGCAGTTTTCTTGGATAATTTCTTTAAAGATAATGTTTAGGCTTATTTTTTGATCATGGCTTTCGGTTTATCCAATAATTCTTTAAAAATTTTGAAAATAATTACTTATTTAAACATTAAATAGAAAATAGAAAAAGAAAAAAATTGCCATATACACAGCAGAATATTAGAGAAGATTTAAATGATAAAGCAATAAATTTCCATTTCAAGAAACCTAAATAAATATGACTGTCCATCTTTTCTTTGCTTCCTCTTAAGTTTTCTTTTGTTTTCTGCAGTGCATTTTTTACTTTATTCTTTTTTTCTTTTTCCTCCCCTTCTCCCCCAAGAAATCCACAATTGAGGATACACACAAACACACACACACATTCACCTACATATATATCTGTAATCATACAACTATATACACATATATTTCATATACATGTATGTAAGACCACACTATGCTTTGTCCTTTGTTTTTCTGAAGGTGAATGACATCTTTATAAGTCTGAGTCTTTTCATATTTTTCTAACTCTATTAACTCATTATTTCCTACACCATAGCAACTACTGTCTAGTTATTTGAAATAAACTAAAACTGATTGATTTTGAATTGATTGATTACTGAAATATATTGATTGATGGATGACATATAGTATTATATGTATGTCATATATATATATATATAGTGTTCTTTTAATTAAATATATTTTAGCTTTAACTTTGTCTGAGATCATGATTACTACCCAAGCTTTTCTCCCTATAATAAATTCTACTCCTGATCTTTATGATGTTTATGCATTTCTCTTATTTCTTATCCCTCTTGACTCCTTTGTTTTACATTTACCCATGACCTTTCTTTCTTCTTACTTACCTCCCTCCCCCAAGAATCACCCCTTCTTTCCCCTCCCTTTCTCCTTGTCCTCCTTTTTATCTGAATTTAGGAGACTTTTATAGCCTTTCAAATATATATGTTGTTCCCTCTTTATCCCAATCCCATTAATCTACACAGCCTTCTACACTCCACCTCCATATCCTATTCCCTTGCTCTATTATTTCTTTATAAATTTAGAAGACTTTTATTCTCTTCTAAATGTATATGTTATTCTCTCTTTAACACAGATCTGTATCCATATCCATGTATATTGCTCCCTCTTTAACCCATTCCTGATGAGTGTAAGTCCTCCTCCCCACTCTGTGTCAGTTCTTTCTCTTGACCCTCATTTGTATAAAATAATCTTTTTACCTTTTCCTACATGATTTTGCTTTTTAATAATCACATCATAATCAGCTCTATCTTAATCTTTTTTTTGAACTAATTACTAATGACAGTCTTATACATATGGTTTACATTTCCAGGTATGAAAAGTAAACAGTCTGTCCTTGTTGAGGCCCTTGTAATTAGTCTTTGTTTACCTTATATTTTTATCAGATCTTCTTTATGTCAAATTTTCTATTAAGTTCAGGTATTTTTGCAACAAAATCCTGAAAGGTTGGCAATTTGTTAAATATTTATTTTTTTCCATTCAGGATTATGCTTAACTTTTCTGGATATGATATTTTCAGCTGCAACTTTAATTCTTTTGCTCTTAGATATATAGTGTTAGATAGATATAGATATCACTTTCAAGACGAATAATTCTTACACTCTCTCTCCTGGATCTATTTTCCAGGTCAATTTTTTCCCAATGAGATATTTCACATTTTCTTCTATTTTTAAATTCTTTTTACTTTCTTTGTTTCTTGGTGTCTCAAAGTCATTTAACTTCCACTTGTTCAGTTCTAATTTTTGAGGAATTATTTTCTACGGTGAGATTTTGCACTTCCTTTTCCATTTGGCCAATTCTACTTTTTAAGGTATTCTTCTCTTCATTGGATTTTTGACTTATTCTGTTTTTAAGGTGTTATTTCCTTCATTTTTTTTTTTTGTGCCTTCTTTACCAAGCTGTTGAGTCTTTTTTCATAATTTTCTTTCATCATTCTTATTTCTCTTTCCAATTTATCTTCTACCTCTCTTACTTAGTTTTTAAAATAATTTTTGAGCTCTTCCACGACCTAGGGACAATTCATAAATTTTTTTTGAGGCTTTGGGTGTAGGAGTTTTGACTTTGTTGTCTTCTGAGTTTGTGTCCTGATCTTCCATGTCACCGCAGTAACTTGCTATAATCGGGATCCTTTTCTGTGTTTGTTTTCCAGCCTATTTCTTGACTTTTAGTTCTATGCTAACGTGGTACTCTGCTTCTGGCACGGAGAATATACTATTCTAAGCTTCAGGGTTTTCTGTGCAGCAATTTTCGGAAATAATTCTGGAAACCTGTAAGTTTTCGTTCTTTTGTCTGTGGGTTAAGAGTCCTGAAAACTGCCATTGTCACCATTGATTCAGTCACTCCTAAGGCCTGCTTCTGGTTTGCTGGAGCTTAATCTGTGGTGGAACAGCCTGTACTGGGCTGTGTTTCATCTCACCCTGGTGCAACAGACTTTCCTGCTGACCTTCCAAGTTGTCTTGGTTCTACCAGTCCGGCATTTGTTTGGGGGCATTATTTAAAGGTGTTTGGAAGGATTTAGGGCAGAAATCAGATGAGTCTCTGTCTTTTCTTTGCCACCGTGGCTCTGCCCCTGGAATTTAATTTTTGAATATGTCCAATCCCTCCTGGCACTACTGCAATAGCCTCTCGTTGACTTCCCTGTCTCCAGTCTCTCTCTGCTCTAGTCCATTCTCTACTCAGCAATCAAAACGATCTTCTTGAAGTACAGGTCTGACACTCTCTCAAGAAACCTCAAGGGCTCTCCCTGGTCTCTAAGATCTACCTTTGGCCTTTCCTAATCCAGTTCTAGCCTCTCTTTCCAGAATGACTCTCTATGCTGCAGGCTGTTCCCTTTGCAAGCATCTTATCTCCTGCCTCCTTGCCTTTGTACATATTTTCCTCCAAATTTGGAATGTCCTCCATCTTCATCGCTTTTTCTTGATTCTTTTAGACTTTCTTCAAGGTGCAGCTCTAGGGCTGTATAACTCTTTGATTTCTTAAGTTGTTGATACCTCTCCCTATCCATTACTTCAAATTTCTGTTTCATTTATCTTATATTTATCTAAGAACCTGTTGTATCCCACCAGTAGAATGGAAGCTTCATGAGGGCAGAGGCTGTTTCACCTTTGTCTCTATATTGCCAGAGCCAGACACTATACCTGGCATCTAAAAGGTACTTAAGAGGGGCAGCTAGGTGGCAGAGTAGATAGAGCAGCAGCCCTGAAGTCAGGAGGACCCGAGTTCAAATCTGGTCTCAGACACTTAATACTTCCTAGCTGTGTGACTCTGGGCAAGTCACTTAGTCCCAATTGCCTCAGTAAAAAAAAAAAAAACAAACGTACTTAAGAAAAACTTGTCCATTGATTGACTGACAGTGAGTTCTACCTCAGTTCTGCCTCAGTCTTCGAGCAAAGGCTGACAGGATGAATTGTTGAGGGGCTTTTTGGTTAGGCCTGAGATTCTGGGATTGGTGCCTGAGCAGGTAAATCAAGAAAATACATGCAGTCACTGGGGAAAGTCTCTTGTCTAAGATGGATTCTGGGAGGAAGAGATTTCCACAAAGGGGTCAATAATAAAATGCTGTTAAAAAATGGAAGGCTGCTTATGGGTAGACCTGAATAGGCTGAGATCTGCATCACTGGAGGAGACATCCTCATTGATGAGCTATCAGTCATAGTAAATAGTGAAATATTCTCTCAGAATCAGGATTGTCTAGTTTATACCCAGATAAAAATAACTGGCTTATTTGGACACACTATCCTTCACTCCAATAAGTCAGCTCTCATTAGGGACTTCTTTTATTTATTTATTTTATTCTATTTGTTTAATATTTTAAAAATTGTTTTCTTTTTTTCTGATTATACACATACATTATTTTCTTCTTTTTTTAATTAAAGTTTTTATTTGTCAAAACATATGCGTGGACAATTCTTCAACATTAGCCCTTGCGAAATCCTGTCTTCCAATTTCTCCTCCTTCCCCCATGCCCTTCCCTAGATGGCAAGTAGTCCATCACATTTTAAACATGGTAGAAATATATGTTAAATCCAATATATGCATATAGATTTATACGCTTATCGTGCTGCACAAGAAAAAAAAGAGAAACAAAACAAAGTGCAAGCGAACAACAAAAAAAGAAGTGAGAGTGCTATGTTGTGGTCCATACTCAGCTCCCACAGGCCTCTCTCTGAAGGCAGATGGCTCTCTTTACTGAACAGTTGGAACTGGTTGGAACAATCATCTCATTGTTGAAGAGGGCCACATCCACCAGAATTGATCGTCATATAGTATTGTTGTTGCTGTGTGCAATGATCTTCTGGTCTTACTCATTTCCCTCAGGATCAGTTCCTGTCCCTCCAGGCCTTTCTGAAATCATCCCGCTGGTCGTTTCTTACAGAACAATAATATTCCATAACTTTCATATACCACAATTTATTCAGCTGTTCTCCAATTGCTGGGCAGCCACTCAGTTTCCAGTTTCTAGCCACTACAAAGAGGGCTGCCCCAGACATTCTTGTACATATGGGTCCCTTTCCCTTCTTTAAGATCTCTTTGGAATATAAGCCTAATAGAAGAAACACTACTGGATCAAAGGGTGTGCAGTTTGATAACTTTTTGAGCATAGTAGGGACTTCTTTTAAATGCTTCTTTTTAAAGATATTCAAATGCTCTATCAGTGGGAAGGTAATGTTATTGAGAGGGTTTTTCCCCAGGAGGCGTATCTTGACCCATCCAAGGTAACTCAGACTAAGTCCTCTTACAAGCTTATCGGGGTCATATATTCCTCAGTCATACTTCAGTCTTGGCATGTGAACAACCCATTTTCCCCCAGTGGATTTCTTTACTCTTTTTGTCCTTCACTGCTGTGCTGTAGTTGGCTCATGCTGGCACATGGAACTCCATCGCCATTTCTAAGATCATAATTTCTAAGTCATTGGAGACTATCAGGTATAATGCATAACCATCGAATTAGTAGATTGTCAGAATGGAAAAAAACTTCAGGGAAAAGTCTGGGGTGTCTAAGGGAATTTTACAATTCCCAAAAACCACCTGTCCTTTTCTTCCCCTCTGGTTTATTTCTGGTCCCCATTCATTGTCCAAGATATAGGTCAAAGGATAATAATTTTGTCCAAGCTTTTGAAATCTTACAGGATTCTTTCTGAGCGTCTCTCTGGCATTCAAGACCCTTTCTGTCTCTCTGTGTCTGTCTGTCTCTTATTCTCCACCCCTCCTCTCTCCTCCCACTCCCTTCCTCCTTCTCTCTTTCCCCTTCCTTCCCCATCTTTCTCTCTTTCTTCCTTTCAAATTATTTTCCCCCTTATCTCATCATCTGTTCTCTCTCTCTCTCTCTCTCTCTCTCTCTCTCTCTCTCTCTCTCTCTCTCTCTCTTCCCCCCCCCCCCATTCTCTCTTGGTCTTTGTCTCTTATCTTTCTGTCTCTCTGTTTCTTTTTTGCTTCATATAGCTGCTCCCCATCCTGTTGCTTGCCATTAAAATCATGTCCCATTTGAGAATCATTTTCAGCTTCCTCCTTCCTCCCATGTTAAAGTCTAAGTTTCTCCAGCCCAACAATCGAAGATCTGATGACATTTTCATCCTTATTTCATAGGGATTCTTTTGACCATCTTTTAGGTCTCAGAATTTTAGGGCCAGGAAGCCACTTAAGAGACCACTGAATCCAGCCATACTTATCCCCATTCCAAGGTTGGTAAAGCATTGGCCTTCCAACAGAACCTTATTGATGAGCAAAATGAAATTGCAAGAGGCTAAGGGATTCAAAGACGAGGTTCCTGGCTCCATTTCCCAACTGCTGTCTCTCAAGATGGTGCAGAAGGGACTTTGCTGGGGTCATTACTTAAGCTAGGGGCTGAGATGGAGACAAGCTGACCCATCAGCTACTTTGAAAGATGATTGATTCAGGCAATGGGGAACAGTCTCCCCAAAGACTGGCAAAGTTTTGCTTCATTATTGATTCTGAGGTCTGGTGCCTAGGGATAGGGCCCAGGAGTGGATGGGGAGACTCTGCCCTGGGAATAGGGCTCTTGGCTCATCATCCTAATGATCCTTGACTAATGGGATCTGTCTAACAAGTCCCCAAGTGATTTTGAAGACTTTCCCCTTGGATCGTTGGGTAATGAGGCCGAGGGGAAGAGGTGGCTTCTCTGTAAGGAGGTGCCGGGATTAGCTCATTAGTGAAAACTTGAGAATGGCTCCCAAGGGCAAGCCCAGGGCCTGGGCCTCTGATTCATTCTCATGTCTGATCCCTTTGCCTGAATTATGTCCACTCGCCCCTCACAGTCTGTCCTGTGGCAGGGCCCTGCCATTCTCTCCCCATGTTCTGATAGATCCTAGTGGCATTTAGCCCTTCTCTTCTTCTTCTCTCTGTTCTCCCTTCATTAAGGCTTTGTTTCCTCAACTGATTTGCTTATTCCTTCCTTTTTCAAGGCTTAAATGAGCTAATCTGGAGTGGACACTCAAGGTGTCAAGATGCCTTGGATAAAATCAAGTTGTTTGGCATAGACGCCTTACATCACGGGGGCTATCTGTCCTGAGCCAATGTGATTCCTCAGTCCCTGGCACTGATCTTTGAAAGAGCAGGTAGAATAGATAGAAGGGCAGAGGTCCCAACTTTCAAAAAAAAGGGGATACTGTCACTAAGCTTAACTTTCACTTGGAATTCTAGAAACACTTTTTAAAAATCCCATTTTAACCTTATTTTGCTTTGGGGTCTGAGATGTAAGTCTGTGCCAAGTTTCTGACATTATTTTCCAGTTTTCCCAACAATTTTTGTCTTATTCCAGAAGCTGGAGTTTGGGGGTTTATCAAATACTAGATTGCTATAGGCCTTGACTATTGTGCCTTGTGTACCTAATCTATTCCACTGATCCACCACTCTATTTCTTAGCCAGTATCAAATGCTTTTGATGACTGCTACTTTATAAATACAGTTTTAGGTCTGGTACTTACTGCTAAGCCATTATTCTTTGTATTTTTCCCATTAATTGCCTTGATGACCTTTTGTGCTTCTAGATGAATTTTGTCATTATTTTTTCTAGTTCTATAAAACAATTTTTGGCAGTTTGATTGGTATGGCACTGAACAAGTAGACCAATTTAGGCAGAATTGTCATTTTTATTATATTAGCTCAATCTAGCCATGAACAATTGCTATTTTTCCAATTGTTTAGATCTGATTTTATTTCTGTGAGAAGTGTTTTGTAATCGTGTTCATATAGTTCTTGGGTTTGTCTTGGCAGGTAGACCCCCGAGTATTTTATTTTGTCTACGGTAATTTTAAATGGCATTTCTTTCTATCTCTTGCTGATGGGCTTTGTCAGTAGTATATAGAAATGCTGATGATTTGTGTGGGTTTACTTTGTATCCTGCAACTTTGCTACAGCTGTGGATTGTTTCCAGTCGGTTTCTGGATGATTTTCTGGGATTCTCTAAGTATATCATTACATCATCTGCAGAGAGTGATCATTGTATTTCCTCATTGCCTGTTCTAATGCCTTTCCTTTCTTTTTCTTTTCTTATCGCTAAAGCCAGCATTTCTAGTACAATACTGAACAATAGTGATGATAACGGGCATCCTTGTTTCACCCCTGATCTTACTAGGAATGTGTCCAGCTTCTCTCCATTACAGATAATGCTTGCTGTTGGTTTTCGATTGATTCTGCTTATTATTTTAAGGAAAGCTCCCTTTATCCTTATGCTCTCTAGTGTTTTTAATTGGAATGGGTGCTGCATTTTATCAAAAACTTTTTTTCTGCATCTATTGAGATTATTGCATGATTTCTGTTGGTTTTGTTATTGATGTAGTAGGTGCTGTTCTTCTCTCCATTTTACAGTTTAGAAAATTGAAGCAGAGGTTAAATGCTCAGGGTCACATAGCCAGGGAAGTGTCTAAGATCAAATTTGAAGTCGGGTTTTCCTGACTCCACCTTTCACAAGTGTTGGGGAAGGGGACTGTTTGTGTGTTTCTTGGTGCCGTGCTCTGAAATAAATATTCCTCTGTAAAAGATCATCTGACTGTTAAGTAGTTAAAATGTACCTAAGGTGATTGGACATCTAAAATTTGAGGGGAACATTGGCTTGAGCCAATGGAGGAAACCAAACCCTTGAGGGTACTAGAAAATCCCAAGGGAGGGGGAAAATGTGCATAGGGTTATGAGGGCACCTAGTGTGTAGGGAGTACAAAGTAGTTATCGGTACAGAATGTAAGGTTGTTGAGGGCAGAGCCTCTGTTGTCCTTTTGCTTATGTGATGGGACTAATATCTACCAATGTTTCCCCAGAACGTGGGTTAAGCCAACTCCTTTCCGCCCCCTCCCCGTGCTGTGATTTCTTTTTCCTAAAAGGAGACAAAGCAGTGTCAGGACTTCATGGGCTCCTGTTTCTCTCACAAAGTTTTCTGGTCATCTATGGATCTGTGTTATTAGGGTCTCTCCACCTTGACCATATGAGTCATCATGTCTTTCACCATACCCTGAGAAGCCAGGGTTCATTGGGTCTCATAAAGCACTGAACCTGAACCAAGAGAGTGCTGGTGATGGAGTCACCTTCAATGTGATTTGCATCCCTCAGGCCTTAGCGGAGTGCCTTCCAGGGAGTAGGTACTTCGTAAATGCTTCCTGACTTGAAAGGGCATTTCATATGTGACATTTGGGTGAGCTTATCCAATGATATGTCAACAAGGAAAGCTCAGCAATTGACTGAATCATGCAGATTATGGAAATGTAGGAATTTATAATAGCAGTTCAGGACTGGGTTATCAACACTAGAAATACAAAAATTATCTTTTTTTCATTTAAAATTAATTTTTATTTTTGTTAACATCCTTTTTTTTGGCATTTGCAGAGTGCTTGGTAATTTTCTTTTTTTTTTTTTTAATTATAGCTTTATATTTACAAGACATATACATGGGTAATCTTTACAACACCGATCCTTGCAAAACCTTCTGTTCCAACTTTCCCTTTCTTTCCCCCCCACCCCCTCCCCTAGATGGCAGGTAGTCTAATACATGTTCAATATGTTAAAGTATATGTTAAATATAATATATGTATACATAGTTATAGTTATCTTGCTGCACAAGAAAAATAGGGTTAGAAAGAAGGTAAAAGTAACCTGAGGGAAACAACAATCAAGCAAACAATAACAGAAGGAGTGGAAATGCTATGTTGTGGTCCATACAAAAATTATCTTAAAGGAACCCCATTCAGTCATTGATGCTGGTTGCACAAAGACATGGTAACTTGGCAAATTATCATGCTGATGGCCATAAACATTTAACACCTACTGAACAGATAGAGAATATGGGCAAAAAAGATTTGGTTGCTAGGGTTATCCATCAGAACCTCACTGCTTTTCATAAACTGATAATGAATCGAGTACTGGAAGCGGACTATTGTCACAGATTAAATTGTCACTCATAATTTCCCAGACATATTATTGATCTATAAAAATTAGAGAGCGAGGTTTGTAATTATCATCACCCTCTTCAGTACCAATAAACTTTACATTACATGTAATGAAAAGTTTTTGAAATACACAGGTCCATAGTGGAGGAGAGCAGTATGGTCTAGGAAAAGGAGGAGGGGGATGGTTCTGTCAGTTACGGGCACTATACTAAGCCAAGGGAGCACAAGCTCACACCTCAACTCTTTGAATCACCTAGAAAAAGCCATTAGTCTATCTGCCTGTACCATAATCTAGAAAACATTCAATGTAAAAGAGTAATAGCAGGTGAGTGACTTGTCTCAGAATTGTTTCTATCTGAAACTTCTTTTGAAAAAAAAAAAGAGAACAAAAACCATAGCAATGATAATTCCTTAATATTAACAAAACCCAGGACTCATTACCCTGAGGCAGCTCTAGAGAGATTAACACTTCCCTGTAAAAAAGGAGGAAACAGATGGATAGATTTCTCAGATCACACAAGAAACAGGTTAACCCTTTACAGAGATATTTCTGAAACAAACAGAAAAGCAGTAGGGAAGTCTAACACCAGGTATACGCCACTGGATTTGATGAATATAAATGACAGGAGTTGAATTCTGGACAGGACCTATGAAAACACAAAGATCCAAGGAATTAGGGTAACAGCAAAAGGTGCTCCATGATCCTGACATAAAGAGCAAACAACAATGAGTTGAGACAGAAAAGTGAAACAAATGGCTGAGGCATGAAGTCTTTGGGATATTATGATAGTGATTGAGGAGTAGGTCATCAATATCATTAGTCCTAAATAACCCAGATTTATAGATAGATGGAGGTTATGCGACAAAGTGCCCCAAATTGGGCAATATACCACTGTAGATTACAAAAATTGAGTACCTAGTGGATACCTAGAAATATACTGTTTAATGTTTAGAATCATTAACTAGAAGCTTGCTATCCTTTCAAACCTCACAGAAAGATCTGTGGATTGCAAATAATCTAAAAATATCCTTAAAAATTCAACACCTAAACTGTATTAGAATCAAGGTATCATTATACCCAGAGAACCATGACTCACAATTGTCCAAGTCATGAAGACTTAAAAACATTTTTTAACAGCTATTGTCCTATTCAACATTCAGACTCTTGTTTAAAGCACATGGAATAAAAAAATGCCCCTATCAAAATAGAAAGACCGAGAGGGAGAAATTAAAACTGGGGGAGAGGAGTGGAGAGGATGGAAGATTTTACCTAATTGAAAGGGAGGGAAAAAGAATTAGATAACGAAGTTAAAGATGAGATAATTAGTTAAAAGGAAGAAAGAAAAAGAAACTAAGAAGTTAAGCAAAACGCTAGTATTGTAAAAGAGTAACAAAGAAAAGGATAAGACTTGAGTATGAAAGGAAGAGATCCAATCAGAATCCGATTGTGTTAAAACAGATTAAGCCACAAACGAAACAAATGTAGCCAAAATTAGAAGGAAAACAGGAAACCGGGAAAATTCTTTTATAGCAAGTTTTTCTGATAAAGGCCTCATTTCTCAAATATATAAGGAACTGAGAAAAGGTCTAAAAATTTCAGCTATTTACCAGTTGATAAATGGTAAGGGATATAAACAGGCAGTTTTCAGAAGAAATCATAGCTATTAATCATTACCTGAAAAAATTCTAAATTACTATTAAAAATGCAAATGAAAACAACTCTAGGATACTACAACTATCATCAGATTGGCTAATGTGACAGAAACCGCAAATACATGCTGGTGAGATTGTAGAAAAATTGGTAGCTAATGCACTGTTTTTGTGAAGTGGTCTAACCATTCTGGAAAAAACTTGAAAATAGATTCCCCTAACACTATAAATGTATGAATATCCTTTGACCTAACAATATTCCTACTAGGTCTCTATGCCAAAGAGATTAAGGAAAATGGAAAAGGCCCGGTTTGTACAAAAATCTTCACAACAACTTTTTTTTTTTTTTTTGTGGTAGCAAAAAAATTGGAAATTGAGAGGATGTCCAATAATCGAGGAATAGCTGAACAAATTGTGATATGTGATTGTGATGGAATACTGTTGTGCTGTAAGAAATGATGAGTGGGATAGTTTCAGAAAAATCTGAAAAGACTTACATGAACTGATGCAAAATGAAGTCAGCAGAATTAGGAGAACGCTGTATATAATAAAAGCAATATCGTACAGTGATCAACTATGATTGACTTAGCTATTCTCAGCAATACAGTGCGCTAAGACAATTCCAAAGGACCCGTGATGAAAAATGCAGTCCACTTCCAGATTGTGAACTGATGATTCTGAGTACACATTGGAGCATACTTTCAAAAGTTTATTTTTCTTATTTTTTTTGATGTGTTTTCTTTTGCAAAATGGCTAATATGGAAATATATTTTTATGACTTCACAAATATAAAAGATATCATACTGCTTTTCTTCTCGAGGAATGGGAAGAAATAGAAGAGAAAGAATTTGGGATTCAAAAATTAAAAAAAGAACATTAAAAATGTTTTTACATTGAAATAAATAAAATATATTAACAAGAAAAACTTCATGGAGGGGAAAAATGAAGCAGATTAAGCTAAAAATAACGGAAGAGATAAAAGTACCATCTTTAAAGAGGAAGAAGGAAAAAAAATCCTAATTTTGAAAACAATACAGAGGGAAAGAAAAATCTAATTCTTATAACTCAAACGTGAATTGACGAAATAATAAAATGAAAAAGAGTAATAATAAATTAGATAAGAAAACAAAACTCCACAATTTATTGCTTACAAGAAGCATACCTAAAAGGCCAGATATACACAGAATAAAAATGAGAATCTGGAACAAAATTGACTATGTATCGGGTGAATCCAAAAAAAGCAGGAGTTATAGTTGTATTATTAGACAAACATTTCTACCACAAAGAGGAAACCATATTAAAGGAACCATGGGTAGCAAACCATTATCGGTATTAAACTTGTATGCTACAAATGTCTTGACATCTAACTTCATAAAGGAAATATTAGCCAAGAAGATGAGTTTAGTCATGAAAGAGAGGAGAAGTATAGGGTGATGATTAGTGGAGATGGACAGGGAGACATGAACACGGTCAGACGCAGGAGGGAAGCAGCCAGAAGTCAGGGAGAGATTGAAAAAGAGAAGAGAGAAGGTGGGGATTAGGGTTAAGGAAAGGAATATGGCAGAAGGCACCTGAGTGATGGGAAATATGGAGAAAAAAAAGGAGGAGGAGGAGGAAAGTAGAGAAGAGAAAGCTCTCAGTGAATGGTTTGAAGTTTTTTTTTTAGTGAAAAACTAAAGTATGCCGGGAAGTTCTCAGCTGAGTGAGGAGAGAGAGAGAGGGAGTCATGAAGGATAGACTTGTTATAAAATTATGATTAAGAATCAGCAAATAGCTTTCACTCTCAATCTCTCTGCAGCTTGACTTCTGACCTGATCATTCTACCAAAGTGACCAGTGATTGCTTAATCACCAAATCCAGTGGCCTTTTCTCAAGTCTCATCCTTCTTGAGCACTGTCTACCACCCCCTCTTGGTTTTTTCCCTCATACTATTCACGGTCCCTTTACTAGATCTTCATCCAGGTCAGCACCATTAACCCGTCAACCCAAAGAGTCTCTTGTGCACCTTCCTCTCAATTCTGAGATATCTCCCGGATTCAATAATCACCTCTGTGGATCTTGTTGCTCAGCTCCAGTTGCATAGCTCCAGGGGCCTGTTGGGCATCTTGAACTGGGTGTCCTGTAGTCATCCCAAATTCAACATGTTCCAAGCGGAGCTTTTCTTTCTCCCTAAAACCTCTCCTCTTCCTCATTTTCCTATTACTATGAAAACTACCCCCATCCTACTAGTCACCCAGGCTTGCGGCCTTAGGTGCTGTTCTTAAGTCCTTGCTAAGAGACAGCTGGGTAGAGCAGTCAATAGAGCATTGGGCTTAGAGTCAAACACTTTACTAACTGGGTGAATTTCAGCAAATCACTTCACCTCTATTTGCCTCAGTTTCCTCAAGTGTAAAGTGGGGATAATAGCAGCACCTACCTTACAGGTTATTGCAAGGATCAAATGGGATAATATTTATAAAGCGTTTAACACAGTGCCTGGCACATGGTAGGTAGTTAATAATGGCTTGTTGTCTTCCCTTTCCCTCTTTCCTCACCCTCACTCACCTGACATATATAATCAGTTGCTTTTATTTCTATCTTTGTACCATCTCTCTAATCAGCGCACTTCTCTCCTGTAATACTGCTGCCACCCCAGGAGGTTGTAATAGCTGCCCAGAGCCCTCTCTGATTCAAGTCCCCCCCCACTCCGCTCAGCTGCCAAAGCCAGGTCTTACTATGTCACCTCTCCAAGACTTCTGGAGTGAGATGTAAAATACCCTACTTTAGAAAGGAGGGTTAGAATTCCAATTTTCTAACCCCACTCTATATTTAACGCTAATTGCTTCTTAAATTTTTTTTTTCTGTTCCAAATTTTCTTCCCTACTCCACTTTTCTCATACCTACTGAGAAGGCAAATATTATACATGTTAAATCATGTAAAATTTTAGCCATGTTGGGGGGAGGGTTGAAAACAAGAAAAACAAAGAAAGTGAAAAAATTCTGCTTCAATCTGTCCTCTAAGTCCAAGAGTTCTCTCTGTAAAGATGGGGTGCATTTTTCATCATGACTTTTTAAGAACTGTAGTGGAACACTGTATTATTCAGGGTTGCTAAGTCTTTATTAAGGGATCAAACAATGTTGCTGTTATTGTTTGTGTGCAATGTTCTCCTGGTTCCACTCACTTTGTTCATAAAAGTCTTCCCAGCTTTTTCTGAATCCATCTCTTTCCTCATTTTTTAAAATTAAAAGTTAATTAAATAAATTATTATAAATTAATTTCTAGTTATTAAGCAGATCACTAGCTACACAGACTTGAAATATAGATGAAAGACATTCATTTAGTCTACAGAAAGCACGCTTCCATAATCACCGTGTAAAGTATTTTTCTCTAGCAGATCCCCTTACCATATAATGCTGTAGCCTTCAAGGCAAGTTCAGTCTCTGCTTAGAACAGCTGCTCTCAGTCTTTTCATATTTTCGGGTTCCAAGTGCAGCATGTGAAGTGCCCACCTGTTATTACCCGTCTTTGTCTCCGCATGTATTTCTGGAGGATAGCTATTTCCTGTGTAATGCTTCACAAATAGGAAACACTTTATACATTTTTTATTGGGTTGAACTAAATTGGATTTATTGCCTTAAACATTTGGTCTCAAGAACTACTTTTTCCCCCTTGTTTTGTTTTAGTAATGTGGTACAAGAATCCATTTCAAAAGACCAAAGGTTTTATTTCATTCCATTGATTCTGTCCTTACTCGTTGGGATGAAAATGCAAACCCACAAAATGACAATCTTGCATTTGACTTTAAAAAAAAATTGGTAACTTAGTCTGGACTATTCCAGTGAGGGACCTCAGTCAGACCTGACCGGTTTTTGGAAGCCAGAGAGCCCTTCTTAAGGTATCATTGTGCAGAATGATTACTTTCTTTTTTTAAAATTTTCTTTTTTAAAAAATTATTTATTTGTTTATTAATCCATCCATCCATCCATCTAGTTATTCATTTATTTTTATTATTTATTATTCATTAATCTTATTCATTCATTCATTCATTCATTTATTTACAAAGCATATGCATGGGTAATTTTTCCAACATTGACCCTTGCAAAATGCAGAATGACTACTTTCTTTTTTTTTTAATTTATTTTTTTATTATAGCTTTTTATTTACAAGTTTTATGCATGGGTAATTTTATATCTTTGACAATTGCCAAACCTTTTGTTCCACTTTTTCCCCTCCTTCCCCCCATCTTCTCCCCCCCATGGCAGGTTGACCAATACATGTTAAGTATGTTAAAGTATAAATTAAATACAATATAAGCATACATGTCCTAAGTTATTTTACTGTACAAAAAGAGTCGGACTTTGAAATAGTGTATAATTAGCCTGTGAAGGAAATAAAAAATGCAGGTGGGCAAAAATAGAGGGATTGGGAATTCTATGTAGTGGTTCATAGTCATCTCCCAGAGTTCTTTCCCTGGGCGTAGCTGGTTCAGTTCCTTCCTGCTCCATTGGAACTGATTTGGTTGATCTCGTTGCTGAGGATGGCCAGGTCCATCAGAATTGATCACCATATAGTATTGTTGTTGAAGTATATGATGATCTCCTGGTCCTGCTCATTTCACTCAGCATCAGTTCATGAAAGTCTCTCCAGGCCTTTCTGAAATCATCCTGCTGACAGAATGACTACTTTCTTTTTTTATTTTTTATTTAATAGCCTTTTATTTACAGGTTATATGTATTTACAGCATTAACAATTGCCAAACCTCTTGTTCCAATTTTTCACCTCTTACCCCCCACCCCCTCCCCCAGATGGCAGGATGACCGGTAGATGTTAAGTACATTAAAATATAAATTAGATACACAATAAGTATACATGACCAAAACGTTATTTTGCTGTACAAAAAGAATCGGACTCTGAAATATTGTACAATTAGCTTGTGAAGGAAATCCAAAATGCAGGTGGGCCTAAATATAGGGATTGGGAATTCAATGTAATGGTTTTTAGTCATCTCCCAGAGTTCTTTCTCTGGGCGTCGCTGGTTCAGTTCATTCCTGCTCCATTGGAAATGATTTGGTTGATCTCGTTGCTGAGGATGGCCAGGTCCATCGGAACTGGTCATCATAGAGTATTGTTGTTGAAGTCTATCACTCAGCATCAGTTCGTGTCAGTCTCTCCAGGCCTTTCTGAAATCATCCTGTTGGACATTTCTTACAGAACAGTAATATTCCATAATATTCATATACCACAATTTATTCAGCCATTCTCCAACTGATGGGCATCCACTCAGTTTCCAGTTTCTGGCCACTACAAAGAGGGCTGCCACAAACATTCCTGCACATACAGGTCCCTTTCCCTTCTTTATAATCTCTTTGGGATATAATCCCAGCAGTAACACTGCTGGATCAAAGGGGGTGCACAGTTTGATAATGTTTTGAGCATAGTTCCAAAGTACTCTCCAGAATGGTTGGATTCGTTCACAACTCCACCAAAGAATGACTACTTTCAACCTTAAGTACTGGATCCTGCTGATCCTGGAAGGGCTGCATGGAAGAAAGAGAGAATAAATTAATTCTACAAAACAATGTAGTTCCTCTTATCCCATCTAAACAATTGAGCCAAAAACAATAAGCCAAGATAAATGTCCCAAATGCGCACCATGTCAGGCAGGCTACTTCCCACTTGGAGTTCTTCTCTGGCTTCTTTCCTTCAATGATAACTGCTGTCTATGTGCCTTCCTAAGACAAAATAAATGAATTGTTTATTGAATTAAATGGAGTTTTGTGTGTGTGTTTAGGTTTTGTTTTGTTTTTTTAATTTTTGATTTCCCAAATTCCTAGTTACAACTCTATATCTGATTACAGCAATGAAGGAAGACATAAGAGAAAGACTAGGGAAGACAGCAGAATGCACAGTTTTATAGCTCATTGGCTATAACGAGCTATAAACGAGCTAAATTTACATTCTAAATTGTTTTCCAGAATGTTTGGTCCAATTCACAACCCCACCAATAGTGCATTAGTGTATCTGGAAAGTGTACTGCCAAGAGAAGTAAAATTATTCAAAGTATTCCAAATTTCTCCATTTACTGTAATCAGTAGTTCCATATATGTGGTGCTGACGGAGGGAGAACTTCTGTTTTCTTGGTATTGTCAGGCCAAAATTAGCACAAGTGGCAGAAAATCGATCCATATCTAGTTGCATCTCAGTCTCAGAGGCTGCATGGAGTGCACAATAATAAGTGAAGAAAAAATTTGGGCACCAACTCTCCCTTCATTTTAATCTTGTCTTCTAGCCTTTTCAAGTTAGATGATTTGCCAGCAATGATTTTTGACTGAATTGCCGTTGTTTTTACCAAACCTTTTTAAATGTAAGGTAATCAAAAGTATCATATATGCTTAAACTGCGAGAAAAAGGCAGGGCTGAGAAACGTGATCTCATTAAAGGGAACAAGCCTGTGTAATTTTTTATAATTTCTTTTTTTTTCTATTAATAGCTCATTGTTTGTTGATTTTGCCTGTCTTTTCCAAAAGAGCTCTTTATGATCTTTTTTGTTTGTTTGTTTACAATTTTGTCTATTTCTCCTCTGATTTTCAAAATTTTCTTTTTTTGAGTGTTGTTGATTTTCTAAGTTTTTAATTGTATTCTCAGTTCATTAATCTTCTTTATTTCTATCTCGTTAAGGTAGGTTTTCCCAGATATAATTTTTCATGTTTCACTACTATCATTCTCTTTCTGATAGTTACCATTTCTATTTTTCCTTTGATCCGCTCATTATTTAGGATGTCATTACCTAATTTTCTTTTATATATGTATCTTTTTGTTCTTGCTTCCTTTATAGAAGACTGTTTTGATTGTATTGTGGTCTGTAAACCATGCCTCGATGATATTGTTTTTTTACATTTATCCAGAAGTTTTTTGTCTTTGTATATAACAAATTTTTGTTGAGGTTTTGGGTAAGGTCTTGAAATATTTAATACTTTATAACCCCTTGATTGAGAAGTCACCATAGTTTTTTTTTTTAAATAATTAACTGTAGAAGACCCGAGTTCAAATGTGACCTGAGACATTTAACACTTCCTAACTGTGTGACCCTGGGCAAGTCACTTAACTGTAATTGCCTCAGCAAAAAAAATAAATAAATAAATAAAATAATTGTCACGATGAACAGGCCAGATACAACATAGATCTTCTAAGTTTATTTTGTCCAACACTCCATTTAGCTAAATCTGTGTTTCCCTTCTCGTTCATTATTCTCTCCATTAATGCAGGTCTGAAAGAGGAATATTCAAGTGTCTTTTATTATTATATCGTCATCAGTACTTTTTGGCAATTCAATTAGCTTTCTTTGTAAGAACATATATATAAAATCTCCTTCACCCCAACATATATATTCATCCTCTCTATCAGGAGATGGGATCCTGATGGGTCCGGTGGGGTCAGGTGTATTCAGGAAAGACTAGTCTCTGTTGGGAAGGTTGCCAAGTCCTTTTCAGGGCCGCTTCTCCATCTGTAGCGTCCATCTGATTCACCCAACCTCACCTATGGCTCCAAAAAGCTGTATCGAGCACAGTGGCCACACCCTAGGAAATCATTTTGGCAGATAGGCTAAACCAGGTTGAGGCTTCGAACCGAATGATGGGTTACAGAGCTGTCTAACATAAGTACGTGAAGACTTCTCCCGGAGAAGTGGGTGGATGAGAACACTTGAAAGTGGCTAAAGCGGGTAAAGAGCTTGGCCAGACATTGAAGGGACTGGGGTCATCCCCTGCATCCTGGGCCATCGCCAGTCTTCCTCACTTTTGTCAGGACTGGTGGCTCTGGAGGAGAGACTGAGACCAGTGAATTCAGGCAACTGCCTCACTTCAGTCCAATTTGCGAGTGAGTCAAGGCATCGCCCACCATAGGCCATTGGCATGCTGGGGTCATGGAGAGTCGGACACAACTGAGAACGACTGAACGACCACGAAAGCCTTCTCTGTCCCTTGTTCGCCCTCGGTAGTTTGAAAGGCTCCTTTACTTTCTTTAGCCAGCTACCTTTTATGCCTAGGTCAATTTGGAATTTATCTTCGTATGTTGTGCGAGATATTCTTCTAGGGGAAGTAGAGGAGGAGAATGGAATTAGGAAGACCTGAGTTCAAATCCAATCAGTCCTTTGCTACTTGGAGGACTCTGAGCATGTCATTTAACTTCCCTCAGCCTCAGTTTCCTTATTTGTAAAATGGGGATAAAAACAGGTTCTTGTGAGGAACAATTAAGATAGTAGATGTAAAGCACTTTGTAAATCTTCCAACACTATTTAAACATTAGCTGCTATTATTATTACGCAGCGCTGAGATGTGGTTTATTTTTTATCCTGAAACTTTGATGGTTATTGTTCAGTTGACTCTAAGTAACCCACTATGTATTCTCCTCTTTGCCTGTTGATTTTCTCAGTTTCTTTTTCTTGGTTTCTTACTATAGCTGGGCACTCGGAGAACTCTACCAAATAGCGCTGGTAATAATGTCCTTCCTTTATTCCCGATCTTATTCAAAAGGTCTCTAACTGTTCCCATTATCATGGGATACTGGCTTTTGGTTTTATAGAGATACTAGTTAACATATTAAGGACAAGTTCATCTATTCCTATGTTTTCTAGCATTCAAAAAGCAAAAATGAGGGTTATGTTCTGCGAAAAGCTTTTTCTGTACCTTGATATCACTTGCTTTTTGTTGTTGTTCTTAATATGGTCTATGATGTTTGTAGTTTTCCCGATATTCATTCTCTGCATTCATACTCTGATCCAACCTGGTTATGGCATACGGGGCTTTGGATACGTTGCCGTAGCCTCTTTGCTAATATTTTATTTGAAAAATTTGACCCAATATTCATTAGCGATGTTGGTCTATAATTTTCTTTCTCTGTTTTGATTCCTCCCGATTTATGTAGCAAGGCTATATTTGTATCATAGAAGGAATCTAATATACTCTCTGGATCCCCATCTTTGTAAATAGATTGTGGAGCCGACTATCCTTTGGAACATTTGGAAAAATTAAGTTTTCAAGCCATTTGGCCATTGTTTTCCCTGTGCTGGGCTGGGTTGGGAAAATGACTCATTGTGGTCCCTCCTTTTGGAGTCCCTTTCAGGAGCCAATTGGTGGATTTATTTTTACTTTGTCATCTAATGCTCATAGCAGGAAATCATTGATTTCTGTTTTGCCTATTCTGATCTGACAGGAGTCTGTTCCTGTGTGTCATTTCTTTTCTAAACAAACTGACCTGGGAAACAGGGCAAGAAGAAAACACTGAGGATTCATCAGATTCCCCGAAAGCCAAGGTCAAACCCCCCAAATCCTGGACACTCTTCCAAGAGGCACCATACAAGTGATAATTCCCTTGCCTTCTCCTTCTGATCGGAGTGGGATAAGATGAGAGAGAAGGAGAGAGAGAGAGAGAGAGAGAGAGAGAGAGAGAGAGAGAGAGAGAGAGAGAGATGGGGAGACACGGAGACACAGAGGGAAGTGGGGAGAGAGAGATGGGGAGAGGAAGAGAGAGACAGGAAGACGGAGGTGGGGAGGGAGAGAGATGGGGAGAGGGAGAGAGAGACGAGGAGACAGAGAGGAAGAGAGAGACGGGGAGACAGAGAGGGAGAGAGAGACAGACACAGAGAGGGAGAGAGAGACAGAGAGAGAGACTCTCAGAGAGAGCCAGAGGCTCGGTGTGGTGCAGACACTTTGAGGAAAGAAGAGAAGGCTTGGAATAGATGTTGTTGGGAATGCCAAGCAAGGCCTGCCCACATGTGAGAGGTCTTCTTCACTGTCTCCTGACATGGTGGTGGTAGCAGGGGAACGTGGGGCACCACGTACTCATTTTCCCTCCAAGACTGCTCGCTTCTCTTCCAATTGTATATTTCCCTGAAGGTTTCATGTAGCAGCCTGATTCCCCCACCATGCACTTGTCCAGTGGTTTCTGGATGATATTCATCCTTCCCTGGCAACCCAAGGGGAGTGACGATGGTAGAAAAAAAATAACGAAGAGATATTTTTTGGTAGAGAAATGATGATTTGCTTGGCCCCCGAGGGCAGATGAGGAGCAGTGGGGTCCAGAAGTTGCAGAGGTATATTTAGGTTCTGTACGGGGAAGTTTCCTCCCGGAGATATCCCCACAGGGACCGAGTTGCCTGCAGAGGTAGTGGGCTCCCCCTCCCGGGTGTTTTTCAGGCCGAGGCTGGATGGCCACTTCTTGGGGACATTTTAGAGAGGGTTCTTGTTCAGAGCAGGTGCTTCTAGCTCTGAGACCATGAGTCTATGAGCCAATGGGAACTAAAAACATGGCTAAGTCCAGGATCCTGGCCACAATAGGGGTTTACCATTTGTAGGACTGAACGCAGCCTGTTTTTCTTGACCTGGATCACTGTAAACTACAGCCCAATAGCTGAACGGTGTTCATTTCTATTCCTAAGGTCAGACCCAAGGCCCTCCACAAATAGCTGCCTAATTAATGGTTGTGGATGGCTACAGGGAGTGGCGGGTCGGGAGGAGTGTGAGGATCAGGGATGAGTGGCAACGTTTCCATACAGTGGTAAGGGCCCAGCTGAGATTTAAGGTCACCAGCTGGCGCTGGGCTCTGTCAGCCTGGTCTTGTGACTCCCTCTGGCTTCGGTCAGAATCGGGGCCGGGAGCCTTTATTCCATATCATTTCTCACTGCTCAAAGTGGAGCGTGGAGGTCGGCGGTAGGCAGTGCCCCGTATGTATTATGAGACCCAAGTTACGGGGGCAACGGAAGTTGATGTTCATCCATTGCTGAGAGAAACCTGCTGCTTAAGGCCATAGAAAAGTCACAAGGGATGACCCCATATATAGTCAGGGAAACTATAGTCCTGAGCCCCAGTGCAAGGCACCCAAGGGAGACACAGGAAGCAGCACGTGCCTGGTCAGTCCGATCATCTTCATCCCCGGACTACCACCTTTTTATTATTATAGCTTTTTATTGACAAAACACATGCACGGGTAATTTTTCAACACTGACCCTTGCAAAACCTTCTGTTCCGACTTTTCCCCTCCTTCCTCCCACCCCCTGCCCTACATGGCAGGGAGTCCCATACATGTTAAACATGTTAAAGTTTCTGTTAAATCCAATATATGTATACATAGTTATACAGTTCTCTTGCTGCACAAGAAAAATCAGATTTAGAAAGAAAAAGAACCTGAAAAGGAAAACTAATGCAAGTGGGCAATACCAGAGAGTGAGAAGGCTCTGTGATGTGCTACCTTTCCTTAGAGCCTGATGGGACAGTTTAGCACCCTGAACCCTCAGGAAGAGCAGTGTGCCCCCGGTCACCAACCCTGCTTCCAGCTGGGGGCCCTCCAACATCTTCCCGGGGAGCAAAACCTGTGGAAGTGCATTCTGGGGACTTTCTGCTCCCGCAGCAGCTACAGCCAGAGCTCTGGAGGCCCCAGAAAGGAAATTCCTGCTCACCAAAGTCCTTTGCACAGTTGTCCAGTGGCTCAGTAGCAGAGACTGATGCCATCCTCTAAGTGACATGGGAGGAGAGGCCCGAGCACCTGCTTTGCTGCTCCACCCTAAGGACCGTGGGGCTTTTACTTCATAGGACTGGAAGCTGCAACCTCCCCTAAGTGTTGTCCCTACTCCTCCCACCCCCATTAGAATGGGAACTTCTTCAGGAGAGGAACCACCTGAATCTTCTCTTTGGATACTAGACATACAGTAGGTGCTTAATAAATGCTTCCTTCATTTATCCGTAAAAGATACAAGTCTTGGAGGCAGGAAGAACTGGGTTCCAGTTTTAACACCAATCTTTTGTTCTTTGAAGTCACATTATGACTCCCAGGTTGTCCCCCGCCTCTTCTCTCAAGGAGGTTAGTACTTGGCTCATCCTCCGCCTCTCTCGCTCCTTCCCATATGCTAGGAACCTTTGTGATCTGCACAAGTGCCCCCCCCCCCAAGCTCTCTAACCTCCCACTTCCTCCCAGATGGTCTCCCGATTTCTTACCATCACCCCCTAATTAAAAATTCTGACGTTCTCCCATGGCTCGTTTGCTAGACCTGGTCTTTGCCCTCATTTGCACCTCGTATCCGTCAGCTCCTCAGGACTTTCTGGAGCCAGTACCCTTGCTTTGACTTTACTTCCGTCCCTCTCCAACTTTAAACCAGTAGTTGGCCATTTGAACCGACGCTGTCCTTTGCTCTTGGGTCCACAGCCCCCTTGTCATATTGTCAAACTTCAGGCCTCCCCCCATTTGTCTCCTTCTCCAGCTCCATTTGGAGGCTTATGGGTAGGAGTGAGAGTGTCTCAACCATGTTGATTGAGACGGATCTTGACTGGGCCATTAGAAAGCATTGCCTCTATCCCCTCCCCCCAGAGAGTATTGCAAGCCTTCCCTTCCCTCCTTAATGCTTTCCCTCACCCCCAGCCCCATCCCAGGAGAGGGTCGTATTTCTTATTTTACTGAGAAAATTGACACCGTTCACTGTGAACTTCGCCTTGTCCTCTCCCAGTTTCTTCTGGTTCTTCTCTCTGACTCTTCACTATCCCAAGGCCCACGCAACATGTGGGGGTGACCTCAACCCCTCCTATCTTTGCTAACAAATTGCTTCCTCAATCCTCCTTTTAAATCTCTCAATTTTCTTGGCTGAGGCAATTGGGGTTAAGTGACTTGCCCAGGGTCCCCCAGCTAGGAAGTGTTAAGTGTCTGAGACCAGATCTGAACTCAGGTCCTCCTGACTTCGGGGCTGGTGTTCTATCCACTGTCCCAACTAGCTGGCCCTTAAATCTCTTTTTACCGACTCGTTTCTTCCTTAGTGCTTCCAGATAAGCTCACATCCTCTCCTCCCTCCTTAAACTTTGCTGGATTCTTTCACACTCTATTATGCCATTGGTACATATCTTTTCTCCCTTTCTCAAATTCCACGAACCAGATGATTATACTTGCTGCCTCGACTTCCTCTCTTGATCTTTGGCATTCACAGTATGACTTCAGACATCATCCCTCAGCCCAAAGCACAAGCTACTGATGGACTTTTACAAATAATTTTATTTTGTTTTTAGTTCCAAACTCTTTTCCTCCCTTCCCCTCTCCCACTGACTGAGAAGGCGAGAAAACTAGAACCCTTTATAGATATGTACAGATATGAAAAGCAAATTTCTACATTAACTATGTTCCACAAAGACAAAAGAGAAGACAATCTGTTTCATCTTTCTGGAGGTGAATAGCATGTTTCCTTATGAATCCTTTGCAATCTTGGTAGATCATGGTGTTGATTAGCGTTAAGTCTTTCAAAGTTGATCGTTTTTTGTTTGTTTGTTTGTTTGTTTGTTTGCTGAGGCAATTGGGGTTAAGTGACTTGCCCAGAGTCACACAGCTAGGAAGTGTTAAGTGTCTGAGACCAGGTTTGAACTCCGGTCCTCCTGACTTCAGGGAGAAGTTGATCATTTTTATAAGCTTGCTGCCATTCTATAAATTGCTTACTTGGATGTGGTCACTTCATTCAGCATCAGTTCATAGAAGTCTGTCTAGGTTTTTCATAAATCCTCCTGCTCCTCAGTTCTTGTAGCACAATCATATACCCCAACTTGTTCAGTCATCTCCCAACTGATGAGCTCCTCAATTTCCAGTTATTTGTGAACACTAAAAGAGTTGCTATTAATATTGTTGTACGTAATAAGTCCCTTTCTTCTTGCTTTGATCTCTTTGGGATACAGATCTAGTAGTGATATTGTTTGATCAAAGGCTATGCCCAGTTTAATATCCCGTTGGGCATGGTTCCAAATTGCTTTTTTAGAATGTCTGGACTAGTTCACGGTCCCACCAATGGTGCCTCAGTGTACCTGTTCCCCTCGGACCCTTCAGCATTTGTCATTTTCTTTTTTTTTTTTTTTTTTTGGTCATCTTAGTCAATCTGATGAGTGGGAGGTGGGGCTTCAGAACTGTTTTCCTTTGCATTTTTCTAATTATTAGTGATGGCTTGGGTTGCTCCCTCTGAAAACTTCCTCTTCCTATCCTTTGACCATTTATCTCTCAATTGGCGAATGGCTCCAATTCTTGTAAATTTGACTCAGTTCCCTTTATGCTTGAGAAATGAGACTTTCAGCAGAGAAATTTGCTGTAACCCTCACCAGTTTTTTGCTTTCCTTTTCATTTGAGTTTTATTGGTTTGTTTAAAACCTTTTCAATTTTATGTCCTCAAAATGATCCTTTTTACTTCCCGTGAGCCTCTCTATTTCTCGTTTGGGCAGAAATCCTGCCCTTATCCCTAGATCTGCTGAGTAATTTCTTCTCCCCAGTGTGCTTATCGCATGCTTTCTGTCTGAACCACGTGCTCATTTTGAGCACATCCTAGCGTATCTTATGAGACGCGGCCAAGTTTTTGCCACCTGGTTTTCCCAAGGATTCCTGGCAAATAGTGAATTCCTGCCCCAATACCTGGGATCTTGAGGTTTATCAAAAACCGCTTACTATGTGCCGGGTGCTTTCCAATTAATATCCTATTTGACCTTCACAACAACCCTGGCAGGGTGTGCCGTTATGATCCCTGTTTGATAGATGAGGAGATGGAGGCAAAGGGAGGTGAATTGATTTGCTCAGGGTCACACAGCTAATAAGTATCCGTGGCTATATTTGAACCAGGTCTTCCTTGCACTTGATCTGGCTGGGTGGCTGCCCCTGCTGCTTAAGGAAAAGCTCCACTTATTCCTGTGCTTTTTAGTGTGTTTGTGGGGTTTTTTTAAGCACAAATGGGTATTGGATTGTGTCAAATTCTGCATTTATTAAAACAATTTTTGTTGTTTTAGTTACTAATGTGGTCAATTATGCTTAAATTTTCCTAATATTGAACTGGCTCTGCTTTCCTGGCACGAATCCCGCTGGATCTTTGTGATACATTGCTGCGATCGCCTTGTTAGTATTTTTATTTTTGCTTTTTTGTATCCACCACATTGCACATGGTGCCTGGGACACAGTAAGTGCTTAATAAGTGCCTTAGCTTTGACTGCTGCCCAAGTCATTTTCCTCAGGTGCAAACCCAAGTCTTCTTGACTCGAACCCAACACTTTAACCACCAAACAACTTTCTTGTCTGCGTTACTTCCCCATTCAACCAACTCCAATGACTTCCAATTGCCCATAGGATAAAAGGGGAACTCTCTGTTTAGTTCTCAAAGCCCTTCCCAACCTGGCCCCAAGCTTCCTCCCTTTCTGCTCTCCCTTCCCACACACTGCGCTGCAGCCTCGGACCTGTTCTCTCTGATCCACACTCCCCTCCATCTCCCACCTCCATGCCTTTGCGGCGGCCGTCCTCCCTGCCTAGCATGCCCTCCCTCCCTTCCCGGAATCCCTCTCCCGTAAGAGGCAGCTCAGGTATTGCCTTCTGCGGGAAGCCTTTCCCGATGTCCCCCGGCTTCCCCCACACCTTCCCTTCTTCCCAGACTGTCTCCGGCTGGAACTACTTTGCCGTTCTCCTCGGGATGTTCCTTCCGATAAGCCTGGCCAGGGCTGCTTGCATGTCCCGGTTCCTCAGACTGTAGATGAAGGGATTCATCGTGGGCGTGATGACTGTGTACATGACGATGGCCGCCGTATCCCCCGGGGCAGCCGATCCAGGATTGTTGGGGCATAGATACGCCCGGATCACTGTCCCAAAGAAGAGGAAGACCATGGTGAGGTGAGAGCCGCAGGTGGAGAAGGCCTTGCGCCTGCCCTGGGCCGACGGAGTCCTGAAGATGGCCATGGCGATGTGGCCGTAAGAGATCAGAATGAGGGTAAAGGGGAGGAGGATGACGGCCCCCCCCAGGGTGAGCAGCACCCACATGTTGGCCTGTGTGCTGGAGCAGGCCACCTGCATCAGAGGGCCCAGGTCACAGAAAAAGCCCGGGACGGTTTTGGGGGTACAGAAAGAGAGCTGGCTCATGAGCAGAGTGTGGGTGAGGGCCACCGAGCTGGTGAGCACCCAGCAGAGGCCCACCAGCGAGGCGCAGCGCGCGGGGCTCAGGACCGTGGTGTAGTGGAGCGGGTGGCAGATGGCCACGTAGCGATCGTAGGCCATCACGGCCAGGAGGAAGATGTCTAGGTCGCCAAAAGTTAGGAAGAAGTAGAGCTGGGTCATGCAGCTGGGGTACGAGATGCTTCTGTCGCGAGTCCCGATGCTCACCAGCAGATTGGGCACCGTGGTGGAGACGAAGCAGCCGTCGGCCAGAGAGAGCTGGGCCAGGAAGAAATACATGGGCTTGTGCAGGTGGGCGTCGAGCAGGATGGCCGTGGAGATGAGCAAGTTCCCGATCACAGCCACCAGATACAGCCAGAAGAAGAGCAAAAACAAGACCCACTGAGGGGGGGATTGCTCCGAGAAGCCCTGGAGGACGAATTCAAAGAGGCGGCTTTGATTGCTTTCATCCATGAGCCTGGACTGAGACTCCTGCAATCGCCGACTAGTCTGAGATCATGGAATCTGGTCTCCTCTGAGATCACGGAATCCGGTCCCCTCCGAGATCACGGAATCCGGTCCCCTCCGAGATCATGGAATCCGGTTCCCTCCCCAGTGGATGAATTCCCTTCCTGGGTGATAGACAATTGAGAGCACTTTTAAAAGGTATTAACCTCCCCTCCTTTTTAAAAGATATTAAATACAATTTGATGCCTTCGCTGCCTTCGCTGTGATGGTTTAGAGACCTCGACTGTTGGAATTGGGAGGTACCTAAAGTACCAGAGAGCCCAACTCATTCATTTTATGGAGGCGGAAACAGAGGTCCTGAGGGGAGAAGAAGTTTTCCTGAGATCACACACACACACACACATGCACACACACATGCACACACACACTTGCACTCCTCCATCCAGTACTTTTAGTGCTCAGATCAGGTGCTCCCACTTTCAGGAAGTATCCCCCACCTGGTCTTCCTCTTCAGAACGAGTTTTTCCAACTCTCCCTCCCCACCCCCACCCTGACTTCTTCGGTGTACCTCTTCCTTCCTGGATGGAGTGATAGACAGGGGAATGGAGGCATGTTGGGTGGATGAGTAAACACATGACCAAAGCGACCGGCAGCAAGGTAGATGGAGATCTTGCCTTGGAGTCGGTAAGAATGGGAGTCCAATACTGCCTTAGATCCCTACTACTGATACGAACGCGGCCAAGTCACTTCGTAGCTCTCGGCCTCAGTTTCCTCATCTGTAAAGCGGGCTCACTAAGAGCAATTGTGTCGAAGGGTTGTTGTGAGGAGCCAGTGAGATCATATGTGGATCTGGCAAACTTGGCAAAGCTTTGACAGCGACATGTGAATGTGAGTAATGACAATGAGGCTGGCCAGCTGGTCCCAGCTCCCTTTCCCTGGCCTCCCCCGGCATCCGTGGAGTCATGTTACTAACTGAGTTAAACACCAGAATGAACAGGACCTTCCCCCACTCCCCAGGAGAGCCTTTTTTCCACGAGCTAAATCCAAACCTTTTCACCCCCCCGGAGGACACTAACTCCTGATTTAATTTGCTGTGTGGTCTGGGCCCAAGGCTTCCCTACCCATGTATAAAATGAAGGTGTCAGACTGAGCCTCCCGCTTTAATTTGAAGTCCCATCTCCCTTCCCGATTTGCTGTGTGACCCTGGGCACGTACCTTCCTGTGTCGGACCCTCGGTTTTCCCTAGCTATGTCTAAACGATCTTTAGCTCAGAGATTCGGGCTCGAAGCCCCTCCTGGACTGGGATGTTGGAAATGAGCAGCCTTCAGAGGGAGTGAGATCCCTGTCAATGGGGCTCCAAGTGAAGGCTGAGTTTGGGGTATTGGAGAGAGGCTCCCTGCTCTCCTTAGACTCTGCTTATTAATGCCCTCTGGGATCCCCTTCAGCTCTGAGGACCCCTAAATCTGGGAGAAGGAAACAGAAGAGGCTGGGGGCATCTCCTCAGACCTCCAGGAGAAGTGGCCCTGGCCTCCTCAGCTGCCCAGGAACTCAGGGAATGCTCAGGGGAGAGCGCAGGGAGCAAAACTTGGAGGGACAGAAAGGACCTAGGAGCCATGGAGGGCAGCCATGGAGGCAGCCCAATATACTGATTACTCACTCCCGCAGCCATCCACGTATCCATCGGGGCAATGGTCTCCGAGGCTTTCCGGCCTCGGTAAAGTGGTCTCCCTGAGATCCAACAGCTAGCGAGGTGCTTGCCGAGACTAATGGCGCCCTCCCCTTTCTCCAGAAGCTTCCGTAGCTCCTTCCCAGTCTACTGAAGTTGACCTTTCAAGGGTCATTTGGTGCCCTCTTCGGCCAAACTAAGTTTTGCTTCCCCAGAGCTGGCATCCCCCTGTCTGCTCTGTGTGTGCCCAGGGTGTGCGAGGGCGAGGGCCTCATTCCTGGAAGTTTTGGAAGAGGTAGGAGACCTGCGTTCCAGGCCTGTCTCCCCCTACCTGCACCTCCGAGCTGGCTTTGTAACTCGGGACGAGTCCCTTTCCCTCTCTGGGCCTGCTGGGGTGGGTTGGGGCGGCTCTTCTAGCTCCCAGAGGCTGCTCCTTGAGGAAGGAGAACTCCCAGACCTGTTTGGGATTCCCGCCTGCCCAAGGAGGAGGCTCGGATTGGATTCAATCCCACAAGCCCTGCCTTGGGGCCCCTTTGGACTCCGGGGTTCTTGGAGTGCCGCTGGTGGGAAAAGGTTTTGAAAAGTGGGCTTTGGGTCAGAACCCCTGGGTTGGAACATGACCTCTCTTATTCATTCCCCGTGTGACCCTGAACAACTGACTTCACTGTGGTCCTCGGTTTCCTCATCTGTCAGATGCAGGGGGCCCTTAGGAACTCATGGTCTAATGGGGGGGATCAACAGACAAAACAGGCAGGACGTGTTGGAGGGGAAGGCTCAACTGCAGGATGTTGTTTCCCTCCAAGTGATCCCAGTGATGGGGGTGGCTGCCCCCGAGTGAGTCTCCCTTTCCCAATCTCTGCTCTGGGGCCTGGCACCCAGAAGCGGCCCCCGGCCTTTGCTTATTCCATCGCTCGGTCCTCGAAGTCTCCCGCGTGCCCCTCTAGCCTGGTGTCTTGGCCACACCGAGTGTCGGAGCTATCGGTGTGTTTAATTATCCGAGAGGCGGCAGGTGGCGGGAGCGGGAGGGGAGGAGGAGGGAGAGCCCTGAGTTTGGAGGCCGAGGACATGCTCTGTGGATCTTGCTCTGCTTTCTGCTATTTATGGGACCTTCCTCTCTCTGGGTCTCAGTTTTCTTCCTCAAACTGAATTCAAGTCCCGGCTCTGACCCTCCCTGGTTGACACTTCCCTGTGTCTTCCAGACGACTCTCGGAGACTAGAAGGTATAGCTTATTGGGGGGGGGGGGAAGTCTGCAGCAGAGAGGGCCTTCTCTATCCCAATGCCCTTGTCAATCCCAAAGAAACCAAACCTGGCACCTGGAGCTGCCTTTAGGGGCTCAGAAAGCCTTGAGGAGCCAAGGCTCTGGGAGGAATGATTTCACCTTCGATAAGGGTAAACTGAGCTCTAGAGAGGGGGACGGGTTAGTGCCCACTGGGTCCTAAGCTACATGAGGCCGAAGGGCCACTCTGCCAGATGAATGCTGGAGACCCTAGGGTCTGCTTCTGTCTGACTGAGTCCCATCCTGGTGACTGCAGGGGGACATCCTGCCATCCCTCACCTCTGCTGTCTCCTCCCCGTCTCTCTTCCTTCCCTCTGGTTGAGAACCCGAATCTCAGATGAAGCAGTGGCACAGAGCATGTTCCATTGTCCTGGCCTTCCTCCTTTTCTCTCCTCTGGGTGAATCCCCAGCGAGGAGCGGGCCGGGGACTTCCTGCCTTTCCAGGCCTCTGCCCAAGCCCAATTACTGGTCTTCCACAAGCCAGCCTCGAAGGAGCCTCTTTGGTCTGGGGAGCTCATTAATGGGCTCCCGTCTGCCCATGGGCACCACTCCCAGGATGGTGGCAATGGCATGGTTGTGTGTGGGAGCTGAACCTTGGAGGGGAGCCAGTGGGCTCTCTTGGCTCCTTGGGCATTGTGCCAGTCTACACAGGACTTCAGGAAGGCTTTCTTGCCCTCTATGCCCCCCTCTGTTCTGGTCCCATGGTCACCAGAGTGCCGGTGACAGGTAAAAGTACTAGCCATGATGCTCAGAGTGCCGAGTGGACTTTGCTCCCTTCCCTATAAAGAGAAACAGTAGGATGGGACCGATGATTTTGGAGGGCCATCATTGCCCCCGATTCTCCAGCTCGGGGAGAAAATGCAGACCACTGATGGTCTATGGTTGCTGGAGATTTCTGGCTCCGTATTTCTAGCAACCTCAATTTGAGCGTCTTTGGTAGCTTCTGCGGCTGCCTTCGCCATTTGTGGAGAGCCTTCATTGTGAGAAGATCTTATTCAAATCGATCCCTGTGCCCTCTAAGTTCTAGTTGTGACAGCTGAGGCCAAGCACAAGATAGATCTCTTCTTCTGAGGTATGGGAGGGCAAGTCCCATCCCATCCCTGAGTCCCCAATGAAAGGGAAGGTAGAGGAGTTCAGAACCATGGACAAGACCTAGAAAGTCTATGGGGCTACAGTTTGGCTGAGATGACAGGAAACAATAATGACGAATGTTGGAAGGGATGTGGGGAAACCGGGACACTATTACATTGTTGGTGGAGTTGTGAATGGATCCAACCTTCTGGAGAGCAATGTGGAACTATAATCAAAGGACTATCAAACTGCATTCTCTTTGATCTAGCAACGAGATGCTTCTGCTGGGCCTGTATCTCAAAGAGATCATAAAAGAGGGAAAAGGACCCACGTGTGCAAAACTGTTTGTGGCAGCCCTTTCTGTAGTGGCAAGGAACTGGAAATTGAATGGATGCCCTTCAGGTGGAAACTGGCTGAATAAATTGTGGTCTATGAATGTTAAAGAATATTATTGTTCTGTAAGAAACGATCAGCAGGAAGATTTCAGAGAGGCCTGGGGAGATTTACAGGAACGGAGGCTGAGGGAAGTCCAGGAGATCATTATATACGGCAACAACAAGATTATATGATAATCAGTTCTGGTGGATGTGGCTCTTCTCATCAGTGAAGTGATTCAGACCAGTTCCAATGATCTTGTGATAGAGAGAGCCATCTAGACCCAGAGAGGCCTGTGGGAACTGAGTATGGACCCCAACAGAGCTTTTTCACTCTTTTTGTTGTTGTTTGCTTGCACTTTATTTTCTTTCTCATTTTTTTTTTGGTTTTTGATTTGATTTTTCTTGTGTGGCATGATAACCATATAAATATGTTTACATATGTTGGATTTAATATATATTTTACCATGTTTAACATGTATTGGACTACCTGCCATCCAGGGGAGGGGGTGGAGAGAAGGAAGGGAAAATTTGGAACAGAAATTTTCCAAGGGACAATGTTGAAAAAAATTACCCATGCATATGCTTTAAAAATAAAAAGCTTTAATTAAAAAAAAAAAAAAGAAAGTCTATGGGGGTGAGGTGGGGCCGGAAAGCAGACAAGATTTCATCTTCTAAAAGAACTTGGGAATCAGGCAGGAGACTTACTGGAAATCCAAAGTCAGGGAGCCAGAGGTGTCGGGAGCATGCAGCATTGCCCTTAGCTTTAGCCCGAGAAGGCGTGGGAGGCCTTCCACAACACGGGGCTGCTCGACCTCTCCAACCCACTCCTACTTCTCTCTCTCTCCACGGTCTCCAGGCTCTGGCTGAACCCCCCTCAGACGCACCCTGGGCTTTCCTGGCTCTGAGCCCTTTGCCCATGCTCTTCCCTATGCCTGGGCTACCCCCTCCATCTCCATACCCATTCTTCCAGTCTTAGGCCACCTCCTCCAGAGGACCTTCCCTGCTTCTCAGTGCTCGCCCCACCTCCCGGCAATTAATGGCCTCTCCCTTGTCCAACTTGACTTGGTCTGCCTCCATTCAGTTTACTCATCTAGTTCTTTTATATCTTCTCAGCCCCATTTGACAGATGAGAAACCTGAGGTTTAGAAGAGGCCACATAGCCAGGAAATGGTAAAGCTGTGGAGCTGGCCCCACTACACTCCAGCTAACATCCTCAGTCAGTGGAGATGGGCCATGGGACAGGAAGAAAAAGAGAAATTCAGGGAGTTCCGAAGAGTCGATTGAGAAAAATACCATTTGCAGTGGGTAGAAGCCCTAGCCCTAAAGTCAGGAGGACCTGAGTTCAAATCTAGCCTCAGACACTTAACACTTCCTAGCTGTGTGACCCTGGGCAAGTCACTTAACTCCAATTGCCTCAGTTAGTCCCTCCTAGCTCCTAAACTCATTCTAGGGAATGCTAGGTTTCAAGCATCTTGAATCTGGGAGGGAATCTTAAAGGGCATCATGTCCCAATCACTCCTAAGCAGGAACTCTTTTCGGTAACATATCCAACAAGTGGTCCTCCAACAAGAAGGTCCAGCCTTCTGAGGCTTCCAGGGATGGGGACGTCCCATCTCCCAGAGCAACTCCAGGTATAGAGCTTGACGGCAGGAAAGGTTGGTCCATCACTTTCATTCAATCCTCCCAATTTGGCCTTCTGGGGCCAGCCATGAACAAGTGACTGTGGGGTGGAGGTGCTTCACCCACTGACCTTTCCTTAAGCAGGGGTAGGCTAGCAACTCTTTGCAGAGACTGGGCATCAGTCAGAAATTGGGGTTGGAAGACGCGAGACCAAGCAAAAAGGCCTCTCGAGGATGACGGCCACATCTGGGGGCTCCTGGATAAGTACCCAAAGGTTTTCTCTTGAGCCTTATGGGATCCTTGATCTGAGAACCTGGCTAGGTCACCTCCCCTCTCTGGACTTCAGTTTTCCATCTGGAAAATGGAGGCAGTAAGCCTGCTACTGCGGGTTGACAAAAATGAACGAATGAAGCAGCAGACGAACAAATGGTCCAATGATCAGATGAACAGATAGATGAATGAGCAATGTAATGAATGGATGAATGAATCGAGGAATTAAAAACAAAACGATAAAGGAACAAACAGAGGCAGTTTGGGGAGTCAGACAACAAAGAAGTGAATGAAGAAACATGTAAATGAATAAATGAGTGAGTGAAGCATCGTGGTTCAAGTCCACATCTGCCTCATATTGGGCAGATTACTTTCCCTCTCAGTAGTCTAGGCAACCCTCCAAAGATACTGAGCCGTGGGGCAGGTGCTAACCTGCTTTGGGAATCACAGCTTTCTCACCTGGCGCTTCTGAAAACCAAAAAATCCCAGGTCCATCATTCCCTTCTGGTCCCTGCGAATGACTGAACCGATGTGCCAAGGAGCGAACCAACAAATAGACAAAACGAACAAAGCGGCAATCAGGCAGTCAGATGAGTTACCGAATGAACAATGAAATGAGTAAGCAATCAATAAGGTAAAATAATCGATGACTAACTGAAGGGGTAGCTTCACTGTTGCGTTCATCTGGCAGGAGTTCTTTCACCCCTGCTGTGTGTGCCTGGCCTTGGATCGAATCCTCGCTCTCCTTCATTACTGCTAATTGGGGGAACAGGTGAGGGGCTGGGCTTAGAGCCCTGGAGTTGTTCCCCCTCCCATCACTGCATGAGGCATGGCCCATTGCTGTCTTGGGGTGGAACTCCACAGGGGTCCGGGACTCCTGGGTCCCAGCCAGGCCCAGCTTTCAATCCCTGCTGTTTCTACCCTCCCTTTCTAGTTTTATCCTCTTGGCGGTGGTGGGAGGGGGTATGGACTGTTTTCCCTCTTCCCTTTCCAACTGTTTTCTGACCTCCTAAGGGGATTTAATGGTACAAAGCCTGTCAGTTTCTGTGGGAACCTGAACCTCCCTGTCCAGGTTTGCTTCTTGGCCTCGGCACCCCTGCTGGGACTGGTAGTGACACAATTCACAGAGACACATCAACTCTGAGCTCATGGCCCAGGGGCTGGCTCTAGTTCCATACCTGGATGAGGAGAGACGGAAAGAGGGAGACACAGAATGGAGACGCTGATTTAGAGACATTTGGAGATTTGGAAAGATAGCTGAAGAAGGAAAGAGAAGAGACAGAAGTCCAGATGGAATAGGGAAACCAAGTTTCGTGACAGTCTCCATAGGTTTGCCCCTCCCAGCCCTGCCCTGCCCATCTCAGTCCCCAATCCTGGAGGAAGCTCGGGGAGTGGCTGTTGGCCCTCGGGGAGACAGGAGGAGGGAGGTTGCTTCTCCCCCCTTTCCACTCCACCTTCTCCCCCAAGCCCCATCCCTGGACTCAGACATTTGCAGGTGGACATAAAGACAGGATTGAGGCAGAGGTGGAAAGAGAGGCAGACGGAGAGATCCAGAGAGAGAGAGAGAGAGAGAGAGAGAGAGAGAGAGAGTTCTAGGCACACGCACACAAACACACATGCACACACACACACACACCCAAACATACAAACACACGCATAGAGAGAGCCAGAAAACAACTGGGGAGGGTTAGACAGGATCACAGAGAGCCACCGTGACAGAAAGCTGAAAAGAGAGACACAGAGATCAAGGTCAACAGAGCAGGCAAGAGAGAAGGCAGAGACACAGACAGAGAGATAGGAGCAGAAAGTGAAAAGTGGAGGGAGGAGCAACAGGAGCTTTGATCTCTGCTCTCTCCTGGCCCTCCAGGGATTGGGCCAGAGCTCAGGGGAGGAAAAGAAGACCCTTTCTGTCTGTTTCCCCTTGCCCAGTCCTTCAGCCCCAAGAGCTTCGATGTCTACCATGGGTGAGCCTGGACTCCTGGGTCCCTGGGGGGGTGGGGGGATGGTGACTCTTCCCTGGCCCTTCCTTCCTCCCAAGGACTTGGACTAATTAGTCAGGGGCTTAACCAGGCTCCAGGGACTGGGGTCATAGGTTTCCCATGAGCTCAGCTTCCCCAGACTCTCAGGAGTCTGAGGAAGGGGGCAAGAGGAACCGGGAGAGGGCTGGATTTCCTCTGGTTGGGATTTACTACTTAAACAACCAATTCTGAAGAGCCTGCTATGTGTATCAGGCGATTTCTCAGGGGGGCTGGGTTGTATATGGGCCCAATGTCTTAGATATTTGACCTGAGCCATAAAGGGGGGTCTGAACTGTACATGGGAGCCATGGGCCATGCTATATTTGACTTGGGCTGGAAATGACTTGGGGTGGGGCTGAGCAGGGTGTGATGGGGCCTCAATTGTTCTTCCCTCAGAAGCAGGGGGTGCTGGACTTTTCGGCCAGGCCCTGGAAGTGTTTGGCCTGAACCCTCTGGGATATGTTCCCTCCCGGGAGGAAACCCCTCCAGGATCAGCTCCCCTCCCGGCCGGGAAGCTGAAGAGACATCGGACCAAGTTTACTTCCAGACAACTGGTTAAGCTTGAGGAAGTCTTTGAAGGAAACCAGTACCCCGATGTCTGGTTTCGGGAGGCTCTGGCCCGAGACCTAGGGCTCGATGAGATCCGTGTTCAGGTGACAGCCCTGCTAGAGTTCCCTTTCCCAGGGAGTCCCTTGAATTTGAGAGGAGGGTCCTCGGTTGTGTCAATCCTGGGAGGGAGGGAAGGAAGGAAGGAGATCGGGTCCTGCCCCTGCAGGGCATGCTCTCACTTTCTGGGACCCTGAAGGTGATGTTCCCAATAACTGGAGGTTTAGGCTCACCCTTTGGGACCATGGGGGCAGGGGAACAGTATCTTTCTTATCCTAGATATGGTTCCAGAATCGCCGGGCCAAGCAGAGGAAGCAGAAGTGTTCACTGCTCCCGGACCTGAACCTGTTGCCTTTTGACAACCTGAACAGCTTCCTTCCTGAACCCCAAATAGCCCAACCCAATTTCTTCCCAAATTCTGAGCTCAGAGAGCCTCAATTTCCACATCCCCATGACCCCAACCTGTTTTCTAAGGAGAGTCTCTTCCCAGACCCATCGCCACCGCCACTCCAATTCCCACCCCCACCCCCACTCCAATTCCTACCCCCACCTCCACTCCAATTCCCACCCCCACCCCCAGTCTATGCCCCAGCCGCGAACAACCTGGAGACCCGGATTCCCTGTCAGCACTCCCTGCCCTGGGTTCCTGAGAAGCACTGAAGAGGATAAGAACGTGGAGCTCGACGAGGCCCTGAATATATGTTTATGTGTGTATGGGATGGGGGGGCTAGCGATAGCGGTGGTGGGGAAAAGGAGAGAGCCAGAGAGCTATTCAGATTTAGAAATAAAAGCCTTACAAGGATGAGGTTGGAGGAGCTTTTGTGACTTTGGAACCAAAGGGACTGAGGAGGGCCGAGGGGGCCAGGCACATGGAGGGAAAGAGAGAATTGCAGAAGCCCATGCTGGGGATGGAAGGAAAGTATTCAAGGAGGTGACTGAGGGAGGGGATGGGCCTGAGGAATGGAGAAATTGGCAGCTGTTTTCCCGGGGTCCTCGTCCCAAGATGAGAAGAGCTGAAAACTCGATAGAATGGCTGGCTGACTCGGCAGTCAGAAGAGCCCCAACAGGTGAGAAGTACAGAATAGGGCAGGGGTGGCTGGAGGAGAATTCCCGTGACTAATTCTGGGGAGATTTGGTGGCTGCAGGCTCAGAATAAATCAGTCCTGGGATCTGGGGATTAAAAAGGCAACGAGAGCGATGCACATGTTTCCCATTGTCTGGGCCGGGGAGTGCGCGGGACGTCCTGGAATTAGAGTGATTTGGGGTGGGGAAGGAGAAACGGAGAGAATGTCGATTCAGCTCTTCCGCCTGGTCCTCCTGACCTCTTAGCAGCAACTGTTCTCTCGATAATTGATTCAGGGCAAGTTCGATTGTAAACTTCTTGAGAGCTGGGACTAGTTGTGCCTTAGCATGGGATCTGGCCTCTGAGAGTGCAGGATAAATCCTTGTTGGCTTAACTTGAAGTTAACCGTCACACCAGAGGGGAAAGGAATAGCCCGAGCACACGATGTTTGCCTCCTAATGATGCTTTACGGCCAGCTGAGCTCTCAGGAGGCCAGGGATCGGAGGGGCCACTGTGGCTCAGGTTGGATCGTCACTTATCTGGGCACGTTATATAAGTCCCCCAGATACAGCTTGAGGGGGACTACCATGTCCCAATACATCTCCTACGGCAGGCAGCACTCAAGATGGTTCAGCACCTTTCCATTTTTATTTATTTATTTTTGCGGGAGCAATTGGGGTTAAGTGACTTGTCCAGGGTCACACAGCAAGGAAGTCCATTGTGATTTTTTAAAAAGACTCATTGTTGGCGATATTTCAGTTTTCCCCTTCTCGGAGATTTGAGGGAAGCAATCGATGAAAGAGGATGCCAGAAAAGCATGATCTTGAAGAACTTGTCTTTTTCACATCCCTCTGAAACCTGTCCTTTTTTTTTTTTTTTACAATTATTTAATAAAAAATGGATTTTATTGAAATGGAAAAGAAAAAAGCAAATAAACAAGTTTCCAGATCCCAAGAACCAGGGCCCTTGAGCTGAGCTTTGAAGAAAGTCAGGGATTCCAAGAAGCAGATGTGAGGAGGCAGGGTTAAGAAGCATGAGGGATGGCCTTTGCTAAGACATGGAGATGGGCCATAGAGTTGTGTATGTTGGGAACAGTGAGGAGGCCAGTTCGGCTGGAAGGTAGAATATGTGAAAGCGAGTAATGTACTTGGTAAGCCTAGGGAGGCTGTGAAGGTCTCAGGAGGCCAAAGAAAGAAACCAATATTTGATCCTAAAAGCAATAGAGAATTCATGGAATTTCCTGAGTCGAGACGGTGGTGGTGACAAGGTCAGACTCTTAGGAAGATCACCTTGTCAGCTGAGGGGGGGCTGGATTAGAATTAGGCTCAGCCACTGCAAGAGTTCAGGCAAACAAGCGTTGCTGCCAAACTTGGGTCAGTTGAAGGAAATGCAGATGCTTAACCTGGAGAAGGGAAGGCTTCGGGAGGGGATGAGAGCTTTCACGTAAAAGGTGAATTGAACTAGGAGCAAGGCGGATGGAGGAGAAGGTTGAGAAGAAGCCATTCAGATTTGCTACTGGGGAAATACTTCCCAACAAAGCAATAGACAGATGGCCTGGGCTGCTTTCTCTCCTGTACTATCTGTCCTCTCTCTGCTTATGTGGTTCTCCTCCTACCCAGCAGACCACATCTTTTCAGTTTTCTTCTTTGCCGCCTCATTACCCACGTCCTTCCCCCTTTTGTGGATGTCTCTCTCTTTTTCCCCTCTATTTAATCAAACATCAAATTTAATCAAAACCTGAAAAGGCATCTCCTGGTCAGCCAAGAAGCTTCTGCTTCGCGGCCTTCATTGAGAAGGAGTCTAGCATCCCTAGGCTGCCCATTCCACTTTGGCCAACTTTTCCACCTCCGACCTTGCTTCTCTAGGGCCACGCTAGCCTCTCAGACCCTGTGGTTGATGCTGTTAGGTGCTTCCTCAGGCTTCGCTTTAACCAGGCCTTGTGGAGGATCATTTTGAAGTCCTTCACTGTTTCTGGCCAGTCTCCTCTAGATCCTCCCTAGCTAATCCCCATCTTTTCCATTCTGAATTCATTTTTTCCCTGGTTCCTAGGCTTTACTTGCACAGACTTCTAAGACCCAGAACCATGGACACAGTACAATGAGTCATGAGAGCAGCACTTTGGGGGAAGGACATCCCAACAGGCATTCCCAAAAAAGCCAAAGAATTTTGGAAGGTTTGGAGGATTTAGATTTAGAAAGGTTTTAGAGCTCATCTAGTCTAATCACCTCATTTTACAGATAAGGAAACTGAGACCTAGAAAGGTAAAATGACCTCCCTATTGTCACACAGGTAGTAATCAGAAGGGTTGGCATTTTGACCCAGGTCTTTTTTACTCTAAGACCAATATGTCTGCCATGACAGCCCAATGCTTCCAACAATCAATGACCATTTATCATATGATTATATATATTACATATGATAAACCTACTATGTGTCAAGCAATGTGCTAAGTTTAGAGATACACAAAAGGCTAAAGATAGTCCCTGCCCCCAAAGAGCTTCCAACCTAATGGAAGGTACAACAGATATATATATATATATAAAGAAAGCTATCTATAGAATACACAGGAAATAACTGACAGAGGGAAGACACGAGAATTATGAGAGAATGAGTGAGGCTTCCTGTCGAAAGTGGGATTTTAGGTGGAACTCCTGATGATGAGTATTTTTATTTTGCAACACTCACAAGTCATCATTTTATTCATTCTAGAACACTGACATCATTGACATACATTTATAATGACTAGAATTCAGTAACCCATTTTGAAAATGGTGACAGTGGAATGACAGAAATAAGAACAACTAAATTCTCCTCCACAAAGATCTAGAAAAACTTACCAAAAAAGAGCAAAAATGATTTTTAAAACCAAATGAGAGATGTGAGCAGCAACATGATGAGCTAAACATTTTCTCTAATGCCCATTTCTCACACCTCTCCAAAACAGAAATTATAAGCCAAAGATAAAACAACTTCAACTGTTCACATTGCCTAGGATACCAAGAATCCAAAAGAAGGCCCCAAACCTGCCCAAACACTTGAACGGGTGCTTACTGACTCTGAGCTCACTCAGCAACCCTCGCTCACCTCCCATGCTAGCAGCATGGCTGCACTAGCAGATCCAAGGACACAATACAGGCTTACCACAAAATTTACCTCTGTACCCTTATCTCCCCTCCTTTTTCTGTGCTCTGGAGCTCTTGGCTCCAGGCTGCAGAAGTTTGCTTGGGCCTTGACAACTAGCTTAGCCACAGCTGATCAGGAGCAAAAGCCTGCCAGGGGCTGCAACCTGAAAGTACCAGCACTGCAAAGTTCAAAACTGCTGCTGGGGAAGGGGAGGGGAAACAGGCTCTGAACTGTCAATATCAGGTCAGAGAAGTGAGGAACAGTGGGAATGGATGGATCACTAAGACAGAATGCTGTGTGTGTGTGTGTGTGTGTGTGTGTGTGTGTGTATGTAGGGGCACATATATATGTGTGTGTGTGTGTGTGTGTGTGTGTGTGTTGACCTGTGTAACACTCCACCGACCCTGAGGGGCAAAGTCTAGCATCCAGATTGCCCAGTTCTGACCACCAGAAAATCAATTGGGAAATAGACATAGGGTGAAGAGCTGTGAATTGCCGAGAGTGGGGAGAGGCTGAGAAGTCCAGTCTTGGGATTTCTTTGTGATCCAGTCCCAAGGGAAACCATAACTAGAGGAGAAGGAGTGGAGAAATGAGTGATAGGGAAAATAAGGAGGAAGAAAAGAAAAGAAAAGTATCATAGATTTCAGGAAGGAAAAAACTCAATGACTTTGAATATAAATAAATCAACAGGAAAAACAGTAACAATAGAAATATGACCTCCAGATTTAGTAAACAAATTCAGGCATCCATGAATAAATATTGCAAAACAAGGAAAATAATCCAACACTCGGTGCGACGCAGGAGCCTGTAAATTTTTAGAAGAATGTGGAATCACAATAAATTGTTCCTGAGTGATTCAAAAAAGAGATGAGAATTATGAGAATAGACTCTGTCCTGTACCACAAAAATAATGAACAGAATAGAAAAATCAGAATCCACCATGGCAAGGCTTACCAAAGAAACAAGAGAGAGAACAAAAAAGGTAGTAACAATCTAGGGGAAGAGAGAGAAACCTCAGTAATATTTTAAAAATATGCTCACAAGCAAAATGTATTAAATTCAAAGACAAGATATGTAGAGACAACCTAATGATGAGAGGTCATTCAGCGGAACATGACGGGACAAAAAACCGTAATATGATAATGAAAGAAAATTGGCCGGAACTACTGAACATAAAACCCAAATTCCAAGGGAAAGAGTTCAGATTGCCTTCAGAAAAAACAAACAAACAAAAAAAAACCTCTCCGTCCTACAAAGTCCAAGGCACATAATGATTAAATTTGACAGTTCGACTTGGAGAAGTCTAGAGAGACTTTCAAATACAAAGGAAAGGATATTTGAATAACAAGACTATTTTGCACTCATTAGAAAATGTAGGAGAGGATGGAATAATGTCTTCTGGAGAGTAATAGAGCTCAGGAATCCATGGGGACCTACCCTGACCTACCCATACACCATAAAAGATGGGTGCTTAATAAAGAAATGAAAAGGTTGCTTCTTGAAAACTCCACACAACAGAAATGTAGGGAGAATATAAAGAATGACAGGTAAGGACAGCAGAGAGACTAAGAAACTTCTTTCTAGATGTATACAAGGAGACGGGAAAGAAGGGAAAAATCTGGTGGAGGTAACAGTGAAGATAGGTGATGTGATGGATAGAACTTTCCTACAGGTGAATCCATGCTTTTTTTTTTGTGGGACTAGATTACAACATGGGAGGCTATGTGAAGGGGGGCAGGGAAGAAAGCAGGGAGGGATAGAGGGATATGTGATGTGCTGGAGTTAAATAAAGGGCTAATTATGAGAAGAAGGTGACTTTTGTAACTTCATAAAGAGAAGAGCCTACAGGAAATGGAGTGAGAAGGAAAGGGGGGTGTTGAAAAGGGCAAGGAGGAAGGAAGCCTTATTTTGGAGGTGGGAGAAGGTTCCTTTGATGAATGCTTCTATGGGTGAAGAAAGATGGCCAGTAAGGGGAGGTGAGAAGCTTATATTAGACAAAGTCTGGCTGATCTGGTGCTTGAAAAGTCTACATGTCTTACATTAGGGATGGTGGTGATGCAAATCCAGGGAGCAAGTAGCACCTGGAAGAATGGGAGAACACAGATATAGAGAGAAGATTTCCAGACAAATGTAGGAAAAAAGTCAAAGGGAAAGGGTATGGATCAGTGGTGGACTGAACAATCAGGGATGAAGGGGAAAGGATCCATATCATGGGACAGTGTCCTTTCTGACACTTGCAATAATTGACATTGTTCTGGGACTAGGAAACATGGAAAAGGGGAATCTTATGGGGTAAGTCTTACAAGACAGTGACAGAAAATGCCTAGAGGCGAGAGCCTTGAACTGATACCTTGGAAGCTTTGATTGCACGAAAAATACAGAAAAAAAGAGAGAAACCAGATGGTTATAGGGGTCATGAATCAGGGAATAAAGGTCTAGATAAAAAGAGAAGGTAGATAATGAAGAGAGTGAAAGAAATCTTTTTTGGAAAAGGGCACAAAAATGAAAGTAAAAATTAATGAATAGGACTAGCTGAAGGGAAGGAGAAGAATGTACTTGATAGGAAAAAACCAGAGAAAAGCAGGAGGAAAAAATGAACTAATGAACAAAACCATAAAGAGGAAGAGGTAACAAATGAGAAGAGGGGATCAGGGATAAGGGGAAGAGAGTCAGTGGGAATGGAACCACTTTTAAGAAAGATTAAAGTAATTGAAGGAACGTACTAGTGTGTTTACAGTAAAAGAGGGGAAAAATAACTTGAAAAACTCCAATGTTAGAGACAAATGGGGAAAAATATAAACCTAACTCTCATAACTTTAAAATTGAATGGATTAGACAGTAAAACAAAGAAGTGTGATGGATTGGATGAGAAAACAAAACCCCACAAGCTCACAAGAACACATTAAAAAAACAAAAACATACACAAAATAAAACTGAGAGGAGGAATTTTTTCTTTTTACTATGAATCAAGTGAATCCTAAAAATAAGAGTTACCATCATTCCATCAGACAAAGCAAAAATAAACTTTTGAAAGAGAAACAAGGAATAAAGAAGAAACTACATTATGCTAAAAGGAACCACAGACAACAAATCAATATCTGTAATGAACTTATATGATCCAAATAACAGCATCCAAATTCGTACAGAAAACATTATCTCGGCTCAAGAAGGTTCTTTTTTTTTTCATCATGCCTTTCAGGTAGTCCAGGGATTCTTAAATTATCTCCTCTCAATCTGTTTTCTAGGTCAGTTGCTTTTGCTATAAAATACCTTCCATTTTCTTGTAATTTTTTCAATCTTTTGACTTTGTTTTTCATATTTCTTAAGTGTAATTAGCTTCTATTTAATCAGTTCTAATTTTAGGGAAGTGTTTTTGTTCTTAAGTAAGGTTTTATATCTTTTTTTCCAATCATATTCATATCCCGTAACTTGTCCAGCCATCCCTTAATTGATGAGCACTCTTTTAATTTCCAAATCTTTGCCATCGCAAAAAGAGATAAAAGCAATCTTGTACATCTGTAGTTAATTAGTTTTATTTTGGACTAATCTCTCCCTTAATCTACTTTCTCTTTAATTCCTCTTCTCCATTCTCCCCTTTCCCTCTTATTTCCCCATTAAGTGAAATATATCTCTGTTCGCAAGGAATTCACTATTTACGTCCTGAAAGAAACCTCAAAATGAAGACTCCCAGAAATATTGTAGTCAAAATCGAGAACTTCCAGATCAAAGAAAGAAATATTGCAGTCATTAAGAAAGAATTCAAGTACTGAGGATCACTGTAGTGATCACATATGACTTAACAGCCATTACTATAAAGGAGTAGAAATCTTGGGATTGTGATATTACAGAAAGCCAAAGGTTGAGATTTACAACCATTACAATTTACCCCACAAAAACTAAGTATGATCCTACAGGGAGGGAAATGGATTTTTAATGAAATAGAAGACTTCCAAGCTTCTTGATAAAAGACCAGAGCTGAGCAGAAACTTTGAAATGCAAACGTAGAATCAAGAGAAACAAAAAAAGACAAACTTAAGTAAACAATCATAACAAACTAAACATAGATAAAATGTTTACATTTTAACATGGGGAGATGGCACATTTGATCCCTCAGAACTCTGTCATCATAGAGTTAGTTTATAGTTTAGTTACAGAGGTAGTTTAATTCAACAGTGGGTCTGGGAGTGTTTCTGTTCCATTTTGATTATCTTAGAAAAAGAATAGAATGGCAGAAGAAGAGGATTACACTTGTTGGAGAGAGAGGAAGGAGGGGTAAATGATGTCATAACTAGGCTTCACTAGTAGGTCTATACAAACAAGAAAGAAGGGATGAGGGGAATAGATGACATTTGAACTTCACTTTCATCAGAACTTGTCAAAAGAGATAAGAATACAAAGATAGTTAAAGAAATCCATTTCATTCAATGGGGAAAGAGCTTAAGAAAAAGGGAGAGACGGCAATAAGAGTCGAGAAAGAGATTAAAGGAATCAGAAGAGGCAGTGAGGAAACCAAACTATCACTCTTTGCAGATGATATGATGGTATACTTAGAGAACCCTAGAGATTCTACGAAAAAGCTATTAGAAATAATCCATAACTTTAGCAAAGTTGCAGGTTATAAAATAAATCCCCATAAATCCTCAGCATTTTTATACATCACCCACAAAATCCAACAGCAAGAGATCCAAAGAGAAATTCCATTCAGAATAACTGTCGACAGCATAAAATATGTGGGAATCTATCTACCAAAGGAAAGTCAGGAATTATATGAGCTAAATGACAAAAAACTTTCCACACAAATAAAGTCAGACTTAAACAATTGGAAAAATATCAAGTGCTCCTGGATAGGTCGAGCGAATATAATAAAGATGACAATACTCCCTAAAGTAATCTATTTATTTAGTGCTATACCAATCAGACTTCCAAGAAAATATTTTAATGATCTAGAAAAAATAACAACAAAATTCATATGGAATAATAAAAGGTCAAGAATCTCAAAAGAATTAATGAAAAAAAAAAATCAAACGAAGGTGGCCTAGCTGTACCTGATCTAAAACTATATTATAAAGCAGTGGTCACCAAAACCATTTGGTATTGGCTAAGAAATAGATTAGTGGATCAGTGGAACAGGTTAGGTTCACAAGACAGAATGTCAACTATAGCAATTTAGTGTTTGACAAACCCAAAGATCCTCACTTTGGGGATAAGAACTCATTATTTGACAAAAACTGCTGGGATAACTGGAAATGAGTATGGCAGAAATTAGGCATGGACCCACACTTAACACCGTATACCAAGATAAGATCAAAATGGGTCCATGATTTAGACATAAAGAACGAGATTATAAACAAATTGGAGGCACATAGGATAGTTTATCTCTCAGACTTGTGGAAGAGGAAGAAATTTGTGACTAAAGACGAACTAGAGACCATTACTGATCACAAAATAGAAAATTTTGATTACATCAAATTAAAAAGCTTCTGTACAAACAAAACTAATGTAAACAAGATTAGAAGGGAAGCAACAAACTGGGAAAACATCTTCACAGTTAAAGGTTCTGATAAAGGCCTCATTTCCAAAATGAGCTGACTCTAATTTATAAGAAACCAAGCCATTCTCCAATTGATAAATGGGCAAAGGATATAAACAGACAATTTTCAGATGATGAAATTGAAATCATTACCACTCATATGAAAGAGTGTTCCAAATCATTATTAATCAGAGAAATGCAAATTAAGACAACTCTGAGATACCACTACACACCTGTCAGATTGGCTAAGATGACGGGAAAAAATAATGCTGAATGTTGGAGGGGATGCGGGAAAACTGGGACACTGATGGATTGTGGGTGGAGCTGTGAACGAATCCAACCATTCTGGAGAGCAATCTGGAATTATGCCCCAAAAGTTATCAAACTGTGCATACCCTTTGATCCAGCAGTGTTTCTACTGGGCTTCTACCCCTAAGGAGATACTTAAAGAAGGGAAAGGGACCAGTATGTGCCAAAATGTTTGTGGCAGCCCTGTTTGTAGTGGCTAGAAGCTGGAAACTGAGTGGATGCCCATCCATTGGAGAATGGTTGGGTAAATTGTGGTATATGAATGTTATGGAATATTATTGTTCTGTAAGAAATGACCAGCAAGATGAATACAGAGAAGCTTGGAGAAAATTACATGAACTGATGCTAAGTGAAATGAGCAGAACCAAGAGATCATTATCTACATCAACAACGATACTGTATGAAGATGTAATCTGATGGAAGTGGATTTCTTTGACAAAGAGACCTAATTCAGTTTCAATTTATCAATGATGGATAGAAGAGCTACACCAAAGAAAAAACACTGGGAAATGAATGTAAACTGTTTGTATTTTGGTTTTTCTTCCCGGGTTATTTCTACCTTCTGAATCCAATTCTCCCTGTGCAACAAGAAAACTGTTTGGATCTGCACACATACATTGTATCTAGGATATACTAGGACATATTCAACATATATAGGACTGCTTGCCATCTAGGGGAGGGGGTGGAGGGTGGGAGGGAAAAATCGGAACAGAAGTGAGTGCAAGGGATAATGTTGTAAAAAAAAAATTACCCTGGCATGGATTCTGTTAATAAAAAGTTACTATAATTAAAAAAAAAAAAAAAAGAAAAAGAGAGAGAATGAGAGGGAGAGGAATTAAGGAATAGGTTAGTTTAAAGCAACAAATTCTTAAAGAGAGAATCAGAAATAAGAAGAAGGAAAAGTATAAGAAAATAAGATGGAAGAGAATAAAAAAAAATTAGTCACCATAAATGTGAATATGAGTGGGCAGAATTCACCCATAAAATGGAAGAAGCCAAAGCAGAATTGATTAGAAAACAGAGCATAACAATATGTTGTTTGCAAGAAACACACTCAAAACAGAAAGTTATATACAGAGTTAAAATAAAGGTCTGGAGTGAAATATATTATGCTTTTGCTGAAGGAAAAAGTCAGGGGTTGCAATCATTATTTCAGACAAAGCAACAGCAAAAATAGGCTTAATTAAAAGAAATAATAGATGGGGAAAGTAAATTTTTTTCCCTGAAAACAAATGAATGAAATGCTGAAAGACCATGAATTAATACCACCACTGTTTCTCTCACTGAAACCATTCTCCTCTGTGTGATTAGCCACATATTCACAAATATGGATTTTGTGCATTTTAAACTTTTCTACCTTTTAGAGTTTCTATGCATTTGGGGGAACTTTTTGAAATCTAATAACCACAATATTTCCACTGCCTCGGGAGACTCTTGGTTCTTCCTTCTTCTTCCCCCTTCAAATACAATCAGTGTCCAAGTGTTTCAAGTTCCACATCCTTTCCTTATGAAGTAACGACTCTTGGTTAGACAGTTGGGTCTCTTCTTATAACACTATCAGCAGATGGCAGATGTGGAATGGGAGAGACCTTAGAAGTCATTAGCTCCACCACCAGTCTTCTCCTCCTCCTGAACAAATGAAAATGGGTTGTTCATTCGTAATATTCAAGTAATCTCCCGGATCTGTGTTCTCATCTATTTGAGTATACCCGCCAACAGCAGAGATGGGAATATATTAAGATTTGCCCATTCTGGGCAACTCTTCTTCATGTTCTTCCAGAAGTTGACTGCAGGTTAGTGTTGGTGCTAGTGATTTTCTGTACCTTAGAATTCCTCTGCCTCCCTCCCAGCCTTGAAATCAAACCCCCACCAACTCAGGGCTTCAGAAACACGCTTCCAGTTTAGTGGCATCTTGGATTAATTGAAATCAGAAGAAGGAACTGTAAGCAGAGACCAATCTGTGTATACTTGGTACCCATAGTTCTTCTGCATCTGGCAGAGAAGGGAGGTGAGAGCTGGTCGCCTGAGACTCTTCCCCACCTTGATTCTGACCTCTGGGACTGACTTGGCTGAGCTAGTCTAGTGGAGCCTCAGGGCAGTCCATGCAGAGAGCCTGCTCCCTGAAGGAATGGGAGTGAAAAGTCAAGGGTACAAAAGGCTCCTCCTCCTACCTGTGGACTCCAGCCCCTCCAGGAAGAGGCCGGACCGGCCAGAGGCAGAGCCAGCACTGGGCAGGGCTACTCCTCCGTCATCCTGGCTGGAAGAAAGGTCATTGCCCAGAGAAGGCAGAAAGAAGCCAAGCTGAAACTCCTCTCTCCAGGGAAGACAGCAGCAGGGGAGAAGGGAAAGATCCACACTGCTCTTGTTCTCAACGGAAAGTCACAAGCCAGGCACAGCTGAACCAGCCTTGGCGAAGGGAATGATCTGGAAAAGACAGACATTTAAATAACCTTTGACCTCTTATGAGTTTCTGGCATTCCCTATGCTGTGGAGGGGGAGGAAGTGAGGGTGTATAAAAACTTGGCCACACCCAAGCTTGTGCATTTAGCCCTTTGACCTTCACGCACTCTCTTTCCTTGAATTCTGGCGATTCCCTGTCTCTCTCCTGGCCTTTTTACTCGCTCAGAAGGCTGAAATGGAGGGGGACAGGCAAGAGGTAGGGAATAGGGAAGAGGTGATAAAAGAAAGCAGAAAGGAAGGAGGAGAGAAATGGAAGAACTGAGAGAAAGCCAGGCTAGTCAGAAAGAGAAAAGAAGCCCAGGAGGGACGATATCATTTACCTCCTCAGAATCAAGATGGTTAGAAGACCCTATATAGAATGTTCAGACATGTTCCCCTAAAACTGGAGGGGGGGAGAGTGGGAATGGGAGAGAGGAGCAAATGGAACATCCTTCTTTTTCAGTCTAAAAGTGGCTGCCGTGAGCTGCTGCCCTCATGTCTCGTCCATGGACTAGACCACCTGGTGATGACTGTGAAAAGTATTGAAGAAACGAGCTCATTTTATTCAAGGGCACTGGGCATGGAAGTGGTGACCTTCAAGGTAATCTCCCTCTCAGACGAATTCCCTGATTGCTTGGAGTGTGCTTTTCAGGAGGGCAGGAGCTGAGATTTATTTCCTTGCTGTGACTGCAGCCTCCAGCCCCCCTGCGATGTGCACCTCCACCCCTCCGTGTCTTCCTGACCCATCACTTCCCGGTCCATGCCAGCTCTTTGTCAGTGAGCCTTGAAGCCTGGCAGGCCACTGGCCTGGCTCCAGAGCACCGTACAGTTCAGAGCGGGAATGGTTGGGAGGGCATCGGAACAGTTCGAGTGAGAGTTCAGCACATAGTAGGAGCTATCTAAATATTAGCTATTATTCTTCCTGAGAAATCTGGCAAACATGGTGTTCATTAGCCAGTACCGGAGTGTCTATTGGCTCCCAGGCTGGTAGCTCCTCAGCCTCTCTAAGGCACAATTGGGAAAGCTTTCTGAATAGGCTGCAGCATCTCCGTTGGTCACAAGAGGGCATTCGGTCTACCATGAGTCAGATCCCCACAAGGGCCACCGTTCTAATACCGGCACTGGGCAGATTTGGAATTTACTGGAGAGGGTCAAATAGAATATTACTCAATAAATGAAAAGATGGTGGCTAGTCCATCAACAGTTCTAGGACCCTGGGGTCTGTACGCTCTTCTCTAGGGGCCCAATTCTCCCTACTATGCTGTGCTACAGGGTTTTTTGAACATAGCAAAAAAGAGAAAGGAAATGGCTTATGTACTCCTTTGGGGAGTCATTCCCCTCCAGTCATCTCAGAAATCTCCTTTCACTTAACATCCCTGATCTTTGGCTTCTGAAAAGAAATAGTGTGTGTGTGTGTGTGTGTGTGTGTGTGTCCGTCCAGGATCACTCTCAGGATCATAGACCAAGACTAGGGAAATGAAGTTATTCTCCTCTTCTTAGCTCTCTATATTGTTGAATATTTTATTTTTTGCCCAGTTACATGAAAAACAATTTTTGACATTTGCTTTGAAAACTTTGAGTTCCAAATTCGCTTCCTCCCTCCCTCCCTCCCTAATCCCCCTCCTTGAAAAGGCACATGTGAAGTCACACAAAACATTTCCTCTTCTTAGCTCCCCGTCCTGGTGGGAGCCAAAACAGCAGGCAGCCTCAGCCCTCAGCTTGTTCTCTGGGTGTGTGTCCCGCATCCTTCCCCTCTCCAGAATCTTGCTCTCCTCTGCCAGTGCTGATCTCTGCTAGTCCCGGTGGTCACTGGCCGACAGCCTCGGTCATTCAAGTCTACTCTGTGGCAGCTCGGCAGTCCCGATTGGGTGCCAGCTACCCCTTGGCCCAGACATCTGCACGGAGGCCGGCAGACTTAGCTCTGCTCGCAGGGGACGGGAGCACTCATATTACCCACTGCGTAAGTTTGGCGGAAGGAATGCGGTACGGCCGAATCTCTTTGTGAAGCGGCCAGTGCACAGGTGCCTGAGCGAATGCTGAAGGACCGAGCCCTAAAGAGACGGCCGGGCTGCAACCACGAGGACTGATGGCTCAAGTGTGGCCCAGCTGTGCTACATTTATTTATCAAATCCCAAATGGTCAATTTATTTTGCAAATAATAAGATGATATTCAATAGGGATACGTGTAATGCTTTACACTTGGGCTAAAAAATCAACTTCCCAAGGATAAGATGGGAGAGCCAGGGTTACACAGCGGCTTGTCTGAAAAAGCTCTGGGATCTGCGTGGACTGCTAGCTCCAGGGAAGGCAGCATGGGGTGTGGGAGCCAAAACAGAATGTGATCTTGGGCTGCGTTAATTGCTGACAAGTTAATTGACAGACATAATTGTACAAATATGTTTACGTATATATATATATATATATATATATATATATATATATATATTACCATGTTTACCATATATTGGATTACTTGCCATTTAAGGGAGGGGGTGGAAGGAAGGGGAGGAACTTTGGAACACAAGGGTCTGCAAGCGTCAATGGTGAAAAATTATCCATGTGCGTGTTTTGAAAATGAAAAGCTTTAATTAAAAACAGTTAATTGCTGAACAATTAGAACTGCCCCGAGTGCAAAGGGCTGTGTTGAACAGGGGTGGTGGAGGTAGTTCTGGGAGAAGTAGTGGTAGTAGTAACAACCAGCAGTTTGTATAATGCTTTAAGGTTTATGGAGAGCTTTTACCAGTATTATCTTATGCTCACCACAATCTTGGGAGGTAGGTGCTCTTATTATCCCCATTTTATCGATGATGTAAGATGCAGGAAAAGGTTAAATGACCTGATGTAAGAAAAGGTCAAATGATTTGTCATGGCTCACCCAGCTAGGAAGTGTCTGAAACCAAGTATGAACTGGTCTTCCAGCCTTCCGGGCTCAGGGCTCTGGATGTTGTGGCGCCCCCTAGCTGTGCAGGTAGGTTCCACTTCCTTGGAGGTCTTCCAGCTGAGACCAGATGTCAGAGGGACCGGTTTTGTAAGAAAAGATTGCTGTGAGGGGGCAGCTGGTTGGTGAAGTGGATAGAGCACCAACCCTGAAGTCAGGAGGACCTGAGATTTGAAAATCTGGCCTCAGACACTTAATACTTTCTGTGTGACCCTGGGCAAGTCATTTAACCCCAATGCCTCAGCAAAACAAACAAATAAATGAATAAATGATTGCTGTGATTCTGGGTGAGCCATTCAATGACTCCTGCTCTTCTCCAGAGAGGGCATACATTCACATCAGTTTAGGGGCATTGGGCGTGACTTCCATGCTGGCCAGCCGCACAGCTGGGTGAATTTTATCTGGTTTCAAGTTCAGGTGATGGCCCATTCAGCCCATCTCTGAGCACCTAGCACCATGCTAGAAGTAGTCTGCTTCCTTGCTCAGAACCCAGTTGCCAACGGCTGCATTTTGAGGGAGATCATGAATATCATAGAGGACAAATTATGTTTCTTTCATAACCTGGAGTATTTAGGTACCAAGATTCCTCCACAGGCAGGGAAAGACCACCTCCCCTGCTAACAGGCGCTTGATTATGAGGGCCCTCTTTTACATGAACACGCGGGAAAGTGTTTGGAGGAGGGTAAGTAGGAGAATTAAAAGTTACACAAAGATCAACTGATGTTCCTCAAACTGCCTCATGCTCCTCCACACCAATGACTGACTTCTTTTTTTTCTAGCAAACTTATTTATTTGTAACGCACATTGCTTTACGAATCGTATTGGGAGAGAAAAATCAGAGCAAAAAGGAAAAACCACAGAAGAGATTAAAAAAAAACCCAGAAAAAGGAAATGAACATAGCATGTCTTGATTTACCTTCAGTCTCCTTAGTTCTCTCTCTGGACACAGACGCCATTTTCTATCCAAAGTTTATTGGGATGGCCTTAGACCACTGAACCCCTGAGAGGAACCGAGTCTTTCATAGTTGATCGTGGCACAACCTCGCTGTTACTGTGTACAGTGCATTCCTGCTTCTGCTTGTTTCAGCATCAGTTCATCTAAATCTTTCCAGACTTTTCTGAAATCAGCTTGTTCATCATTTTTATAGAACAATAATATTCCATTGCTTTCACGTACCACAGCTTCTTCAGCCATTCCCCACCTGATGGGCATCCATTCAGTTTCCGATTCTTTGCCACCATAAAAAAGAGCTGCTACAAACATCTTTGCACATGTGGGTCCTTTCCCCTCCTTTAGGATTTCCTTGGGATACAGACCCAGTAGTAGCACTGCTGGGTCAAAGGACATGCACAGTTTGATAACTTTTTGGGCATAATTGCAGATCGCTCTCCAGAATGGTTGGATCCGTTCACAGTTCCACCATCAATGGATCAGTGTCCCAGTTTTCCCACATCCCCTCCAACATTTATCATTATCTTTTCCTGTCATTTTAGCCAATCTGACACGTGAGGTGACCCCCCAGAGTTGTTTAATTCACATTTCTCTAATCAATAGTGATTTTGAGCATTTTTTCATGTAACTATAAATAGTTTAATTTTCTTATCTGAAACTTGTTCATGTTCTTTGACCATTCCTCAATCGGGGAATGACTTGGATTCTTGTACATTCGACACCATTCTTTATACATCTTAGCAATGAGACCTTTATCAGAGACACTGGCTGTAAAATCCCAGCTTTTAATCTTGTTGCTACGACTTTCTTCTCTATGGCCCCTCAGTCTCTCACCAAGATAGTCAGATCCCAGATCTCATCATCACCTACAAATGCTCGGCTCCACGTTCCAGACTTCTGACATTGCTCTCGTATCGGTCCACGTCTCCCCCAAAGCCTGCTCTTCATCCTCATTGTAACCTCCACTTCTTAGTACGGTCCCAGGGTATCACCGTCTCGGGCTATCACCGTCTGCCCTTCTCCATCTGGAGTTCTCGGTGAAACAGTTCTGTGTCCCCTTTTGAATCCTTTGCCCCCTTGTTCGATTGCTAATGCGGGCTCACCAAAGCTCAGATTTGAATGGCTTCTACTATCTGCCCTCTCAGTTTGGGACTAGGTTATGGGAACTTCTGTCTTCTGTTCTGAGCTGAGGATTGGAACTAACGGCTTTTAACACCTGGCTGTAGAATGAGTGAGAGGTGAGGTGAGAGACTCGGCAACCCTTTGCTGACATGAGGCAAGGCCTGCCCGAAATGATCTTGCCTTCACCCAGGCCCTGGCTACTCTGGGAGGCTGCCAGCATTTTTCAAGGTGTCAGGGGAGCAGGGAGTCTAAGCACTTTTGCCCAGAACAAGAAAAGCCAGCCCCTCGGTGTCCTTTTGTCTGAGACTACTCAGAAGCCTCTGGGTCTGAAGAACTTGGGTCATAGTGAACTGGGATGGGCCCAGAAAATGTCCCAATAATCCTTAATTTCCCAACCCAGTCAGGCAGGGAGATGGGACTGGAAGGTTGGGGAGGTGCCCTCAGGCCCGAGGGAATTTTGCAGTCTTGTTCCCCCGGAGTTCTTTCCTCTTGCACTATCACTCTTTCAACCCTTATTCCCGACTTTGACACCTCATCTCTGGCAAACAGGGAAACCGGAAAGCCTTGTGCTTTGGGAATCAGAAATTTAACCTTCACGAGGTTGGGAAGGAGTTTGAACCGAAAGCCCACAACCCTGTACCAGGATCCGTAGATGTCTGCCTGATTACGGACCGGTCTCTCCATGAGGTAGTGGAGCATCTAAAGGTAGGGGAAATCTCTGGCTCAGACAAAAGAAAGTAAATCTGGATTAAATCCTAGATTCGGGGCAATATCACCTCATTTCCGGCAAACTGATTTGTATAAAGGAGAAGAGTGGGTTACGGCAAGAAATGGGGGTAAAGACAGAGAGGGGAGGAGAGAAACAAGGATTCTGTTAAACGGCAGGTAGGAACCCAGGCTTTGAATAGTCCCAGAAAGGACGCAAGATCCTTTTCTCTCTAGATTACCTTCTTATCTCATTCCTGTGCTCCATCTTGGTTTTAAAACGTTCGGCGGTAATAACAATTTTGAATGCCAATTTGACTTTCTTTTGTATAGCTCCTGCCACATGGTAAATAAGAAATGCTTTTTGCTTGGTTAATTGTGAAAAGAAGCCCTGGTTATTCAGCAACATTAAAATGACTCCAAATAGAACCACAAATGGCAGGCTAAGTCACGATGAACATTTTGAAAATTCAATTGAAGATTCTGAAAGAATATCAAATAGCAGACTTAGAATCAATATAATTCCTCTTAACTGATTTGGAGAATATATTTGTATAATTACTATAATTCAAAAGTGGAGTGAACTGTCTTTAGAAGTAGTGGATTCCTTATCACTGAAAAAGGCTAACACTCTATTATGCTAAAAGCTCTACAAAGTATAAGCACAGAAGGACCTTTTTAATATCATGAAAATTAGCTATCTAAAACCAAAACTAAAGATCGTATGCACTAGAGATATACTAGAAGTTTTCTCAAGAGATATAAGAATAAGCAAGGAGACCCACTTTCCTCATAATTTTTAGATCCATTTCTAGAAATGCAATTAATAATAATACGGAAAAAACGTTAAAGGCATAAAAATAGGTAAATAGGACATTTAAAAAAATCTCTATTTGCTAATCACAGGATGAGCATTCCTTAAGGAATGAACAAAATACTAATTGAGACACAAATAGCTTCAGCCAAGTCATCTGCTTCAAGATCAACACTCAAAAATCAACTATGTTTTAAAATGCAAGACGCAATGATAGAAAAGGAAATTACATTCCAAATAACTATAAAATGCAAAAGCTAGTTGGACATAAATACACAAAGTACTGGTATTGATTTAAATATAAACTACTTCCTGAAAAGAGAGAGAGTAACTTAAATAGCTGGTGGACTATTCAGTGCTCATGGCTGGGCTGTGCCAATATCATCAAAATGACACCACCAGCAGAGTTGATTTACAGTTGTAATGATACACCTATAAAATTATCAAAGGGATGTTGTTGAACTTGATAATAAAAAAGTAACAAAAATAACAAAACCAAAAGTAACAAGAAAGTAACAAAAAATGGAAAAACAAAAGAGCATCGAGGGAAATAATGAAAGGAAGTAGGAATGAAAGACCTCAGACTTTATAAAACAGAAGACATCAAAACCATTTGGTAGGGTTAAAAATAGAGAATAGATCATTGGAACAGATGAGATAAGGGAGAATAAGAAATCATGAAACTCAATAACCTAGTGTTTGATAAACTCTAAAACGCTGGTTGGTTGGTTGTTGTCCTTTCTTTTGGAAGAGCACCAAAATGACATCACTATTTTATTTTAGAATCTAGTTTTTTAAAATTTTATTTGAGAATCAAGTTTTTTTAAAATTTTTTTTTGGAATCAATTTTTTAAAATTTTATTTTAGAATCAAGTTTTTTTAAATTTTATTTTAAAATCAAGGTTTTAAAAAAAGTATTTTAAAATCAAGTTACAGTGTGTCTGACGATGGCTGATAGAGAATATGAGCTTGGAATGCATAAGTCAGACATAAATAGTCCGTGTGAACACTTGCAGTGGCTACTCGAATTTTGTGTATGTCGTATTTCTTCGGAGCTAATTCAGTTCTGCTTTGCTCATAGAGCACGGTGCCTTCTTTGATGAGGGCGGGCTACGCCCGGCCAGGGTCTCCCGTGTCATGCAATCAATTCCAAAATTCATTCTTTCTTTCTTTCTTTCTTTCTTTCTTTCTTTCTTTCTTTCTTTCTTTCTTTCTTTCTTTCTTTCTTTCTTTCTTTCTTTCTTTCTTTATTTTTATTATTTAATAGCCTTTTATTTACAGGATATATACATGGGTAACTTTACAGCATTAACAATTGCCAAACCTCTTGTTCCAATTTTTCACCCTTCCCACCCCTCCCCAGATGGGGATAACCATTAGATGTTAAATATATTAAAATATAAATTAGATACACAATAAGTCTACATGACCAAAACGTTATTTTGTTGTACAAAAGAATCAGACTCTGAAATATTGTACAATTAGCTAGTGAAGGAAATCAAAAATGCAGGTGGGCATAAATATAGGGATTGGGAATTCAATGTGAATAGGTTTTAGTCATCTCCCAGGTTCTTTTTCTGAGGCATGCTAGTTCAGTTCATGTACTGCTCCATTAGAAATGATTTGGTTGATCTGTTGCTGAGGATGGCCTGGTGCCATCAGAACTGGTCATCATCTAGTATTGTTGTTGAAGTATATAATGATCTCCTGGTCCTGCTCTTATCATGGCATAGTTCATGTAAGTCTCCCAGGCCTTTCTGAAGATTATCCTGTTGGTCCTTTCTTACAGAACAGTAATATTCATAATATTCATATACCACAATTTATTCAGCCATTCTCCAACGGATGGACATCCATTCAGTTTTCAGTTTTTAGCCACTACGAAAGGGCTGCCAAACATTCGTGCACATGCAGGTCCCTTTTCCTTTTTTCAATCTCTTGGGATATAATCCAGTAGTAACTGCTGATCAAAGGGATGCACAGTTTGATAACTTTTGAGCATAGTTCAAACTATTCTCCAAAATGGTTGGATTCTGGTTCACAACTCCATCAAAATGCATCAGTGTCCCAGTTTTCCGCATCCCCCAACAATTCATCATTTTTTTTCCTGTCATCTTAGCTTTCAATCTGACAGGTGTGTGGTGGTATCTTAGAGTTGTCTTAATTTGCATTTCTCTGATTAATAACGACTTGGAGCATTTTTCATATGACTAGAAATAGTTTCAATTTCTTCATTCAGAGAATTGTCTGTTCATATCCTTTGACCATTTTCAATTGGAAATGGCTTGATTTTTATAAATTAGAGTTAATTCTCTATATTTTTGGAAATGAGGCCTTTATCAGAACCTTTGACTGTAAAATATTTTCCCAGTTTATTGCTTCTTCTAATCTTGTCTGATTAGTTTTGTTTTGTACAAAACTTTTCAAGTTTGGTATAATCAGAATTTTCTATTTTCTGATCAGTAATGATCTCTAGTTCTTCTTTGGTCATAAAGACCTTCCTTCCACAGGTCTGGAGGTAAACTATCCTGTGTTCCTCTAATTTATTAAATTTCATTCTTTATGCCTAGGTCTGAACCCATTGTGACCTTATCTTGGTGTATATGTGTAGGTATGGATCAATGCCTAGTTTCTGCCATATTAGTTTCCAATTTTCCCAGCAATTTTTATCAAACAGTAAGTTCTTATCCCAAAAGCTGGGATCTCTGGGTTTGTCAAAGACTAGGTTGCTATATTTGTTGACTGTTTTATCCCTTGAACCTAATCTATTCCACTGATCAACTAATCTATTCCTTACAATGGCCAAATAGTTTTGGTAATGCTGTCTATAATATAATTTTAGATCTGGTACAGCTAAGCTCACCTTCATTTGATTTTTTTTCATTAATTCCTTTGAAATTTTTGGATCTTTTGTTTTCCATATGAACTTTGTTGTTATTTTTTCTAGGTCATTAAAATAGTTTTTGGGAGTCTGATTGGTATAGCTAAATAAATAGATTAGTTTAGGATAATATTGTATCTTTATTATATTTGCTCGCCCTATCCAAGAGCATTTAATATTTTCAATTGGTTAGATCAGACTTAATTTGTGTGAAAAGTGGTCTGTAATTTTGCTTCATAAAGTTTCTGATTTTCCCTTGGCAGATAGATTCCTAAATATTTTATATTTATCAGTAGTTACTTTAAATGGAATTTCTCTTTGTAACTCTGACTGTTGGATTTTGTTAGTGATATATAAGAATGTGATGACTTATGTGGGTTTATTTATAACCAGCAACTTTGCTAAAGTTGTGGATTATTTCTAATAATTTTTAGCAGAATCTCTGGGGTTCTCTAAGTATACCATTCATGTCATCGCAAAGAGGTGATAATTTGGTTTCCTCATTGCTCTATTCTTATTCCTTTAATCTTTCTCAGCTCTTATTGCTATAGCTAGGTTTCTAATAAATATTAAATAGTAACGGTGATAGTGGCAACCTTGTTTCACTCAGATCTTATTGGAATGGTTGCGTTTGTTCCATTACATATGATGCTACTGTATTGGTTTTAAATAGATGCTGCTGATTATTTTAAGGAAAAGTCCATTTATTCCTATACTCTCAAGTGTTTTTTAATAGGAATGGATGTTGGATTTTATCAAATGCTTTTCTGCATCTATTGAGATGATCATATGGTTTTTGTTAATTTGGTTATTAACATGGCCAATTATATTGATAGTTTTCCTAATATTGAACCAGCCCTGCATTCCTGGTATAAATCCTACTTGATCATAGTGTATTATTTTTGGAGATGATTTTCTAGTCTTTTTGCTAATATCTTATTTTAAGATTTTAGCATCAATATTCATTAGGGAGATTGGTCTATAATTTTCTTTCTCTGTTTTCAGCCTACCTGGTTTAGGTATCAGTACCATGTCTGTGTCATAGAAGGAATTTGGTAGGACTCTTCATTCCCTATTTTATCAAATAATTTATATTAGCATTAGAGACTAATTGTTCTTTTAAATGTTTGGTAAAATTCACATTAAATCCATCTGGTCTCTGGGGATTTTTCTTAGGGAGTTGTTTAATTGCCTGTTCTATTTCTTTTCTGAAATGGGACTATTCAAGCATTTACTTCCTCCTCTGTTAGTCTGGAAGTCTTATTTTTGGAGGTAGTCATCCATTTCACTTAGGTTATCAAATTTATTTGGCATAAAGTTGAGCAAATAACTCATTATTTCTCTAATTTCCTCTTCATTGGTGGAAAGTTCTCCTTTTCATTTTTAAGACTACTAATTTCATTTTGCTCCCTCCTTTTTCTAATACAGATTTACCAAAGGCTTATCTATTTTATTGGCTTTTCATAGAACCAACTCTTAGTTTTATTAATTAGTTCAATAATTTTTTTACTTTCAATATTTTTAATTTCTCCTTTTAATTTTAGAATTTAAATTTAGTGTTTGATTGGGGGTTTTTAATTTGCTCTTTTTTAGTTTTTTAGTTGCAAGCCCAATTCATTAATCTTTTCTTTCTCTGTTTTATTCAAGTAAGCCTCTAAGGATATGAAATTCCCCCTTTATTACCGCTTTGGCTGCATCCTCAAATTTTGTATGATGTCTCATCATTGTCATTATCTTGAGTGAAATTATTAATTGTATCTATAATTTGCTGCTTCACTCCAATCATTCTTTAAGATGAGATTGTTTAGTTTCAATTACTTTTTGGTCTATTTCCCCTAATTTTTTGTTGAATGTAGTTTTATTGCATCCATGATCTGAAAAGAAAGCATTTACTATTTCTGCTTTCTTGCATTTAATTTGAGGTCTTTATGTCCTAATACATGGTCAATTTTTGAATAGGTTCCATGAACTGCTGAGGAAGAAAGTATATTCCTTTCTATCTCCATTCAATTTTCTCAAAGATCCAACATACCTAATTTTCTAATATTCTATTTACTTCTTTAATTTCTTTCTTATTTGTTTTGTGGTTTGATTTGTCTAATTCTGAGAGTGCAAGGTTGAGATTCCACTATTACAGTTTTGTTGTCTATTTCTTCTTGCAACTCTCTTAACTTCTCCTTTAGGAAGTTGGATGCCATACCACTTGGTGCATATATGTTTAATATTGATATTGCTTCGTTGTTTACGCTACCCTTTAGCAGGATGTAGTTTCCTTCCTTATCTCTTTTAATTAGATCAATTTTTACTTTGGCTTGATCTGAGATAAGGATGGCTACCCCTGCTTTTTTTGACTTCACCTGAAGCATAATAGATTTTGCTCCAGCCTTTTACCTTTACTCTATATGTATCTCCCTGCTTTAAATGTGTTTCTTGTAAACAACATATTGTAGGGTTCTGACTTTTGATCCAGTCTGCTATCTGCCTCCTCTTTATGGGGAATTCATCCCATTCACATTTACGGTTAGAATTACTAAATCTGTATTTCCTGCCATCCTAATAACCCCAGATTGTGCTTTACTTATTCTTGCCTCCCCCAACCCTCTTGAAATCCTTGTGCTTTTCGTTATATAACTTTTTCTGACCACCACACACTTGCCCTGTGTGAGCCATAAAATAGTCTTTTTTTGGTAAGCGTATGTGGGGCATTCGAACAACTGCACATACAAAACGACAATGAACAGTTCTGGCCTGAAAGGAGAGTTGTGAATGAGACCTCTACCCAGCATTATGCAGAGGTGGGAGGTCCTCAAGCAGGGTACGGGCTTCTGTGGGATATGATCGGTTTTTCCCCTTCTTTTCTTCTTGTCTTTATTCTATGAGATGGCTCTTTGGGAGGGAGAGGGAGGGTTATGGGGGATGCTCTGGGAATGTAACCAACAAAGGCACAGACAGGATTCTTGTTCCACTGTGAGCTAAGTTAGATGGATGATCTTTGAGGCCCTTTTAGAAATTCTGTTACGTGAGGGTGTGAAACTAATTGACTTGGAGAGGCTTTTGAGGAACTCCCTGGGCTTCCATATTCCCTGAGATACGGCTCCCTCTGATGTGCAAAAGTGACTGATCCATGAGAATGACTCATCTCCTCTCCTCGTGACAGAACTGCAACATCCCGATTGAAGAAGGCCCAGTGACCAGAACTGGAGCTCGGGGCCCAATTGAGTCCGTATACTTCCGCGATCCTGACAAGAATCTGATCGAAGTTTCCAAGTACATCACAGAGTGTGCTGGCCGTGAGACGTGATTCCCAACATCACTCTTCCCAAAGTTCCTCCTTCATTTCCCCTTCTTCCTTCTACTAGCCCCCCCCCCAATTATTTCATAATTGTATTATTCCATATTCATGTAACATATTGGTTATATCATACCCTTACACTGTGTAGGACACACCTGGGGGCCTTGGGTGCTATGGTGGAGTTCTACCTCCCTATGTGGGCAACCATGTGTATTAATCACCCTGAAGGACTATGGTATCTGCACAGGCCCTTTGCTTGTGACGCCTTGAAATCCCTCTCTTAAAGGCTGAGTCTGGTTAGTCCAAGGGATGGCGTGGAAACAGGAAAGTTGTCTGTCTGTCTGTCCTGCTCATGAGCTTCTTTCTTCTTTCTCACTTGCACCCCTACTTCTGGACCTGCTTCTCTTGCCTCCATTGAGATTTGGGAAAAGAATAATTGGGGGGGGAGGGCACCTGTGGCCCTGTATGTTTGACTAAACAAGGGGATGTGGGGAAGATGGCGTCTCCCTCAGTTCACCTGCCTTTCCGGCACATAGGAATCTTGCTGGCTGCTGGCTGGACTTCAGTGCTCTGGGCGACACAGCCATACGACTATCTCAGAGGATGCTGGTTAGAGGTCAAAGGGAGAGTTGGGAAAGAAGTGCCAGAGAAAAGAAACAAGGGAAAGAGAACAAGATCACAGAATAGGAACGACCTCACCACCTCGAGAGCCCTGGTGCTACCTGGGACTGGATCGGCCCTGCTCTCTGCCCTACATGGGGGTGGAACAATCTTTCTAGCTCCTAGCGAGACATTTCCAACTCGACGTCTTCCTCTGACTTCCACCAAGTTGGCAACTACCCTCGTGTGCTGGATTGGTAATCTGGCTGTTGCTCTGGACTCCTTGCCCTCCCTTACCCTGCATTATATCATCTCTCTTCTATTTTTTCTAGCATTAGTATTTATGCACAACTCAGAATACCGACTGGACCAAAAAACATTTTTAAACTCGGCTTTTTTCCCAGCTGCAGTGATTATTGCCCATTAAGGCCAGTCCTCCATAAAATCGCCAAGTTGGCCAAGTTTGTTTGTGCCCCTGCCTCATTCTGTACCCTGCTCTGTCCTTGCCCTTCCCAAGACCTAGAATGTTAGGCTAGAAAGGAAACTCACAGACTTAAACCACCTTTATTTACAGAAAGTGAAAGTGGGATCCAGAGAGAAATAATAGGCCCAAAGTCATAGAGAACCAAGCATCCTGAGGTCCTGGTTCAGGAGTTTTCCCCCTGTTCCAGGTGCCCTCCTCCAGCTCCTTTTTGTTTCTCAAGTGCTCCCTCTCCATGGCAGGAACGGGAGTGGCGTCATCCGTTTGCCCACGAATATAAACAAATTCAAAAGCGACGTAATTCTTCTCCTGGAACTCCTTTGGGATTTTTGCTCTTGCAGGAGAAGGCAAGATTCTGGGCCTCCTTACAGGAGTCTCCGGCCATCACCAATGTGTGGAGAGCTCATGAGGAGGAGAGGGCCCTGAAAGCACCGTTGAGGGGACTCCTGCTGAGGCCCCCAGGGAAGACTGGTCCCTGTTGTTCCACTCTGACACTGCTGAGGGGGAAACCAGCCCAAGGCTGAGGTTGCTTAAAGGGCACTGATATGAGGGCCCAGGCAACACCTGCTTCCCACACCGAGAGACTGAGATAGACAGACAGACAGAGAGAGACAGACACAGATCCAGATGACACAGACACAAACACAGAGACACACAGAGAGAAGCAACCTTCTGAGGCAGAGACCCCTATTCCAGGCCTGAATGCAACTGCAGCTGGGGAGTTTTCAAAGGTCCTCACACAGCAGGAAATCTGAGGATCAGTGGAGTGGTTTTAGTACAACAAGAAAAGGAAAACATCACAATTAGCAATGATGGATATAACAGTTAACAAAAGGCAATAGAGGATATCGCCCTGTGTGTGCCAAGATGCTATGTTTTGGGAGGCCTTTTTCTCACTTCATTTTGTTTTTTCTTCTGAACTTAACAAACACCAAATAAAAGCTTTTCTGTATTCTCTGTACCACAGAAAAAGAGAATCGACACAAAAATGTGAGTCTCTATTGTGGACAGCATGCTTTTCTTTTAAAATATATAATAAACTCAACACGGCACTTTCAAAGTTGTCCCACTTAATCCATGATTCCTTCTGGTCTGATTTTCTTATCATTTGGGCAATGATGGAGCAGGGAGGGTCCAATTCCTGTGCGCCCGCTCTCTCTCTCTCTCTCTCTCCAACCTCCCTCCATTGTAAAGGTGGGGAGGGGGAGGAAAGAAAACCATAGCCCCTTTAAGTAATCTGGCCAAACTAATCCTGAGGTTGGCCACGTCCATACAGGTAGGTTTCATTCTGCACCTCAGCGCTTCACCTGACACCTGCTTCATTGAGGATCAGTCCTCCGGAATTATGGTTGGTACCGTCTTTGACCAGATTTTGGAAGCCGGGTCCCCAGAGCAAAGCTGGCTAAACTGTGCTTTGAGTTCTATGAGTAACCAGTTTGGGGCTGGGGCTGGGGCCGGGGTCTTTCTCTTTAGAGCTACTGCTCGTTAGGCCCCCTCATGGTTGTTCTCCCAATGTCATTTACCTAGTTACCATATCCACAGGGTCTTCTGGCCAGTGATTGGCACTGCAATATAAATGGGCCTGTTGATTTCCCCTCAATAGCCATTAACCATCAGTTCATCTTTACGAAGGGACATTTATTGAAGAATTGGGAGACTTGGAGAGGACAGATATTCTTAGTTCCTTCCTTGAGAGAGACATCATTCCAAACTCTTTTTGGAGAGAAAGAGAAGACTTTGGGAAGCAGCGGACCCGGAGGAGATCTGGTCCTTATGTCCCCAGTGAATTGGAGGAACTTCTCCTTGGGTGATATCGGGGCCTCTCTTTTGGTTGACATGAACTATCTTGCTCCCAATTGGAGACCTCATTTCTCTATATTTTCTAGTTCGACTTCTCCGATTTGTCTTCGATATGTGTTTGGGTAAGGGAGTTCCCTTGATATTCCCTAGCTGGGATGGCTTTTGGTATAACTAGAATTTATTTGATGGGAAGGAGTCAAGCCTGTGAGTTGGGCTTTCTCCTTTATCATTAAGAGACGGCAAACAGGGAAGCTAGCTGCTTAATTTCCTTTAAACCTAATAAAAACCACGTATTTAGACCAGCAACATTTGGGAGGGGGCGGATAAATATAATTTTCATTTGATGATGCTCTTCTTTCTCGCAGGAGATTGAAGTAGGCAGACTCAAGGACCCTTCTGCTCTGCTCCGGTCAGGAGTCCAAGTTGGCCGTGGAGACGGGTGAGTAAAAGTCCAGAGAGATCTATCACTGAGCTGCATTTGGACAATCTTGTATTATAAGGAACCTAAATGGGCGATACATACTTTTACATTAATATGGTCTATTATTGAATCAGCCCTGAAGTCCTGGCAGAAATCCAAACCAGTCGTAGTGTGTAGTATTTTATTTTAAATATGTTGTTGTAAACTACTTTGCTAACATCAGATTAGTTAATTAATTTCTACGGTGCTGTTCATTAAGGAAAGCGGTGTCATTTTATTTCTGTGCTTTGCCTCTCCCTATGTAATAAGACAATATTTGTATCAAAGGATGCTTTTAGAAGGATCCCTTTTCTGAGTTTTTTCCAAACGGTTTATGTAATATCGGAATTAATGGCTTTTAAAAGCAGTTGATAGAATTTTCTTTGAAGGGAGAATTGGGTCCGCACCTTCCCTCTCACTGTAAACCGTCTCTCTTTAGTTTTCTCTCTGTCCTTACTCAAAGTGTGTCTCCAACATTGCTAATCAATCAAGAGTCATATTCCCTTACACATTTGAGGGCTAGCCCTGAGGAAAATGATCCCTGGCTTGGACAGAAACAGGGTTAGAGGCGTATAAAAGTAGATACAAGGTTGTTCGGTGGAGGATGAGATCGTATAAAAAGGGATGTTTCACTGCAGACAAAAACGGGGGAAAGAGAAAGACCTTATGGGGTTAACAACAATGATGATAACAATCAGATAACAAGGATGGCCATTAAGATAATTATTTCTAAAAGGACACAAGGAGACGAGAGGGAAAGCAGGAGTAATGGTGAAGGAACAGATTGGAAACATCGTGGACTAAACTCTACAATAGCCTGCCTACCTCCAGGAGAATCAGTGATGTTTTGTGTGTGTGTGTGTGTGTGTGTGTGTGTGTGTGTGTGAATAAAGTGAAGAATGAAAGGGCACATAAAAGGGAGGTGAAGGAGAGGGATGCACTGGGAGAAGGGGAAGGGAGAGAGTGAATAGGGAAAATTTTCTCACATAAAGGGGACATGTGTGGAAGAGCTTTTACAGTGGAGGTGAAAATGGCTAAAGACTGAACCTCACTTTCACAGGAACTGAATCAAAGATGGAATATATATATATATATATATATATATATATATATATATATATATATATATATATATATACATATACACACATACATACACATGTACACACATATATACATACATTATATATAGTTGCATATAGAAATTTATCTTATCCATTAGGGAAAAAAGGAGGGGAAGTAGATAAAGGATAAGAGGGGATGATAAAAAGAGAGCAGATTAAGGGAGGTAGTGATCAGAAGTAAAACAGACTTTTGTGGAGGGACAGGATAGAAAGAGAGCAAGAAGGAGAAGCAGAAGAAAATAGAAGAGAGGGAAATAAAACAAGAACAAAATAGACCGGAAAGCAGAATCCGGAGATCTACTTCCAGGAGCCAAGTTGATGGAGCAAGCTGCGAATCGCTGAAACTCTCTCCTGATATAATGCTACAAGACAGGTCCTAGAGCAAGGAGATGGCCCAGAAAACTTGGAGAATTAGCAGGAGGTGGCAGTCTCTGGTAAGAGAGGGGCATGGTCTAGGACAAGCTTCCCACTGACTGGCAGCAAGCCCCACCTCAGCAAGCCACCAGTGGGGTGGAGCAGGTGGATATCAACACTGGGACTCCTTATGTGACTCTACATAGCCAGGGGAGCCAGGATTGGGAACCTCCATATGCTTCAGGGTAGTCCCGGGGTAGGCAGCCAGCCCTGGGGGATCTTTGGTTCTGGGAAGGCAAGCAGGCTTCCTTCGGCTACAGACCACCACGAGCTTTGGGGTAGTCCCAGGGAAATGCAGAAATATCCCAACAGGCCTCGGCACTTGCCCGTCACCACAAATCAAATGAACAAGATAACAAATGAGCTACATGAGAGCAAAGCAAAACCAGAAAAAAACAATCATAAGCAGAACCATTCTACCCAGTTCTATGCTATCAAAACTGAGGACACAAAAGAATGAAAGAAAAACCTTCCAATATAAATATATAATATCATCTATAAACTATTTTATTTAATTAACAGATGAGCAAATGGAGCTCCGAAAAGATCCATTTTCAGAAAGGGAACTAGAAAGAGCTGTAAAAGGAAAAAAGAAAGAAAGAAAGAAAGAAAGAAAGAAAGAAAGAAAGAAAGAAAGAAAGAAAGAAACTCAATCTTGATAGAGTCCCAGCAGAATTCTATCGAACATTTAAGGAACAATTTGTACCCACACGGCATCACTCATTCTCCAAAACCGAGAAAGAAAGCGACCCGGCACAGAGGGAAGGAAACCCAAACTCCAGATCAATATCACGAAGGAATGGTGATTCGAAACAATTTCACTAAATTCTGTCCAACAGATTGTGGAGATTTGGCCCCGACATCGTTCCTTGGAAACACTCTGTGTGCCTAGTGGGGATGAAAGGATGGTTCACATCAGGAAAAAAAATTGCATCGATCTTATTAAAAAGTAAAACAAATCCCCCCAGTCCTCGCCTGTCCCAATAGATGCAGGAAAAGTCTTTAACAAATACTCAAAAAAGAAAAAAGGTAAAAAAAAGAACAATACTCATTTTTGCTAAAAACCGAACAAAAGAAAAAGCCTTGGAAAAGGTAGGTGGCTTGGCGGGGAAGAGGGGAGGAGGAAGAAGGGCGGTGTCTGCCCAACGAGGGCCTTTGTCGGCTGTTTCCTCTTCTTCCTCCGGAGGGCGCCCAAAGCTTACGCAGGCTGCTCGGCCTTCCATTCGGGCATCGTTTCGTTAGGTCTGACGCCGTTTCGCTGCCACCGCCGTCATGTGCGTGTACGTGTACGCGTGCTTGTGCGTGTGCGTGAGCGTAAGCTGCGCAGGCGCGCTGCCCGAGGAGGGAGGGCGGGAGGCCAGGCCAGAAGGCCTTCGGGGCCCTTGGCTACGCTGCCCAACTCAGGGCTCCCCGGAGGGCCTGGTGCGTAGCTTCGGATTCCAATGCGATGCGATTTCCACTGCATCTCCCCCCCCCCCGCCCCCCTTTTCTTCCTTCCACACATACTCAGTAGAACCCAGTGACCCCGCCCCCCCCCGGATCCAGATGCTCTTCTTGGCGTTCAGTGCCTTTCCTGGCCCACTCCCTCCTCTGGCCGTGTCTCCTCTTTCTCCTGGATGTGGCTCATTGGGCCGAGTTGTTTGCCCCCCATCAGGCCGGGAACCCCCCGGGGCAGGGACTGGCTTTTGCCCCTTTCTGAGTCCCCCGCGCGAATGGAGCGCCTGAACACAAAGGCCTGAAGAGTCAAGGCAGGGGCGCCAGCCCACCTGGAGCAGGAACTGAACATCGGCACAAGTGAAAGGCGCAAGCTGTGCGCTGCTATGTATATCTGGGAGGGGGCGGACTGCTCATCAGGGGCTTTCTTGAGGTGGCGGCTAGAGAGTCTCTGGGTCACAGGGGAGAGCCCTTTCAGTCACTCGATTTGCACGATTGCACGTTAGTTCCACCAACAATGCACCAGCGTCTGTCCTCATTGGTTACCTGTGCTGATTTGCAGCAGGTGAAAGCCCGGGGTCACCGGGATCGCCCTTCTCTTACATTGAGTGATTTTGAATGTTCCCTGTGCTTCCGAATAGGTGACGGTTCTTTGCAGAACTTCCCATCATTTGTTTTGGGGCGGCCGGGTTGTGACTTGTCACGCGACTAGTGAGGAAGCTTCCTTACCCTCATCTAGCAAGTGTCCGAGGCTGGCCTTGTTCCTTTCCTTCTCGACGCTACCTGCCGTTGGGATTACACTTTAGATGGGGGCCCCTCCCCTCTAAGATCCTGCCTGTGCCTTTGAATCCACTGCCTGTTCTCTCTCTGCCCATACGCTTTCTCTTGGGACCCTCATACACTATCCTACACCTTCTGCCATCTCTCACACCCCCGGATGGAAAGTTGATATTTAAACTCCCTTTGGCCCCAACACCCACAGTCTGTTCTGTCCCTACCATTCTCTGCCACTCTTCTTAGAATTAAAGACTCGGAAGGGAGCTCAGAGCTGCAAAAGAATTCTGCCGGTACCGTATCTGACCAGGGCTCATCCAGCCTTGTTTGGAGACCTCCAAGGACGGGAAGCCCTCAGTTTCCCACTCAGAAAGAGCTGGAATCAGTAGGAAGATCACCTCTTTTCTCCCCTCCCTACTGCTCTGGGACCAGACAGCCCAGCTCACTCCTCTTGTCCTTGAGAATCTTCCGGAGGAGACAAGCATGAGGGTGACAAGTCCTTCCAGCTGTCTTCAAGCGGCGTGGTCTTGAGTTCGCCACTGTTCTGCTAGCCCTCCTCTAGAAGGGTTTTCTTAAACTTTTCCCACCGGCCACCTCGGGAATTTGGGCATAATCCTGGACACGTGAATATATAAAATGGGTATACAAACCAAACATTTACTGAGAGTAAATCATAAAGAAATTGGTCTTATAATAATTCTTTGGTATACATATATTTGTAAATTTATTAAAGACAAAAGCAGATTTACATACTAATGAGATCAATGGGCTTGTTTATTTTTACATAATGAATTAAATCTTGGCAGAATCTTGATTTTTTCTTTCTTTTTTCTTTTTTTGCTGAGGCAATTAGTGTTAAGTGACTTGCCCAGGGTCACACAGCCAGGAAGTGTTAAGTGTCTGAGATCACATTTGAATTCAGATCATCCTGACTTCAGAGCTGATGCTCTATCCACTGCGCCATCTAGCTGCCCCATGGTAGAATATTTCTTACTTTTTTTGTGACCCCACATTCAGTTACCCCATCCCATCTGGGGTTGCAACCCACAGTTTAAAAGGCTTTGCTCTAGAAGACCTCCCATTTAGTAATGTCCTCTCAAATGAGCAGGCAGCCAGGCTTGAGCATGATACTTCCACTGTGCTCTGACCGGGGCAGAGGACCAAGAAACCATCATCCTCTGAGCTCAGGAAGCTCTTCCGCCACATCGTAGTGCTGATTCAGACTGAGGATGTCACACACTAAAAGCCCTAGCTATCCTTTAGGTTGGCTCTTCCCACCTTGCACTTGTGAAGATGATTTCTTGAACCCAAGCGTCAGACTTTAAATTTATCTTAATTGAATTCAATCTTATTCTGCGTAACTTGTCGAGATCTTTCCAGATCTTGATCTTGTCCTCTTGGGTGTTGGCCATTTCTTCTGGTTGTGTACCCTTTGCACATCCGATGAGCAAACCATCAGTGCCTTTTGTCCAAGCCATGGAGACAAATGTGACCGAGCCCAGACCCTGTCTAGCTCCACAAGAGACCTCTGGGCCATTTCTTGCTCCTCTTTAGTCTGCCCCCTTCTGGTTCACATCGTTCCATTTCATCGGCAAGAATATTGAGAAATTGGTATCTGCGGCTTTGCTGAATTCTAGGTCACTTGGACCCATTGTCTTCCTCTCATTTTCCAGGCTAGCTTCAGTTGACCTGTTCTTGAGGAATTCAGACCAGCCCTTTGAGATCCCCGCTTCCTTTTCTAGAGGTTCACCAACGTATCCTAGAACCATCCACTCTAGGATATTTTTCGGAACCCAGGTCAGGCTCACTGGCCTCCAATTTGCAGACTCCATTTTCTTTCCTGTAATCACAAGTTGAACCCCACCGGTCTTCCTCTAGGCCTATGGTGGCCCTTCCCTCGTTTCTGCCAATGGGGCAGCTGCCATGGCCAAGAAGGACGTCGTTCCTTTGGGCATTACATAAGTTGAGGTTCCCGTGACTTTCTCCTCACTTACTGTGGCCGCTAGTTTCTTAGTCATGATCTTTGTCCAGTTCTTTCTTGTCTGGAGGTCATTCTCCTTGACACAGAAAACAGGTGTGACAGTGTGTGTAGAAAAAAGGGAGGAAAACTGGGTAATTTGGACAAGAGAGGACATGGGAGGCAGGATAGCGGAGAGCCTAGAAGACTGGGCTTTCAGTCCTGCTCTGTGACCCTGAAGAAGTCACAGAACCTTTCTGTGACTCAGTTTCCTCATTGATAACAAGAGGAAGTTGAACTTGAGAGCCTTGAAGGTCCCTTCCAGCTCTGTATCTGTGGTCCCTTGACTCTAGTTTATTGGGTTTCATCTGTTTTTCCGGTTAATTATTATGAAATTTATTAAAGATTAAATAAGTCTCTTGCCTATAGAAAGATATCATTTCAACTGATCTGGTATTTTCTATTTTTTAATCATGTGACCCTTCTCCTCATCTCTTGGCACTAAGCTGTGACCCTTTTTTGTTCTGTCCTGTCCAGGTAGAGCTCATTCTCCCAGACAAAAATAAAAGTGAAGCAACTAAGGCTGTGGAACCTCCCTCAACCTATCCTTCTCTTCATCCCATCCTTTCCTTGACCTTCCTGCTATCAGCCAAGCAGACTGACCCTTCTTGTTGCCTCAGCTCTTTCTGAACAGTAGCTCCCCCCGCCCCCGACACTGTTCTAACCACAGGGGGCACCTCAAACATGGGCGAGCAGAAAGAAGAATCAGAGGACCAGAGGTTGAATTCTGGCTCTGTGTGACCTTAGCCAAGTCACTCCCCTCCAGCTGTGATCCTGTGAACTGTGGGCAAGCGTCAGTTTCCTCATCTGTCATGGAGCTGAGAATACCCACATTACCCACCCCACAAGGGCCTTATGGGAAAGGTTGACAGATGGTAAAGTTTCCAGTTTCTGCTCTTCTCCGTGAAGCCTTTAGTGACACATGGGAAAAGAAGGCCCCAGTATTTTCATCAGTAAGATGGGGTGAGCCAGACTTTCATTGCTTCTTGAGAAGCGAGTCAAACTTGAAATCTCTTGAGATGGAAAGGCCCAGTACCCATGGCGGCTGTGACTATGGACAATGGCAACCACGTAGGATTTCCCAAAGGCCCCCAAAGCAGCCGGCACTCCATTACCAGTTTGGCAGTGTACGCATTTTGCCCCGGAACGAGGACTCGGAGCCTTGCATCCTGCCAAGAGGCTCTGGTCCCTTCACTTCTTGTGGGACCCTGTCAGCCAGAGCTTGACAGGAAATGCCACCAGTTAGGGAGAAGCGGGGCTCAGCCAGACCAGCTGGCCTCCACCAAGTTATTCCTGGCAGGGAAGTTAGGGCTAGTGGGTGGGCGGGGGCCCAACTGCAGTCTTTCGGGGGGATCAACAGCCATGGTATGCAAGTGCCATTGGCCCTCGGAGATGCCTTCGGCACCAGGCAGCCAGAGCGGAGCTCGGTTTCAAGTGACCTTGCAAATAGCTGCAAGCATCTGGTGGAGCCTTGCAAAGCTATATCCCGCTTTTTTCATCTTCTTCACTCCCCTCCCTCCCTTCCTCTCCCTTCCCTTCCCTTCCCTCCCCTCCTCTTCCTTCCCCCTTTCCCTTCTCTTTCCTTCCCCCTTTCCCTTCCCTTTCCTTCCCCTCTTCCCTTCCTTTCCCCTTTCCCCTTCCTTTCTAGGGCAGAGTTGATCAGGCAGAGTCAGAATTAGGTTAATTATTTTTCTTTGGTTTTACCCAGAACTTAATGATTGGACATCAGTAGTACTAATTATACTAGAAAAATGCAAGCCTCATCAGTAAATAGATGTGTATAGGAATAGTCAGACTACATCTATGAAGTGCCAGTATCAGGCAGCAGCCTCAAAGCCCCCTCCTCTTCCCCTTCCCCTTTCTCCTTCTCCTTTTCCCTTCCCCTTCCCCTTCCTCTTTCCCCTTTCCCTTTCCTCTTTTTCTTTCCCTTCCCTTCCCCTTTCCCCTTTCCCTTTCCCTTTCCCCTTTTTCTTTCCCTTCCCTTCCCCTTTTCCCTTCCCTTCCCTTGTCTTGCCTTCCCTCCCATCGTCAGGAGGCGTCCCCTCCCTAGATACATGAAGGAGGATAAAGGTTAGAGATCCAATTTCACAAGCACTTTAGAAGGAGGCTAGTGGGAGATATTTTTATCTCTGCCACTAAGGGAACAGAAGGGAAAATGTCAGAGGACTCCAGCCAACCCCACACCGGGAGAGCTCTGCCTGGGCAGCCCTTCCTACCTGAGGGCTTCCTCAGGTGGCTGCCCTGCACCTCCGTGGCTCAGAGGCTTCGGGCTGAGGCACGGGGGCTGCCGTGCAGGATCGTAGAGGGAGCTGCTTGGAATTGGCTGATGGGATTGAGGGGTGCTGTCACGGAGAAGACTGGGCCTGGGGCTGAGAGCTATCAGGTACCGGAAGGACTGTGACATAGCGGGGGAGCCCCAGGAGCCACGAGGGGCAGATGGAGGCTGGAGGCTAGGAAAAGGGGACCAGCCAGGAGTGAGCTGGGAAAGCAGAGGCTGGACACCCAGTGGTCAGGGTGGCGCCTTTGGTGTATGAAGTGGCCCGGGAGTCTATTGAGGTCCCAACCCACTCTTCCAGACTCTCTGTGATGACATAATGGCGCTCTACTCTGAGGATCCTCTGGGGCTTAGAGGGGGCGCAAAGAAGGAAGCCTTTCCTTAGAAGTTAGAGCCGATCTGGGGGCCTTCTGGCACAGAGCATGGCGAGCATGGCCTAGGAAGACAGGCCCTTAGCGAATGGCAGGCAGCAGAAGGAAGCTGGAGGCTGCCAAAGGCTGATGCTTTTAGAGTCCTCAGAAGCCTGTCCCCACCTGGGAAACCCTAGGTTGACAAAGGGGATCTCAAGCCTCCTCTTCTTATCCGTGCCCCCTGTCTGGAAGCAGCTTCTTCCACTCTGGCACAGGGGTCATGGTGAGAAACTTAACCACCTAAGTCTGCCTTCCTATGACTTGCCCCTCCAGTTCCATCTGGTTCCACCCTCTGGGGCCACAGGACGGGCTTCAGGTGTCCGGAGCTAAGCCTGAGGGCCCCCAGCTGAGCGGGCCCTTCTCCAGGCCAAAGGTGCCTGGGTCCTTTGACCCATCCTTATTTTCAGCACCATTTTGCAAACATTCGGATGTGAGCCCCTGCTGGACTGAGAGTGGCCTGGCTTCGGGGGTAGAAGTCTCTCTAGGTTGCCTCAGTTTCCTCCCCATCACGTCCGTGTGTGTGCATTCGATGGCTTTCGAGGTCCATTCTGGCTCTACAACCTCACGTGCCATGGATTCCGGGGCCTTCGCCCTCCTGGCTGCTTGGTCTGGACGCTCCTGCTCGCTAATACCCCAGAACTGGGTCCGGAACTGAACCCAAGCCAGTCTTGGAAGCTCAGTGTGTGCCACGAAGTGTGACTTGATGGGGGGCTTAGCTATTGGCAGGACTGACTTCAGACAAGTGCACGGGGCCATTGTGGCTGACGTGGGGCTGGGGATGTTGGGAAGGACACGATACATAAACCGGAAGGGCCCAGAGTGGTCCGGCAGCATGGTGAAGGTCCCGCAGAGCGGGGTCCAAGGTCACCAGAGCTTGGCGTAGCAAATCCGGAGTTTCACATTACACAAACCTGGCTTTGCGTCCCACTTCTGACCCTTAGGAGTTGTCTTACCAATCTCAGTTTCCTTATCTGCAAAGTGGGAGTAATAATAATAACAACAATAATAATAATACAGATTTGTTGGGAAACTAAATAGCCATGGCCTGGCGAGCGGCTCATGGGCCTTGTTCCGCTGGCCATGCGTCCCCGTGGCTCCAAAATGAGATCTTTCTCCTTTGCTTCTACCCTGACCTGACGTTATGAGGTTAAAACTATTTCCTTAAGGATGGTGTTAATTAGCACTCGTTTTTATTCCTTGAGTAAAAAATGGAGGCTGGAGCGGCCCTTTGAGACTTGTGCCAATCTGCTCCTGCTCACAATGTCATTCTCACCCAGCTGGGATGTTCAGAACATCTTTCCAGCATTAAGGAGGATTTTAGCTGGGCCCTTAAGCCGGGAAGAACATGTTTGCCAGGTGCCGCACAAATCTAATCAAAAGAGATTTAAACTGAAAAAGGATGAGATCGCACAGAGGTGGCACGGTAGGGGAAGGCCCGGCAGATGCCTCAAGCAGAAGGACGAGTGGGGCTGGAACAACTATACTCCCCAAAAGAAGCTTATGGCTCTAGGAGATCGAACAAGGGATCTGTGTGTGTGCACCTATGTGTATGTGTGTGTGTCTAAAAGAATATCGCCAGTGAGCGCATTTGGTTTGCTGGTCTTTCCATATCTCTTATGACTTTTTCCCCCCTTTTTTTCCCCAAGGGGCAGAGGGCGGGAAGGAAAGAAAAACTGATTTTTGTTCGTTTAACAAACAGTGAGATGGGGAATTCTCCAGCTATGGGCTGCTGCCTGTACTTGCACATGATTTTGCCGTCATTAGTTTTACTAACTTGTTTTCTTAGTTATCAGAGAGCTCTTTTCCACAGTGGGAGTGATCTGGAAATTTTCGCATTGTCAAAACAAAACACGACCATGAAACTCTCCAGAAAGAGAGACTAGTGAAAACACTAGAAATTCATAAGCCATGAAGAAAGAAAGGAGCCAGTGGTAAAACTCGGGCCCTCAAATGTCCGACAAACAAGATGGGCACGTAACCCATATCGCTTGAGATTTGGTGGGTGGCTAGAATTTGGCTCTGGATGGATATAGTTTATTCAAAAGAAATAGAACGAAGGAGATGGGATGGAGCAGTACTGGTATATGAAACAGTTATTCTCATGGGAGGAAGTCGAGTACCAGGCTCGAGAGGGGGAGCATGGTAAAGAACATTTGAGTAAATGCCAGTGGAAGGAGAGACGGGTTTGATTTTGTCATTGGAGTATGCTATAAACCACCTGGGCAGAGAGAGGAATTAGATGAGGAGTGTGTGAAATGGATCCCTGTTAGAACTGCGGGAATTTCATTGGCTGATGTTAAAGTGCTGGTCTGACTGGGTCACCCCCTCCTCAGTAAATGCCTCTCCATCCTTAATTCCAGCCAGATCAAATTAAAGCTTTTCTCTTTTGTACTTGGTTTCTGCAACCTGGTCCAGAGTTGGGTATTTCCCATCTTCTTCTGAGCTGAACATGTGGAGAGAAGATTTGGGGGAGAAGTGAGGAGCCCATTTTCTGGTGAAGTCCAAGATTCTTGAAAGCAAGTTGAGTTTCACCTATGTCTCTGTACTCCTGAGGCTTAGCCAAACGCCTGGCAAAACCCAATCCAAATTCTGGCAGCTTTTGTCCGTGTTCTCCTTTCATCCATCCATCCACTATCCATGCATCTATCATCCATTCACCATCATTCCATCCATCATCCACTCAACATCCGTCATCCATCTATCATCCATTATCTATCTACCATCTATCCACTATTCAGCATCCATCCGTCATCCATCATCCATTCACCATCCATACATCACCCATCTACCATCTGTCAGCCATCTATCCATCTACTGGTCATCCCTCCCTCCCTCCATCCATCTATCATCCTTTCATCCATGCATCATCCATTCTTCCATCTGTCCATCATCCCTCCATCCACCCATCATCCATCATCCATTAATCTGTCCATCAACCATCCATCCATCATCCACTCACCATCCATCATCTATCCACTATTCATCATCTATCATCCATCATCTACCTACCATCTATCCATCATCCATTTACCATCATCCATCCATCCATCCAATTCATCCAGCGTTGCTTGAGTGCCAGTTCTGTGTGAGGCGCTATGCTAGGCAGTAATGGGGGCTGGAAGAGGCCAAAGGATGGGGATTAAAGACAGAGAAGCAGGAGAGATGACCGTGCCCCCATGCCCAAGGGGCCTCTCTCCACCAAGGCTTCTCCGCCTCCCTTATTATCCAAGAGACGTGAAGGTAAGCGGACGTGAAAGTCCTCGGGGCACTGACATCTAGCTGGGCATCCTCATCTGATCTTTCTTATTGGGGAGCTTCCGGAGAGCAAAGAAAACCCAAAGCCTCATGGGGAAATGGAAGACTGAGTGAGAACTGGTAAAAGTGAAAAATAAGGGGAGGGCTGTGTGGAGGCTTCCTCGGCAAGTCCCAGTTGCAACAAAACTTCTCTCCCTCCCTTTCTTCCCTCTGTCCTCCTCTCAAGGGTCCTCAAGCTCTGACAGGGAATTGAGGGGATTTTAGCTACTTCTGACGTCCTCCTCTCACTATTTGGGGTGGAACAGCTCTTCTGTTGGGGGGGGTCCCAGAGTCACAGACTCCCCCAGCTTGGGAGCAGAAAGAGATTTCAGCCATCTTCATCTTAGACATAGGGCAGCTGGGCTCCATAAGAGGAAGGAGATTCGCCAAGTTCCCACTGAAAGCCCGGGGCAAGACTTGGGGAGAAAGCCAGGTGTGGGCCGTGTCCTGACGGGAGGAGTCTCCAGTTGCCGGGTGGGTGACATGATTTCTTTGCCGGGGACTTTGGGAGCTTGGAGATGGAAACTGCGAGAGTCCAGTTCCCGCTGAAGCCCTCTGAGATGTCCCTGCTCCAGTCCCTCCATCTGGGCCCCAGGAAGAGGCCTTGGGTGAAAGCAGAGCCCATTTGACCCCCCCCAACTTCTCCCTGAGTCTCCCCTTACCGACTTCCCTGTTCCTGTAGAAGTGAGGAGGGGAACGAGGGCAAGAGTTGCTCTTGGGTAAAGCAGGAAGCCTTTGGAACGTGGCCCAGCCTGAAAGGCAAGCAGGGCTCGTTCCCCCATTCTCCTCTTCCCTCCAGACCCACGGGCCCTTGGGGAGTCTTCCCTTTGGTTCTGGGCTTCGTCTCGCCATCTGCCCAGGCAACGCTTGTTCAGGAATCGGGACGCTTATGGGATCACTTCAACGGCCAATAGAAGCTCCCGTTTCCTGGGGTCTTGGTATCAGATCTCCAGAGAGATCTGAGGAGCAGAGATCTCGGACTCAGAGGGGACTTAAAAAGTCATCCAGGGGAACAGATGAGACGGAAGTCCAGAAAAGTTAGGCAGCTTGCCTCCGGTCCTGCGTCTAGGAAACGTATCAGAGGGAGAATTCAAACGCGGGTCTCCCTCGCTACAATGCTCTCTGCCCAGCCTCCGGGGTTTCCTACCGGGCCTCTACTATGGGATGAGCTAGCTTTCCAGGGAGGGGCAAGATCTGTGGTGAGCCCCACAGAGCTGGGGAAGTGCCATCTGCGGGACCTCGGGAAGGGCTCTCTAGGGGGTCTGGTTGGACCTTTTGTGCTTGAGCTGCCCAGGTCCAATCTGCCCCTTTGCCCTCCGGTGGGATGGCACCGGGTAGCCTTTTCTTAGCAGAAACTGGCCGATGCCCAGTGAGCCGATAAAGCAGGGGAGGTGCTGGCAAAGACCAGAATGGCTCGGCCACTTCGTGACGGTGGAAGAGGTAAAAGGCTGCCCCCCAGCCAGACACGAGTGCTCCTGCCAGGCTGAACGCCCTCCAACCCTCTCGGGGCCTCTTCCGTGACATGAGGAGAATCAGAGAATCAACCCACGATAGGAAGGGGGCAGGCGTCTGAGTACCTGCTCTGTGCCGGGCTCTGTGTTAGGCTGTAGAGAACTCCCTGGAAGCTAGAAACAGTGTTCAGTGCTCTGCAAGTATGCTCTCAGCTGATCATCACAGCGACCCTGGGAGGGAGGTTCTCTTATTGTTACCTCCATTTTACAGATGATGAAACTGAGGAAGACAGAGGTTAAGTTACTTGTCCAGCTCATAAGTGAGACTGGATTGGAACTCCAGGCCCGGCACGGTGAGCACTGCAGTATCACCCGGTTCTCTCAAAGGTGCCGTCCAAGTAGGAGCACGGACCATCTCTTGCCTTTTAAGCAGCCCGGAGAAACATGGAGACGCCAAGGAGAAAAGAGGCTCACGTACTCCTTGGGCCTCGGAGTCCCCGGGAACATCCTGGTACCGACGGCTCCCCGTTTCGAGGGCCTCCGAGCCCACGAGGGGCCGGCCCGCAGCCTTCCCCAAGGGCCTCAGCGGTGACCCACCCTCGAGCCTGCTGCAGGGCCTCCTGGCGTTCTTGTGGCGGAGCCGGCACCTTCCCTGCGAGGAGGACGCCCCTGCTCGTGCAGCCTGAGACGCTGCCCGGAGCCCCCAGCCTCCCTCTGCAGGTGGCAGCTCCCCAGTAACTGGCCCCTCGTCAAAGCGAAAGGTATATATACGTGTTTGTGTGTTACGAGGTCTAGTTCCAGCTCTCACCTGGCTAGTCACCTGTCTGGCTGCATCCATCCAGGTGTCCTACAGGTCGCTGTTTCTCTCCCCATTTCTCTCTCTCTCCTCATCTGTCTGTGTCCACCCATCCATCCGTCTCTCGCAGTCTGCTTAGAGAAGTCTCTCTAACTACTTATCCAGCTCTCTCTCCCCTCTCCAACTCTGTCTGTCTCCCATTTCTTTGTCTCTCTCTGCATCTCCCTCCCCCTTCAGTCTCTGTCTCTGTGTGTCTCTCTCCCTCTTCTCTTTTTCTCTCGGCTTCTTTATCCCTCTTGTCTTTCTGCATCCATTTCCCTCTTCTTTGTCTTCCTGCTGTCTCTCTTTGTGTCTGTTTCTCTCCCTCTTCTCTCTGTATCTCTCTCCTTTTATCTCCCTCTTCTGTCTCTGCCCTTCTTCTCTCTCTTTGCATCTTTGTCTCTCTGCATCTTTCTCTGTCTTCTGCCTCTATCTGTCTCTTTCTCCCTCTTCTCTCTGTCTATCACTCTCTTTCTGTCTCTCCCTCCCTCTATCTCTCACTCTGTGTATCTGTCCCTCTTCTCTCTCTGCATGTTTCTCTCCTTTTTCTGTCCGCATGTGTCTCTTTCTCTCTCTTCCTCTTCTTTCTCTGCATCTCTCTTCTTTGCCTCTCTCCCTTTTCTCTGTGTCTCTCTCTCCCTCTTGTCTCTGTCTCTCTCCCTCTTGTTTCCCTGTGTATCTGTCTCTGTATCTCTGTCTCTGCCTCTCTGTGTATATCCTTGTCTCTGCATCTGTCTCTCTCCCTCTTCTGTATCTCTCCCTTTTCTCTCTCTCTGCATGTTTCTCCCTCTTCTGTCTCTCCTGTATTTATTTCCCTCTGTTTCTCTCTCCCTCTGTCTTTCTGTGTATGTCTCTATCTCTTTCCTTCTCTCTGTGTATGTGCCTTTGTCTCCTCTCTCTGCATGTCGCTGTCTGTTTATCTCGTCCTTCTCTCTGTCTCTGTCTCTCTCCCTCTTCTGTTTCTGTCTCTCTCCCTCTTCTTTCTGTCCCCTCCCTCTTCTGTTTCTCTGTGTCTGTCTGTCTCTCCCTTCTGTTTTTTTCTCCCTGTCTCTTTCCCCCTCCTAGGTATCTGTCTCTGTGCATCTCTCTCTCCCTCTTCTCTGTCTCTGGTTACTGACAGCTCTCCCTTCCATACCCACCCTCTTCTCACTTCTCTGTCCCATGTGAGCGATCCTTCTCAGGCTTCCATAAATGGCCCATCATTGGGGGCTGCCCGAGGGGGTCCCTGCCCCAGAGCTCTGGCCCGGGCCCCCTTGGTCCTGCTTGCCTCCCGGCCTCCCCTGACTTTGGGTCTCACTTCCACATAGGTGCCACCCAGACCCTCAGGTCTCCCCTATCTCCTGACTTCTGCCCTCTGAGCTGGAGGCCCCAAAGCCAGCGTGGAGTCCCGGCACCAAGCCGGCCTCCTTCTTCCTGAGTGCCGGGGACTCCGGCATCTTCCTGGGCGACCGGGTTCGTCAGCCCAGCTTTGTTCTTGCCTCCTCGCTGTCCCTTGACCCACGTATCCGGTCGACTGCCAGAGGTGGCGGTCCCCTCTTTTTTTTATCCCCTCACTCCCATCTGCCCCCTGTTCTCGCCTCGTCACTGCCCTCACCACCTCTTGGAGTCCAGGGATTAAGGTCATGGCCTCCTCCTCCATCTGGCCTCTGGTCTTTCCTTCTTCCTGTCTCCAAATGATCAGCAACCCAGCTTTCGGAAAGCCCAGCCCCGACTCACCGAGTTCTGGGGGCTTCCTGTGGCCTCTCCCATTAACTAGCTCTTCCTCAACGGGCCCCAATGAGCCCCACTCCTCTCCCACGGCCGCCATTTCCCACCTTGGCCCCTTTGCCTGGGGCCACCCCTCACTCCGGGGGCACGCTGTCTCCCAGCTTCCTTCGGGACCGGGTTTGCTGGAAGCCTTTCTGGAGCCTCTCGGCCCTTCCCTTGTTCATCCCACATTCGAGCTGCCCCGTGGAGGGGAGCAGGCTGACCTAGAGCCAGGAAGCTCTGGGTTCTAGTCCTGCCTGGCCCATAGGCTGACTGGGAGACGCCGGGCAGGCCGCTTAATCCTCTGCTCCATGGGCCCCTTTGCTAGTGGAGGGGCCGCCTCGTGCCACCAACGGATGCAGACCCATAGTCTGCACGGAAGGGCAGCCCCCGGAGCGCCGATCGAAACCGGCTCCGGATCCCCAGCCTGGGCTCAGGGCTCGGCCCGGAGCACATTCGGTCGGCCTTCGTCGTTCGGGCCCGTCTGACGTTGGGACCCTGCCGGGCTTTTTCTTGGCAGAGAAGGGTTGGCTGTTTCCTTTTCCAGATGAGGAAACTGAGGCAAGTAAGGTGAAGTCAGATAGTTTCTGAGGCAGAACTTGAACAGGTTTTCCTGACTCCAGGCCCAAAGGAGCAGATGCTTAATAAGTGCCTGCCCACTGTTTGCTCCAAGGGGGCCAATGTTTGGGGGTTTGTGGGCCCGAGGCCAGAAAAGAGGCTAAATTCTGGACTCCCAGGGGTACGGCCGGGCCAGTCTCCCAACCCCTCGACCGAGCTAATAATAAAGCCTTTCTCAGAGGCTCAAGTCTGGAAAGGTCTCAGAAAATGTCACGTCTTATAGTTGGGACCCAGTCAGGGAGCCGGAAGGAGCCTCGCCCCCTCCCTTGCTCCCAGGATTAGTCCTCCGGGCACGAGAATAATCATCCCTGGCATCCTTGTTCCTCCTGCTGGGGCGGGGCAGGGGGCCGCTATGGCTCTGGAGCCGGGGACCTGTGGCCTCCACGGGGAGGTCCGGGGGCTCCGGCAGCAGGTGCTCCATCCGCTCTCCCCACCCCTCGGGCTGCCTCAGACGCTGAGAAGTTTCCATCCCAAACAAGGCAAGACCGGCCTGGGGCTGGCTCCCAGAGTTCCAGTGGCAGGCTCCTGAGAGATAGCAGGAAGGAGCTGCGGCCTTGGAGTCCCAGGGAGGGGGGGGGGGGCGAGTGCTTCCCAGTCCCGTCTCCCGGCTCTGGGACGGCCTCCCCAGCCTAAAGGTCCCGAGCACACGAGGGACTCCCAGCACCTGGTCCCTGTTGCCAAAGGGGTGCGTGGGGGGGACTAGCTCTAGGCCCGAGCCCCCGCATTCGACCAGGGATGCTCCAGTTGTCAGGCACACCCCTCTGTGGTACATGTGGAGGGGAGCCTGCTGCCCCCAATGGGATCCCTGCAGACAACCCCTCTCCCCACTCCCTCTCCTCCACTCCCCCCCCTCCCACTTCAGGGGAAGGGGGATGCAGCTGCTTCCGGGGCCCTCTCAGTTGGTGGCCCCTCATGGAGCTTCTTCCCTCCCTGATATTTAACCCATCAGTAGAGTTCCCCGGCCCTCCCCCGTGACCCCCCCCCCCAGCATGCTGTTGACCCACGCCTGGACTGCCGGACGTGAGCCGTGCCCTTCCCCTGCCCAGCTCGGCCCTCGCTGGAATCCGACCAACTGGGGACCCGCTTCCTGCTTCGCCCAGCCCGGCTCCGGAATCGGGGCCGGGCGGGCGTCGTCCCCGGCGCCCCCCGAGCCGTTTTGCAGGGAACCAACGGGGAGCTTTGTCCGTGGGCGAGGACGTCGTCGTCACGGGTCGGGAGTCGGGAGGCTTTCTGGGTTGCGATCTGGCCCCTCTGGGTTTGAGACTTAGAATTCCTCTTCCCAGTTGGCAGTGGGGCAATGGGGGGGGGGGTCACAGGTGCCCAGAGGTGCAGTCCTAGGGCTGCCTCTGGCCTCTGGCAGTCAAGTTGGGTGAGGCTCTGGAGAGCAGAGGTGGGGGCAATCATTCTGCCGGCTCCCGGGCTCCTTGGGGGCCGTGGGTCTGGGGGGGCTCGTTCCACGGTCACAGTCCAGTTCTGGAGCCTCACTGGGCATAGGCCTGGGGGGGGGAAGAGGTGCCCAACCTCCCACATACAGGATACAGGACGGAGGCCACTCCCCGTTCTTTTCTCTCATCCTTGCCCCGAGAAGGTCAAGGCTCCTTGGAAGGGGCTTGGCCTGGGAGGGGCCTCCCTGCTCCAGGGCCTCCCTTCTGGGGGCCTCCCTGCCTAAAAGGCCTTCAGAGCCTCCAGGGGCTTCATTCCCCTCTGGGGGCCTCCTCTCTTTGAAATCCCCTGAGTTGGAGGCTCCACGGCCTCCAGAGCCACAGAAGTCGGGGCCTCTTTGCCCCCAGGTCTCACCCCGGAGGGTCCTTGCTCCAACCTGGGTTTTCCACCTTGGGGAGTTGGTTTCTAGCTCCCAGGAGCCTGCCGGTTTCTGCTTTGTTGGTTCTCACCGGCTGCAGTCCCTCCCCAAGCCCTGCCCCTCCCCTCTCCCACAGATGCTAAGCCTTTTGAGGACCAGCTTTGTAGCTGGGGGCTCCCGTGGGACTTTTTGGGAGCCCCTTTGGGGCTTTCCTGGCAGAGATGCTCCAACTTGGCCATTTCCTTCTCCCGCTCATTAGACAGAGAAGCAAACTGAGGCAAACAGGGTGAAGTGACTTGGTCAGGGCCACCCAGCTTAGGAAGCTAGATTTGCACTCGGGTCCTCCTGACTGCAGGCAGGGCGCCCGGACTCGTGCTTTAGGGCGGTAGGATTGGGCAGAGAAGGAGGGTCTGAGGCTGAGGGATGATGAGGGACGAGACCATCAGGAGACATCTGAGTCTGACTCCTTCCTCTGCTGGACAGCCACATGCAAGTCACTAGTGCTGTCTGAGCCTCAGTTTCCCCTCCCTTGCCCTAGTCAGTCCCACCCAGGTTCATTGACTCCCTAGTATGGCCAGCTCCACGCTGGGTACTAGAGCTTTGGCTAAACAGCCTTCCCTCTGGGTGCTTGTGGGCCTCGGGCTCTGGGTCTCTGTCTCCCATTCCATACGCTGGCCGGATTGGACCAGATGACCCATGGTTCCCTGAGGCACGTGGCCCTCGGTGTGTGTGTGTTTGGGGGGGGTGCTCAAGGCCAGTCTTGTCTTCCCTGAGGGTCTGGTCTGATGCTTCTTGCCTGAGGGATGGGGGAGGGCAAACAGGAAGATGTGGCTGGGGATTCCTCCTCCATCCCTTTCTAGCTGGGTGACCTTGGGCAGGTCACTTCCCCCAATCTTATTTGTAAAATGAGCATGATAATGCCTCTAGTCCCTCCCTCCAGGGCTTTCCGGCCGAAATGCCGGCCTCCCCTGAGTGGGGGATGGGCCGCTCTCGGAGCTGGGGCTCCCTCAGAGGCTGGCACCCTACACAGCCCAGAGCCTGCGGGGAGGGCTGACCCCCTCAGGGGAAGACAGGGGGGCTGGGGAGGCAGGGCCTCAGGATGGGGGAGGGAGGCTGCTAGAACTATGCGTTGCTCTCTCCCCACCCCGGCCGGCCCAGCCATCTGCCCCGCCCCCCAGTCCCTTTCCCCATTCTGGCCTATCCTAGTTTCTTGGTCTCTGAGTCCAGGGGCTCAGCAGGGGGCCAGGAGCGGGGAGCCGGCCTGTGGGAGAGCGCCTGGCCTGCTTCCTTCGGGCCGGGGAGGGAGCGCAGGGCGGCCGGGAAGGCCGGGGCTCGGCCAAGCTGGGCTCCGCGTATGTGCTGTGACCGCAGGGCTCTAGGGGTGGCTGCGGAGGACGTGGATGGTCCACGAGCGAGTGCGGGTGTATGTGTGTGGGGGGGGTGCGCCACGGGGGACGTGTGTGAGCCTGTTTCTGAGCTTGCATCCACGTGCTCGCTGTGGCGCTGGGAGGCAGATTCGTCTGGGGGGAGCGCTTTCCAGTTATTGGATCCCTGCTTCATCTCAGTTTTACAGTGGAGGAAACTGAGGCACACAGTCCCGCAGCGGGATGTCCCGGCTCGCCGAGGCGCCTCTGCCCAAGGCCCGTTGACCAACGGGGCAGCCTCATGCTCTTCCTCCTCCCCCCATCCCGGGGACCAGGACCTTGGACCTACTGGACCGGAGGACGGAGGGCCGGGCCGGGGAGACCCGAGTTCCAATTCGGCCTGTGCGTGGCTGGAGATCACGGGGCCCACTGGCTGGGGAGGGGAGGGGGGAGGATCCGGTGAAATCTGGTTCGGGAGCAGAGCTCGGCCCCCATAGCCCTCGGCGGCCCGGTGGCGCTCCCCTCCCCACCCCCGCCCCGTCCTCCCTGAAGAGTCTGAGGGATCTCGGAGCGGCTTGCCAGTGATTCATTCAGCGCAGGGGCCGTCACGGCCCCGGCCTCTCCCGGGGAGGGGGGGGTGGGGGGGTCCGTTTCCATGGGAAGGGACAAGAACGCCCAGGGCAGGGGAGGGGGAGGGCGAAGGGCGCAGCCGGCAACGCCCCTCCCTCGGGGAAAGGAGGCAGGCCGGCTCCGGGCTCGGGGCGGGGCAGGAGGAGGCAGGCCGGCTCCGGGCTCGGGGCGGGGCAGGAGGAGGCAGGCCGGCTCCGGGCTCGGGGCGGGGCAGGCCCCGCCCCTCCCTCCCGCTGCCCTCCTCGGAGCTGCCAATCAGGGAGTTCCCGTCTTGTTTGGAAACGGCCTGGAAAGTTGTCTTGGGTAACCCCCAAAGCGGGCTCCCCGGGGCCACCCGTTCCCAAGCCTGTCTCGGCCCGGCCCGGTTTGCCCTTCCCCCAGGCCGGGCCAGGCCGGCGGGCTGGAGCTTGCTTGGGATGGCTCCCGGCCAGGCGACCCACCGCCCTCTCCCACCTGCCGCCGGTCGCGGCTCCAGGCCCCCCGGCTCCCCGTGCCCCTAAACCCTCCTTCCTCCTCTGGCCCCGGCTTCCATCTTCCCCTCCTGGCTCAGCCGCCCCCCCCCTCTCTCGGGGGTGGAAGCCGGCCCGGCCGCTGGCTGGCCGACCCCCAGCCCTGGGACAAGGTGGCCCCTCGGGGCCTCTCCCTCCTGGCCCGGCCCCACGGGACATGTGGAGGAGGGGGCCCGGGTCTTTCAGCCGCCACCTTTTGGGACCCCAAAAGCAGTGACTTCAGGGTGCAAGCTTGCCGCCGGTCACGCTCCACGCCCCCCCCCGGCCCCTCCCCTCGGTACCCCGGGCCGGCCCCCGTCTTCGGAGGGACCGGTCCCCCCCAGCCCCAAGGTTCCTCCTCTTGGCCGGACCACAATTTTGTTTGTTCAGCGGGGGAGGAGGGTAAATCCCTGGAGGAGGCTTGCCCTCCCCCCCTCAGCCCTCAGCCAGGGCCCCACCCGGGTAGCTCGTCAGCTGGGCTACCGAGGGGGGAGGGAGGGCGAGGGAGGGGGGGGGAGGGCCTGAACGGGGTGCCCCTACCTCTCATTTTTCATTAGAGCCGGCTTAATTTAACCCTTGTGCTGGCCCCCTCGGACTCCGGGGCTAGGGAGGGAGCCCGGCCCCTTTTTCGGCCAGGGACCCTCCCAATTCGCAGCCCGGCCCAGCCCAGGGCAGGGCAGAGCGCCGGCGGAAGGATGGACGGGAGGAAGGAGGGCCGCGGTTTGCCCAGGGTGCTTTTGGGGGGCCTTGCGGGCCAGATTCTCCCTGCACACGGGTGAGAGCGGAAGGAGAGGGGCCAGGGAGGGCGCGGAGCGGAGCCCCCCGGGGGGTGGCCCGGCCGGGAGCAGGGGGAGCGGAAGCCGCGGTGCCGGGACGGCGAGAGCCCCGCGCGCTTCCCGGGGAGCTCGCCCGGCGATCGGGAGCGCCGCAACTTTGCCATAACTCCTCCCGCCCGGCCCCTCCGCTGTAACAAAGGCCACTTCATCCCGACCGGCCCGGCCATTGGCCGCGGCCGCCACCACGTCACGTTCGGCCCCGAGAGCCCACCGCCTAGGCGCCACGAGGCAGGAGCCTTTGCTTCTGTCCAGTCGCCGCTCGCTGCCTCGGGTCCTCCCCGCCCGGGGTCCGAATCGGCCGCCTCGCGCGGCGCTCGCGGCGCGCCCGTGGGTGTCAAAGTGCCGCTGCCGGGCCTCGGCCCGGGCCCCCGATCTAGTTTCCCGGGGAAGGAGGAAAAGCGGGGCTCGAGCGTTCTCGGAGCCGGGGCGGGGGAGGGGGCGGGGGGAGCGCAAGCCCTCCCCCGAGCCCTCTCCCGGGATCCCCCGAGCCCTCCCCCGAGATCCCCTCTCCCCCGGGGAAAACGGGGCCGTCTGCGGCTCAAGCCTCGGACCCTTCCACCTCTCCCCTGGCCCGGGGCCGTGCGAGGAGCCTGACGCGCAAGGAGCGGGGCCGAGGTTGGGACTTCCCTTCTGAGGATGGGGCCCGTCTCCGTCCTCCCCGCACCTTATTCGGGGAGAGGCTCGGCCGATTCGGCCGGCAGAAGCCGGGGGCCCCGCCCCCCTCCCCTCCCCGGGAGTGGGACCGCGGGCCATGCACGCGGGCCGGTGCGCTTCGGCCCCGCGGGCGGAGAAGGGAGGCCGGGACGGGAGTCCCAGGCTCTCCCCTTAGATTCGCAAATGGAGGCTCGAGTTCCAATCTAACCGGGTGGCCCGGGCGAGTCTCTCTCTCTCGCTCTTTCTCGGCGAGCCTCAGTTTCCCTTTCTGTCAAGTGCGGTTGCGTGAATGCGGGAGCAGCCTCGCTGGCTTGTCCCCAAAGCCCCGGGAAGTTAATGAATGGGAGGGCCCATGATGCTGCGGGCTCTGGTAATAGGCGACATTCCCGGGGATCGGAGCAGAGTGACGTTGCAGCCTGTGCCCTCCCCCCTCTCCCCACACCTAAGAGAACGAGCCCTGATTCCGAGGCTCAGACCTAGAGCTGAAAGGGACCTTAGAGGCCACTAGGGAAATCCCTTCCTCTGCCAGGTAAGAGGAGCCAGGTGAAGTCCCTCCCGCCCGGGGCTCGGTCTCCTTGGTGTTCAGTAGCAAAAGCAGGGGCCGAATAAGCCCAGATCTCGTGCTGGCTCCCAGTCCAGTCCTCGGGCCGGCCCGGCCGCCCGCCAGCCTCCTCCAGCGCCCGGCAGCCTCCCTCGGAGGCTCCCGCCCGTTTCCTCGGAACATGCTCCAGAGGGGCGGGGGCGGTGCAGGTAGCGTCCTCCGGGCTGGGCGGAGGAGGGAATTGAGGCTTAGGGAGGGGCCGCCTCGTCGGGAATCGCCGAGCTAGGAAGTGGCCAAGGTAGGAGCGGCAGCTTCCAGGTGCGGCGCTCGGCCCGGCAGGCCCGATCGGGCTCGCCGGCTGCCAGGGTCCGAGCGCCGGACGCCTCCCCTCCCTCGGCGGCTCCAGGCCAGGCCCGCGCCCGGGCTCCCGCCCCCTCGGGGCCCCGTTAGGCTTCGCGGCCGCCCCGCCGGACCTTTGTGGCTAGAGCCCGCCGCCGCCGCCACCGGCGGTGGTGGGCTGTCCGTGTGGACCTTACGGGAAAATGGCTGGGGGGAGGGGGGCTGAGAGCTGCACCCATCCTCCCAGGCCGGCGAGGGGGGGGTCCCCCAAGGCTCGGGCGGCCTCCCTGCCTTCCCCGTCTCCGTCGTGGTCTCCGCTGGGGGTAGCGGTCGTGACCTCCTCCCGCCACCCCCCACCCCCCCACCCTTCTCCTTCCCCACGCTCCTCTGACTCTCTGGCTCCCTTCTCTCGCACTCCCTTCTTCAGTCTCTCTGGCTCCCTTGTCTCTCCCTCCCTCCCTCCCTCCCTCCCTCCCTTTCCCCATCTCTTCCCTCTCTCTCCCTCTTTCTCTCCCCGTCCTGGCTGGGCTCGCTCGCCGTTGCCATGGCGAGCTCAGCGCGCCGAACCCTCGCACCCAGCTGTCAGGTCGCTAGATCGCCGCCCCCCTCCCCCCGCAGCCCCGCCCCACCCCCACCCAGGCATCCCCGGCTCTCGCCTCCGCCCAATTGGGGCCGTGGCAGACCAAGGCAGCTCCTCCCCAGCATCGCCCCCGAGCCCACCTCCTCCTCCTCCTCCTCCTCCTCCTCCTCCTGGGCCCGCGGAGCCTCTGGGAGGGCCGTACCTGGCTGGGGATGGGAGGGACCGGCCTTGTGGGCTGCTCGGCCTCCCCCGCCCGCACGGGAGGGGCCGGGGCCGGGGCCGGGCGGCCCGGCAGCCCGGGGTCCCCCCTCCTTTCCCCGCCCCCCCTCTCCTCCCCGGCCTTCCGTCCCTCCCCCGGGCCCCCCCCCTCCCCCCCCTCTCCGGCCCCGCCCCAGCCCGCTGTGGCTCGGCGCGCTCGCCCCACCCTCTCTCGGGCCCCCTCCCCCTCCCCGGCCCCTCCCCCTCTGTCGGCCTCCTCGGCTGGCGCTGCCGCCGCTGGTCCCTTTTAAGGAGCTCCACCCAGGGGCAGCCCAGGGTGGGGCTGTTCTCCCGTTCACACCTCATCGCCCTGCTGGAGAGAGCCCCGGGACGGGGGGAAACCCGCAGATCGAGGGCACCCCGCCCCCCCGCCCGCCGCCGAGCCCGAGCGAGGGGGAGGGTCTCAGGCCTCCGGGCCCCGGCCCCTCCCTGGCCCCTCGGCCCCGCCCCGCCGGCCCGGACCCCCGGGCTGCCCTGGGAGGGCCCGGCCCGGCCGCCCAGCGGGCGGACGGGGCAGGGCAGGGAGGGGGCAGGGCGGCGCAGATCAGGCCCGGCGCCTCCCCACCACCGGCCCCGGGCCGTGGGCGCCACGGCCCGCGGCCCTGGGCCCGGGCCGGGCAGGCAGGGGGGCGCCCGGGGCTTGGGGCCCCGGGGGAGCGGCCGGGGCGGATGGGCGGACCGAAGGGGGCGCGCCTCCGTCTCCTGGGAACCCCGGGCGCCTCTGGAGGCCCGCCGGGGAGTCGCCGTTCGGGGAGGGGGCCGCTAGGCACCGGGCCTCCCCCCCTCTTCCCCGCCCCCCGGCCGGATGCGGCGTGCACGCGTCTGGGGCCCGGGGCGCTAGGGGGGCTGTGAGCCGCCACGGGCCTCGCACCCCCAACCCCACCGCCGCTGCCGGTGGGGCATCGGGGCCGCCGCTCGGGGCCTGCCCCCCAGGCAACCTCCCCGGACGCATGACGCCTGGCGGCCCCGCGGGGTCCTGGCGGCGGACGGCGGCCCCCAGCGGCCCCAGCCCAACCGGGGGGAGGTGGTGGCCCCTCGGGCGGGGCGGGGCGGGGCGGGGCGGGGCCGCCCCTCCCCCATGCTCTCCTTCCACTTCCCCACTTCCTTCTCTCCTGTGTGTCCTCTCTCCATCTCTCTCTGTCCCTCTACTGTCCCTGTCTCTGTCTCTTCTCTCCAAATCGCTCTCCTCTCTCCATCTGTCTCTCCTCGGCTTTGTCTCCTCTCTGCCTCTCTCTTCTCTCCATCTGTCTCTCGACTCTCTCTCTTCTCTCCATGTCTCTGTCTCTTCTCCTCCTCTCCTCTCCCATCTGTCTTCCCTCTTGTTTTTGCCTTTTTCTTCCATTGTTTGATTTCTCTCTTTTATGTTTTCTTTTTAAATGTTTTTAATCTGTCTTCGATGTTCCTCTTGCCTTTTTTCCATCGCTCTTGGACTTTCTTTTTTAAATGTTTGTCTTTTTAAAAATTTTTATTGTTTTTTCCATCTTTTTTTTATTTTTTATTGTTTTCCCCCATCTGTGTCCCTTTCCATCTCCATTTAAATTTTCCTGTTCTGTTTTTTATTCTCATCTTTATTTTTTCTCCTGTTTGTTCTTTATCCCCCATTTCTATTTTTTGTTTTTTTCTTTCCATTTCTCCATCTTCTCCATTTCTCCTGTCTCTTCCCTCTTTCCATTCTCCATCTCTCTCCTTTCTCCTGTTCTGTTCTTTCCATCTCTCCTCTCTCTGTTTCTCCTGTTTTTTCTTTCCTCTTTCTCCCTTTTCCTTTCTCTGTTTCTCTTCTCTCCATTTTCCTGTCTCTGTCCTCTTTCCATCTCTCCATCTCTCTCCATTTCTCCTGTCTCTCTCCTCTTTCCATCTCTCCATCTCTCTCTTTTCTCCTGTCTCTTCCTCTTTCCTCTCTCCTCTCTCTCCTTTTTTCCTTCTTCTCTTTCCATTCTCCCCTTTCTCTCTCTACTCCTGTCTCTCTCCTCTTTCCATCTCTCCATCTCTCTCCATTTCTCCTATCTCTCTCCTCTTTCCATCTCTCTCCGTTTCTCCTGTCTCTGTCCTCTTTCCATCTCTCCATCTCTCCTTTTCCTGTCTCTGTCCTCTTTCCATCTCTCCATCTCTCTCCATTTCTCCTGTCTCTCTCCTCTTTCCATCTCTCCATTTCTCCTGTCTCTCTCCTCTTTCCATCTCTCCATTTCTCCTGTCTCTGTCCTCTTTCCATCTCTCCATCTCTCTCCATTTCTCCTGTCTCTGTCCTCTTTCCATCTCTCCATCTCTCTCTGTTTCTCCTGTCTCTTCTTTCCATCTCTCTCTCTTTTCTCCTTCTCTGTCCTCTTCCTCTTCCATCTCTCCTTTTCCCCTTCTCTTCCCTCTTTATCTCCATTTCTCTTTTCTCTGTCTCTGCCCTCTTTTCCATCTCCCATTCTCTCTGTTTCTCTGTCTTCCTCTTTCCCTCTCCATTTCTCTTTTCTCCTGTCTCTGTCCTTTCCATCTCTCCATCTCTCTTTTCTCCTGTCTCTCTCTTTCCATCTCTCCATTCTCTGTTTCTCCCTTCTCTTTCCTTTCCTTCTCCTCTCTTTCCCTCCATTCTCCTGTCTCTTCCTCTTTCCATCTCTCCCATTCTCTCCTTTCTCCTTCTCTCTCTTCTTTCCATCTCTCCTTGTTTCCTTCTCTGTCCTCTTTTCTCTCCACCTCTCCTTTCTCCCTGTCTCTTCCTTTCCATCTCTCCATTTCTCCTGTCTCTGTCCTCTTTCCATCTCTCCATCTCTCTCTGTTTCTCCTGTCTCTGTCCTCTTTCCATCTCTCCATCTCTCTCTGTTTCTCCTGTCTCTGTCCTCTTTCCATCTCTCCATCTCTCTCTGTTTCTCCTGTCTCTGTCCTCTTTCCATCTCTCTCTGTCCCTCTCTGTCCCTGTCTCTGTCTCTTCTCTCCAAATCGCTCTCCTCCTCCCACTTTCCCTCTCCTTCTTTTTACTCCTCTCCCTCTCTCTTTTCTCCCTGTCTCTCCCTCTCTCTCTCCTCTCCAGTTTCTTCTCTTCTCTCCTCCTTCCTCTCTCCTCTTCTCCTCCCTTTTCTCCTCTTCCCTCTCTTCTCTCCATTTCTCTACTCTCTCTCTTCTCTCCCTTCTCTGTCTTCTTCCAAATCTCCTCTCCCATCTGTCTCTTCCCTCTCCATTTCCTCTCCTCTCTTTCCCCCATCTTCTTTTTCCCATTTGTCCCTTCCACTTCATTCTCTTTTCTCCTGTTTTTTCTTTATCTTCCATTCTCTGTTTCTTGTTTTTCCATTCTTTTCTCTCGGGTTTTCTTTTTTTTCCATTATTTTATTTTCCTTCTCTCTCTTTCCATTCCATTTCTCCTGTCTCTTCCCTCTTTCCATCTCCATTTTTTCCCTGTCTTGTCCTCTTTTCCCCTTCTCTCCATTTCTCCTGTCTCTCTCCTCTTTCCATCTCCTTTCTCTCTCTTTTTTTCTCCTTTTCTCTTCCTCTTTTTCCTCTCCATCTCTCTGTTTCTCCTGCTCTGTCCTCTTTCCATCTCCTCCATCTCTTCCTTTTCTCCTGTCTTCCTCTTTCCATCTCTCCCCCTTTTTTCTCCTGTCTTTCCCTCTTTCCATTCTCCATTTCCTTTTCTCTCCTTCCTTTCCTCTCCATTTCTCCTTTTCCCTCTGTCTCTTTTCCATTCTCCATCTCTCCTTTTTTCCCTTTTCTCCTGTCTCTTTCCATCCCACTCTCTTTTCTCCCTTCTCTTCCTCCTTTTCCATTTCTCTCCATCTCTCCCTTTTCTCCTGTCTCTTTTTCCTCCTTTTCCTCTTTCTCCATCTCCTCTCTTTTCTTTTCTTCCTCTTTCCATCTCTCCTCTCTCTCTTTTCTCCTTCTCCCCTCTTTCCCTCTCCATCTCCTTTTCTCCTTTCTGTCCTCTTTCCATCTCTTCCTCCTTTTCTCCTTCTCTTCCTCTTTCCCCTTCTCCTTTCTTGTCTCTTCCTCTTTCCTCTCTCCTTTCCCTTCTCCTTCCTTTCCTTTCCTCTTCCTTTTCCTGTCTCGCTTTTCCTCTTCCACCTCCCTTTTTCCCTCTGTTCTTTCCTTTCCTCTCTCCTTTTCCTCCTTTCTCCCTCTTTCCCTTCCCTTTTCCTTCTTCCTCTTTCCCTCCCTCCTTTCTCCCTCTCTTCTCTCTCCTCTCCCTCTTCTTTTTGTCTCTTCCCTCTTTCCTCCCATTTTTGTCTTCCCCCACTCTATTTTTCCCGCTCTCCCTTTTCCATCTTCCATTCTCTCGCTTGCCCGTCCTCCCCTCCCTTCCTCTTGCCCGGTTTTTACCCCCCCTTTTCCCCCTGCTTGCCTTTTACTCCCATCCCCCCTGTTCTCCTGTTCGCCTCTTTCCTTTATTTTTGTTTCTCCTGTCTGTCCTCTTTCCACCCCATCCTCCTTTTCCCTGTCTCCCTTTTTCTCCCTCCTCCCCTTTCTCCTGTCTTTCTTTCCACTCCATTTCCTTTCCCTTTCTTCTTCTTTCCAACCCTCCCGTTTCTCCTTCTCGTCCCTTTCCTCTTCCCCCTCCTTTTCTCCGCTTGTCCTCTTTCCATCCTTTCCTTTTTCTTGTCCTTCTTTCACCCCACCTTCTGTTTCTTGCGCTTTTCCACTTATCTCCGTTTTGTCCGTCCTCTTTCCATTCTCCTTCCCTTTTCTTGTTTTCCCCCTCCTCATTCCTTTCTTTCTCCCCATCCTTCCTTCTCCTGCTTGCCTCCCTCTCCACCTCCTTTCCCGCCTCCCTTTTCCATTCCCATTTCCCCTCCCTGTCCTTCCACTCCCATCCTTCTCTCTGTTTCCCTGCCCGCCTCTTTCCCCCCACTCGAGTCGCGGGAGAGGCCCCTTTTCCCCCCGCGCAGTAGGGGCTGGGTGTGGGAGCTGAGAGCCGCGGGGGGTGGGACCGGCCGAGGGAGCCCGTGGGGATGAAGTTGGCCCGGCGCCCCTGGGTGGTCGGCCGGTGCTGGTTTGGGCTTGGGGGGGTGGTGGGGGGAAGAAAGATTTCCTCGGCCAGTGTACCTGCTGCCTAGGACCTTCCGGGAAGGCCCACTGAGGCAGGGCTAAGCCCAGGTTACCCGGTGGTAGAGCTAGGCGGGCGCTGGGTTTTGTGTCTCCTCCCTCCCCTGGGCTCAGTGGCGGGCCAGGTCTGTCTTGCCAAGGGGCTAGCCGGCATTTGGGGCACAAAGAGGTGGGCCCTGCGGGACTGTCTTGGCCTGGTGGGCAGGAGCTGCCCGGGTTCTACTTCTGCAGTCTGCCGGGAGCTTGGGCTTCTTCCTCAGCAGAGTCCAGAGTTCAGGACCTTCCAGGCTGAGGGTGTTCTAGCTGTGGTGAGGAGCACTGGGGGCGGCCGGTGCTGCTGTGGTGGATACAGAGCCGGGTCTGGTCCGAGTTCACTCTCAGCCCCGAACACTTGCTGTGGCTGTGGGACGGGCCTCAATTTCCACAGCTGTAAAATCCTCACAGTTAATGTGAGGATCAGAACAGTTGCACGAAGCTCAGGGCATAGTGGCTGGCACAGAGTGAGCAGTATCTAGAAATGTTTACTCCCCCCTGCTGCCGTCTGGGGAGTCAGGGGAGCTGGGACTTGTGGTGGCTCAACAAAGCCAGTGGCCTTCCTTCTCCAAGGCTCAGCTTGGGACTCCCTCTAAAACAGCTGCCAATCCAGCCTCCCTTTCAGGAGGATCAGAGGGATGTGGGGCAGGGGCCAATTTGGGCACCCTCAGAGGCCTGATGAGGAGAGGCCTTGGCAGCTCCGGAGCATCCTGATGGAAGGCTGGGGCTCTGTTCAGTGAGCTGGGCCCAGGGCAGCTTGGGATGGGCTTCCCCCCACTCCCCGGTCTTTCCTGGGAAGCAAGCGGGGTCAGTCTCATCTTACTGGCTCAGGCTGGAAGGAACAACAGGCAAGGGTATGTGTGTGTGCGCGTGTGTGTGTGTGTGCGCGCGCGTGTGTGTGTTTGCATGTGTGTGTGTGTGCATGTTTGCATGTGTGTGTGTGTGTGTGTGTGTTGGGGGGCACAGCAGGCTTCCAGGCTCTGAGAGTGAAGTGATTCAGTTGGGGGGCTCTAGTCTCTTTTCAGATGCTGGCAGATAAAAGCCCAGGTTGAGGCTTTTGGGCCCTCAGGATCTTCCTGGGACCCCTTTTGGTCCGCTACCCAAGTAGAGCCATGTTAGAAGCAGGCCTTCACCCTTCATCTGCTCAGGGGCCAAAGGGTCCCTTGGCATTTAGGTGCATGTTCTTCTCAAGCCTAGCCCCTCCGGGTGGCGTGAGTAGGACCTTTCCCCTACCTCCAAACAGGTGCCTAGAACTGGGCTCCCTTCTGCGCCAGGCAGGGGATGGTCCCTCTGCCCTCTGTGGTCGGCAACCCAAGGTGGCGTGAGGTGGTGGCACTTGTTACCGTGGCGAGCACCTCGATGCCACGGCTGCTCTTTATCCTTGTGAAGTCTCGCCTTGAAAAATACCAGAATCAGACTTTCTCGTGTCTCCTCACGGTCCCAAGGGTGACCATTTGGACGGGTCGTTCAGGTTCCCCAAATCTATATTCTTATCTTCCTATTCTCTTCCCTTGATCTAGCTGTCGTCCGGGGAGCCCGGGGGTCTCTGCGGGACCTTCCAGCTCCAGGATGGTGCCATCCTGCTGAGCTGAGAGCTTGAGCGCCTGTTCTAGAGCGGTTGGTCAAGTGGCAAAGGCCAGGGGTTCCTGACCCTGGGGCCGGCACCCTTTCCCTGCTTCCGGCCACGGCCCCTCTCGCATCAGCTCCTGGTGCAGCAAGCCATCGCGGTGTCCTGGTAGATGTGGTCTGGTTTGGGTTCTAGACTAGAGCATTCAGTGACTTCAAGAGCCCTGCCAGCTTTGGTCCATCTGTCGCTTTGCTTGAAGTCACTGACTGCTAAGTGGGAGCTGGGACCCATGCTCCGGACAGAAGGAAGAAGGGCAAGGCAAGGGGGGCCATCCCACGGGCTCAGGCGAGTGCCAGGCCGTACCAGCTGGTACCGGATCGGTTCAGCCCGGGTCAACCAGCGCTTTTGACTAGGATTTTATTTTTCCAAACGCACGCGAAGATAGTCTTCCACATCCATCCTGCAAAACCGCACCGTCCAAATTTTCCTCCCTCAGTTTCCCCCTTCCCCCTCCCCAAGACAGCAAGCAGTGCAATATAGGCCAGACACAGGCAGTTCTTTTAAACAGAGCTCCATGTTCGTCATGCTGCGTGCAAAGAGCAGGTCAAAAAGGGACAAAACAAAAGGGAAAACCAAGCGAGCCCACAACACAAAGGTGAAGATACTCTGCTCGGGTCCCCGTCCAGTCTCCATAGTTCTCTCCCTGGATGTGGATGGCTGTTTCCATCCCAAGCCTAGGGGAATTGCCTTCCACAGGCGTGTCTGAGACTCCTGGGATCCGCTGGAAGCTCCGGGTACAAAGGTCGGCCCACCAGAGAGAATCTCTGGCCTCCGGGAGCATCCAGCCCTCATGTCCACGAAGGCCTTGTAGGAAGGGGTGCAAGCACTGGACAGGAGCTGGGCCAGCCCAGGGGTAGCAGTGAGGGCACGGGGCAGGCGGCCTTTGGGGAAAGTGCGTCGTGGTGTGTGAGGGGCTGGGAACAGGCCACTTTGGGTGGATCCCATGACGTGAGAAAGCTATCGGTCTGGAGAGAAATTGGAAGCAGAACGTGAAGGCCTTTAGATGGCCTTGCTGGGTTTGATCCTTCAGATTCCGGGGAGCTGTGAACATTATTGAGCAGAGGAGAAACCCAGTCAGACTTTGCAGCTGGATATGAGTTCGAGCAGCAGACATAAATGTGAGACGTATCCCATCCCTCCCCGCCCCCCATGTTACCCCCTAGGGCCCAGGCTGCCATAGGGGTGGGACTTAGGCTGCTCTAGGTGCTGTTTTTCAGTTGTGTCCTACTATTGGGAGCCCGTGGACTCCCCAGCCTCGGTAGCCCCCGAGTCTATCCAGGCTCATGTTTGTTGCTTCCATGACGCCGTCCGTCCGGCTCGTCCTCTGCCGTTTCCTTTTGCCTTCAGTCGTTCCCGGTAACTGGATCTTCCCCGACGAGTCCCATCTCCTGGTTGTGTGGTCAAGTATCTAACTTCGGCTTTAGTATTTGACCTTGGAGTGAACGGCCTGAATTCAGTTCTCCAAGTACAGATTGTGTTGACCTCCGGGCTGTCCAAGAGGTTCACGATTGCACCACAGTTCAGCAGCCTCGCTTCTTTTGCCTCACGATCCAACCCTGCCAGCCCACGCCGCTGCCGGAAAAAGCCTAGCTTTGACCGGACCAGCCTTTGGCGGCAAAGTGATGTCTCTGCTTTTTAGTCTGCAGCCTTAGAGTGGAAAGCGGCGGGCAGGTGGGCTGCTCAGCTCCCAGAGGCCCTTTCCCTCAACACTTTTTCGCTCCCGAGGCCCCGTTCCCTTCTGTCTGACAGAGCCCCGCTGGTGAGCCCTTTCTGCCCTCCCCGTTGCCAGTGGTCGGCCATGGCCCCTGGCCTACCTCTGGAGGAGGGATCTTTCAGTAACCAAGAATAACTTTAGTTTGAATAATTGGAATACTTTCCCCAAACAATCTGATTATAACAAATCTCCAACCCTCCCCCCCCACCTAAATTAGCGAAATATAGAAATCCTCCTCCTCCTCCTCTCCATAAAGTCCCAGCCTTGTCCAACTATTTCAGCCACGGCTGACTCTTCGTGACCCTGTTTGGAATTTTGTTGCTAAAGATACTGAGGTGGTTCCTTCACTGTTTCCTTCTTTGGCTCTTAATTTCATTTCAATGTATCTAAAACCGAAATACAGGATTGAAAAAGAAAAAAACCAAAGAAAAACATTGTTACACTCCCAGCAGAACATAGGAGAGTATGCGGAATATGTAGCAATCCATTTCAGGTTCAGGGTAGTGTCTTTAATAATAGAAAACATTGTATTCAGAGCTGTCCAGCCTTGTTTCCTTTTGTTTGGGTCCCAGCTGTGTGCTTTCCCTTTCCTCCCCTCCCACCTCCCTTAAGCAGGCTCCAGTTAAGTCCTGCCATATTTATGTAGACGTCTCCACATATATATCTGTATATATGTGCACATCTACACATAGAGTCATATGTCTGACTTACACGATAGATTTCTTTCTTGATTGAATCTTTTTTAACTTTGACTTTGTCTGAGATCAGTGATTACTGGCCCCTACTGGTTTTTCCCGAATGAACTCTGCTCCCGATAATTGTGTTTGTGTATATTTCGTTTCCTATCCCTGCTAACTCTTTATTTATTTGTTTGTTTGCTTGTTCATTCATTCATTCGTTTGGTTATTTACTTGCTGAGGCAATTGGGGTTCAGTGACTTGCCCAGAATCACACAGCTAGGAAGTTTTAAGTGTCTGAGGCCAGATTTGAACTCAGGTCCTCCTGACTTCAGGGCTGGTGCTCTATCCTAGGTGCCACCTAGCTGCCCCCCTGCTAACTCTACCAGTTAACTTGTCTTGCTGTTACTTAATTTCTCCACACCCCCCCCCCATCCTTCCTTTATCTTTTCCTTCCCACCTTTCTTCCCTTTCCTATTAATCACCTTATCCCACTCCAGTTAATCTCCACTTTGCCTCTTTTTTCTTTATAGATTTTGGAGGGGGCTATACCCTTCTTGGTATATACCTACCTATACCCACCTCCCCACGCATTTATATGCATTTTTCCCACTTTAACTTTAATGTGAGTGGGATTTCAGAACTAGCAGCCCTTCTCCCCCGTCTGTGTTAGTTCTTGCTCTCATACCTCGCTCTTCTAGTAGAATTCTTGTTTTTACCTTTTCCTGCCTGGTTTTGCTCTGGGGAGTCATGTCATATTCAGCTCTCCCCCAATCTTTCCTCTGGACTACCCAATCATCAATGACAATCTTGGACACGCGGTTTACGTTTCCACATGTAAGACATAGTATATTTTTACCGAATCCTTTGAAATTAATCTTTGATGTTGATTCTTATAAGTCAGATTTTCTGTTGAGTTCAGGTTTGTTTGCAACAAAATCCGGAAAAATCTGATGGTTCAATGAATGTCCATTTTTTCATTCGAGGTTATGCTTAATTTTGTGGATATATTTTTGGCTGCAGCTCTAATTCTTTTGATGGTCCAGATATAATATTCCAAGACCTGTGGTCTTTTATTGTAGCCAGTAATAGGTCTTGTGTGACTCTAATGGTAACGCCAGCATATTTGAATTGGTTTTGGCTGGGAGTGAAAATCTTGTGGTTGGCGTGGAGGCGATCCCTAGGGCTCCTGTTTGCTGTTACAGAGGAACTAGCCTGGAGGTGTTTACACTTCATTTGGGCCAAATCTGAGTTCTGGGATCTTTGAATCTGCTCTGGTTGTCCCAGGAGGCCCCCTGTTCTGCCCAGTCTCTGACTTGCTTTCCACTGCTCTATGTTTCCCCCGGGGCGGGGCGCTATTTTGTTTTGTTTGTGGAGAAATCTGGGGAGCTTGTCATGTTCCAACCTACTCGGCCATCTTCCCAGAATTCTCCCAAGCTCCTTCTCTAGCTTGTTTGACAGATAAGGTAACTCGGGCAAATGGAATCAAAGTGATTTGGCCGGGGTCACACAACCAGGGAGTGTCTGAGGCAGGATTTGAAATCAGGAAGATAAATCTTTCTGATCGAAAGCCAGTGCTATATCCATTGTGCCACATATCAGCTATTTACATTATCGAAAGCCAAAGGGAATATGAATTTGAACAGACGGAGAGAGAAGAGTGGAGATCTCAGATATGCGGAACTTCTCCGCGGTTATCTTTGATCTATCTTTGATCTGCCGCTGCCTTCCTCAACTCAATTAAGTTCTTCATTCATTTTCTCCCAGATATTCTAGAAGCATAACCAATCGCGTCCCCAGCTTAGCTCCTTATTGCTGAATGGGCCGTTAGATAGTGAATGAATGTTATGATGAACTAGGTCATCTCTTTATTAGTGATATTAGCCCATGCTTTTCTTTTTCAGTTCTATCTATACTCAATTTGGGTATCAATGCTATATTTATTTTTTAAAAATCTGGGTCTGGTGTGATCATTTGCTGTATTTAAGAATCTGTGTCATAAAGGGATTTATTACGTTTTCTCTGATAGTCTGGAAGAATTCACTTTTGAATGTATTTGATGTCAGTAGCTCACTCAGCCCCTCCCATGGCCTTAGCCCTCCAGAACTCTCTTCTTCAGCCTCCCCTCCCATCTGCACTAATTACCCCATTCTTCTCACTCTGATCTTCATTCTCTCACTTTTCGGGCTCCTTCAGAGAGACCAGGGAAGGTTTCCACTCCTCAGGACTAACTTTTCGTCCCACTGTCTCCCCAACACAGTCTTGCCACCTCTTTAGGCTCTCGTCCCTTCTCGTGGGTCCTTTGTTGCTAAAGGTCTAGAAAGGGGGGGTGTGTGCTGATTTACTCCTGCTGCTCCTATTTATTTTCTTCATTCATTTTTTTTTTGCTGAGGCAATTGGGGTTAAATGACTTGCCCAGGGTCACACAGCTAGGAGGTGTTAAGTATCTGAGATCAGATTTGAACTCAGGTCCTCTTGAACTCAGGGCTGGTACTCTATCCACTGCGCCACCTAGCTGTCCCTGCTGCTCCTATTTCTTCATCCACAATCCCCCCTTCCTTCTGGAGTTAGAACCACTAACCTGAACCTGTGCACTCTTAGCTGCCAAATCCAACACCTTTTCTCCCCTCCTCCTGACCTCTGCAGTATTTGACAGTGGCATCCACCCAGCCTCCTGCATGTATCTTTTAGGTTTTTGGTGTTCTTTGCTGGGTCATCTTCTCCCTCCAGGCCCTAGGCTGTCCAGTTCTAGTCTCCCCTCTCCATTCTTCCCTAGTGATTTCATCTCTTCCTATGGTTCAGCTTGGCTCCCCTCTCTAGGACTGCTGACCCAGCCTGGATGGCTGGCCACATCACCCTCTTTTCTTTGCTCTGTTCTGGCCCTTTCTGGGGCAACCGGGCAGCACTTCTCAAATGGCCCCTAGGTCCAAGCCTTTGTGCCCGGCCCTCTTCACCTCCAAACCTGGCCTTCTTCCTGATGCTAACCGTGCTCCCGTAGTGATCAGCAGCAGCTGCCCCTCTCTTCGGCTCTCCAGGCTCAGAACTTCGGAGTCTTCTTGCTTTCAAATCTCCCCCTCTCCCCACTCAGTATTCTTTTGCTCCCGCCTACCTCTGGACTTTCTCTTGATTTGGGTCCTCATAGCCTCATCGCCTCAGAATCTACTTGCGCTGAATAATCTGCGTGTGGCCCCAAGTTATGTTCTGAACGTCACAGCCTCGCTTGTTTAAATGGCATCGTGTTGGCTCCTCGTTGGACGTGGCTGAAAAGAGCGATTCCTTTGCCTGTGTTTAAGATTCTCCCCATCGTGACTGAGTCTGTTCTTGCAGCCAGATTTCACCCGCTGAGCTCTCCCTTCTTCCTTGGAGGGCTGCTTGCTAGCTCCTCTCCTACCTTCCCGGATCTGAGCTGGCCAGTTCCTTCTCTCGGCCCACCCTACGCCTTATACATGCCCACTCGTGGAGACCTTGCTTCTTCAGCCCAATCGCCACCTCTGGTAGGCCGTCTTCTGGGACCTTGGACCCCCTTGAGGAAATCAATGTTCCCTTTACTCAGGACCATGAATCACGGTGACTTCCCATAGGAGGCATACAACAGTCACAAAGTGCTTTGCAAATCCAGACCTGGTCCAAGGAAGAATTCCCATTATTGTTTTAACAGCTTTTTTTTAAAATAAGGTTTTATTGATGTCTTTTTTTTGTATCACCATAGAGTTCTCCAGGATCTCTCCCCGTCCCTTCCTAGAGTCATTCCATATAGCAAATAGTATGTTTTAAAGCCAGAAGACAAAACATCCACCCGACTGATCAATACATCCCCAAAGTCTGAAACCTGTCCATCTCCCTTGTGGACCCCCCCCCCCCCCGACTCCTGCAGAGGACTAGGGCAGGGCCACTCTTTTCTTGGAGCCATGCTTGTCCTTTGTCACGCCACAATGTCGGCTTTGGATTGTTTTGTGACCTTTCCGGCGGTAGTTGTGGTTGTTGTGTAGGTTGTTTTCTGGGCTCCGCTTCCTTCCCTCTGCATCGGTTCATGTAAGTCTCCCCAGGCACATCATCTCTTACAGCACAGAAATATTCCACGACGTCCCAGGGCCGCTATTTGTTTAGCCATTGCCCTGTCTGTGGGTGCATTTTGCTTTTAATTCTCCACTATCCCCAAAAGTACCACTCAAACATTTCGCTCTTATCGGGGACTTTCGTCTTCCCAGTAGTCTCCTTGGGATATGATCCTCATAGCGGACTCTGGGTCAAACAGACAGGGACATTTTGAATCACCTTTTGCATAATTCCAAATTGCTTTCAGTTTGTAAACATTTATTAAGCACCTGCTGCATGCCCATGATAGTACCAAGTGCTGAGGATACAAAGAAAGGCAAAAGGCAGTCACTGTCCTCTAGAAGCTCACGGTCTAATGGGGACACAATAAGCCAAGCGGCATATTCGAGACCAGATGTACGGAATAAATAGGAAATGAATAATAGGAAGGAGACTAGCAGAGGGAAGGCCCTGGATTGAAGAGGGCTTGGGAAGGCTTCCTGGAGAAAGGAGGATTTGAATTGGAACTTAAAGGAAGCCAGGGAGCTCAGTGGGTGGAGCCAAGGAGGGAAAGTGTTCCAGGCATGTGGGATGGCCAGAGAGAGTGCTGGTCAAAATGGAGAGAGTGAGCTCTAAGGCTGCTGACTCTGGTTTTTAAGGGGTTGTGATGGTCCCCAGCTTCACCGGCTATGGGTTAGCCTCTTCCCACAGCCTCCAAGGTTTGTCATCTTTGCCAATTTGCCGGTTGTGATGGGAGGTCAGACCTGCTGGCCTTTTGATTTGCATTTCTCTTCCTCTTTGTGATTTGCTCTCCTTTCCGTAATTGTTAATCATTTGCAACTCTTCTTGGGGGAAATGTTTATTTCCGTCTCTTGATTACTTCTCTGTTGGGGAATGGGCAGCAGGGGCTTTTGCTATTTATTTGTCTCACCCTGGTTAGCTCCCATTTTAAGAGTTGTACCAATGGAGAATGCGGTTCTTGGTACATTTCTTTTTTGAGTGATGTGACTCTTCTTCCAGAATAGCTTTCTGACTTGGTGAGTAGATTTAGAACTAGAAGGCTCCATATAAACGTGGTCCTAGGCTCATAGACACCCCCCCCCCAACTCCAGGCCAACTGATCCCCATCCACTGTAAAGATGGGTGATCTGAATAGTAAATAACAGAGCCAGCATTTGAACCCGGGACCTTTGTCTCCAGATCTTGCCACCTTGGAATACTTGCCATCCTTTTGCTTCATGATTGTTTTTCTTCTGCTTCAGCTCACTGTGGGAGCTATTCTCTGGCTTGCTTTCACATTCGAGACCGTCTGTTTTAGTGGCTCCCATGGCACCCCCCTCCCCGGTCCTTTCTCCTTTCAGGAGATTCTTTTAGAAGCTGGTACAAAATCAGTGGCGTTTGTATTTCTCCTTTTCCATCGGAGCTGTGTGACATGTTGCAAAGGCTTCTGGGTGAGAGCTTCCTGAGCTTTGTCTCCTTGGGGTGGTGTGGGGGGCTTCTCCAACCACACAGGCACTATCCAAATCAAGCTTCTCGGTTGTCCATTTAGGTAGGTGGTTGTCTTCTTGATACCAGATTGAACAATTTTATTTCTGTGCTTGTTTGAAGATGGGGGACGAGGGCTCTGGAGCTTGCTTCTTTGGGGGCATCTTCTATTACCCTCATAACCAAGGTCTCGAGTTTCCCAAGGTCCTCAGCTGCTGCTCCATTTTTGACTGTCTCTCTTCCACTCCTCTTCTCCCTTTTCCTCCTCCCCTACCTCTTCCCCTTCTCCCTCCCCCTTTCCTCCCTTCCCTTCTCCTTGCCTCTCCCCTTCTTTCTTCCCTTCCCTTTCTTCCTCTTCTTCTTCCTCCTCCACCTCCTCTTTTCCCTCTTGCCTTGGGATCCTGTTTCAGACTTTGCCCTTTTCTGCTTTTGTGTTCAGCTGCCCTCGGTATTCTGAGGGGTTAGCCGGGCATTGCAGAGGAGGATGCTGGGAAGCCCGTGTCCTAGGCCTTGCCGAGGGTCGGCATGCAAGAAGTTCTTTGTGGGGCCAGGCTGTGGGGGGGGGCGCTGTTTGTATTTCACCTTTCCCCTCTGTGGACATTATCCCGCTCGCGGAGTTCCGGCGTCTTGACTTGGCCCGAGTCCTTGTTGGCACTTTGGTGCCCTGCCATAGTCCTGGGGCCCGGCCCAGCCCCCACTCTCATGGCCACAAACTTGGCCTCCAGCCCAAGAGCGTGTTTTCTCTGAGCTCTTTCCCTTGAAAAAAGACAAGAAAAGGGCTCAGTTCTGACCCCCATCCGAGAGAGGGCACCAGAAGCACGGATTGGCTCAATCTCGGCCTCTTCGGCCCGGGTCTCCTCTTGCTTCGGCCTGAACCGCTTGACCTTAGTCAAGTCCTTTGACAAATGACAGAATGGCACCGGATGACCTTCAGAGCCCCTTCCAGCTCTGGATTGATGGGGAGCCCAGTGCCATTCTTTGTACACACGTGCTGTTTCTTTTCCGAGGAGAGCAAGCGTAGCAGCCCGGCCCCACTCAGACTCGGTGTGATGGCAGCCAAGAGCATGATGCCGGCATGGTAGGCACCGGGCTCGCCCCTTACGGCTGGTATCCTTTTCAGTTGCGTCCATTGGGGGTTTGGCAGAGGTAGCAGAGCGGTTGGCCATTTCCTTCTCCGTCTCATTTGGCAGATGAGAAAACCGAGGCAAATGGGGTGAAGTGACTTGCCCAAAGTCACACAGCTAGGGTTACCAGATGTGAATTCACCTCATCTTGTGTCCAGGCCCAGTGCTCTGGGGGCCGGAGCCTTTGGTTACCCCGGGCTCACCTGTGCTGCTTCCCAAATGGACAGGAGAGAGTTGTGTGAGGTGATAAGAAAAGGGGAGGTGCAGAGAGAGTTTGGGGAAAACCCCCAGGAGAAAGCAGAAGTGGGCAGGCGCAGCCCAGCCCCCCGCCCACTGCCATGGGGGCACTCAGTCCTGACAGACTGTTCTGGAAACCTTTTTAAAGGAACGCCGAATGGATTGAAGGGTTTCCTGGGTGCCGAGTGCCCTTCCAGGCAGGCGCTGGGGACTCAGGAGGGCGAAGGCACGGGCCCTGCCCTCCCGGAGCTCTCAGGCTGCTGCTTGGCACCGAGATGGGGCCCTACCCGGCTCAAGTCCTTCCTGGAAGCTTTTTGCCCATGTCTGTATACCCAGCATACAGTAGGCCCCTCAGGTCTTTGATCTTCCTCTTTCTTTATGGGTAAAGTAGGAGCCAACTGGGTCCTCCCCCTTCCTTTGTAGAGATGAGGGTCTCCACGCGTGGAACACTGCGTGTACCCTCAGGCTTTCTTCCATCCTGGGATTGGTTCTGCTGCTTTTCAAAAAGGTTTATTATGATGTTTGGCTCTCTAGGAGGGGGAGGGAAATTTAGATGATGTTAAAAAAAGAGAGATAGCAATCAAATCTCCATTTTAAAATAATACGGTGTCCATCTGCGTGTCCCACTCTGTGTGTGCCCTCCGAGTGTCTGTCCGTGTGTCCCTGCCCGTCTGTGTGTCCCTGTATGTCCACGTCCCCTCCAAGTGTCCGTCCTTGTGTCCGTCTGTGTGTCCGTGTCCGTCCATGTGTCCCCTCTGAGTGTCCATCCGTGTGTCCGTGTCCGTCCGTGTGTCCCCTCTGAATGTCCATCCGTGTGTCCCCTCTGAGTGTCCATCCGTGTGTCCGTGTCCGTCCGTGTGTCCCCTCTGAATGTCCATCCGTGTATCCCCTCTGAGTGTCCATCCGTGTGTCCGTGTCCATCCGTGTGTCCCCTCTGAGTGTCCATCTGTGTGTCTTTGTCCGTCTGTGTAAGGGAAGGACACCCTCCGGCGGGGCCCTTTCAGCCGTGCTGCTCTCGAAGCCCTCCCCTGGCCTTGTCTGAGCTTTTCTTCCTTTCCTCCTAGCCTGACTTGACCTTTCTGGGCCCATACCCAAACCTATTGAGCGACAGAATGGGGGATGGAGTCGGTGACCCTTTCTACATTTTTCTGCTGCTGTCCAGGCTTGGCCTCTGGAGATCTGGGAACCCTTGACCCCCAAAGTTGGAAGGAACCCAACCCGTTCTCATCGTAACATCCCTAACAAGTAGTCAGCCATGTCTACTTAGAGTTCTAGTGAGGGAGAGCCCCCCCATCCTGAAGGACCCCAGCCTCAGGTGAACTCCCCTTGCTCCTGGTTCAGCCCCGTGGACCCGGAAGGGGCAGGCCCACTCCCTTCTTCCCTGTGCCCGCTCTTCCGGCTGGCCCTCCCGTGCTGGGGGGGCTCAGCCCTTCCCTGCCCGGCTTGCCCTCTGCCGAACTGCTCCGTGGTCGGCTTTCCCGGGAGGTGGGGGCCCGGGACGGTTCAGAGCTTGGCCGGTGAGACCCGGCAGGGCAGGGGGTGCGACGGGGCCGTGCCGCCGAAGCTTGGGCGCCTCAAAATCTTGTCGCCGGTTCCTGAGCGCCCAAGACAGAAAGGTGCCTGTCCCTCTCCCACCCTGAGATGGGCATCAGAAGAGGAGAAACGGAGGGCAGAAGGGGAGTCATCTCAGGTCTCTAGCTGAGGGACCCACGAGAGGGAAGGTACCTTCGCTAAATTCACACAGCTCTTAAATCTCCAAGTCTGGATTTGAATCCAGAGCCGTCCCCACTTCCTGGCTATTTTTCTTATAAGGTGGGATTTGGGGACCCAAGAGTAAGATTTGGCAAATCTTCCTAACACACTTCCCTGTGATGACTGAGCTTAACATTTTAACCTACAATGTCTTTCTGGATCTTGATTGTATCTTTAGCTACTGTGACTGTAACTTTTCCTCCTCACTTTGTGGTATCTTAGAGGCAACACGGTCTTGACATCAAGGGGATCCAGATTCAAATCCTGCTTCTCACTTCTCGTTTAGTTGTTTTCCAGTTGTATCTGGTTCTCTGTGACCCCAATTGGATTTTTCTGGGAAAAAAATACGGAATGCTTTGCCATTTCCTTCTCCATCTCATTTTACAGATGAGGAAACTGAGGCAAATAGGGTAAAGTGACTTGCCCAGAGTCACACAGCTGGGAAGCATGTGAGGCCAGATTTAAACTCGGGAAGACTTAGCGCTGTATGCATTGTACCGCTAAATGACCTCTCCTGGCTGGCAGCTTCTTCATCCGCTTGGTTTTTCTTGCATGGATAGTTAACTAGGTCAGATTTTGGAGCGATCACGATCTCATTTAGGAAGCTTTGCTGAGTTTGGGGGCTTGGTGCTGTCTGGGGAGTCATCCCTGAAGGGGAGCACCCGGAGGACATCGCCTCAAAGATCCCTCTTCCATCACCAAGGATCCATCTTCTTCCACAGGGAAGAAGTACCTTTTGGTACTCTATGTGAGTGGCCAACAGCTGTGACGAGCAGTGGCCTCTTGGTCTTCGGCCTCGCCCGCCACCCCATCTTGAAAGGTTTGGCCGTCTGTCTGGAGGAGAACCTTTGGGGTAGCATCGGCTTTGTGGAATCACATTCTTTGAAGAATAATGGATGCCTCCCGGTTCCAAAGTGGTTGAATCAGTCCAGCCGTGTACATGATTGTCTCCCTGGGGCTCCTCTAACATGGACTATTCCCGACTTCATCACCTCCAACACAGACTATTTCCCACTCTGTCACTTCCAACACAGACCATTCCCCACTCTGTCACCTCCAATACGGACTCTTCCCCACTTTGTCACCTCCAACACAACTATTTCCCACTCTGTCACCTCCAACATGGACTATTTCCCACTTCATCACCTCCAACACAGACTATTTCACTTTGTCACTTCCAACACGGACTATTTCCCACTCTGTCACCTCCAACATGGACTATTCCTGACTTCATCACCTCCAACACAGACTATTTCCCACTTTGTCACTTCCAACACGGACTATTTCCCACTCTGTCACCTCCAACACAACTATTTCCCACTCTGTCACCTCCAACACGGATTATTTCCCACTCTGTCACCTCCAACATGGACTATTTCCAGCTTCATCACCTCCAACACAGACTATTCCCCACTTTGTCACTTCCAACACAGACTATTCCCCACTCTGTCACCTCCAATACGGACTCTTCCCCACTTTGTCACCTCCAACACAACTATTTCCCACTCTGTCACCTCCAACACAGACTATTTCCCACTTTGTCACTTCCAACACGGACTATTTCCCACTCTGTCACCTCCAACACAACTATTTCCCACTCTGTCACCTCCAACACCGATTATTTCCCACTCTGTCACCTCCAACACAACTATTTCCCACTCTGTCACCTCCAACATGGATTATTTCCCACTCTGTCACCTCCAACACAACTATTTCCCACTCTGTCACCTCCAACATGGATTATTTCCCACTCTGTCACCTCCAACATGGACTATTTCCAGCTTCATCACCTCCAACACAGACTATTTCCCACTTCATCACCTCCAACACAGACTATTCCCCACTCTGTCACCTCCAATACGGACTCTTCCCCACTTTGTGGCCTGGTCCGGTTTGCAGGCTGTGAGATGAGAGCTCTGGGTTGTTCATGCTGAGTTTTTCCTTCGTGATTTGGAGCGCATTTTCATGTTGTGGGGCGAGTTTGCGATTCTTCTCCAGAGCTGTTTCTTCCCCCATCTTCCGCTTTTCATCCTTGGAGATCAGCTCCATCTCTAGAATTGTGTTCACTCCCTCTGGATCTTGGCTATCACAACCTTCTCCGAGTGATCTTTGCATCAGAGCTATTTCCCCCCCACCCCCCAATTCATTTCTCCTTATCTGAGTGGCTGAAAAACTTGGCAACTTCCTGCAGTTGAAATGATCTACTTTACCTTTTGTAATGCCCTTTGTCCCTCATTTGGCTAAGGAGTCTCTCCTCTCCGTAACTGGGAAGAATTCTTCCATCTCCTCCGATTTTTAGAAGTGATGCGGCCTTTGAACATCCCTTGGAACTTACTGTAGTATATGGTAGAGGAGGATGGTTTATCCTTTTCCCCTCGCTCAAACTGCTTTTCCTTGTTTCCTGGCAATTTTTTTTCCAACGGGGAGTTCTTGCCCAAGTCATTTATGTTCTCGGGCTTATCAGGCCTTAGGTTATGGTGTTCCTTTGCTTCTGATTGACTTGTCTAATTTTTTAATCGGTCTCAAAGCATGTTGATTATTGTTTTGGAGCACTGAATGCTTTCTTATAGTAAACGGACAACAGACGGGGCAGAGGCTCACATGCTCTATACCAGGGGTCCTCAAACTTTTTAAATAGGGGCCAATTCACTGTCCCTCAGACTGTCGGAGGGCCGGACTATAGGAAAAACACAAACTTTGTTTTGTAGGCCTTTAAATAAAGAAACTTCCTAGCCCTGGGGGAGGGGGATAAACGTCCTCAGCTGCCGCATCTGGCCCGCGGCTGTAGTTTGAAGCCCCCTGATCTATACCTTTGGTTCTGCCGAGGAGCTGCAAAGAGGGCTGATGAAGCATGTTTCCCACCTCTCCGGAGACAGCGATGAGATGATATTATAGGGATGGCCATTTTTGGACTCGGCCAAGTGTTTTCTTTTGCTTGATCGCTCTTACTTAAAGCAAAGGAGAGCTCTATTGACGAGGATGTGGAGAGGGGACAGCAGTCATTGGGACTTGTCAACAGTGCGACAGGTGAAAAGCTGGGCCCTGGCTGGCTGTGGAGAGCCTGGGGGCGGGTCAGACCTTTGGCTGTAAAGGTACACCCTGGGAGGGAGCGGGTCTGAGCCCCCGGGGAGCCGAGGGAGCGGGTCTGAGCTCTCAGGGAGCAGGTTTGAGTGGCCCCATGAATGACATCAGAGCAAGTAGCTTCCTCTGTTACACTTCATGTTGGTGAACTTTTTCTTTAAGGATCAAGCCCCGGTTTCGGGAATGTGGAAGTGAAGGGCGGGAGGCCGGCTTTCCTGCTGCTCACTTGCATTTGGGGAGGGGACAACGGTTCGGTTTTAGGGCTTGGCGAACTTTGCTGGGCCAGCCGAGAGACCCGGTGGGTCTGGTCCTGGGCCTTCTGCGTTCCACTCAGCTTGCAAGCAGAATTTTGGAAGGGGATTGTAGCGTGCTGAAGCTGGGAAGCCTTTGGCTCGTCTCTTACAGCTCCTGTTGTACAGCTGGGGGAAACTGAGGCTCGGGGAGCTCAAATGTCTTGACTAGAATCACGTAGGTGCTAAGGAGCTGAGCTTCCATTTGGACTCTCTGGTCCCAATCTACTAAGCCATGCTGCCCGTCAGAATCGCTTGGTTTGGCTCAGAGGGAAGAGCTGACTAATTCCCACTGGGAGGGGGTTGAGAAGGATGGAAATAAAGGCATTACACCCTAGTGGTGGGCAGCTGGGGGGGAGGGGCTGCAGCGAATAGAGTGCTGGGCCTTCAGTCAGCAAGACGAGTTCAAATCTGGTTTCATCCACTTAACTGGCTGTGTGACCCTGGGCTAGTCACTGTTTGCCTCAGTTTCCTCATCTGTACAATGAACCGGAGAAGGAAATGGCAAACCACTCCAGTATCTCTGCCAGGAAAATGGGGTCACAGAGAGTTAGCAGTAAAAAATGACTGAACCAATAAGCAGATAGCCACTGGACTCTGATAGAAGGCTGCATTCACCAGTAGCAGGAGTGTCTCAAGTTCAAGCAAATCGTGGGAGGGGCAGAATCAGAACCCAACCCTTCTGACTGGGCTCTGGGCGTCGGCAGCCTCAGGGGGTGGGATTGATCGGCTCTGTCCAAAGCCTAAGAGGAGGCAGAGAGGAGTTTGGGAAAAAATCTGGCTTCAGGGTCAAATGCCACTTCTGCTCTTTAGTAGCTGTGAAACTGTGGACAGGGTTTGCTTCTAGGAGCCTCAGTTTCCTTACCTGTAAAATGGGGCTAATCCTGCCTTTTGAGACCTGTCTAGTGGGGCATTGGTGAAGATCACCTTTCGGGAACAGCAATGACTTGAATTTTTCTCTGTCTGGCCCCTTCGTAGAGTGACCTTTGGCAGTCCCAGAGTTTATCCTTCTCAGGCTACAGGAGCATTTAGAACCTAGAACCATTACATGGCAGAGGCCGAAAGGAGGGAACAGCTTTTCTTAAGCACCGCGTGTGCCAGGCTCAGTGCTATTTGCAAATATGTTTCCATTTGAGCCTCACAGCTACCTGTGATGTGAGAGAAATGAAAATCAGCCCCATTTTATAGTTGTGGAAACTGGGGTACATAGAGTTAAGTGACGTGGCTAGGGTCTCCCAGCTAGTCAGTATTTGAGTCCTGATTTGAACTGTGGCACCCTCTGGTGGCTTGGCATGGCAAGTCTGGCTTTATATCTGTAGGTGGGGAGCTAAAGGCTTCCTGGGAAAGGGAATCTGAGGGGTTGCCCTCAGTTTCCTTTATAAAGCGGAGAGCTAAACACTTAAAGACTAAAAAGCGGCAGTGCTGGGGCTCTTCTGGGTAAGGAGGCCAGAAAAGTGAATTCAGATCTGAACTTGGACACGTCCCAGCAATGAGAGAAGAGTGAGGGAAGGCAGTGAGCTCTTGTGGGCAGAGATGCCGGAGTCTGGAAGATCTGGGCCCGATTCGTACCGTGGGTCCTCGTTAGCTTCTTTAAACCTCAGTTTCCTTATCTGTCAAATAACAGTCACCTCCAGGTGAATGAAAGTCTCAGGCTTTCCCAGCATGCTCTTTCCCAGCATGCTCTTTCCCAGCATGCTCTTTCCCTAGCACCTTAGCCGGCGGGAGGGTTGGGGTGTATTGCTACTGCTGGGCTGCAATGAGTCTTTCTCTGCGGCCCCCCAAAATTCATTTTCCTAAACTGTTTTGTAGACAAGGAATGGGCTGATTTTCTGTCTCCAGTGACTCCATGCGGCCCAGATGGAGGCTGGGGGCCTGAGTTTCAGTCTAGGCCGCCCGGCGGCCAGGGGCCTCGGCAGCGGCGGAGCCCGGCATTTCTGGGAAGAAGTGAAGGCCAGTCGGGGGCCGGCACCAGCAGGTTCCCCGGGATACGCCCGGGCCGGCCCGTGAGCCCACATGGCGACTGTTGGACGCCTCGCTGAAAGGCTCCCGGCTTTAGTGTCGGAGACGCAGTTTTCAATCCTACTTCTGTCCTTTGGCCTCGAATGCCAAGTGGAGCATTCTGTATGTGATCTCCAGGAGGGGAAAGACTGTGTTTGTCGGGTCTGTGTTTGATGGGTCTGTGTTTAAGGAAAGTCTGTGAGAGAATGGACGATGGCTTGGATCAGAAGGAGGATGGAGCCCAGCTCCCGCCCCCACCAGCAGCTACTGCTCTGGACCAGGCGGCAGGGGCTGAGGGCGTGGGCCAGGCTGGGGGCGGGAACAGAGAAGAGCAGAAAGACGTTAAGTGGAAATGCGAGGTCAAGTGGAAATGTAAGGTTGGGGCAACCATTTGGATACAGGGTGAGAAAAGGGAGCCAGGAGTCCAGGCTCCCACAGACCTTTGCTAAGCCTCTTACTTTCCTGGGTGCCTGTTTCCCTTCCATAAAGTGAGGGGATTGGCTGTGGAGGCTCGGATTGGCTGCGGAGGCTCGGATTGGCTGCGGAGGCTCTGTGTGGCCGGGGCTTTGCCCCAACAGAGGGTCTTTCAGGCCTGTGGCCGAGCAGGCTCAAAGGCAATGGGGGGATTTTTGACAAAACAAAGATACGGCTGAGCTTCCAGAAGTGTATTTGAAAGCCAAGTCAGTCTGTGTCTGGCAGGGATCCTGGTGGGGGCCGGTGGCGGCCGGTCCCGGAGGCCCAGTGTGACAAATGGGCCGGAGCCCGAGGCCGGGAGGTTCTCGGCTTAGGAGTGGACTCACCTTAGTTGTGTGGGGGTCACCCTGCGAGCGTCTTACCTGCAGGAAATGGGGCTGGTCCTTCTCAGCCCCAATGAAATGAGCTTCTGGGGGGGGGGGGGGGGGGGGGGGCTCCTGGACCTCGAGGGCTGGGCTCCTCATTGCCCCTTGTCTCTGCCTCTGCCTCAGGGGGAACTGGCTTTAGATGAGGGCCACATTTGGGCCGCTCGCCACCATTTCTTTTCTTGCAAGATCTGTATGACTTTAAGCTGTTGGTCCATGCTGGGTTTCCTTCCTCCCTCCCTCCTTTCCTTCCTTCCTCCCTCCCTCTTATTTTCTTTCTTCCTCCATCTTTCCCTCCTTCCCTTTCCTCCCTCTCTCCCTTTTTCCTTCCCTCCCTTCCTTCCTTCCTTTCTTCCTTCCCTCCCTCCCTCCCTCCCTCATTTACTCATTCATCATTCATTCAACAGGCTTTTATGAAGTGAATTGTCAGGGGCCATGAATGCCAGACAGAGCACTTTGTATTTGTTCCCGGAAGTAAAGGGATTTATGGGAGAACACAGAGTGTGCATGTGGGGTGTGTGTGTGTATGTATGTATGTGTGCGTGGTGTGTGTGTGGTGTGTGTGTGTGTGTGTGCATGTGTGTGAGATGATATGATTGTGTCTGTGCTTTGGGGAAAGCCTCTTTGGTGGCTGGCTGGAGCAGGGCGAGACCTGAAGCAGGCAGACCCCTCCCTTCCCAGCAGGCTATTGTAATAGCCCTGGCAGGAGGTGGTGAGGGAGGGCCCGCTCGAGGGGCTAGCGGTGTCCGAGGGGGAAGGGGGCGGATCCCAGAGATGCTGGGAAGGTGGAAGCGCTGGGCCTTGGCAACAGCTTAGATACGGGGAGGGCTTGTGGGAGGGAGACTGAGGAATCCAGGGTGACATGAGCCTCCACAATCACAGGGCAGGGGGAGGGGTTGCCAGAAACCCATTGGATGAGGGGCTTGAAAAGGAAGTGCATTTTGTGTGTGAAAGAGTAGGTAGGGAACGTATCCCTTTACCCTTTGCAACACTGGAGTAGGGACCGTGTGCAAAGGTTACTCTCCCCTCTCATTTGGGGAGATGCCTGGGCTTTATCTCATTGCCATGGCAACCCCCGGGCCCTTTCCACCCACTGGGCTGTGGGGGAGGTTTTTCCCTTTTTTGTTCTCAGGTTTTCCTCTCCCTCTGTCCCTCCAGTCCATTCTCCAACCCCGAGCCAGATCCTTGCGTGGCCGGGGAGGGAAGCGGGGGGGGGGGCTTTGTCTTGTTTCGGGGGCCCTAGTTTTCGGGCTCCCTCCAAAACACAGGCCTAGGCTTACAGGGTGGAGTTGTCCTCCAAGTGAGGAGCCCCCGAAGCCTCCAGAAAGGTTTGTAACAAAGGCCTGAGCCCCAAGACCCAGCCCCGGAAGAACCTACAGAAACAGCCATTCTTGCTCCGGCGGTTCCCAGTGCTTGGCTGCCGTGGCTTAGCTGCCGTGGCTTAGCTGCCGTGGCTTGGCTGCCGTGGCTTGGCTCCCATGGCCTGGCTGCCGTGGCTTGGCTCCCGTGAAGGAGGCCCCACTTAGAACTCCTTTCTGTCACAACAGGGCCTCAACCTTGGAGAGCTCCAGGGCCCACATGAATGCTCCTTTTCTCCCCCATCTTAGGAGAGGAACTAAGGCCCAGAAGTGAGCTGGCGTGGGGGGGGGGAGGGGGGAAGAAGGCCCCGAGGGGTGTGTGAGGCTGTAGATGGATGGGGCTGGGTGGGTTGGGCTCAGACCTCCTCCCTTCCTCCATAGCTCCTTACATGGGACTCTTTCATGGGACATAGAACACGGTCTCTCTAGTTAGAGAATCATCTTGAAGTTGCGTGGGCCCTGTGGTCTCGCCCTTGGGCCTCTGGGTGTGAGGTAGGCCCAGTCCTGGGCAGGGGCCTTAGCTCGAGCATTTTGAGGAGCTCCCATCATTCCCCTCTTCCCTACTACAAATAACCAGACGAGTCTTATGAGGAATGACGTTGGGCCTGGGCTCTTCTATTAGTGTTTCCCATGGTTCCCTGTTTGGGCGCATCCCACTGGGGCCAATAGCAAGGTGACTCGCTGCCTGCACACCTGTGAGTCCTAGTTCCCAATCATGTCCTTGGCATGTTCATCCCGACCTGGGACGGAGGCAGGGAACTCACTGACCACATTCTCTGGGAAGAGAAACACCAGGGCCTCCCATGGCTGTGCTCACGTGGGTAGGGTGGTGGTATAGACCAAAATGACCTGAAGAGGGAGTCGGGGGAAAGCCGGTCATTCCCAGAGGAGAGGAAGGAAGCTGAAGGAGGAAATTAGCTCCAAAGGCTGAGAGAAGCAGACAGGAGATACTCAGGCAAAGTAGAGCCGGCCTCAACATGGCAAAACAGCCAGGCCCAATTGTGGCCAGCCTTCTGACTTGACAGTGGGGCACTGGAGCCCCTGGCACCAGGGGTGCCGGGGCAGAGAACTGGCAGGCTGGACCGCAGGGGACGGGGTTCCTGCTCACGGGTGGGCCTGCCCAGGTAGGGGGCTTTGGGGCAGATGGGACCAAGAAGGGAGAAGCTTTTCTATTTAGGGACAGGAGCTCTGTGTGGAGGGTGGCCACTGTTGCTGGGCACTCAGAGGGCACAGGGAGGACGGAGGCGAATGGTTCTCTAGAAGTGCTTGATAGTGTCTGTTTTGGGTTTGGATTCCTGAGTTTGGAGCAAGTAGCTCCAAAGAATATCACCAAGATGCCCGTGTTTGTTCTCGATCATGACCAAGGGTCGAGCTATTTGGAACCCCTGGCCCTCGTCCTCCCTCCCTCCTTCCTCCCTCCCTCCCTCCCTTCCTCCCTTCCTCCCTTCCTCCCTTCCTCCCCCTTTCCTCCCTTCCTCCCTTCCTCCTTCCTCCTTCCTCCTTCCTCCCTTCCTCCCTTCCTCCCTTCCTCCCTTCCTCCCTTCCTCCCTCCCTCCTCCCTTCCTCCCTTCCTCCCTTCCTCCCTTCCTCCCTTCCTCCCTTCCTCCCTCCCTTCCTCCCTCCCTTCCTCCCTCCCTCCCTTCCTCTCTTTCCTTCCTTCCTTCCTTCCTGTGAAAGGTACGGAAACCCAACACAATTGACCATGAGGCAGAACATCCCCATGGGTGGGAGACTGGTCATGGTCCTCAGGGCCTGGCTAACCGGGCACCAGGGCCAATGGGGCAGGTACTATTCTTAACTTGACTAAACCTGCCCATGGAAAGACCATCTGGCTGTGGTCCCCCATCCAAGGGAAAAACAAAGCGGCAGCCAGAACCAGTAGGGGTGGGGCCCACAGAACCAGTGAAGGGGTGGGACCACAGCCAAAACCTTTCAGGGCCTCTCTGGTTTTGGGGTATCTTTAGACACGTGGGGATTTGAGAAGAAGATTTTTAAGGTCCCTGAGAAGATGAAGGGTCTAAGGCACATTTAACAGGCATCCCCTTTTAAAATCTTCATAAATCCCAATTCTAGGAATGAGAATGGAGGAAGAGAGCTACCAGGTGTCCCCAGGGGGTTTAGACTCAGTCCAGGTCCAGGCAGGAACTCATCACTGAGAAATCAGGATGACTTTGTGAGGTAATTCCCCCCTTCCTTTTCCCCCAGTGCACCCCCTTCCTCTCTCAAAGCTCCCAAGTCCTGCCTCTTTTTCTTATTCTGTTTAGAAACAGATTTTTCTGGGGAAATTTTGACTTCTTCCCTTTAGCGCGTTTCCAGGTTGGCCGTTTTTCTGGAGAAACCTGGCTTTTTCTGCAATTTTCTTCAATCTTCTGATTTTCTTTTAATATGTCTTGCTGAAATAACGGTTTGGTCATGTAGACTTATTGTGTCTCTAATTTATGTTTTAATATATTTAACATCTACTGGTCACCCTGCCATCTGGGGGAGGGGGTGGGGGTAAGGGGTGAAAAATTGGAACAAGAGGTTTGGCAATTGTTAATGCTGTAAAGTTACCCATGCATATAACCTGTAAATAAAAGGCTATTAAATAAAAAAAAAGAAAAAGAAAAAAAATAATATTTCTTGCTGTCTCACGAACTCGTTCGATCCTGTTTACTCCGTTCCCATTTTGGGAACGTTTGCCACCTGAAGAGGATTTTACCTCTTGGACCACCCTGTGGATCCTCCTTCTGCTCCGTTCCCATTTCTTGTTCCTTATTTTCCTCTAGTGCTCGGAATTCCTTTTTTTATAATTATAACTTTTTATTGACAGAACCTATGCCAGGGTAATTTTTTTACGACATTATCCCTTGCACTCACTTCTGTTCCGATTTTTCCCCTCCCTCCCTCCACCCCCTCCCCCAGATGGCAAGCAGTCCTAGACATGTTAAATATGTCGCAGTATAGCCTAGATACAATCTATGTGTGCAGGACCCAACAGTTCTCTTGTTGCTCAGGGAGAATTGGATTCGGAAGGTAAAAATAACCCGGGAAGAAAAACCAAAATGCAAACAGTCCACATTTATTTCCCAGTGTGCTTTCTTTGGGTGTAGCTGCTTCTGTCCATCCTTGATCAATTGAAACTGAGTTAGATCTTCTCTTTGTTGAAGAGATCCACTTCCATCAGAATCCATCCTCATGTAGTATTGTTGACGTATATAATGATCTTCTGGTTCTGCTCGTTTCACTCACCATAGTTGACCCCAGGATTCTGACATCACCCTTGAGTTTTCACCTTGTTTCAAGTTGAGTTGACACTAGGATTCCAACACACCATCAGTTCGTGTCAGTCTCTCCAGGCCTTTCTGCAAACATCTTGCTGGTCATTTCTTACAGAACAATCATATTCCAGAACATTCATATACCACAATTTCTTCAGCCATTCTCCAGCTGAGGGGCAGCCACTCAGTTTCCAGGTTCTAGCCATTACAAAGAGGGCTGCCACAAACATTCGTGCACATACAGGTCCCTTTCTCTTCCTTATTTTTTTAAATTTTAACAGCTTTTTAATTTATAAGTTCTATGCATGGGCAATTTTACAGCATTGACAATTGGCAAACCTTTTGTTCCAATTTTTCCCCTCCTTCCCCCCACCCCCTCTCCCAGATGGCAGGATGACCAGTAGATGTTAAATATATTAAAGTATTAGCTATACTATAAGTCTACATGACCAAACCGCTATTTTGCTGCACAAAAAGAATCGGACTCGGAAATATTGTACCATTAGCCTGCAAAGGAAATCCAAAATGCAGGGGGACAAACATAGAGGGATTTCCCAATCTACATTCTATGTAGTGGTTCCTAGTCATCTCCCAGAATTCTTTCCCTGGGTGTCACTGGTTCAGTTCGTTCCTGCTCCATTGGAACTGATTTGGTTCATCACATTGCTCAAGATGGCCACGTCCAGCCGAATTGATCATCATACAGTATCATTGCTGATGTATATAATGATCTCCTGGTCCTGCTCGTTTCCCTCAGCATCAGTTCATGTGAGTCTCTCCAGGCCTCTCTGAAATCCTCCTGCTGGTCACTTCTTACAGAGCAATAATATTCCATAACACTCATATACCACAATTTACCCAACCATTCTCCAGCTGATAAGCATCCATTCAATTTCCAGTTTCTGGCCACTACAAACAGGGCTGCCACAGACATTTTGGCACATACAGGGCCGTTTTCCTTCTTTAGTATCTCTTTGGTACCCCAAAGAGCCCAGTAGAAACACTGCTGGATCAAAGGGGATGCACAGTGTGATAACTTTTGGGGCATAGTTCCAGATTGCTCTCCGGAATGGCTGGATGTGTTCACAACTCCACCAACAATGCATCGGAATTCATTTTTAGAGAGATTAAAGAGGCTTTGGGGGGCTTCCTGCGGATGTCCTAGGATTCCCATGGGACTTTGTGCCTGAGCCATGCACTTTAAGGCTTTGCTCCTGGCTCCAGTTTTCACAGCCTTCTCTAGGTGTGCCTCGTTTTTTTCTTTCTCTCAGCTTCTTGTCGGAGGCTGTGGGAGCCAGCCTCTGGGTACTCGTGCAGGGAAGGCCTGGGCTTTCCTTGCTGCTGGTGCCGTGTAGTCCCAGCATCGCAGGAGGCAGCTCAGGCTGGGAAAAGCCAGCTTCCAGCGCTCCCAAAGGCACCCGACCCTTTTGCTCCAATGCCAATCGGGGCTCTCCCCGGGCCCAGCTTTCCTGGCCCAGGCCTTGCTTTGAGCAGCAGTAGATGCCGCTGTCCATCCTCTGGTTCAGAGCAGAACCGTGGGCTTCCCTTGCTCTGGGCTGGACTAGATGCTCAAAGCCAGACCCTGCTCCGGGCTTGGGATACGAGCCCCCCGCGACTGCTGCCGCTGCTGGCTTTGGGCTCTCTCTTGCTACACGAGCCAGGGCCACCCAACATGGCTCCCCGCCCTCCCCCAGCCATCTTCCCCCATCATGACACGGGACTCCTTTCCCTCCGTCTAAGCGCAAGTCCCTAAGCCTCACCCTGGCCTTCCCCAACCCGGCCCAGGACACTTACTTCCCCCAGCCCGGCCTGGGTCCCCTTCTCGATGCCCTTTGGATCTGGGGCCCAGAAGTGGCCCCATCGCAACCGCCAGCCTCAGTCCTGGGCTTCCCTTGTTTCTCCCTGGGTGCGCTGTGCTTCCATCGCCCCCTCCCCGCCAACATTTACTGACCGAACATCTCTCAGTCACTGACCTGGACCACCCAGAGAACTCACTGGGACTTTTTCTGGTTTTGTTTCCCAACAGGCCTCAGTCTGGTGCCGCTTCTAGAGCCGTCTGGAGGAGCTGTGCCCGGGAGTTGAGCTGCCACGCCTCTCACTGCTCCGCCATCTTGGCCCCGCCCCCTGCGCCAGGCCCATTTCAGGTTCATTTTACTCACTCCGTTCCCATTGTTGGGTGCCGCCTGCCCAGTCCTGCCTCCTTTCCTTGCCATTGGTTCCCATTAAGAAAAAGCTTTCGGACAGAGCTGCCCAGAACTGGGTCGGCTCGGAAGGATCCTGGGTCATTCTGCTGGAGCTGTGACATCAGAGTCAGACCTGAATTCACTGAATCCTCACCACAACCTTTGGAGGGAGGGGCTGGCGTTAGCTCTACTTTACAGTTGGGAAAACTGAGGCTAAGAGAAATAAAACTGTCTTTCCCAAGAGTCCCAGGATTTACACTCATCTGATCGTAACGTAGTAACTTCCCCATCACTGTAAATATGCGAGCAGAGACTCGATGGACCCCCACCCTCAGAGATAATAAAAAGATGTCTTGACCGTGACTTGGTCTGACCTTGCAGAAAAGAGGGCCTAAAACGGCCATGTCCCTCACCCTGCTGATTGCTGGGTACTCAGGGGAGTTGAAAGCAGAGGGAGCAGCTGTGCCCTCCCCCCATCCCCATCACTACAGGAGGTGAGAGGGGAAGGAGAGGTCACAGCATCCCCCCCTGCCCCTCCCCCCCCATGCACAGCACCGCCCCCTTCCCAGATCGCCACTGGAGCTCTTTTCGGGGAAGCGAAGAGCCGGCGGGAACGTGGGGACCCCAGTTGCCGTGGCCGTAACGTCACGGGCCGATGCCCCCGAGAGACCGGGCGGCTTTGGGAATGGGGAAGGGCCAGACGCAAGAGTGAGGGAAGGAGGAGGAGGAGAAAGCAGCAGTGAGAGAGGAAGTGGCCTCCTGGGACATGATGGGCCCCGGGGAGCATGGAACTCTCTGCCCCCGAAGGGGTGGGGGCCTCCAGGGGGCAGCGGTCCACTTGCCGGCAGCTCCGGCCCACGGGCTGCCTTCTAAGGGTTCGTTCTCCACAGGGGAGGCTTGCTCGCCGGCCCGGGGACGATTTGGCGATGAATTTCAGACAAAAGCAAAATGCTTTTTATCCAAAAGGTTTTAAACAGGAACTCCCGCTCCGTCCTTTGGCCAGCAGGTCTGGGCCACACTCTCAGGGTGCGCCCGACTCTCTGGGAGCGCCCACCTCCCGGAGGCTCCTTCCAAAAGCTGCTCCCTGAAGGGGCCACGGCCGCTCTCCCGCCTCCAGCCCCAGTGTCCGGCCTGGGGCTCTGTGTGGAATAAGCACCCAGTGCGGACCCTTCCATTCTTTCGTTAATTCGCAGCCACAAGGGAACTTCGACGTCTTGTCCAGTATCCTCATATGGCACAGGAGGAAACTGAGGCACTGAGAGGAGAAGGGCCCCGGACAGCCAAGCGGCGTGGGGGCCAGAGCTCCGGGCCGGCAGTTAGGAACGCAAACTAACGTGCCGATCTCGCCTCACATGCTCCTCCGCTGGGTGGCTCCCAGCAAACCGCTCAACTTCCCTGTGCCTCAGTTTCCTTGTCTGTAAATTGGGGATGATAATAGCCTCTCCCTCCCATGGTTGTTAGTGGGGAGATAACATATCAAGTACTTGGCAAAATCTGAAGTGCTAAAGGAGCTGCTAAAAAAAAGGGGGTTTAAGGGGAAAAGGAATAAAAAACCCCCTTTTTTGGGGGGGGAAAAAAAAGAGGGAAAAGGGAAAGGGGGAAAAAGGGGAGGAAAAAAAAAAAGGGGGTTTTTTGGGGTGGGAAAAAAAAAATTTTGGGAAAAGAAAAGGGGAACCAAAGGGAAAAGGGAAAAGGAAAGAGGAAAAGAAAAGGAAAGGGAAAAAAAAAAAAAAAGGGGGGGAAGGAAGAAAAGGGGGGGGGGAAAAGGGAAAAGGGGAAAAGGAAGGGAAAAAAAAAGGGGGAAAAGGGTTTTTTTGGGGGAAAGGGAAAAAAAGACAAAAAAATTTTTTTGGGGGAAAAAAAAAAAAGGGGCCCCGGGAAAGGGAAAGAAAGGAAAAAAGGGGAAAAGGGAAAAAAAAAAAAGGGGGAAAAAACAAAAAAAAAGGAGAAAAGAAAGGGGAAAAAAGAAAAGGGGGAAAAAATTTTTTTGGGAAAAAAAAAAGGAAAAAAAGGGGAAAGAAAGGAAAAGAAAAGGGGGGTGGGGGGGGGGGGGGAAAATTAGGTTGGAAAAAAAGGGAAACAAATAAAATTTTGGTTTTGAAAAAGAAAAGGCTAAAACCCCCAGGGGGGAAATTGAAAAAAAGGGGAAAAAGGGAAGGAAAAAAAAGGGGAAAAAGAAAAAATTTTAAGGGGAAAAAAAGGAGGGAAAAGAAAGGGGAAAAAAGGAAAGGAAAAAAAAAGGGGGGAAAAAAAGGGGGGAGGGAAAGAAAAATTGAAAAATGGGGGGTTTTGGGAAAAAAAAAAAAAAAAAAAAAAAGTAAAAAAAAAAAAAAAAGGGGGAAAAAAAAAGGGGAAAGAAGAAAAAAGAAAAAGAGGAAAAAAAAAGGGGGAAAAGGGGGGGGAAAGAGAAAAAAGGGGGAGGGGTGAAAAAAAAAAAAAGGGGGTAAAGGGGGGTTTTAAATTTTTTTTTTTTGGTTTGAAAAAAATTTTTAAAAATTAAAAAATTTTTTTAAAGGATTAAAAAAGTGAAAAATGTGTTGAGTTTTTAAAAAGAGGGGAAAGAAAAAAAAAAATTTTTTTTTTTTTTTTTTTTTTGGAAAAAAAAAAAAATTTTTTTTTTTTTTTTTTTTTTTTTTTTTTTTTTTTTGGGGAAAAATTTAGGGTTTTTTTTTTTTTTTTTTTTTTTTTTTTTTTTTTTTTTTTTTTTTTTTTTTTAAAAAAAAAAATTTGTAAGGGAAAGTGAGTGTGGAGAGTCCCACAGGCAGACACATCGAAGGGGTTGGGGGGGGCGGGGGCCGGGCCTGGGGCCGGGCCCGGTGCCCCTGGCCCCACCAAGGGGAGGATCTGAGCAGGTTCCCCCTTCCCACCTTCCCGGGGTCGGAACAAGGCTTTGTGCCAGGGCGTCGGCTGGGCCGGGCTCCTCTTTTTTCCCGGGAGGCTCCTCGGGGCCTTGCCGACCGATCCTGCCTGGGGGCTCCCGGCCAGGCCTCCGGTCCCCAAGCCTGGGAGCTGACCACCCGCCCCCTCCCCCCAAGACTTGCCCAAAGGGCCCAGGCTGCTGTCTGGGTGCCAGGGGCGGGTGGGCAGCCCTCCGTGGAGCTCTCGGGTGGGAGGACTTGATTTCCCTTGGTTCTCTTTGGTGGGGGAAGGATCAAGCCCGTTCTCCGACCCAGCCCCTGGTGGCCCGTCCCCTGCCCTTCCCCGATGCTTTCCTCCCAGGAGTCGGGCTCTACGGCCCTGGCCCGCCTCCGAGGGGCTCCCGGGGCACTCGGCGGTCTCTGTCCTGGGAGAAGTGGGCGGCGGCCCCTTGGGCTCTGGGCACAGGCTCCCGGGCTCCCCTGCCCCCCTGGCCCTGCTCCCCCCCCCCTCACAGGCCCTTGCTGCAGACTACAGGAAAGGCTTCTCGGGATTGACAGAGAGGGGGAAGATGACGTCTTCCTCGCTTCTGGAGCTCAGCTCCAGGGGCACCCAGCTGCGAGTGAGACAAGCGGCCTCCCGAGGGCTCCCGGCCCCAATGGCGGGCCCCAGGCCGAGCCGGTGGACCTGTCCCTGCACAAGCCCAAAGCCTCGCCGCCGCACACCAGCCCACTGCTGCCCTCGGCCATGCTGGTGGCCCCCTCGGTCCAGCCGCCCGTGGGCGGTGTCCCCTCGGGCTGGGCTCCCCCTCCACCTCGGCCATCCCGGCCGTGCTGTCTCCCGGCTCCATCCTGGCCTCGACCCAGGGCAGCAGCGGCCAGGGATCCCCCCTGATCCACCATTCCTCGGTCAACCCTGCCCCGATGGGGAACCCAGACCATCCCTGGTGGTGTCCCTGGTTTCACCACTGTGGCTCCAGCTCCCGGCCGCCATCACGGTCCCGCTGATCGGAGGAGATGGCAAAAATGCCGGTTCTGGTAAGCGCTTCCTTTCCCCCTCCTCCGCCTCCAACCCGCTACTTCCACTCCTGCCCCACTCCCTCTGGGAGGATGGGACCCCGGCGTCTGGGAGGATGGGACCCCGGCGTCTGGGAGGATGGGACCCCGGCGTCTGGGAGGAAGGCAGCCTCCTGGGGGCTGCTGAGTGTTTGGGGGGGAAAGGCTTGTGGGTGCCTCCCCTCCCTCTGGTCCCCCAGTCCGGCCTTCCCCGCTCCTCTTCTTTCCCCAGTGCGGTGTAAGCTCCTTGTGGGCAGGGTCTGGCTCGTTTGCTGGCTTCTATCCCCCAACCCAAAGGGACGGGGGGGCCGGCCTTTTCTGTTGTCCCGTTTCTTGTCCGTCCGTCCGGCTGGCCATCCGTCCATCTGCCTATATCTGCCTCTGTCCATGTACCTACCTGTCTCTTTCGCTATCAGCTATCCCTCTGCCGATTGGCCTCTATCTGCCCATCAATCCATCTATCATGTCTGTCTTTCCATCCATCTATCCACCTGTCTGTTTATGTCAATATCATGTATCCATTCATCTAGTTGGCTATCATCTATCATTTATCTAGCTATGCTATCTTTCTATCCATCCGTTTGCCTACCATATCTACCCATTTATCTGTCTGTCTACCTACCTATCCGTCCGTCCATCTATCCATCCATCTGTCTGACTACCACATCTGTCTATCTGTCTGAATGTCTGTCTGTCTGTCTACCCATTTATCTCTCTGTCTACCATATCTGTCCATCCATCTATCTATCTATCTGTTTACCATATCTGTCTACACATTTATCTGTCTGTCTACCTATCTGTCCATCTATGTATCTATCTATGTATCTATATCTACCATATCTGTACATCCATTTATCTATCTATCTGTCTGTCTGTCTATCTACCCATTTATCTTCTATTTCCCTGCCCATCCATCATCATCTATCTACCATATCTATCATTTATCTACCTATCTATCCATCTGTCTGTTTTCCTTTCCCTTCTATCCAATTTCCCCTTTTCCTCTCTCTTTTTTTCCTCTCTCCTTCTGTCTATATCTATCCACCTATTTGTCTATTTCTGTCTGTCTACCCATTCTTCCATCCATCTATCCCTCCATTTATCTGCCTAGCTCTGTCTTGATCTATCCCCTTTTTCTATTTCAAACTTTATTTATCTAGTGCCCTCCTTCCCCCCAAAGTGATTTTGCAGGTGTTGAATTTTCTAGGTACTCGTTTCCCCCCCATAGAACATGGGCCACTTGAGGTCCCCAACCGTGTCGTCTTTGTCCTTGTGTTTGCACTATCCAGCACAATTCTCGCCCCGTGCCATAACTGCGGCAGGGCATCATCGGCTCGCGGCTTCCTCGCCTCTGCCAGTGGAGCCCTGCTGTGAGCTAATTGTGTCTAGAGTGGTACCTCACCTGTTGGTTGCACCCCCCCCGGGAGAAATCTTGGGCTGTGAAGCAAAGCTAAGCCAGCCCCCAACTCTGCCACGGCCCTGCCTCTGGGGGCGCCCCTCTGGTGGAATGGCCACGGGGCTGTGGTGCCAGAGGGGACACATTTGGCGGGGGGGGGGGGACTCCACAGGGGAATGATGTACTTCTGGAAGGACCAAATGCCCTCAGTCTTGGATGTTATTTTGTGAATCGGCCAACCCGACTCCCGTTCCCCGCACGCCCCCCCCCCCCCATCTGTGCCTTTGTTCTGGCTGCACCTCCCAGCTGGGATGCCTCCCTCCTCACTTCCACCATATGGAATCCCCGCCTTCCCTCGAGCCGGCTCTGGCCCTACCTTCGGGACCCCATGCTCTCTTTGGCTCCCCCCCTCCAGCTTTGAGACAGCTCAGGCCCTGCCTTCTGTCTGAGGCTTTTCTGGATCTGCGTCTCTCCCATTACACATTAATACACAGATTCCTTGGGAGTAGATATCGTTTCTTTTGATGTACTTGAATCAACTAGCCCAGGCCCAGGCACACAGTAGGCGCTTTATAACTGCTGGTTGGTTAGTCGACATTCAATAAACGAAACCAGAAGGAACGAGCAAGCTGCCGGTGCGTGGGAGTCCGGCCCTCTTGGGAGGAGACAGTGGAGCAGGCTTTGTCCTCCAAGGCCACAAGAAAGCCCATCCTGTGGGAACCCTTCATCGGGCCAGCTGATATTTCTGGGTTCCTGATGAAAGAACACCACGGCGATCTTGGCGCTTTTGCGCCGCTGGTACGGTCACTGAAGACGAAGCATCTCTGATGACTTCTCTCTAAACCTCCAGAGCAGCTGAAAGGTAGAACAATCATGAGAGACCAGAGGCCGAGCAACCACCCAGATATCTCGGTCAGTTCCATCAAGAAATGGCTATCCACATGCGCGGCGGCAGCAAGCGCCAAATAGTGTCTTCCAAAGGGCATGGAGTAGCCTTTGGCTCCAGGGAGAAGATTTGTTATCGTAGATGAAGATATTATTATTTCAGTTAGAAGCGGGTTGTGTCCGATCACTTACTTGTGTCCAATCAGATCGCTCACTGTCTAGTCAGAGCAAAGGTCCGCCTTCCTACAAATCCAGGAGACTCGGCTGAAGACAGAAGGGCCAGGGGATACAATGGCAACTTCATCCCGCGTTATTGAAGCAAATGGCTGGTAATGAAGAATGATGGGGGCTTCAAACGACATCCCGTCCATTCTGCTCCTGAGCCCCTGCAGAAGGTTGATGTAGCCCCAGCTGAGATCTCAAACTGCAGGATCCCCCAAAGGCCCTAAATCAGCCAACGCCCGCTCCACTGGCCAGGTAGAAAGAGACGACAAAGGCAACGCTGACTTGGAACATCGGCTGGCTCGTAAAGTCGGGGGGAGGGTGGCGCTGGGTCAGTTTTCACAATGAACGTGGGATGGTACAGAAGGAGCGGGGCTGGCCCTTGGTACACGAACTTATATTAAGCTTCTCAAGGCCGAATCCCTGAGGCTACCTTGGCTCCAGGGACAATACAGAGTAACGATCACTGGGGCATTTGGGTACCCCCGTAGTTGCTGCCTCTTGAGGGCCTCCTTGCCACGCGGCCTCCTGCTAAGGTAGCAGGTCACCACTTGGGCCGTTCTGGCCCCCCCCCCCCCACCTTGGCCCCTGACTTCTGTGACTGAGCTATGTCCCAGAGCCTGCCTTCTTGGGTCTTGTGGCCATTTTGGATGGAACTTCTAGCCTCCCATCATTTCCTAGCTGAGAGCGGCCTGGATCCCCACCTGGCTTGAGAAGGAGGGTTCGGCGCTCCTCTTTAGGAGGCTGGTGACTGCCCGGCCTTAGGGTACTGGGGAGCCAGCCTCAGGCATTTTTCACTCACCCTCATCCAGCGTCCAATGGAAACTTTTGGTGCTCAATCCATCTCTGGATGCTAGGCGTGGGCTGCTACTTTTACTGCTGTTCATCCTTTGGAATCCTATGCTTTCTCTCCTTTCATGTGCCTTCCTTTCATACAGAAGCAGCACTGGTCAGCTCTGCCCGGGCCATCCACCACTACCCGTTCCCTTTTCCCAGGCTCCCCGTGCCAGCTTGGCTCACAGGCCACCTTCGTCCCACCTGGCATGGGTGGTTACCACCAAGCTGGGGCAAAGCCCACGGGGTGGCCTGGGAGAGAGCCCTGCTGCCTGGGGCATGGACGCCCATGGGAAGCTTGGGTCACAGCATCAGAACTGGGTGTGGAGATCTGTTCTGGTTAGGCTATGTACATGGGGATTCTGGGAAGGTAATATTCCAGGCAGAATGAGAGAGGGGCCAAAAACTTCAAGTCTTAGTTCTGTCATTGGGCCAGTTGCTTGGAGAAGAGAGTATATTTCTACCCCCATCGGGAAGCCTTTGGCCAATGAGCAGAAGCCATGGGGACTTCTCACCCCCAACCGGGAAAGTCTTTGGCCAATGGACAGAAGCCACGGGGACTTCTTGACCCCATCCTGGGAGTCCTATGGCCAATGGACAGAAGCCACGGGGACTTCTCACCTCCCACTGCGAGTCCTGTGGCTAATGTGCAGAAGTCACAGGGACTTCTCGCCCCTACTGGGAGGGCCTGTGGCCAATGGGCAGAAGCCATGAGGACTTCTCACCTCCATCGGGAGGCCTATGGCCAATGGGCAGAAGCCATGAGGACTTCTCAACTCCATCGGGAGGCCTATGGCCAATGGGCAGAAGCCATGAGGACTTCTCAACTCCATCGGGAGGCCTATGGCCAATGGGCAGAAGCCATGAGGACTTCTCCCATCGGGAGGCCTATGGCCAATGGGCAGAAGCCATGAGGACTTCTCACCTCCATCGGGAGGCCTATGGCCAATGGGCAGAAGCCATGAGGACTTCTCACCTCCATCGGGAGGCCTATGGCCAATGGGCAGAAGCCATGAGGACTTCTCACCTCCATCGGAGGCCTATGGCCAATGGGCAGAAGCCATGAGGACTTCTCACCTCTATCGGAGGCCTATGGCCAATGGGCAGAAGCCATGAGGACTTCTCACCTCCATCGGAGGCCTATGGCCAATGAGCAGAAGCCACAGGGACTTCTTAACCCCATCTGGGGAGGCCTATGGCCAATGGGCAGAAGCCATGAGGACTTCTCACCTCCATCGGGAGGCCTATGGCCAATGAGCAGAAGCCACAGGGACTTCTCGCCCCCACTGGGAGGGCCTGTGGCCAATGGGCAGAAGCCATGAGGACTTCTCACCTCCATCGGGAGGCCTATGGCCAATGGGCAGAAGCCATGAGGACTTCTCAACTCCATCGGGAGGCCTATGGCCAATGGGCAGAAGCCATGAGGACTTCTCACCTCCATCGGGAGGCCTATGGCCAATGGGCAGAAGCCATGAGGACTTCTCAACTCCATCGGAGGCCTATGGCCAATGGGCAGAAGCCATGAGGACTTCTCACCTCCATCGGGAGGCCTATGGCCAATGGGCAGAAGCCATGAGGACTTCTCACCTCCATCGGGAGGCCTATGGCCAATGGGCAGAAGCCATGAGGACTTCTCACCTCCATCGGGAGGCCTATGGCCAATGGGCAGAAGCCACAGGGACTTCTTAACCCCATCTGGGGAGGCCTATGGCCAATGGGCAGAAGCCACGGGACTTCTTACCTCCCACTGGGATGCCTGTGTCTAATGGGCAGAAGCCGTGGGGACTTCTTGTCCCCATCAGGAGGCCTATGGCCAATGGGCAGAAGCCACGGGGACTTCTTGACCCCATCTGGGGAGTCCTATGGCCAATGGACAGAAGCCACGGGGACTTCTTGACCCCATCCGGGAGTCCTATGGCCAATGGACAGAAGCCACGAGGGACTTCTCACCTCCACTGCGAGTCCTGTGGCTAATGTGCAGAAGTCACAGGGACTTCTCGCCCCCACTGGGAGGGCCTGTGGCCAATGGGCAGAAGCCACGGGGACTTCTCACCTCCATCGGGAGCCTATGGCCAATGGGCAGAAGCCATGAGGACTTCTCACCTCCATCGGGAGGCCTATGGCCAATGGGCAGAAGCCATGAGGACTTCTCACCTCCATCGGGAGGCCTATGGCCAATGGGCAGAAGCCACAGGGACTTCTTAACCCCATCTGGGGAGGCCTATGGCCAATGGGCAGAAGCCACGGGGACTTCTTACCTCCCACTGGGATGCCTGTGTCTAATGGGCAGAAGCCGTGGGGACTTCTTGTCCCCATCGGGAGGCCTATGGCCAATGGGCAGAAGCCACGGGGACTTCTTGACCCCATCCGGGGAGTCCTATGGCCAATGGACAGAAGCCACGGGGACTTCTTGACCCCATCCGGGGAGTCCTATGGCCAATGGACAGAAGCCACGGGGACTTCTCACCTCCCACTGCAAGTCCTGTGGCTAATGTGCAGAAGTCACAGGGACTTCTCGCCCCCACTGGGAGGGCCTGTGGCCAATGGACAGAAGACACGGGGACTTCTCGCCGCCATTAGGCGGCCTTTGGCCAATGGGCAGAAGCCACGGGGGCATATTAGGGTTCGGCCCCAGCAGAGCACTCCAAAGCAGCCCCTGAAGTCAGGAATCGGACGGAGCGGTGCCAACCCCGAGCCTGCCCCGGGTGCGTCTGGAGTAGAGTGGCTAAGGATATGCAGATGGCGTCCAAACCTCTGACCGTGCACTTCTCTCTGCGGCTGGGTAGCAGATGCATCTAGGGCCCGATGCCTTTGAGCCTCTCGTCCCCTTTCTGAAGGGCAGAGGGGGGACAGGGGCAGAGGCTCTTGCCGGTTCTCACTCTCTCTTCTTTTTCCCTCAGTAAAACTGGACCCCAGCTCCATGTCTCCCGTGGAAGTGCAGAGCGACAGTGAAGACAGTGTGGGGGAGACTGTGTCTGTGTCTGCGGCCTTTCAGGAGCTGCAGAGAGAGTGAGTATCTGCCCCTCGGCTGCAGAAGGGACACGTGCTGTGGGCGGTTGCCATTTAAGGTCTTTCTGGGGAAGCAATGGGTGCGCACAAGGGTGGGTGGGGTCCATGCGTGGTTCCCAAGGCTGCGGCTCCTTTTCCAGCTTGGGTTTCTCAGTCTCTTCCCCCTTGTCCAGGTCTGTGGGGGTCCCGATACATCACACCGAGTCCCCTGACCTGAAGAAGAGGCGCATTCACCAGTGTGACTTTGCGGGGTGCAACAAGGTCTACACCAAGAGCTCCCACCTGAAGGCCCATCGGAGAATACACACTGGTATGGCCAGCAACCCCTCTCACCGCCCTGCCCGCCGTGCGTCGGGCCAGACCGGGGCCCGCTCCACTCAGTTCGTGGGTCATTAGGGCCGAGCCTGGGAGGGAGGCTGCCGTGGCTCACCCTTCCGGCCGCTTCCTCCTCCACCACTGGCTTCCTCCTGCTGCTGGAGCTAGGCCGCCCCCCCCCCCCCACAGTGTTAAGGGGCAGTTGGAGTGCCCTCCCATATCAGCCCATGGCTATCCCAGCTCTCTCTCTGTCCCCTTCCCTCCCTCCTTCCCCCCTTCTCTCTTTCCCTCTCTCCCCTATTCTCTCTCCCTCCCTCTCTCTTTTCTCTCCCTCTCTTTTCTGTATCTCTTTTCTCTCTCTCTTTTTCTCTCTTTCTCTTTCTTTTCTCTTTCTTTTCTGTCTCTCTCTCTTCTCTCTCTTTTCTTTCTCTCTCTCCCTCTTTTTTCTCTGTCTTTTCTGTCTCTCTCTTCTCTCTCTCTTTCTCTCTCTCTTCTCTCTCTCTCTCTTCTGTCTCTCTCTTTTCTCTCTCTCTTTTCTCTCTCTCTTTTCTCTCTCTTTCTTCTCTCTCTCTCCCTCTCCCTCCGTGCCTCTCTCGCTTTCTCCCTCTCTCTCTCCTCCACTCTGGCTCTCTCTCTGCCTCTGGCTCTTTCTCTCTCTTTCCCTCTCATTCTCTGCCCTTCACTCTCTGTGTCTCTTCCCCTTCCCCCTTTACCTTCTTTCACTCTTGTCCCCCTCCCCCCCTCTCTCATCTTACCTCACTTTCCTTCTTCCTTTCCTCTTCTTCCCCTCCTTTTCCCTCCCCCCTCTCCCGTCTCTTATCTCACTCCAATCTCCTGGACTCCAAAGTGCTTTGTAAACTGGAAGGAGACCCAGGAACAGCTGTGGGGGGGCCCAGGAACGGCTGCGGGGGGGCCCAGGAACGGCTGCAGGGAGGCTCAGGAACGGCTGCGGGGGGGCCCAGGAACGGCTGCGGGGGGGCCCAGGAACGGCTGTGGGGGCCCAGGAACAACTGCCAGGGGTCTTTCCTCTCGGCACCGCAGTCTTGCTCTGCCCTTCAGGAGGGACTTTCCCCGTGTCCTTGTGAGGGAACGATGGTGTGGGTCTTAGTCGAAAGGGAACCGCTGTGGCATAGGGCGCCGTCTGTGGTATGGGACGACCTTCCCGGCCTCAGTTTCTTCATCTGTCCACGGGAGAGGGCATGGCCAGATGCCAAGGATGCTGTACTTGATGTCGAGGGACTCGGGTTTGAGCTCCACTCCGGACACTCCTTAGCTCTGTGACTTTGGGCGACTGGCTTTGTCTCTGAGAATCTCAGTGATCTCCTCTGTCGAAAGCCGATTCCGTCGCTTTGGGAGGCCGGCCAGGGGCTCTCCCACACCGAGGGGGGCAGAGCTGGCAGGCGGGGGGGGTCCTTCTCCCCGCCCGATGCTGCCCCCACTTGGGCATCAGGGGGTGGAGCTTCTAGGCCTCTCCCCCTCTCCCCAAGCTTTCTATGGGCTTGTCCTGCCTGGCCCCTTTTAGGCCCGCACTCCGAGCCGGCCCCCTGCACGGGCAGGCTGGCGCCAAGGCCGGTCACTCGGTGTCCCTCACGGGGGGGCAGATTGCTGGCCCCGGGGGGCCTGAGGCCTGGGGCTGGAGGGAGCGTTCGCTTGCGGTTAACCCATTTTGCACTCGCTGTTCCCATTCTGCACTCGCTGTTCCCATTGCGAGCCGCTTCAGCGGTTTGGCCTTCCACACCTTGGCAGCATCTCCTGGGCCCTCAGATTGAGAGCGAGATAGGCCCTCGGCTCATCTGGTTCCATGTCTCATTTTACTGATGAAGAACCAGGTGTGGGCAGTGGGGGAAGTGAGTTAGCCACTAAGTATCAGTGGGGGGGGGTCACACTGAGGTCCTTTGACCTCCGGTCCAGGATCCTTTGCGTGGCATCGTGCCGTCTCTTGTGGCGGAGAACCATCTTCAAAGTGAGGGATGATGTCCCCGGGCCCAACAGCTGCTCTAAGGAGGCCCAGGGCTCCCGTTCTGGACCGGGGGAGGGGCTTCTGCTCTTGCTGTTCTTGTCTGTTTTGGGCAAGGCAATTGGGGTTCAGTGACTTGTCCAGGATCAGGCAGCTAGAAAGCACGAAGTGTCTGAGGCCCGATTTGCATTCAGGTCCTCCCGGCTCTATCCACTGGCCCATCCGGCTGCCCCGTAGGGAGGGGTTCCAGGTATGCCTTTTCACATCCTGGCAATTCTTCCCCCTTTATTTGCTGCCTTCTTGACGCAGTAGCCACAGTAGCCAGCGTGAGGTTCAAAAAGGAGCCTCTCCTTGATGTCCCAGTAGTGACTGAGGAAGATGGCCAGCCATTCACTCGGGCCCTCTCCCTCCCCAGCTCCTAACCTGAACGAGGAGGCCTCCGAGGGAGCCCGGGGTCCAGAGCCCCGGGGTCCAATCGCTCCCTCTTGGGCGTTCCCTTGGCAGCAGGCAATCAGGGCTTTATTCAGTCCCTCGGCAAACAGCGATGTCACGTGGGGAAGAGGTAGGAAGTCGGCGTGGGGTGAAAGTGAGCCCAGGGCTCCGATGAACGATATTCCGACCCTGCTGGGACTAAGAAATGGTATTTCTCCGCCACTCTCTGTGGTATTTTCCAGATGGGGAAAGGGGTGCTGGAGAGGGCCACGGAAGGGAGAGCTGGGATATACAGGGAGCTGGACTTCCCTTCCTGGGCAACCAGGAGACTGGGTTTCCAAAGCTGTTGCTGTGGGGAAGAAGAAAGGAGTAAAACTAGAAGAGAGGGGCCACTAGGGGGCGCAGTGGATAGAGCACTGGCCCTGAAGTCAGGAGGACCTGAGTTCAAAAGTGATCTCAGACACTTAACACTTCCCAGCTGTGGGACCCTGGGCAAGTCACTTAACCCCAACTGCCTGGGGGGGGGGATCCCTAGAAGAGAGACCACTGAGAAGGACGAGGGGAAGTGCCTTTAAGCATTCAGTCATTTTTCACTTGTGTCCAGCTCTCGGTGGCCCCACTGGGGGTTTTCTTGGCCGAGATCGTGGAGCGGTTTGCCATTTTCTTCTCCAGTTCATTTGACGGATGACAGAATGGAGGCAAACCAGGTGAAGTGACTTGCTCAGGGCTAGGAAGTTTCTGAGGCCGTATTGGAACTCGGGAAGATGAGTCTTCCCGATTCCAAACCCTGCACTTTACCCACCGAGCCCCCCGTTAGCAGGTGCCCGAGATGGATCCATCGGATTCTTTAGTCAACTCCACATTTAACGTCAGTCATCTCCTCCTAGCTCCTCTTCTTTCCCTGCCCTCTCCCAGCGTCCCAGGTGAATGAATCTAAGTGGGTTTCCCTCAGAAAAAGAACAATCTGCAGTTTTGTATGGCCCACGAAAGAGGTAGAAATATCCAAATGGCCCTTGGCAAAAAAAGATTCCCCACTCTCTCTATATCGAGCATCCATCCATCCATCCATCCATCCATCTATCTTTTATCTGTCATCTATCTCTTATCTATCCAGCTATCATCTATTTATCTATCAGTCTTCTATCTATTTATCTATCATCTATCTTTTACCCATCAATCATCTATTTATCTTTTATCTATGTATCCATTACCTATCTATCTTTTATCTATGTTTTATCTATCTCTCATCTATCTGTCTTTTATCTCTCTCTCCTTTCTGTCTGTCTCTCTATCCAGCTATCATCTATTTATCTTCTATCTATCTAGCTATCTAGCTATCAATCACTGACTGGGTCTCCCTATCTTGCCCAGGCTATAAATACAGCAGCTACTCAGATCGATTGACCCCTCCTGGATTTTCACCATATCACTGCCTAACTTTGTGCGACCCCCCAATTGGAATAGATTAGAACTGCCCAGTCCAAGCCACCTGGTGGCTCAGTAGCAGCCATCACAGGTGTGTCCCGCCATGCTTGACCTTTTTAATGTTTTTTTTCCAGAAATGGTGGTTGTATTTTTTTTACGCAATACAATTTTAATTCTGACCAGTGCAGCGACAGGCCCTCTTTCTCCCCTCCTCCCCACCCCCCCGCCCCCGTTCTGTTGACATTAAACATGTCAGTATGACACCTTTAGGGTAAAAAAAGACACATGATGATACAAATGATAAATTATGTTTATACAGTAAATAGTGCCCGCAGTCAGCGTGAGTTCAAAAAAGCGCGAATTTAGGGTTAGGCTTCTATTTTGCCAGTCTTTATTTGCTGATTGCAATTGTGGTTCTTATTGTTTTAGTTGTTAATATGATCTGTTATATTGATCATTTTTCTATTGTGAAATCAAGCCTTCCTTTGTGGATTACAATCCACCCTGACCCCCATGGAGATTTTTTTTCCTTATTCTCTGGGGCTTCTTTGCTACATCAGGATCACAAAATCAGAACAAAAGGGGAAAACCAGGAGAAACAGGAAAACAACACAAGAAAAAAAAGGTGAAAACAGTACATTTCAATCCACATTCAATCTCCATATTCCCTTTTTGGATATGAGTGGCAGTTTCTCAGAATTTCTTTGGCTCTCTGAATTGCTGAGAAGAGCTAAGTCTATCATATTTGGTCATCGCATGATCTTGTGGTTCCTGTGTACAATATTTTCCTGCTTCTGCTCGCTTCACCCAGCATCAGTTCGTCCAGGTCTTTTCAGGCTTTTCTGAAATCAGCCTACTCATCATCCACTCAGTTCTAGGTCCTTGCCACTACAAAAAGAGCTGCTACCAATATTTTTGCACCCGTGGGCCCTTTTTTCCTCTTTTATGATCTCTTTGTGACACAGACCCACTAGTGAGACTGCTGGATCAAAGGGTATGCAGTTTTATAGCCCTTTGGCCACAGATCCAAAATGCTTTTCAGAATGAAACAAGCATTTACTGTGCCCAGCACTGTGCTAAGTGCTTTACAAATATCTCATTTGATCCTCACAACAATCCCGGGAAGTAGGTGCTGCTATTATCCCCATGTTGCAGTTGAAGGAACCATGGCAAAAAAAAAAAAAAAAAAAAAAAAAGGTTAAATGACTTGCCTAGGGTCACATAGCTAGCAGATGTCTGTAGGCCAGATTTGAAATCAGATCTTCCTGACTCCAGGCCCAGTGCTCTGTTTACTTTGCCATAGCTGCCTATCACACTCCCCAACTGCCCTCATCTACATCTCAACTATCTAATGCCATATACGTGTTACAATGTTTACTTTCTAGCATTCTTTAAGGAGGGATATCATCTGCAAAAAGTGATAGTTTGGTTCCTTTGCTTCTGCTTCTTTCATTTTCTTTTCTTAGCGTAGCTGACATTTCAAGGCCCAGTTGAATAGTAAGGGTGGTTATGGTGATGATGAACATCCTCGCTTTACTGCTGATCTTATTGGAAAGGCTTCTAGCTTATACTCATTATAGATAATTCTGACTTTTGGTTTTAGATGGATACCACTTAACATTTTAAGGAAATTGTTTATTCTTGTGTTTTCTATTGTATTGATTATGATTTACCAAAACCTTCTTCTGCATCTCTTAATCATATGATTTGTATCATATTTGTTATTAATATGGTTAATTATGCCAATAATTTTTCTAATATTGAGCCAGCCCTGCATGCTTAGTATAAACTCAGCCTGATCACAATGTATGACCTTTGTGAGATATTGATGGAATCTCCTCGCTAATATTTTATTTTTAAATTTTGCATCTGTATTCATTAGGGCAATTGATTTCTACTTTTGTTTCTCTGTTTTAACTATTCCTGATTTAGGTATCAAGAACAGATTTGAATTACAAAAGGAATTTTTGAGGACTCTTGACCTTGACTATTTTTTCAAAACAGTTTATATGGTATTGGAGTTAATTATTCTTTTACGTATCTGGTAAAATTCATTTGTAAATCCATTTAATCTTAGTTTTGGGGAGGATGCGGAAGAGTTCACTTATGGCTTGTTCGATTTATTTTTTTTGAAAGACACACTTATTTAAATACTCTATTTTTCTGGTCCTCTCGTTTGGGCAATTTATATTTGTTTGTTTGTTTGTTTTTTAATATTCATCCACCTCATTTAGAAGGTTGGTTTTCTTGCAAACCTGGGAACTCTAGATTTTGGCTATAATATTCCCACGAATTTGGAGTTTATTTCAGGAGGCAGCTGGTAGATTCTTTCCATTTCTATTTTGCCTTCTAATTCTAAGATATCTGGGCAGTTTTCTTTTATGACTTTTTGGAAATATGACGTCTAGGGGGCGGCTAGGTGGCACAGTGGATAGAGCACTAGCTCTGAAGTTAGGAGGACCTGACTTCAAACCTGGTTTCAGTCACTTAACACTTCCTAGCTGTGTGACCCTGGGCAAGTCACTTAACTCCAATTGCCCCATCCCCCCAAAATATGAAGCCTATTTTTTGTTCTTGTCTTTCAAGTGGACCAATGATCCTTAACTTATCTCTTGATCTATTTTCCAGGTCGTTTGTCTCTCCTAAGATGACATTTCCCATTTTCTACTGTTTTTTTCAGTCTTTTGAATTTGTTTTGTTTCTGAGTATCTCATGGAGTTATTGGCTTCCATTTGGCCAGTTTTAATTTTCCAGGACTTATTTTATTCACTGAGGTTTTTCTATTTTTTTCCAAGCTGTTACCTGTCTTTTCATAGTTTTCTTCTTTAATTCTCTCTTCTTTTCCCATTCTTCCCTTTACTTATTTTTATTTATTTGGGGTTGAAAAAAATTTCTTTTTGCTCTTTCTTTAACTTCATTTTCTTCTAGGAATTCTTGTTAGTCGTGTGTCCCAGTGTATTTCTCTCTGAGGCTTTGCTTGTCGATGTTTTCAAGTCATTCTCTTCTTCTGGGTTTGTATGTTGAACTTGAGATAGCTGAGGGGAAAGGGAGGCACTACAGTAAAGAGACCATTGATTCTGGAGTCAAGAAATCCTTAGTTCAAATCCAGCTTCAGACACTAGCTGTGTGACCCTGGACAGGTCATTTTACCTCTGTTTAACCCCAGTTCCTCCAGCTATAAAATGAAGATAATACTAGCACTACTTGCTAGGGTTTAAAAATGGCACTTAGCACAGGTACAGCTTGGTACATAGTAGGCACTTATTTAAATGGTTTTTCTCTTCTTTTTCATTTGAGTGCTCCTTTCCCTGTACTAGCTCTACACGATTATGTTCTTTTATTTCCTCGTTCTCCCAGCTTCTTTCCTGACTTTAGACATGATATTTAGGCCGAGTTCTGCCCCACTTCTGAGGGGTGGGGAGGGCTGGCCTGAGCTTGCCTCCTTTTATAAGTCGTTCTGCTGCTTTCCTGGCTCAGTATGGGGGTCTGCTTGTTTTGGTACTTCTGAAGTGCTGTGATCTGGGGAGGGGGCTGCTCCCTGTCCTGCCGGCCAGAGTTCCGTGGCTCACGTGTGGTTTAGTTTCTATAGATGGCTGCTGGACTCACTCACTGTTAGCTCACGGGGAGGTTCTGCAGGTTTGGATGGGCTGAATTTCTGTCCCCGATTTGGTCTGGGACCCCTAGCCTGGTTCTTCTACTTTAGGCTCACGTGCTGGGTTAAAGGTTACAATTGAGAGCCTGCTCTGTTCCTGGGCTCAGAGTCCCACAGCTATGGTTCTGGAACTCACTTCCTGCCGGGTACATAGCTAGGGCCAATATTCACAACCTCCTCCTCTCCACCCTGGATCTGAAACCGGAACTGTACAGTAGGGGGCAGAGGTGCCGGATGGCAGTAGTTTAGGAATTCTCTGCGATCTCTTTCTGCCCCAGTACTCCCTGCTCAGGTGCCCGGTTGGCCCTCTGTCCTGGTGTCCATAGACCTTTGTGTCTCCTCGAGCTAGGAGGGATGGACTTTTTGGGGGACCCTTGTTTTGGTTTTGCCAGTCCAAATCCTATCATCTACAGGAGACCTTTCCCATCCCATCCCCTCTTCATTTGAATACCTTTCTTTTCATTATTTTCTAGTATCGTGTCCAGAGCTTATCTGTACTTGTCTGTGGCCTTGACCAGGTGACGACAGCCATTTTCTCTTAGCACCTTTTCAGTGGGTGGAAGCTATGTCTTATCGCTTGTCCTCTTCTTATCCAAAGTCAGCACGCTTCCCACTCTGCCAGCCTGGCTCCAGTTTGGACTGTTGCAAGTTCAACCCCGTTGGGTGCTCCCACTGTACTTTCCCACACTCCTTTTCCCAATGCAGATTGGCGGACGGTGCGTCTGTTACCCAGTAGCTCCCCGAGTAACCTGTATGTCACCATATTGAAATGGGTTCAGCTGGGAGAGGGTGGATTTTTTTGGGAAGAATCTGACCGTCCGCCGTGGGAAGGATGATAGCAAAGAGACGGCCAGGGCGCAGATGGTGCTCTACCTCTTTGTTTCATTAGCCGCTTGGCCCCTCCCTCGGGCAGAGGGGGAGGTTCAGGAAGGAGCCCTTCACCGTGTCGTGTGTGTTTGTCCCCGCTCACGCCCGCTTCCTTGCTGTGTCCCCATTCCAGGAGAGAAGCCATACAAATGCACCTGGGAAGGCTGCACCTGGAAATTTGCTCGCTCGGATGAGTTGACCCGGCATTTCCGCAAGCACACGGGCATCAAACCCTTCCACTGCTCGGACTGTGACCGCAGCTTCTCCCGTTCGGATCACCTGGCCCTTCACCGGCGGCGGCATATCATGATGTGAGCCTGGTTGCCGCCATCTCTTCTCCTCCCTCCTCTCTTGCTCTTCATTGCCTCTCCTCCTCATCCTTTTCTCCTCCTTTTCCTCTTCCCTTTCCCTCCCCTCCTCCCTCCTCTCCTCCTTTTCCTCGTCCCATGCCACAGTCACCGCCACCGCCATCATCAGCCACCGCTTCCGCCATGAGGCCCTCTGCTTTGACGGTGCTGCCAGGAGGGGGCCGGGATGGCACCTAGAGGGAGAGTGAGGAGGGTGAGCCAGGAGCTTCCCGTCGAGCTCCTCGGGCCCCGGGCCCGGCTTCGCTGACGCCTGGGCGGGGATTCGGCCCACAGTGGGTGGCTTCCGTGGCTGTGGCCACGCCTTTGAACACAGCCACGAGTGAACAGAAGCTGCGAGCTTGCGTCTGGGCTGAGTTAACCCTGTTTTCTCTCTTCTTTTCTGTTGTTTCTTTTTCCTTCCTGTCGTTCCACCAAGCAGCTCTTGCCCTGCTTCGGATCAGTGTTTGGAGTGAGTCAGCCGGTAACTTTCCGATACCCCCCTCTCCCACGTAGGCCCTTGAGGGACACGAGTGCAAAGTAATTTGTCATTGCCCGGGTTTTTCCCCCCTACCGAGCTTCCTCCTTCCTTCCCGTGCCCGCATCCACTCCCCCCGGTCCCGGACCCCGAGCCCGTTGCCCAGAAGTAGCAGGCTGCTGGGTTCAAGCTAAGCCTGGGGAGTTGCCATCTGTGGTGACTTAGTCGAGGCTGCCACGGCCCAGTTGAGGCCGGAAGGCCCTTGGCCGAGAGAGGCCACGAGCAGGCGGTCGGGGCCTTGCTCCCGGGCTAGCTGGCAGCTTCTGGCAGGGCTGGGGGGCTGCTGGGTGATCAGGTACTTTTCTTCCCAGGAAACTGGCAAGTTCCCTGGGATCTTTCTCCAAGACTGAGCCCCAGCAGTGGAACCCAGACGACCAGTTGGCAGCTCCTTCAGGGTACCTCCTGCTGCCCACTTCCCTGCCAATGGACTCGGATGCTGAGTGAGCCCCTGCTGCCCGCTTACCGTCAGGCCAGCGGGGCTCATTTAGAAACAGTGTTTCCCAATACACCAGCAGACAATATTTTGGACATTAGCTGAGTCACGCAGGGAAGGCCTCTAAAATGTAGAAAAATAGAGCAAAGTGGGCGACACGAGCCCCCACGCCCCGGCCTCGTCTCAACCCCCCCCCCCCCCCAAGGAGGGTGGAGGAGATAAATGGCAGCGATTTCTGGAGCCTCTCCGCCTCCTCTTATGCACAGACTACTGGCTGTCGCTGCCGCCATTGCCGCCACTGGCAAGTCCCGCCTCCCTTGCCCTCCTGAGCGAGAGAGCGGCAGGATGGGTTTTCTCCCACTGACCTTTCCCCTTTCCCTTCTCGAGGGCCTCCGAGCTGGAGCCGTCCTGGCCGGAAGGTCCCGCCGGCCGCTTAGCTTTTCTCGCCACCTTTTGCCTGCTTTTGTTTCCAGTCGGGTGCTTTGCCCCCTGCCTGCCAGGGGCTTTCTGGTGTTGGGGTTTCCTTGGTATGGGGATCTCGGGGACTCAGCTGGGCTCAGCTGGGCCCCGGCCTCTCACGTGCCTTTTGCACTGAGGGCTCCCCGTTTCAGTTGGCCCCAAAAGCCGGGCCTAACACGGTTTCCTGCCTTGTCTTCTGCTTCCCCTGAAGGGGCCACTAATCACATGACCGCGGAGAAGAACTGTATTCGCAGCCAGTGCTTTGGGTTCCAAAGGGACTGTAGCTGCTTCCCAACCTCCGAGGAAATGTCTCCAGTCGAGGGGTGTTGAGGGCCTGCTCTCTGAGCTGACTCGTAGCTGTAGCTAGCGGCCGAAGGAGGGGATGGAGAGAGGAAAGAGCTCCCCGATGCGACTCCATTAGGGGGTCCGTTCACTCCATTAGGGTGACTCCCCCCCGCTTCTCCCCAGAGACACTGGCAAATTCTAGACCCGGGCACTTGGGAACCCCAAGTTTATAACATCAGGTCCCTCCTTTGGGGGGGCACGGTGCCGCCAAGTCCTCCTCGGCACCACGCTCCCTCAAGGGTACGCCACGCCTCGCGCCGAGGCCTGTGAGACCGGCCGGGCTTTGTCCTCGGCCCGGGGGGAACGCTGCCGTTCCTTTTCTAGTTCCCATGTTAAAGTGAGTTTTATGTTTCCTAAGCACATTTTGGCGGGTGGTTGGGAGGAGGGGCATGGGCTAAGTTGGCTGGGGGTGGGGGGGATGTTGCAGGGTATCAGAGCCAACCCCCTCGGGTGTCAGGACAATCTGAACTCGGAACCCGGGGGCTGCTGTCGTCACGGGCCGGACGGAGCATCGCTCTGTCGCTGTCGGCGTGGTGGGTCCTGACGGTCGACCCCTCTTGGGAGCGTTTGGCTTCGGTTTGTTTCCCGCAGAGCCTTTGTTGGCGCAGACGGGGCGGGAAAACGGGCCGTTTGGCCGCTCTCGGGTCCCGGCTCCCGGGACCAGGGCTGACGGCGCCGAGCCGGGCCTCGGGGCTGTTGAGAGGCGCTGAGCGACTCCCGGCCATGGGCGCCTGCCCGGCCCCTGCCTGTTTGGGCTGTGCCCCGTGCTCACGCCAGGTGGGCTCCTCTTCCTGGCCTCCAGATGCTTCCCTGGGCCTTCTCTGTCCCGTTCTTCTTCTGGGCTCAGAGCCAGAAGGATTTTCCTGCATCTAGGAAGCGGGTGTGAGCTCTTGGAGGGAATCCCACGTGGGCGGCCCCTCTTCCATTCCCCCGAAAGGTGGTTAGTCCAGCCTCTGCTCAAACACTGGAAGTGACAGGGAGCTCACTACCTCCAGAGGCAGCTCCTTTTATCTACAGGTGTTTTCTGGGGGCTAAAAGGCTAACTTCCCCACTCTGCACAACCCTCCCCCCAGGTCTTTCCAGCTCCTGGTCTCAGGCACAACCCTTTTCCCAGGGATCTCTTCAATGAAAGAAATAAAATTAAGTACAATTTTTTCCTGTGATTACTGTTTGATTTGTATAGACTTTTAGAAAACTTTATACTGTATAGTGTACAGGTCTATTGTTTATAGTTGATTAAATAGTTGATTAAATAGAGAGTGTGTGTGGTCATTTTGGTGCAAGGCAGGGTGGGGGGGGAGGGGAGCAGGCCTTCCCTGGGTGCTCTCCCCGAGGGGCCTTTGGCTCTGCGAATGGCCCGGCCGGAGATCCGGGCCTCCCCATGGGGACCTGGATAGATGGGGGGTGCCTCACGACGTGGGGCTTGGGGTATTTGCACACATCGCGTGGCTTCCTGGGCACTTCTGGTGAGGACCTATGGCTGCCTGTGGACAGTGTTGGACTCTCTCTCTCTCTCTCCTTTCTCTGCCTTCTCTCTGTCTGTCTCTGTGTCTGTCGCTTTGTCTCTCTCTGTCTCTGTCTCTCTGCCTTTTTATCTTTGTCTCTGTGTCTGTTTCTCTTTCTCTGTCTGCCTTTCTATCTCTGTCTCTGTGTCTGTGTCTCTGTCTCTGTCTCTCTGCCTTTCTATCTCTGTCTCTGTGTCTGTGTCTCTGTCTCTGTCTCTCTGCCTTTCTATCTCTGTCTCTGTGTCTGTGTCTGTGTCTCTGTCTCTCTGCCTTTCTATCTCTGTCTCTGTGTCTGTCCGTCTCTGTCTCTCTCATTCTTCTGCCTTTCTCTGTGCAGCTGGCAGTCTCCCTGGAAGCACAGAATCAGGGAATCGTAGTCAGCCACCCTAGTGCCCGCTGACGCTCTTAGGGGAAGGAGGGCCGCCTCTGCAGCCAGTGCGGAAGCCGACAGGGCACGAGGCCTTGGCTGCATCTTGGCCAGGACCGTCTGGCGCCCTCTCCCCGCCGCCTTGACTTCCCACCGGCCCCGCCTCGTGTCTTTCTGTCTGCAGGCAGGGGAGGGCAGATGTCATTTGTCTCGCTCTCGGACACTGTAAACCCGCGCCATCCCGGCCCTCTGGCCCCTGATTTCCCGGAGCCCTCTCGGACCCCCACCTCACACTTTGTACCTCGAAGGCTGTCCTCAGAACCATGCGGGCCCCGGGCTTTGGCCCTTTGCTGTGGCCTCTCTCTGTACTGGTGAAGGCCCTTCTTGGGGCTGGGGCAAAGGCAGCAAGTCCTCCGGGGTTCCCCGCATGGCGTGTGGAATCGCTTCCGGCTTCCTGCCGCCAGGGAGGAGGCGGAAGAGCCCGAAGCCGCTGCAGACCCCCCAAGGAAGGAGCCCCGGGAAGACGGCTCCCCGAAGCAGCCCGGCCCTTTCTCAACTTCACTCCCGAAGCTCGGTCGGGCCCGTGCCCGTGGGCCTTGGGACGAGGCCCGTCCAACGGTTGCCAGTGGGAAGCTCTGCGCCCCCCAGCTTTGTGACATCTCCTGGCTATGATATCTGATTTCCCAGAAGGCTCGTGCACCATGGCAAGCAGTGGGAGACCACGCTGTTGAGAAGGCCCAGAGGGGGCAGTGTGGGTACCCACAAAGGGCCAGGGAGAGGTTGCTCTAGTGCCACCTAGTGGCCAGCCCTGGGTGCACACCTGCCAGAGGATAGCAGCCGAGCCGGCAGGGAGCGCCGTGGGGAGGCCACGTGTCTGCCAGGAAGGCTGCCGGAACGAGGGAGTCCTTCAGCCTCTTTCTGGGGGGAGATCCGGCCGCCGACTCGGTCGAGCTGGAGGACAAGGCTGCGCCAGCTCTCTCAAGATCTGTTTCCTTTCCTGCCCGGAGAATCTGGGGCTGCCATTTTGCAAGGCGGCCCCTCCAGCTTGGACGCCGCGGCCTCTGCTCCCCGAAGCCCCCACGTCGCCCGCGTGGCCGGCACACGGGGGTCTCCTCGGGCTTTTGGGGGCTCCGCTATCCGGGTGGGAAACCGGGCCTCGGGCACTTACCTCAGTGGGTCTTTTTGGCAAGAAGTACCTCAGGCTTGAGGGTGAGTGAGCCCGTGATACTTACATGGTGATGGAATCCTCTAACGGGGAAGGTGGGAGAGCGGGGAGGCCAAGCTCGGGGAGGGGGAAGGAAGAGGGGGCCAGTGGCCACCACGGAGACGGGAGGGGCTCCCGTGGCTCTGGCTCCGCCGGAGGCCCCACAGGTCGGCCCGTGTCTCCCCCGGTTATGCCGAGCTCTGTGGGGATGGAGTCCTGATGCAGCCTCTGGAGGGGCCGGCACCAATGAGCCCCTGCTCCGTGGCATCCCTGGCGCAGAGCCCCTTCCTCCTGGATGGCGAGAGAAACAGAGACAGAGACAGACAAAGAGACACACAGAGACAAAGAGACACACAGAGACAGAGACAGAGGCAAAATGACACACACACAGAGACAAAGAGGCAAAGAAGAGAGAATCTGTTGGAGAAGGTAGAGCCGATTACCTGATTAGCAGGGATTATTATCAGGGAAGAGAGTGTGGGGGATGACATTAAATAAGAGAACATAGAGAAGGGGAGAAGGGGGAGCTTAATGAACGACTTCTCCCAGGAAGGTGAGGGGGCATCATATTTTGAGAAGAGAGAAGACTAGGGGATAGAAAAGTGCTTAGGGGAATTTAAAAAGGAGGGCCATGGGCAGCCAGGTGGCGCTATAGTGAATAGAGCGGCAGCCCTGGAGTCAGGAGGACCTGAGTTCTAATCTAATCTCAGACACTTCACACTTCCTGGCTGTGTGACCCTGGGCAAGTCATTTAACCCCAATTGCCTCAGCAAAAAAAAGAAAGAAAAAGAAAAGGAGGGCCGTCTCTTTCTCAGAGGAATAGGCTGGATTGAGAAGCTGAGGGCTGGTGTGGAGGGTATTCCACATGTAGAAGCCAAAGGAAGAGGGAGCTCCCAGGGTTACCTTCAGTTTTTCCAGCAGAGAGTGGAGGGCGAAAGGACGAGCAGGCCCGGAGTTACCGGGAGAGAAGTGGAGGCTGCAGGCGGAGGCTGTGAAGAGCGGACTAGGGGATCCACGAGCAAAGGCCAGAGCCGAGGGCGGCGGGGGGCGGGGGGGAGTATCTGAGGGCAGCAGTTTGCAGCGGGGGCCATTTCCTGCAGTGGAAGCCGCAGCGGGGAAGGGAGGCAGGCCTAGGGTTTGACAAGGGACAAACGGGGTGGGGGGCAAAGGGGAGGAGGGAAGGAGAAGAGAAGGAGTGAGGGAGGAGGGCAGGAGGGGAGGAGGGAAGGAGGGGAGGGAGAAATCCAAGGGCGGGGCTGCCTGAGGAGTTGGAGCAGTGCCCAGTGAGGTGGGTGCAGGTTAGGAAGGGGAGCCAGGGAAAGCAGAATAAGTCTGAGCACCTGGGACAGCTCCCAGGGCAAAGGGAGCTGCTGCAAGGTGCAAGAGGGAGGCCTGGGGAGAGGGCAGGTTAAGGTGAGGGTTCTGGGGCAGCCAGGTGGTGCAATGGATGGCGCAGGGGCCCTGAAGTCGGGAGGACCTGAGTTCAAATCCACTCTCAGACACTTAATGCTTCCTGGCTGTGGGACCCTGGGCAAGTCACTTAACAATGAACAGATGAAATGACGGTCTGGGAGGTTCTCCCTGGCATTAAACTCCGAACTTGTGGGACATAAAGGGGGGGGGAACCTTGGCCTGGATTAAAGCCCCTGTCGATGCCAGTCCTGGGCTTCTTGGCCTCCCCTGCCCAGCCGTTGTGCCCCTCCCCTGGATAATGGCTGTGGGGGCTGGGCCGGAAGTAGGACCCCCCCCCCGAGGTTCTCAGCACAGCTGCTGAGCAGATGGCAGGGATGCTGACCTTTTCTGCAGCCCCCCCTCCCCCCGCCCATGGCTGTGGGGGCTGCTGAGTGTCGCCACTTGCAGGCAGGTTGGCAGGGCCCTGTCCCTGGGGCCGGCTCTCCTTGGTGGTGGTGCTGGGGGCCGGTGAGTATCTGTTCCCTTAACCCCTGGTGGAGGGCCACAGGAGGTGTTCGGGGGCAGGAAGCGTGGCCCCCCCCGGCGCGCTCAGGCTCGCCTGCCCAGCGGGGTGAGGGGAGCCGTAAGGACGGTGACCCTTTTTTCCAACAATTCCTTGCGGCGGGCAGGCCGGGAACAGGATGGGTTTTCCTTGAAGAAGTGGTGACCTTTGGAGGGCGCTTTGACACTTGCAAGTTGGATCTTCCCGGTAGCCCTCGGAGGGGGATTATTGTGAACTCCATTTTGCAGATAAGGCAACTGAGGCACAGGCTGAGATGACTTGCACAGAGCTGAAGCTGGATTTGAGCTCGTCCTCCCGAGCCCAGGCCAGGTGCTGGCCCGCTCCCGCTTCCAGCTGCCTCCAGAGCCTCTCACTGCCCACGGCAGGCATTTTCTTCAAAGGGCTTCTTCACTCATTAGTGGGAGTTGGGGCCTCCGTCCCTTCGTGATCCTACGCCCAAAGCTCCCAGATGGACCGATTGTGGCCCAGTCTGTGTCCCGAGCCTCCGTTCTGCACTGTCCCCTCCCCCGTACATTCTCCTTGGAAATGCTCCCTATGCATTAAATCCACGGCTCCCTGTCATGTCTGGGAGACTCCTTTAGCACTCGGGCCATGAGGGCTGGGGTGGGCTGGGGCAGCCAGTCCTGGGGCACTCGAGATTTCCTACCCACCAGCGGTGGCGGCTGGGGGTACAGCGGCGGCCACGGGGGGGAAAGCAGGAAAGCCGGCCTGGCACGATGGTAAAATACTGGCCTTGTCCCTTGGAGGCAGCTGCTTAGCAATTGGTGTCGGTGCCCTGCAGCTCCCATGAAGCATCGTTCCCCTCAGCGACAGCCTTGGGAACAGGCTGCTAGTCCCGGAGAGGAAAGAACGCTCTCGGGACGGTCGTACTCTGCCGTCAGCTGTTGGGGGTTCTCTGGGGGAGGGAGGGGGTGCCATTGCCGGGGCTCCCGGCTTATTTGCTCGCTGGTCGGTAGTTGGCGGGGATGTCCAACGCGTTATCCAAGGGGTTTTTCCTTTGAATGGCTTGTGTTAAAGACCAGACTGGAAACGGTCCGGCGGTCCGCCCGTGGGTGGCGGTGGGGGGGCACTTGGGGTCCCTAGGGTTCTGGAAGCAAGTGTTTCTCTGTGTTGAAGTGGGGATTATTATTATTATTATTTTGTTGTTGAGGCAATTGGGGTTAAGTGACTTGCCCAGGGTCACACAGCTAGGAAGTGTTAAGTGTCTGAGAGTGGACTTGAACTCAGGTCCTCCTGACTTCAGGGCTGCTGCTCTACCCACTGTGCCACCCAGCTGCCATAGGAATGATTCTTTAAGGTGTGCTCAGGAAGAGAACGCCCGCCTAAGCCTGGTGGTGGGAGCGGTAAGGGGAACATGTAAAGTGCTAGATCTGCAATCAAGAAGACCCGCTCGAGTTCAGATCCTGCTTCAGACACTCACTAATTGTGGGTCCCCATCATCTCGAGCTGCCTTAGTTTCCACCCAAACGGGGACCCCCAATAGCGCCTGCTTCTCGGGGTTGCTGTGACGAGCAGTCAATGTTAAGTGCCTCCGGTGGGTCATGCCCCGAAGTAGCTCACAACCGGATGGGGAGAAGAGAAGGTGGGGAAAGCCAAGTGAAACCCAGGGGAATGAAGCGAGCCGGCCCGTGGCGAGCCCTCTCCGAAGGGCGGCTTTGGGAGGCGTTCACCAGTCCTGCCCCCAGCCCTCCAGCGGAGGAGGAGAGGCAACTGAGGGCCAGGAGGAGGGAGACCTCCTGCAGGGAAGTGGGGACAATCTGCCCGCTCGTGGTGAGCTGATCCTGGGGGGTGTTCATGGAACAGCCGGTGGGGAACAAAGAAATGTTAACAGATGAGATAATATCTATAAAAAGCACTAAGCCCAGTGCCCGGTACACAGTAGGCGCTATATAAATGCTGCTTCCCTCTCTTTTTCTTTTCTTTTTTTTTTATTTAATAGCCTTTAATTTACAGGATATATACATGGGTAACTTTACAGCATTAACAATGGCCAAACCTCTTGTTCCAATTTTTCACCTCTTACCCCCCCACCCCCTCCCCCAGATGGCAGGATGACCAGTAGATGTTAAATATATTAAAATATAAATCAGATACACCATAAGTGTACATGACCAAACTGTTATTTTGCTGTACAAAAAGAATCAGACTCAAATATTGTACAATTAGCCCGTGAAGGAAATCCAAAATGCAGGTGGGCATAAATAGAGGGATTGGGAATTCAATGTAATGGTTTTTAGTCATCTCCCAGAGTTCTCTCTCTGGGCGTAGCTGGTTCAGTTCATTCCTGCTCCATTGGAAATGATTTGGTTGATCTCGTTGCTGAGGATGGCCTGGTCCATCAGAACTGGTCATCATCTAGTATTGTTGTTGAAGTATAGAATGATCTCCTGGTCCTGCTCACTTCCCTCAGCATCAGTTCCTGTCTTTCCAGGCCTTTCTGAAATCATCCTGTTGGTCATTTCTTACAGAACAATCATATTCCACAATATTCATAGACCACAATTTATTCAGCCATTCTCCAACTGATGGACATCCATTTAGTTTCCATTTTCTGGCCACTACAAAGAGGGCTGCCACAAACATTCGTGCACATACAGGCCCCTTTCCCTTCTTTAGTATCTCCTTGGGGTATAAGCCCAGTAGAAACGCTGCTGGATCAAAGGGTATGCACAGTTTGATAACTTTTTGAGCATCGTTCCAAACTACTCTCCAGAATGGTTGGATTCGTTCACAGCTCCACCAACAATGCATCAGTGCCCCAGTTTTCCCACATCCCCTCCAACACTCATCATTATTTTTTCCTGTCATCTTAGCCAATCTGACAGGTGTGTAGTGGTATCTTAGAGTTGTCTTAATTTGCATTTCTCTGATTAATAATGACTTGGAGCTGCTTCCCTTTCTTGTAGTCGCCCTCCCCCTCCAGAAGACGCCTCAGTCAGAGATCAGCTAGTCAATTCTCGTTGTACAGAGAGGTTGGAAAGCCAAGATCCAGAACCGGGACACAATCCCACCACTGCATCCCAAAGACCGGTGGGAAAGGAACCTCCCGTGGTTCTTTCTGGCTCAGAATGTGGCTGAGGACAGGTAGTTACACTGGGGACATCTTCTCCTTACCTGGGCCTGGTGCTGAGGGAGAAGCTCCAGGGAGCCTTTCGCTGAGGAAGTCCCCGGGCCCTCCCCGGTCGATCTCCGTCTCCTTGGGGGTGACGGCTGTGGCCACCGAGGGCTTTCCGGCCGGACAGGCGGCCCCTTACCGGCAGCTCACGGGGCAAATGAGCAGCCGGCCTGAGTGGCGGCCCTTTCCTTAGGACTTGGCTCTGTGGCTGGCGTGTCCTGGGGCCGGCCTGAAAGCGGACTCGGGCACTCGTGTTGACATCACCCTGTTCCAGGTTTGGCCACTGAACACCCCCAGACTTCCCCTCTCCTTCCTCCTTCCACTCACTCTCTTTTCTGGGTTCTTTGTGACCCTGTGCGGCCTCCACGGCTTTCCTAAAACGGGGTTCTCTGAACTGATGGGCTCTGGCCAGTGCAGGGTCAAAGGCAGCATGACCCAAGGCCCCGGCTCGGAGGCAGGAGGGCCTGGATTTGAATCCCACCTCAGACACTTACTGAATATGTGGCTGGGCACGTCCTTGCCTCAGTTTCCTCCTCTGAGAATTAGGGGTCTTGTCTGGCTCAATGTGGGATCAGGTCCCACTTGGGTTGGGGTCACACATCCACGATTGCCCTTCCTTGCCCTTGTAGCTGTTGAGATGCCCAGGTAGGTTTTGGACGGAGCGCCCCCTAGCCAGACCTGCCAGCTGGGTCCTCCTGCCCATTTGGTGCTTGTGAAGTTCACCCTTTGCCATCACTACTGCTTCCGTGGCACAGTGATGGGTCTGATTACTTCCTGAACCCCCCCCCCGGCTCACGTGGCCCAAGTCACCCGCCAAGGCCCAGCGCTGGGCCTGAGGTTCCTGTGCTGGGAGCGCCGGGAGCCGTGGGCACGTGCTGAGTTGGCCCCGTGAAACCTGCTGCACCTTTCTGTGTCCTCTCTGTCTCTCTCTGTCTCTTTTTGTGTCCTGTCTCTTCTCTGTCTCTTTCCCCCACACGCCCTCTCTACCTCTGTCTGTGTCTCTCTGGTTTTCTCTCCTCTGTTTATATCTGTGTCTGTCCTGTCTCTTTCCCTCACATACTCTGTCCTTCTCTCTCCTGTTTCCCTGCCTTCTCTCTTTTTTGTGTCCATTCTGTCTCTTTGCTTCTTCTCTCCTTTCTTTCTTCTCCCTTTCTCCCCTCTCTCTCCTTCCCTCTGTCCCTGTCTTTCTGTCTCTGTCTCTCTGTCTCTCTCTGTCTCTTCTCGCTGTCTCTGTCTCTGTTTCTCCCCCCCCCCCCCTTGTTTCTCTGTCTGTGTCTCTGTGTCTCTCTCTCTGAATCAGAAGCCAGCTTCTTGGGGCCGAGGCCGCAGTGTAGCCAGCTCTGGATCTCTCACTTCCTGACCCTGCCGGGATCAAGTCGCCACCGATGCTTGTGCAGTGAGTGACGACCCTCCCCCCTGCATCTGTGTTCAAGGCTGTGGATGGAAGTGGGAGGTGGAGCAGAGGCCGCTTGTGCCTAGAAGCCAACCAGGAGGCTTCCCTGCCTGAGCCGTCTGCTGCCTATGAAATGCAGGGAGGCTCGTGGAGGAAGGGGGTTCGTGGAGGAAGGAGGTTCATGGAGGAAGGAGGCTCGGGTCCTTCTGATCCCAAATATCACGTCACCAACGGGGGGCTGTCCTCCGCCATCTGGGAGAACTCAGGGGTCACAACCTTTGGAGCGGTTTGGATGCCAAGGAGGGAGGGGGAGCTGCCCAAGCCCCTGGTGCTGGGGGGAGCCCTCGGCATAATGAGGAGAGGCTGTTGCCCGGCCTATTTGGGGTCGGGGGGTCCCCGGGGCAATGGCCCCCAGGAGTCAAACCTCAGGAGTGGGGCCTGGAAGGACTTGTCAGGCAGGAGGTAAAATGGGCGATCCTGGGGGGGGGCCCAGTGAGCGCCTTGTCCTCCGGGAGCTGGGGGGAGGGGTGGTTTTTGGATTCCTTCTCATCCCTGGCACATGTGGACTTGGCAGAAAGGCTGTGGACGGGGAAGCAGGGTCTGAATGAATCCTCCCACTGGGGAGGCTCCACAGGTGGTGGGTTCCAGGGTGGGCTCCTGGCTTCTGGGCTGGGCTCGTGGACCCGTTGGAGACGGTTTCCCGGGGTCAGCCGGCGATGCCCCAGCACACGGCCTTTTGGGGTCGGCAACTGAAGGAATGCCAGAAGGCTCGGGGAAAGGGCGCCAGACGTGGACAGGAGGCCGGTTTCCTCGGAGCTTAGGGGCCGGGCTGGGGCTGGCTGGGAAGGCCGGCCAGGGGAGCCCGGAATGAGTGGGATTTCCAGCGGGCTCCAGTGTTTACTGAAGTTTGGTTTGGAGAGGAGAAGATGGGGTGAGTAAGGGGGGGGGGCTGGGAGGAGGGTCCCCAGGCTTTGGGGAGGAGGGTTCCTGGGCTTTGGGGGTCTTGCTGATGGGAGGCGGGGGGAGCTGCCACCTCCCGGCTGTGGGACGCTGGGCTTTGTTCACCCTTTCCTAAAATGAAGATGTTGGAGTCCATCATATCAACCAGGGGATGTTCAGGGTCACTTCTAACTGACAATGCTTTGAGCCTGGGGGGGGGGGGGGGGTTCTGGGCTGCTGGGAGCTGTCCAGGCTGGGCCTCCCCCCCCCCCCCCCTGCTCTGCTGAGACGCAGTCTGGAAAACCAGAGAATTTCCTGGAAACGGCCTCTCCTTCCTGCCTCCTGCCCCAAGGGAAGGGATTGCAGAGGCGGCTTCTGAGGAGGGAAACCAACTTTTTTTTTAAACAAACAATCTCTTGGTGTTTATGGGGGGGGGAAGCGGGGGAAGGAGGGGGGCCCCCCCCCGCTGTGTCTGGGTCCCTTTGCGCGGATGCCCCGCAGGCACGATCAGGGGATCTGGCTTCCCAAGCGGTCCTTCCGTTGCCTCAGTTTCCTTCTCTGTAAAATGAGTTGACGTCTAAAGCCCCTTCTGGCTGTAAAGGCTTCTGGGTGGCTTTGTGGGGGAGAGCCCCTCCCACTCGCCCCTCCCCCCGGGCTCCCCTCCCCTCCTCAAATACCGGACACACACTCACCCGCGGGCACTCACTCACCCGCCCGCACAGACACTCGCGCGCCCACACGCGCACTCACCGGCGCGCACACCCGCACGCACACGCACACGGTCCGCGGTTTCCACCGGGGAAGCAGGCGCGGGGAGCCCGGAGCAGGCCGGACCCGGTGACGGCGGCGCGGCCCCGGGGGCCATGGAGCGGCCTCGAGCCGAGAGCTGAGGAGAGCGGGCGGCGGGGCCCGGGGGGCTGCGGCGGCGGCGGCGGAGCCCGAGCTGGGGAGGACGGGTCGGCGCAAGTGCGGACGTGAGTGCGGGCGCCTGTTTGTGCGTGTGGCCCGATGCTGCTGTCTGAGCCGGGCTCCCCGGAGCCTCCCCCGCCCCCGCCTCTCGCCCTCTTCCAACTTATTCAAGTGTTGCTCCTTTCTTTGGGGGGGGGACGGAGGGGGGGCGGCTCTGCACTAATGCAGCCCCCGCCCCCACCGCCCCCACTGACGACTGGCCCCCCCTCCGCCTTCCCTTGCAGTTGGAGCCTTGGGCTCCGTCCACCTGGATCCCCGGGACCGCTCGCTGCCGGACAAGGGGGCGCCCCCAGGTTGGCCCCGCGTTCCCGTCTTGCGGACCCTGTGCCCGGCTCCCTGAGCGCTCCGAGGCCGGGCGGGCGCCCGGAAGGGGGAGGGTGGTGGGGACCCAGGCGGGCCAGCCTGAAGGACGGAGCCGGGCCGGGGGGCGGCCCGGGCTTGGAGAGAGGCTCGCGCGGGGGCTGCAGGAGCGATTGCAGCAGGACGGAGCCCACGTGCCGCCCTGCGTGTGCCGGGGGTGGGGGCGGGGGCTGCGGGCAGGTCTGCAGAGGTCCGCTCGGGCCGTAGCCGCTGCCCTGGCCCGCCGCCCCCTCCCTGACTCCGGCACCGCTGCCGCCATTTACAGCGGCCTGCAGCCCCCCCCCCCCCGGGAGTCAGTCCCAGCTCGGCTGGGGGTGCTAGAGAGGGAGGGGGGCTGGCAGCTGGGGGGGGCAGAGCTCTAGAAGAAATGCAGCGGGGAGGGGCAGAGAGGGCAGCAGGGGCAGCCAGCCCGCTGTGGAGGGCCTGGCCAACGGCTCTTGGGGGGTTTCCTTAAGCCCGAGGCCCTGGAGCCTCAGGGACGCCCCCCAGTTCCCTCAGCTTTTCAGCAGGGCAGGAAGGTTCCCAGGAGGCTGGGCTTTTGCCTCACAGCCCCGGGAGGATTCCCCCGAGGGCCAGCGTGCCCCGGCAGCCTCTCGGCAACAGTTTGGGCAAGGCTGGCAGAGGGAAGCTGGCCTAACCCCCACGCCCCCCCCCCCCAGGCCCAGTGACCTTGAACAAGGCTCTTTGCCTTTGTGCCCCTGAGCCTCAGCCAGGAAGGCGAGAGGGGCCACTCCCTGCCCCAGGGAGGGGAGCGGGCTGGACATGAAGCCCCGCCACGAGGCTGCTGACCCAGGGGCACACGCGCGCTCTCTGGGGCCCTCCAGGACCCACTGGCCTCATCTGGGGCTCAGCCAGGTCTGGAGGGCCCCAGGAAGTTTCCCCATCACTTTCGCGGGGCGCAGCTGGCCCTGCCGCCGCCCGGCTCGGGGGTGGGGGGCCATGGGGGGCCCGCCGGGGGGCCTGCAGAGGGCCAGGCTGAGCCCAAGTGGCTCACCTGTTGCCTAGCAATGATGGCATCATGCTTAGAATTTTGCCAACAATGGGGTTGCCGACATCAGAACCCGAGGAAGAGCCAGCCCCTTCCTCCTTCCTTGCCTTCTCCCCTCCCTCCCTCAGTTGATCAGAGCTGCTCAGACCAGCAGGATCCAGCTGCCAGCCAGCTGTTTGAAGAGGGACCGAACGCTCCAGGAGGAAAAACATGAATTAAGAGGATTCCGTCCTCGTGGCCTGTTCGTCCGAACCCCCCCGGCGCCCGAGAGCTCACCTTGTCCGCAGGTGACTCGCCAGGTAAGGGGCCACCTTCTCGGGGAGCTCCAGCTCTCCCAGGATGGCCCGGGCGCGAGTGCCCCGAGTGTTCCTGGGGGCTCTGCCGGCTTCGGGCGCCGCTTGGGAGTGGCGAGATGAGGGCACGGGGCAAGCAGCTGCCTTTCCCCCAGGTCCCCTTCTGGGTCTTTGGTCTCCCCGGCTCCAGGGGGGTCATGGGAAATGCCATGGTTGTTAAAGACTTGAGAAGTCAAAGGATTTTTGACTTTTCCCCCCAAAGCCCTGCCCCCTTCTCAACTTTTCCGTTATCGGGCCAAGGTCCCAGCCGGGGACCCCCCCCGGGCCTATCTGTCCGGCCGCCCTTGTCTCTATCTCTGTCCCCCTCCCCCTTCTCCCCAACACAAATTCTGTCAATCCTCTCTGGATAATCTCTCTCTAACCACCCTCTTATCTCTACTGAAAGGCTTCTGGAAATCCTAACACATACTTCTTAGCTGTGTGACCCTGGACAAGTCATTTCATCACTGCCTCAGTGTCCTCAACAGTGCAATGGGGATAATGATTAACACTCAGGGTTGTTGGGGTGACATAATGGCATCATAATGGTGACGTGGCACAATGCCTGAGGCTATGGAAACAGTGACTGCTTTCCCCATTGTCATCTCCGGTCACACCCAGCCTCCCAGCTCTCAACTCCCAGACACTGAAAGACTCGCCTGAAGTCACAGTTCAAGGGTAGAGGCTGCATTTGAATCCATTCAAACACCCTGGAGACCTGGGCGTACACCTAGACTCTTGTCATTTCTTGTATGTGCCACCTCCTTGTGCTGCCTCGGTTTCTTCCCTTGTGAAATGCAGGGATTTGTTCCTTTTAGCTCTGACTCTTCATGGAGGGGGGAGGGACCGGGCTCAGCAAATGGACACTGAGAATGTGGACGTGGAAGGAGAGGGTGGGATTCAGAGCCATGGGGAGGTGTGGAGGGAGCGGGCGGTGGGAAGGCCAAGCCTGCCTGGAGATGTGGGACTCGGGGCCGGGCGACTGGGAGCCCGTCGGAGGTGGGACTGGGCAGTATCTTGGGGAAGGATCATCTGTTCTTAAGAACTAGAGAAGTCTGGCTTGGCCTTCGAGGCTACAGGAAGGGAGCAGGCAGAATGGAGACTTCCTGTGGGGGTAGCTTTCTTGGCCCAAAGGGAATTTTGAAAACGTCCTGAGAACATCAGGCCCGCCCAGGGCCAGTGGACGTCGAGTCCGCTTTACCCACGCTGCTCTGCCGCGCGGCCCAGAAGGGCCGGGGGGAGGGGTGTCCACCAGCGTGTCCGTCACCGTTTCCCCCGTAATTTTGAGTCTCTTTTGCTTTTGCAGTCGAAGGGGACATGATGGCAGTAGTTCACAACGCCAAAGAGAAAGGAGAGTTTGATGCCTTTCCCGAAATCATCGAGCTCAACGTGGGGGGCCAGGTGTACATCACCCGTTACCCTACCCTGGTCAGCGTCCAAGGTTCTCTGCTCTGGGAGATGTTCAGTCAGAAGAACCCCCTGTCCTTGTCCCGCGACAACAAAGGGCGCTTCTTCGTGGATCGGGACGGCTTCCTCTTCCGTTACGTCTTAGACTACATGAGGGACCACCAGCTGGTGCTGCCGGACCACTTTCCGGAGCGGAGCCGGCTCAAGAGGGAGGCCGAGTTCTTCAAACTGCCGGATCTCGTCAAGATCCTGGCCCCCGACGCCGGGAACAACTCCGTGGCGGACGAGTTCAGGGTGAGCGACTCCGAAGAGCCGCACCCCGTCCCCGCCTCCGGTTTGTCGGTGTCGGCCAGCGGCCCGGGCGACTCCCCGGGGGCCGCCGGGCCCGGCGCCGGGGCCTCCCGCAAGAGTGGTTATATCACCCTAGGCTACCGGGGTTCCTACACCCTGGGCCGGGATAGCCAGACTGACGCCAAGTTCCGCCGCGTGGCCCGAATCATGGTGTGCGGCAAGATCTCGCTGGCCAAGGAAGTGTTCGGCGAGACCCTGAACGAGAGTCGAGACCCCGACCGCCCCCCCGAGCGGTACACTTCCCGCTACTACCTCAAGTTCAACTACCTAGAACAAGCCTTCGACAAACTGGCCACCGCCGGCTTCCACATGGTGACGTCCAACTCGACGGGCACCTGCGCTTGCGCTCAGGACCAGGCCGACGACAAGATCTGGACCTCTTACACCGAGTATATTTTTTACCGTGAGTGATACTTAAACAAAAAAAAACACCCGACAAATAGAAGCCCCAGAGTTTCCTCCCCGCTTCCCACTCTGGGCCAATGCCGGCTCTTTTCTTTAAGAAGAGACCGGTGCCCCTGGCTCCTGTCCCCCCTCCCCCCGTTCACTATCCCTAAAGTCATTCCTGGCACCCCGCTTCCTTCCCCTCTCCAGCACCTTTTTTGCTTTTAACCTTAGTCACCGAGGGAAACATTTAAACGTGAAAAACAGGTCTACGAGAGAGGCCCGGGGGCTCCCACATCGCCCTTGGATCGGGGTCTCGGGTGGCGACTCGGGGTGGTGGACGGCAAGCTCCGTCACGGGCTCCGACATCTCCACGTGTACATATATACATACTGCTACGGTGTCTCAGGGAGCGGGATGGGGGCGGGTTGGGAGACGCGTGCTGTGAACGGAAGCTCCCCAGTTGGAGAAGGGGATGACCCAAAGGCTGCCGGCTCCCCTCCCCCTCCCTGAGCCCCTTTCACCCGGCTCACTCGGACACCGCGATTTCCATAAGCTGATGCCTGGCTCCCGGGTGGGGTGGGGAAAGCCTCCCACAGCTCCAGTCTTCTCGAAAATAGCTCGATGCGTAATGGGCCCATAAAGAGAGCCGGAGGAAGATGGCGGCCCCCGAGGGCCTTTGGTGGGGAGGGGGATTTCCGGCAGAGGCGGGGGAGAGGAGGGCAAGGGGGATGGGCGACCGCCCAGAGGATCCATGCCTCTGTGGTCCTCCAAGGCTGCAGAGTGCAAGGTGAGTTAAGGCTTCAGGGTGAATAAGGGCGAATCTGTGACCTTCGGGAAGTCCCGGATGGTCCCGAATGTGAAGGGGCCGAAAGGCTCCTCGGCTTGGGGGGAAGGGGGGAGGAGCTCCCTGTCCATCTCCGGCGTCCCCGACGGTGGCAGCCAGTGCTTTCTATGTTGGCTGGCCCCCGGCACTTACTGGGCACACTCAATAAAGGAGGAAACAATAAAGAGCCACCTCCTCCTTCTCTGCCTCTTTCTTCTGCTCCTCTCTTAGTGTCTTTGCTCGGCAGGGCCCGTGGGCCCGTCGGCCTCCTGGCCTTTGCCGGCTGCTTCTTTGTGCCCCACCGGCCTCTGCCTCGGTGAGCCTGGGCAGACGGCTTCGCCGGCCGGAGTCTCAGTTTGCACATCTGTCACATGCGATGCTGACAAGGGGATCGAGTCGGAACCCCCAGAGGTGGCGGTAGCTGGCGCCTTAGTTTTTCTTGGTGTGGAGGCTCCAGGTGCCTGCTTTGCAAGTGCCCTGGAAGGCTCTCGGGCTGGTAATGAATGTGCCGGGCTTCGCCCCCCTCTCGGGGGCAGAGCCTTCCCTTCAGATGCTCCTGACCGCACTTGGCCATCAGACTTCCGGCCCCCTCCCCTTCTTTGGGCCTCTTGGATTTAAAGGAACGTCTTCCAGATGGGAAAACTGAGGCCTCAGGAAGGAGGTAAGAGGTCACACAGTAGTGAGGGGTGCACCCAGCATCTGACCCTGGGGCCTCGGACTCCAACCCAGTGCGCCAGTCTCTAGTCTTCATTTATAACTCTTCCGGCTCAGACATCCCAGGAATCTCTGTTTCAGGCCTGGGGGGGAGGCCCGTTGCATGTTGGGTAAATGAGTGGTCGATGACATCAGACCGCCCTCTGCCTGGGAGCCGTCCGGGGGTCCCTCCTCCCGTCTGGTGGGCTGCTTCCCCTGGTCCCTCCCGCGCCGGCCCCTCCGGCCGTCCCGGGCATCCTCACAGTCTCCAGGGGAGAGGCTGCCGGAGGATGGACTGGCTGGCTAGGGAGTGTCCGATAAGTGCCAGTCAGGGAGGGCGTTCCTTCCTGGCTGTCTGGCCTAGCCCGGGAGGCTCGACAAATTCAAGATGGCGGCTTTCCTCCGGAGGGGACAACGTGGAGCCGGCTCCCAGGAGACGCCAGCCAGTTCTCCCTGGGGCTCGGTCTAGCCCCACAGACGGCACGCCAACGGGGACAAGAAGTGGCCGCCCGTCTCGTCTTTTCTCGGTGGCCCCCGTGTCACAGAATTACTAGAGATCTCAGGGTGGGAAAGCGGGCTGGGCTCCGGCCTCCTGAGCCTTTCTCTCCTCGCCGCCCCTCCCCCCAGCCCCCACTACGCTCCTGCCCCCGTTTCTGTCCAAAGGCCTGAGTGCCAGCTCTAAGTCTTGCTTTCCCCTCTGGGGGTCTCGGTCGCCTCATCTGGGAAATGAAGGCTCTGGCCTCGAGGGCCTCCGTTCTGAAGGAACAGCCTGCATTTGTTCTTGGCTCCACTCCCTCCTCCAACCCCCTGAGTCTGGGCCAGAGGAAGGCCTGGAAAACCGGCTTCATCCTTGAGCGTCGATCCCTTAAGAAAATGGCATCTCCAGACCGTTTTCTCCGGGAATTTATTTGGGTTCCAGATTTGAAAGCCACCAAAGCCGGGCCTGAGCTCAGAAAGCACCTCCCCTCCCCACGCCTGCCTTCGGCCCGGGGCCAGGGTGGGGGCCGCCGGAAATTCAGGGCTTTGGGATGCGAGCAGAGCACAGGGAAGTCCTTGGGACTGCTTAGGAAAAACTAGGGCCGGCCTTCGGGAAAGGAAGAGGGCAGGCCAGCAGGGCCGAGGCTCCGGGCAGAGCCGGCCCATTGTCCTGGGACCTTTGGGAGGGCCTTTCCTGCCTGACTCAGGAAGGAGAGCCGGGCTGCCCGCAGGGCCCGGTGGCTGTTATCTGCCCACCTCCCCTCGGGCCCCTCCCTTTCCTTCCTCCAAGAGGTCAGGCTGGCTCCAGGTCTCTCCTCCCCAGGGGCCGCCCTAGACAACTTCCACACTCATTTCCACTCTCCCTAAGTTGTTTCCCATGGCTCCCTTCTCCGTCCCACCCCCACACACTTGAACCCTTGCCATCACCCACAGGCCTTCCCTTTCCATGTTCAGAGTCTCCTCTCAGTCTCTCCTCCTCTCTCCACGTCCCTGCACCTCTTAAGAAACCTCCTCTTCATCCTCAGTGGGACCTCCCGGCCCTGAGCCCCCGGCCCTTTCCCGGTCCATCACCTCGTGCGCCACGTTCTCCTCCCCTCCCCGACCCGGGCATTCGGCGACCTCCCCTCGCACGCTCGCCAAGCTGGGCCGACGGTCCTCCCGTCACCCCAAGCTGGGCCGATGGTCCTCCCGTCTCCCCTTCCCGGCCCAGGCTCTCTGCTGCCCCTGATCTTGCACATCTATTTGCCCTATGGACAGCTCAGCCCGAACGTCCAGGAGCCGTCTTCAGCTCAGTCACTGTGTCTAGAACGGTTCCTCTCCTCTCCTCCAGATCCTCCTCTATGATGGCCCAGCCTTCCGGCCCCAATTTAGGAGTCGATATCCACGTGGCCAAGGCCCGCCGCTTCCACCTTGCCGACATTTCTCTCTTCTGACACAGCCGCCTCTCTGGCGCTGTCATTCCCTCCCGCCTGGACTGCGGCAGCGGCTGCCGGGGCCAGAGCGGGGGCGCCGTGGCTCTGCCAGACTTGGGACTCTCCCACTCTATTCAGCCGCCCAAGGCACAGGTCAGACCGTGGTGCCTTCCCGCCCACTCGGCAAACTCCAGGGCTCTCCTGTTGCCCCCAGGATCCAATCAAACATCAGCTGGCATTTAAAGCTGTTCACTCCTGGACCCGGGTTTGGGTGGAGAGCCGTGGCAGGCTCCAGCTCTCCGCCACGGGACAGGCTCGAGAGAACAGGGAGACGGGAACTTGCTCAGGTCATCCTATGTGGCCAAGCCCTCGGGGCCCTGCCAACCCCAGACGGGAGGAGCCCGGCGGCACGGCAGATGGACTCGGACGCCGCGGATCCCACGCCACCGGCACAGGGATCGCCACGCGCGGACCCGGGAGCAAGAGCAGGCGGCAGAGAGAGGCCTGATGGGAACGGCCCCAGAAGGGGCAGCGGTCGGTGGCCTCGGCGGACGGGGCTCCGCGGGGCTTCCCGCTCTCGGCCTCTCCAAAACCCAAGATGGTTTTAGACAAATGGCCGGGTCTGGCAGACTGGGGGTGGAGGGGGAGGTGGGGCACAGGCGACTACCTCCCTTCTCTCCCACTGCCCCCATTTCTCTAAAACCATCCAGGTTTTCTGTGTAACGGGATCACATGGGCAGCCTAGGGGACCCCAAACCCTGGAATCCTCCGGTCCCCAAAGAAACAAGCAGAGGGGGAAGGGGGCAATGGGAAAAGTGGAACACATGGGGACGCAAGGGAGCTACACAGGAGAAAAGGGGGATTCCCGGAGTGTGAACACGGGATGGGGACCGGGACCAGGGAAAGGGACGGGGGGGAATCAGCCAACAGAGGAAAAGACCACTGGGGCACACGGGGGTTGGAGACCCCCTCATAAAGGGAGATGAGAGACTGCAGGAGGCACAGGTAAAACAGGAAAGGAGGGGACAGAGGGCTTCACTTCCCCATGAATACAACAGTATGAGCTCTGCTGGTACGTCTCTGTCTCACTCTGACTATGTGTGTCTCTGTTTCTATGTCACTGTCTCTATCTCTCAGTCTCTCTCTTTGTCTCTATCTCTCCATTTCTCTCATTCTATCCCTCGGTCTCTCGTCTTCAGTCTCTTTGTCAAAGTGTTTCTATGTCACTCTGTCTCTGTCTCTATCTCACTCTTTTTCTCTGTCTCTGTCATTCAATCTCACTGTCCCTATCTCCCTGTATCTTTGTCTGTCTGTCTCTGTGTTTATATGTCGCTGTCTCTATCGCTCTGTCTCACTCTTTATCTCTCAATCTCTGTGTTTCTCTCATTCTCTCAGTCTCTCTTCTTCTGTCTCTCCGTCTCTGTGGTTCTATGCCACTTTGTCTCTGTCTCTCTGTCTCTATAATTCTATGGCCCTTTGCCTCTATCTCTTGTCTCTATGATTCTATGCCCCTTTGTCTCTGTCTCTCTGATTCTAGGTCCCTTTGTCTCTGTCTCTCTGTCTCTATGATTCTCTATCCCTTGTCTCTATCTCTCTGACTCTCTGTCTCTATGATTCTATGTCCCTTCGTCTGAATCGCTCTAGCTCTATAATTCTCTGTGCCTTTGTCTCTATCTCTCGTTCTCTGTGATTCTATGTCCCTTTGTCTCTATGTCTCTATCTCTCTGTCTCTCATTTTCTATGATTCTATTTCCCTTTGTCTCTATGTCTCTGTCTCTTTTTCTCGATGATTATATGTCCCTTTGTCTCTCTGTCTCTATCTCTCTGTCTCTATGATTCAATATCCCTTTGCCTCTATCTCTCTTTCTCTAGGATTCTATGTCACTTTGTCTTGATCTCTCTGTCACTCTGTCTCTATGATTCTATGTCCCTTTGTCTCTATCTCTCTGTCTCTATGATTCTTTGTCCCTTTGTCTCTGTCTCTCTTTCTCTATGATTCTTTGGCCTTTCTCTCTCTCTGTCTCTATGCCTCTATGATTCTATGTCCCTTTGTCTCTATCTCTCTGTCTCTGTGATTCTATGTCCCTTTGTCTCTATCTCTCTGTCTCTATGATTCTATGTCCCTTTGCCTCTATCTCTCTTTCTCCAAAGTTCTTGTCACTTTTCTCATCTCCTTTCACCTGTCTCTTGTTCTTTCCCTTTTCTCTAACTCTTGTCTCTTAATTCTATGTCCCTTTGTCTATGTCTCTCATTCCTAGTTAGCCCTTTTCCTTCCCTCTTTCTCTATGATTCTTTGTCCTTTGTCTCCTCTCTGTCTCTTGATTCTTTGTCCCTTGTCTCTATCTTTTTCTCTTCTCTATGATTCTATGTCCCTTTTCTTATTTCTCTTCTCTCTGTCTCTATGTTTCCATGTCCTTTGTCTCTATCTCTCTTCATATGACTCTGTCCCTTTGTCTCTATCTCTCTGTCTCTATCATTTTATGTCCCTTCGTCTCTATCTCTTTTTCTCTATGATTATATGTCCCTTTGTCTCTATTTCTCTATCTCACTGTATGATTCTATGTACCTTTGTCTCTATCTCTCTTTCTTTATAATTCTATGTCACTTTGTCTCTATCTCTCTGTCTCTCTGTCTCTATGATTCTATGTCCCTTTGTCTCTATCTCTCTTTCTATATGACTCTGTCCCTTTGTCTCTGTCTCTCTGTCTCTATCATTCTATGTCCCTTCGTCTCTATCTCTTTTTTTCTATGCTTATATGTCCCTTTGTCTCTATGTCTCTATCTCTCTGTCTCTATGATTCTATGTCCCTTAGTCTCTATTTCTCTATCTCTCAGTCTCTATAATTCTATGTCCCTTTGTGTCTATCTCTCTTTCTTTGATTCTTGTCCCTTTGTCTCTTTCTCTATCTCTCTGTCTCTTATTCATGTCCCTTTGTCTCTGTTCTCTATCTCTCTGTCTTATGATTCTACCCTTGTCTCTATTTCTCTCTCTGTCTCTTGATTCTGTCCCCTTTTCTCTTTTCTCTATCTCTCATCTCTATAATTCTAGCCTTTTTCTATCTCTCTTTCTCTATGATTCATTCCCTTTGTCTCTATTTCTCTATCTCTCTGTTTTTTATTTTGGCCCTTTTTCTCTTCCTCTTGTCTCTTAATTCTATTCCTTTTCTCCATCTCCCCTTTTCTCTATGGTTCTATGTCCCTTTGTATCTATCTCTTTTCTCTTATTTCTCCTTTTTTTTTCCTTGTTCTTTCCCTTTGTCTCTTCTCCCTGTCTCTATAATTCTATGTCCCTTTGTAACTTCTTGATTTCATGATTGTATGTCCCTTTGTCTTTTTCTCTATCTTTCTATCTCTTGATTTTATTTTTCTCATCTCTTTCTTTCCCTATGTCTCTTTGTCTCTGTCTCTCTGTCTCAGTGATTCTATGTCCCTTTCTCTCTTTCATTCTTTCTCTATGATTCTATGTCCCCCTGTCTCAATGTCTCTCTCTGTTTGTCTCTATGATTCTATGTACCTTTGTCTCTGTCCCTCTCTCTTTTTTCTATGATTCTATGTCCTTTTGTCTCTATGTCTCTATCCCTCTGTCTCTATGATTCCACGTCCCTTTGTCTCTATCTCTCGTTCTCTGCGATTCTACGTCCCTTTGTCTCTTTCCTATCCTCTGTCCTTGATACTATGTCCTTTTTCTCTCGCTCTTTTCCCTTGTTCTATGTCCTTGTTTCTCTATCTCTCTGTCTCTTTGTCTCTATGATTCTGTCCCTTTGTCTCTTTTCTCTATCTCTCGTCTCTATGATTCTTTTGTCTCTTCTCTTTTCTCTATGACCCTAATGTCCCTTTCTCTCTTTTCTCTGTCTCTTATTCTATTCCCTTTTCTTCTCTTTTCTCTGCTTCTACTCCCTTTGTCTCTTGTCTCTATCGCTCTGTCTCTTGATACATGTCCTTTGTCTCTCCGCTCTTTCCTTGGTTCTATTTCATTGTCTCTATCTCCTGTCTCTTTGTCTCTTGATTCTATTCCTTTGTCTCTATTTCTCTTCTCTCTGTCTCTATGATTCTAGGCCTTTTGTCTCTTCTCTTTTCTCTAGCCCTATGTCCCTTTCCTCTATTTCTCTGTCTTGATTCTTGTCCATTTTCTCTATCTCTCTTTCTCTTGTCTCTTAAATTCTTTCCTTGGTCTGTTTTTCTTTTCTCTTTCTCTATGATTCTTGGCCCTTTTCTCTATTTCTCTATCTCTGTGTCTATGATTCTATTTTCCTTGTCTCTTCTCTCTTTCTCTTACCTCTTTCCTTTGTCTCTTTGTCTTCTCTCTGTCTCTGGGTTTGATTCCCCAGTTTCCCTTTTTTTTCCCTATCTCTCTTTCTTTGATTCCAGTCCCTTTGTTTCTTCCCCCAATTTTCCCTTATCTCTCTTTCTCTATGATTCCTGTCCCTTTTTTTTCTTTCTCCTTTCTCTAGATTCTAGTCCCTTTTCTATTTTCTATCTCTCTTCTCTATTTTTCCCTTTGTCTCACTTTTTCTTATTCGCCTTTCTCCTCTTTTTTCTCTACGATTCTATGTCCCTTTGTCTCTATTTCTCTTTCTCTATGATTCTATGTCCCTTTGTCTCTATTTCTTTATCTCCCTTCTTATGATCTTGTCCTTTTCTCTATTCTCTTCTCTCTGTCTCAGGATTCTTTCCCTTTTCTCTATTTTTTTCTCTATGATTCTTGTCCTTTGTCTCATTTCTTTTCTCTGTCTCATGATTCTATGTCCCTTTGTCTCTATTCTCTTCTCTTTGTTTTATGTCCTTTTCTCTATCTTTTCTCTTGATTCTATGTCCTTTTCCTTTCCCTCTGTCTTTTGATTCTATGTCCCTTTTCTCATTTCTCTTTCTTATGATTCTTCCTTTGTCTTTTCTTCTCTCTGTCTCTATGATTCTTCCCTTTTCTCTTCCTCTTTCTTTATTCCTTTTTATTTTTCTCTAGTTCTATGTCCTTGTCTCTTTGTCTCTCTTTGTCTCCAGTGTTTCTGCCCTTTCTTTTTCTTTCTCTATTCTTGCCTTGTCTCTATCTCCCTGTCTCTTAATTCTTGTCCCTTAGTCTCCATCTCTCTTCTCTGATTCTGTCCCTTTGTCTCGTTTCCCTCTTCTTCTCTGATTCTATGGTTTTGTCTCTATCTCTTTTCTCTTACCCTTGTCTCTTTGTCTCTTCTCTTGTCTCAATTTTCCCCTCTGTCTCAATGTCTTATTTTTGTCTTTAAATTCTTTACCTTTGTCTCTTCTCTCATCTCTTTTTCTTAATTCTTGTCCTTTTTTATTTCTTCCCTGTCCTGTAATTCTTGTCCTTTGTCTTTATCTTCCCTTCTCTGCATTCCGTCCCTTTCTCTTGTCTCTATCTCTGTCTGATTCTTGTCCCTTTGTCTTATCCTCTTTCTCTTGGTTCTATGTCATTGTTTCTTCTGCCTGTCTCTTTTCTCTTGTTCTTTCCCTTTGTCTCTTTTCTCTAACCTCTTCCATGACTTTCCTTCCTTTTATCTCTCTTTCTTTGTTTGCGTCCTTTGTCTCTTCTCTCTTCTTATTTCCTTATTCTGTCCCATTGTCTCATCTCTCTTTTCATGTTCCCCTTTGTCTCTTTCTCTATCTCTCTGTCTCTGATTCTATGGCCCTTTGTCTCATCTCTCTTTCTCTTGTCTTTCCCTTTTCTCTTTGTCTCTGTCTCTCTTCTCAATATTTTTGTCCCTTTCTCTCTATCATTCTTTCTCTTATCCTATTCCCTTTGTCTCAATTTATCTATCTTTGTCTCTATGATTCCATGTCCCTTTGTTTTCTTCTCTCTTTCTTTTGATTCTGGTGCCGGTCTTTTTCCATCTCTCTGTCTCTTATTCTTTCCTTTTCTTTCTCTCTTTCTCTCTGTCTCTATCATTTCTGGTCCCTTGGTCCCTTTTTTCTATTTCCTTTTCTTGAATCTTGTCCTTTGTCTCTTTTCTCTATCTCTTGTCTCTATGATTCTATGGCCCTTTGTCCTTTTCTCTATCTCTCGTCTCTATAATTCTTGTCCTTTGTCTCTCTCTTTCCTTTTCTATTCCCTTGTCTCTTTTCTCTTCTCTCTGTCTCTGTGATTCTGGCCCTTTTTCTTATTTCTCTATCTCTCATTCTTTAAAATTCTTGTCCCTTTGTGTCTATCTTCCTTTCTCTATGATTCTATGTCCCTTTTCTCTATTTCTTTATCTCCGTCATGATTCTTGGCCCCTTTTTCTCTATCTCTCTGTCTCTATGATTTTTTCCCTTTGTCTCCATCTTGTCTCTTATTCTTTTCCCTTTGTATCTACTCTCTTTCCGTGATTCAGTCCCTTTGTCTCTGTCTCTTGTCTCTCTGATTCTATCCCTTTCTTATCTCCCTGTCTCTATAATTGTTGTCCCTTTGAACTATCTCTGTATTTCATGTTGTTGTCCTTGTCTCTTTTCATCCTTCTCTTTAAAGTTTTGGCCCTTTGTCTCTATCTCCTTTTCCTTGCCCTTGTCTCTTTTCTCTGTCTCTTCCAGGATTCGTCCCTTTCTCTCTTTCATTCTTTCTCTATGATTCTATGTCCCTCTGTCTCAATGTCTCTATCTGTTTGTCTCTATGATTCTATGTACCTTTGTCTCTGTCCCTCATCTCTCTTTTTCTATGATTCTATGTCCTTTTGTCTCTATGTCTCTATCCCTCTGTCTCTATGATTCCACGTCCCTTTGTCTCTATCTCTCTGTCTCTGTAATTCTATGTCCCTTTGTCTCTATCTCTCTTTCTCTGCGATTCTACGTCCCTTTGTCTCTATGTCTCTATCGCTCTGTCTCTATGATACTATGTCCTTTTGTCTCTCTCGCTCTTTCCCTATGGTTCTATGTCACATTGTCTCTATCTCTCTGTCTCTTTGTCTCTATGATTCTATGTCCCTTTGTCTCTATTTCTCTATCTCTCTGTCTCTATGATTCTATGTCCCTTTGTCTCTATCTCTCTTTCTCTATGACCCTATGTCCCTTTCTCTCTATTTCTCTTTCTCTATGATTCTATGGCCCTTTGTCTCAATTTCTCTATCTCTCTGTCTCTATGATTCCATGTCCCTTTGTTACTATCTCTCTGTCTCTATGATTCTTTGTCCTTTGTCTCTATCTCTTATTTAGTTCTATGTCTCTTTGTCTCTATCTCTCTGTCTCTATGATTCTATATCCCTTTCTCTCTTTCCCTCTGTCTGTACGATTCTATGTCCCTTTGTCTCGATTTCTCTTTCTCTATGATTCTATGTCCCTTTGTGTCTATTTCTCTATCTCTCTGTCTCTATGATTCTATGGCCCTTTTTCTCTATCTCTCTATCTCTATGATTCTATGGCCCTTTGTCTCTATCTCTCTTTCTCTATGACTCTATGTCACTTTGTCTCTTTGTCTCTGTCTCTCTGTCTCAGTGTTACTATGTCCCTTTCTATCATTCTTTCTCTATGATTCTATGTCCCTTTGTCTCTTTTTCTGTCTCTCTGTCTCTTGATTCTTTCCCTTTGTCTCTATCTCCCTGTCTCTATAATTCTATGTCCCTTAGTCTCCATCTCTCTATCTTTATGATTCTGTCCCTTTGTCTCTATTTCTCTATATCTCTGTCTCTATAATTCTATGTCCCTTAGTCTATCTCTCTGTCTCTATGATTGTATGTCCCTTTGTCTCTATTTCTCTATCTTTCTGTCTCTATGATTCTATGGTCCTTTGTCTCTATCTCTCTTTCTCTATGACCCTATGTCTCTTTGTCTCTGTCTCTGTCTCAGTGATTCTATGTCCCTCTGTCTCAATGTCTCTATCTGTTTGTCTCTATCATTCTATGTACCTTTGTCTGTCTCTCATCTCTCTTTTTCTATGATTCTATGTCCTTTTGTCTCTATGTCTCTATCTCTCTGTCTCTATGATTCTATGTCCCTTTGTCTCTATCGCTCTTTCTCTATGGTTCTATGTAACATTGTCTCTATCTCCCTGTCTCTTTGTCTCTATGATTCTATGTCCCTTTGTCTCTATTTCTCTAACTCTCTGTCTCTATGATTCGATGTCCCTTCGTCTCTATCTCTTTTCCTTTGTGATTCTGCGTCTCTTTGTCTCTATCTCTCTGTCTCTCTTTCTCTATAATGCTATGTCCCATTGTCTCTATCTCTCTTTGTCTATGATTCTATGTCCCTTTGTCTCTATTTCTCTATCTCTCTGTCTCTATGATTCTATGGCCCTTTGTTATCTTCCTTTCTGTGGCTCATGTCCCTTTGTCTTTTGTCTCTGTCTCTTGCCTCAAGTTTTATGTCCCTTTCTCTTCATTCTTTCTCTTATCCTTTCCCTTTGTCTTTTTCTCTCTGTCTCTATGATTCCATGTCCCTTTGTTTCTATCTCTCTTTCTCTATGATTATAGGTGCCTTGGTCTGTATTTCTCTATCTCTCTGTCTCTATGATTCTATGTCCCTTTTTCTCTATCTCTCTTTCTCTCTGTCTCTATCATTCTAGGTCCCTTGGTCTGTATTTCTCTATTCTCTTTCTCTATGATTCTATGTCCCTTTGTCTCTATTTCTCTTCTCTGTCTCTATGATTCTATGGCCCTTTTTCTCTATTTCTCTATCTCTCTGTGTCTTAATTCTTGCCTTTTCCTCTATCTCTCTATCTCTTGCTCCCTGTCCCTTTGTCTCTTTGTCTCTGTCTCTCTGTCTCAGTGATTCCATGTCCCTTTCTCTCTATCATTCTTTCTCTATGATTCTATGTCCCTTTGTCTCAATTTCTCTATCTCTCTGTCTCTATGATTCCATGTCCCTTTGTTTCTATCTCTCTTTCTCTATGATTCTAGGTCCCTTTCTGTATTTCTCTATCTCTCTGTCTCTATGATTCTATGTCCCTTTGTCTCTATGTCTCTTTCTTGATTCTATGTCACTTTTTCTCTATCTCTCTTTCTCTTTTCTCTATGATTCTATGTCCCTTTGTCTCTTTTCTTTCTCTATGATTCTATGTCCCTTTGTCTCTATTTCTCTATCTCTCTGTCTCTATGATTCTATGGCCCTTTTTCTCTATTTCTCTATCTCTCTATCTCTATGATTCTATGGCCCTTTGTCTCTATCTCTCTTTTCTATAACTCTTTCCTTTGTCTCTTTGTCTTGTCTCTTGTCTCATGATTCTTTTCCCTTTCTCTTATTTCTTTCTTTGATTCTTTCCTTTGGCTCAATTCCTCTATCTCTCTGTCTCTATGATTCCATGTCCCTTTGTTACTATCTCTCTTTCTCTATGATTCTAGGTCCCTTGTTCTGTATTTCTCTATCTCTCTGTCTCTATGATTCTATGTCACTTTTTCTCTATCTCTCTTTCTCTCTGTCTGTACGATTCTATGTCCCTTTGTCTCTATTTCTTTATCTCCCCGTCTCTATGACTCTATGTCCCTTTTTCTCTATGGCTCTGTCTCTCCGTCCCAGTGATTCTATGTCCCTTTCTCTCTATCATTGTTTGTCTATGATTCTATGTCCTTTTGTCTCAATTTGTCTATCTCTCTGTCTCTATGATTCCATGTCCCTTTGTCTCTATCTCTCTATCTCTAGGATTCTATATCCCTTTGTCTTAATGTCTCTATCTGTTTGTCTTTATGATTCTATGTCCTTTGTCTCTGTCTCTCTTTCTCTTTTTCTTATTCTTTTCTCTTCTCTCTTTCCTTCCACTGTCTCTATGATTCTATATCCCTTTGCCTCTTCTCTTTTTCTTGTTATATGTCCCTTTTGTCTCAATTCTTATCTGTTTGTCTCCATGATTCTATTCCTTTGTCCTCTGTCTCTCTGTCTCTCTTTTCTTGATTCTGTGTCCTTTCTCTCTTTCTCTCTTGTCTCTTGATTCTTTCCCTTTCTCTTATCTCCCTGTCTCTATAATTCTATTCCCTTCGTCTCTATCCTCTTCTCTATGATTCTTGCCCTTTTTTATCTTTTTTCTAATTTATTCCCTTGTCTCTATTTCTCTATCTCTTGTCCCTTGATTCTTTCCCTTTTCCATCTCTTTTTTTTATCATTCTTTGTCCCATTGTCTTTTCTCCATCTCTCTAACTCCTGATTCTTTCCTTTGTCTCTATCTCTCTTTCTCTTTGATTCTATTCCTTTGTCTCTCTCATTCTGTCTCTTTTTTCTATGATTCTTGTCCATTTGTCCCTTTCTCTGTCTCTCTGCTCTTGTCCCTTTCTCTCTATCTTCCTGTCTCTAAATTCATTTCCCTTCTCTCTATCTCTCTATCTCTATGATTCTATGTATTTTCTCTATCTCTCTTTCTCTTTTTCTATGTCCTTTGTCTCTTTTTCTCTGTCTCTCTTCTCAGTGATTCTTTTCCCTTTCTCTTCTTCTTTTCTAATTCTGTCCCTTTGTCCCAATTTCTCTATCTCTGTTCTTAGTTTATGTCCTTTGTGTCATCTCTCTGTCTCTGAATTCTATGTCCCTTTGTCTCTTCTCTCTTTCCTGGATCATTCTCTTTGTCCTATTTCTCTATCTCTCTGTCTCTATGATTCTATATCCCTTTTCTCCCCTCTTTTCATGATTTTTGCCCGTTGTCTCTTGTCTCCATCTCTCTTAATTTCTGTCCCTTTCTCTTCATTCTTTCTCTTTTATTCTATGTCCCTTTATCTCAATGTCTCTATCTCTCTGTCTCCATGATTCTATGTCACTTTGTCTCTATCTCTCTGTCTCTCTGTCACTATCTCTCTGTTTCTCTGTCTCTTTGATTCTATGTCCCTTTGTCTCTGTTTCTCATTCTCTATGATTCTATGTCACTTTGTCTGTATTTCTCTATCTCTCTGTCTCTATGATTCTATGGCCCTTTGTCTCTATTTCTTTTCTATATTCTATGTCCCTTTGTCTCTTTTCTTATCTCTCTATCTCTTATTTTTTTGGCCTTTTCCATCTCTCTTTCTTAAACTCTATGTCCCTTTGTCTCTTTGTCTCTGTCCCTCTGTTATTATTCTTTTCCTTTCTTTATCATTCTTTCTCTTGATTCTTTCCTTTTTCTTATCTCTCTTTCTCTCTGTCTCTACGATTCTATTTCCTTTGTCTCTATTTCTCTTTCTCTATGATTCTATGTCCCTTTGTCTCTATTTCTTTATCTCCCTGTTTCTATGACTTTATGTCCCTTTTTCTCTATGTCTCTATCTCTCTGTCTCAGTGATTCTATGTCCCTTTCTCTCTATCATTGTTTCTCTATGATTCTATGTCCCTTTGTCTCAATTTCTCTCACTGTCTCTATGATTCCATGTCCCTTTGTCTTATCTCTCTCTCTTATTCTTTCCTTTGTCTTTCTCTGTCTCTTGTCTCTTGATTCTTGTCCCCTTTTCTCTTTCTCTCTGTCTCTACGATTCTGTTCCGTTGTCTCTTTCTCTTTCTCTATGATTCTATGTCCCTTTGTCTCTATTTCTGTATCTCTCTGTCTCTATGATTCTATGGCGCTTTTCTCTATCTGTCTATCTCTATGATTCTATGGCCTGTTGTCTCTATCTCTCTTTCTCTATGACTCTGTGTCACTTTGTCTCTTTGTCTCTGTCTCTCTGTCTCAGTGATTCCATGTCTCTTTCTATCATTCTTTCTCTTTGATTCTGTGTCCCTTTATCTCCATTTCTCTATCTCTCTGTCTGTATGATTCCATGTCCCTTTGTTACTCTCTCTCTTTCTTTATGATTCAAGGTCCCTTGGTCTGTATTTCTCTATTTCTCTTTCTCCATGATTCTATGTCCCTTTGTCTGTATTTCTATCTCTCTTTGTCTATGATTCTATGGCCCTTTGTCTCTATGTCTCTTTTTCTATGATTCTATGTCCCTTTGTCTCAATGTCTCTATCTGTCTTTATCATTCTATATACCTTTGTCTCTGTCTCTCTGTCTCTTTTTCTATGATTCTATATCCCTTTGTCTCAATGTCTCTGTTTGTCTCCATGATTCTATGTACTTGTGTCTGTCTCTCTGTCTCTCTTTTTCTATAATTCTATGTCCCTTTCTTTCTTTTTCTCTAACTCTATGATTCATGTCCCTTGTCTCAGTCTCCTGTCTTATAATTTCTATGTCGCTTGGTCTCTATCTCTCTTTCTGTGATTGTACGTCCCTTTGTGTCTATCTCTGTGTCTCGGTGTCTCTATGATTCTATGAACCTTTGTCTCTATCTCCCTGTCTCTATAATTCTATGTCCCTTCGTTTCTATCTCTCTATCTCTGTGATTCTATGTCCCTTTGTCTCTATCTCTGTCTCTGTCATTCTATGTCCCTTTGTCTCTATCTCTCTTTCTCTGTGAATTTATGTCCCTTTGTCTCTATTTCTCTATCTCTCTTTGTCTATGATTCTATGTCCCTTTGTCTCTATCTCTCTTTTTCTATGATTCTTTGTCCCTTTGTCTCTATGGGTTTCATCTCTAACTATATGATTTCTATATGTCCCTTTGCTTTCTCTATCTTCTATGATTCTATGTCCCTTTATTTCATCTCTGTCTCTCTGTCTCTATGATTCTATGTCCCTTTCACTCTTTCTCTCTGTGTCTATGATTCTATGGCCCTTTTCCTCTATTTCTCTATCTCTCTATCTCTATGATTCTATGGCCCTTTGTCTCTATCTCTGTGTCTCTGTAATTCTATGTCCCTTTGTCTCTATCTCTCGTTCTCTGCGATTCTACGTCCCTTTCTCTCGATGTCTCTGTCTCTTTTTCTCGATGATTATATGTCCCTTTGTCTCTCTGTCTCCATCTCTATGTCTCTATGATTCTATATCCCTTTGTCTCTATCTCTGTTTCTCTATGATTCAATATCCCTTTGCCTCTGTCTCTCTTTCTCTAGGATTCTATGTCACTTTGTCTCGATCTCTCTGTCACTCTGTCTCTATGATTCAATGTCCCTTTTCATCCTGTCTCAAGGATTCTTTGTCCCTTTGTCCTGTCCATCCTTCTATGATCCTTGGCCTCTCCTCTGTCCTCTATGCCCCATGATCTCCATGTCCCTTGTCTCTCATCTCCTCTCCCCATGATTCTCATGTCCCTTTGTCTCATCTCTCTCTATGATTCTATGTCCCTTAGTTCCTATTTCTCCTGTCTCCTTGTCCTGTGATCTCATGTCCCTTGTCTCATCTCTCTGTCTCTATGATCTCTGTATGTCCCTTGCCCCTTCTAGGATTCCATGTCACTTTGTCCTTGATCTCTGTCACCTGTCTCCTGTATGATTCTAAGGTCCCTTTGTCTCTATCTCTCTGTCTATATAATTCTATGTCCCTTTTGTCTATGTCTCTCATTCCCTATGATTCCATGTCCTTTGTCCCTGTCTCTCTTTCTCTATGATTCTTTGTCCCTTTGTCTCTATCTCTCTGTCTCTATGATTCTTTGTCCCTTTGTCTATCTCTATGTCTCTCTGTCTCTATGATTCTATGTCCCTTTTTCTCTATTTCTCTATCTCTCTGTCTCTGTTTCCATGTCCTTTTGTCTCTATCTCTCTTTCTATATGACTCTGTCCCTTTGTCTCTATCTCTCTGTCTCCATCATTCTATGTCCCTTCGTCTCTATCTCTTTTTCTCTATGATTATATGTCCCTTTCTCTCTATTTCTCTATCTCTCTGTCTCTATGATTCTATGTACCTTTGTCTCTATCTCTCTTTCTTTATAATTCTATGTCACTTTGTCTCTATCTCTCTGTCTCTATGATTCTATGTCCCTTTGTCTCTAGCTCTCTTTCTATATGACTCTGTCCCTTTGTCTCTATCTCTCTGTCTCTATCATTCTATGTCCCTTCGTCTCTATCTCTTTTTTTCTATGCTTATATGTCCCTTTGTCTATATGTCTCTATCTCTCTGTCTCTATGATTTTATGTCCTTTTATCTGTATTTCTCTATCTCTCTGTCTCTATGATTCTATGTACCTTTGTCTCTATCTCTCTTTCTTTATACTTCTATGTCACTTTGTCTCTATCTCTCTGTCTCTCTGTCTCTATGACTCTATGTCCCTTTGTCTCTATCTCTCTTTCTCTGTGATTCTATGTCCCTTTGTCTCTATGTCTCTATCTCTCTGTCTCTCTTTTTCTATGATTCTATTTCCCTTTGTCTCTATGGATCTGTCTCTTTTTCTCGATGATTATATGTCCCTTTGTCTCTATGTCTCTATCTCTCTGTCTCTATGATTCGATATCCCTTTGTCTCTATCTCTGGTTCTCTATGATTCTATATCCCTTTGCCTCTATCTCTCTTTCTCTATGGTTCTATGTCCTTTTGTTTCTATTTCTCTGTCTCTGTGTCTCTGTGATTCTATGTCGTTTGTCTCATCTCTGTCCTACGGATTCTTTTGTCCCTTGTCTCTATCTCCTTTCCTCCATGATCTCTTGGCCTTCTCTCTCTCCGTCTCTATGCCCCATGATCTCATGTCCCTTGTCTCATCTCCTTCTCTGGCTATGATCTCATGTCCTTTTGTTTCTATTTCTCTGTCTCTGTGTCTCTGTGATTCTATGTCCTTTGTCTCTATCTCTCTGTCTTTATGATTCTATGTCCCTGTATCTCTATGGCTCTGTCTCTCTGTCTCTATGATTCTATGTCCCTTTGTCTCTATCTCTCTTTCTCTATGGTTCTCTGTAACATTGTCTCTATCTCTCTGTCTTTGTCTTTATGATTCTATGTCCGTTTGTCTCCTTTTGTTTCTATTTATCTATCTCTCAGTCTCTATAATTCTATGTCCCTTTGTGTCTATCTCTGTCTCTATGATTCTATGTCCCTTTGTCTCTATTTCTCTATCTCTCTGTCTCTATGATTCTATGTCCCTTTGTCTCTATTTCTCTATCTCTCAGTCTCTATAATTCTATTTCCCTTTGTGTCTATCTCTCTTTCTCTATGATTCTATGTCCCTTTGTCTCTATTTCTCTATCTCTCTGTCTCTATGATTCTATGTTCCTTTGTCTCCATCTCCTTGTCTCTATGGTTCTATGTCCCTTTGTATCTATCTCTCTTTCTCTGTGATTCTACGTCCCTTTGTCTCTGTCTCTCTGTCTCTATGATTCTATGTCCCTTTGTCTCTATCTCCCTGTCTCTATAATTGTATGTCCCTTTGTAACTATCTCTGTATTTCGATGATTGTATGTCCCTTTGTCTCTATTTCTCTATCTTTCTGTCTCTATGATTTTATGGCCCTTTGTCTCTGTCTCTTCTATGACCCTATGTCTCTTTGTCTCTGTCTCTCTGTCTCAGTGATCTCTCTATGTCCCTTTCTCTCCTTTCTTACTCTTTCTCTATGATTCCATGTCCCTTGTCTCAATGTGTCTCCTCTCTGTTTGTCTCATGATTCTATGGTACCTTGTCTCTGTCTCATCTCTTTTCTATGATTGTATGTCCTTTGTCTCTATGTCTCTTTCCCTCTGTCTCTATGATTCCATGTCCCTTTGTCTCTATCTCTCTGTCTCTGTAATTCTGTCCCTTTGTCTCTATCTGTCGTTCTCTGCGATTCTACGTCCCTTTGTCTTTATGATCCTATCGCCTGTCTCTCATGATTCCCATGTCCTTTTGTCTCGCTCTCTATGGGTCTCATGCCCATTGTCTCATCTCTGTCTCTTTGTCTCATGATTCTATGTCCCTTTGTCTCTATTTCTATCTCTGTCTCTATGATTTTATGTCCCTTCGTCTCATCTCTTTCTGTGACTCCTGCGTCCCTTTGTCTCCTATCTCTGTCTCTGTGACCTCATGACCTGTGTCCCTTGTCTCTCGTCTCTGTCTCTGTCTCAGTGATTCTATGTCCCTTTCTCTCTATCATTCTTTCTCTATGATTCTATATCCCTTTGACTCAATTTATCTATCTCTCTGTCTCTATGATTCCATGTCCCTTTGTTTCTATCTCTCTATTTCTATGATTCTAGGTCCCTTGGTCTGTATTTCTCTATTGATCTGTCTCTATGATTCTATGTCCCTTTTTCTCTATCTCTTCTTTCTGTCTCTATGATTCTAGGTCCCTTGGTCTGTATTTCTCTATTTCTCTTTCTCTATGATTCTATGGCCCTTTGTCTCTATTTCTCTATCTCCTGTCCTATGATCTTCTATGTAATGCTTTCATTTCATCTCTCCGTCTGTATGATTCTATGGGTCTCTTTGTCTCTATCTCTCTCTTCTATGCCTCTATGTCCCTTTTGTCTCTTTGTCTCTGTCTCTCTGTCTCTGTGTAAGATTCCATGTCCCTTGTTTCTATCTTCTTCTATGATTCTAGGGTCCCTTGTCTCAATTCTCTATCTCTGTCTCCTATGGATTCCATGTCCCTTGTTACGGTCTCCCTTTCTGGAGGATCTCCTAAGTCCCTTGTTTTGTGGCTCTCCATCCCTGTCTCATGATCTCTATGTCCCTTTGTCTCTATCTCTTCTATGATTCATGCTTTTTCTTCATCTCTCTTTCTCTGTCTCTCTGGCTGATTCTATGTCCCTTGTTCTATATTTCTTTCTATGATTCTATGTCCTTGTCTCCTGGCTTTTCATCTCCTGTTCTATGACTCTATGTCCCTTTTTCTCTATGTCTCTGTCTCTCTGTCCCAGTGATTCTATGTCCCTTTCTCTCTGTCATTGTTTGTCTATGATTTTATGTCCTTTTGTCTCAATTTCTCTATCTCTCTGTCTCTATGATTCCATGTCCCTTTGTCTCTATCTCTCTATCTCTAGGATTCTATATCCCTTTGTCTCAATGTCTCTATCTGTTTGTCTTTATGATTCTATGTACCTTTGTCTCTGTCTCTCTGTCTCTTTTTCTATGATTCTATTTCCTCTTCTCTCTATGTCTCTATCCCACTGTCTCTATGATTCTATGTCCCTTTGCCTCTATCTCTCTTTTTCTATGATTCTATGTCCCTTTGTCTCAATGTCTCTATCTGTTTGTCTCCATGATTCTATGTACCTTTGTCTCTGTCTCTCTGTCCCTCTTTTCTATGATTCTGTGTCCCTTTCTCTCTTTCTCTCTGTCTCTATGATTCTATGTCCCTTTCTCTCTATCTCCTGTCTCTATAATTCTATGTACCTTCGTCTCTATCTCTCTATCTCTATGATTCTATGTCCCTTTGTCTCTATCTCTCTTTCTCTGTGAATTTATGTCCCTTTGTCTCTATTTCTCTATCTCTCTGTCCCTATGATTCTATGTACCTTTGTCTCTATCTCTCTTTTTCTATCATTCTTTGTCCCATTGTCTCTATGTCTCCATCTCTCTAACTACATGATTCTATGTCCCTTTGTCTCTATCTCTCTTTCTCTATGATTCTATGTCCCTTTGTTTCTCTCATTCTGTTTCTCTTTTTCTATGATTCTATGTCCATTTGTCACTATCTCTCTGTCTCTCTGACTCTATGATTCTATGTCCCTTTGTCTCTATCTCTCTGTCTCTATAATTCTATGTCCCTTCGTCTCTATCTCTCTATCTCTATGATTCTATGTACCTTTATCTCTATCTCTCTTTCTCTATAACTCTATGTCCCTTTGTCTCCTAGTCTCTGTCTCTCTGTCTCAGTGATTCTATTTCCCTTTCTCTCTGTCATTCTTTCTCTATGATTCTATGTCCCTTTGTCCCACCCCTCTATCTCAGGTTCTATGAGTTCTATGTCCCTTTGTGTCTATCTCTCTGTCTCTGTAATTCTATCGGCGCGTCCCTTTGTCTCTATCTCTCTTTCTCTGTGAATCTATGTCCCTTTGTCTCTATTTCTCTATCTCTCTGTCTCTATGATTCTGTATCCATTTGTCTCTATCTCTCTTTTTCTATGATTCTTTGTCCCGTTGTCTCTATGTCTCCATCTCTCTAACTACATGGTTCTATGTCCCTTTCTCTCTATCATTCTTTCTCTATTATTCTATGTCCCTTTATCTCAATGTCTCTATCTCTCTGTCTCCATGATTCTATGTCACTTTGTCTCTATCTCTCTGTCTCTCTGTCACTATCTCTCTGTTTCTCTGTCTCTTTGATTCTATGTCCCTTTGTCTCTGTTTCTCATTCTCTATGATTCTATGTCACTTTGTCTGTATTTCCTCATCTCTGTCTCTCATGATTCTATGGTCCTTTTCCATCTCCATCTCCATGATCTCTATGGCCCTTTGTCTCATCTCTTCTATGACTCTATGTCACTTTGTCCTTTGTCTCTGTCCTCTGTCTCAGTGATTCCATGTCCTTTCTCATCATCTCTATGATTCTATGTCCCTTTGTCTCAATTCTCTTTCTCTCTGTCTCTTGCTGATTCCATGTCCTTTGTTACTATCTCTTTCTATGATCTGCTGGTCCCTTGGTCTGTATTTCTATTTCTCTCTTTCTCCATGATTCTATGGCCCTTTGTCTCTATGTCTCTTTTTCTATGATTCTATGTCCCTTTGTCTCAATGTCTCTATCTGTTTGTCTTTATCATTCTATATACCTTTGTCTCTGTCTCTCTGTCTCTTTTTCTATGATTCTATATCCCTTTGTCTCAATGTCTCTATCTGTTTGTCTCCATGATTCTATGTACCTTTGTCTCTGTCTCTGTCTTCTTTTTCTATGATTCTCTGTCCCTTTCTCTCTTTTTCTCTGTCTCTACGATTCTATGTCCCTTTGTCTCTATCTCCCTGTCTCTATAATTCTATGTCCCTTGGTCTCTATCTCTTTTCTGTGATTCTACGTCCCTTTGTCTCTATCTCTGTGTCTCTCTGTCTCTATGATTCTATGTCCCTTTGTCTCTGTCTCCCTGTCTCTATAATTCTATGTCCCTTCTTCTCTATCTCTCTATCTCTATGATTCTCTGTCCCTTTCTCCCTTTTTCTCTGTCTCTACGATTCTATGTCCCTTTGTCTCTATCTCCCTGTCTCTATAATTCTATGTCCCTTGGTCTCTATCTCTCTTTCTGTGTGATTCTACGTCCCTTTGTCTCTATCTCTGTGTCTCTCTGTCTCTATGATTCTATGTCCCTTTGTCTCTATCTCCCTGTCTCTATAATTCTATGTCCCTCTTCATCTCTATCTCATAGATTCTATGTCCCTTTGTCTCTATCTCTCTGTCTCTATGATTCTATGTCCCTTTGTCTCTATCTCTTTTCTATGATTCTTGTCCCGTTGTCTCTGTCTCCATCTCTCTAACTACATGATTCTATGTCCCTTTCTCTCTTTCTCTCTGTCTCTACGATTCTGTGTCCCTATGTTTCTATTTTCTATGATTCTATGACCCTTTGTCTCTATCTCTCTTTATGACTCTATATCCCTTTGTCTCTATGTCTGTGTCTCTCTGTCTTAGTGATTCTATGTCCCTTTTTCTCTATCCCTCTTTCTATATGATTCTATGTCCCTTTGTCTCAATGTCTATATCTGTTTGTCTCCATGATTCTATGTACCTTTGTCTCTGTCTCTCTGTCTCTTTTTTCTTGTTCTGTTCCCTTTCTCTCTTTCTCTTGTCTCTCTGATTTTATTCCCTTTGTCTCTATCCCTGTCTCCATAATTCTATGTCCCTTCGTCTCTATCTCTCTTTCTTGGTTCTTTTCCCTTTGTCTCTATCTCTTTCTCTTAGTTCTTGTCCTTTGTCTCATCTCCCTGTCTCTATAATTCTTGTCCCTTCGTCTCTTCTCTCTTCTCTTGGGTCTAGTCCTTGTCTCTATCTCTCTGTCTCTATAATTTATTCCCCTTTGTCTCTATCTCTGTCTCTATTTTCTTTCCCTTGTTTTTCTCTTTCTGTGTTCTTTCCATGGTCTCTTTCTCTATCTCTCCTGTCTTGTTCTAGGGCCTTTGTCTCTATCTCTCTTTCTCTATGACTGTTGTCCCTTTGTCTCTTTGTCTCTGTCTCTCTGTCTCAGTTTTTCTATGTCCCTTTTTATCAGTCTTTCTCTATGATTCTATGTCCCTTTGTCTCAATTTCTCTATCTCTCTGTCTCTCTGATTTCATGTCCCCTTGTCTCTATCTCTCTATCTCTGTGATTCTATGTCCCTTTGTCTCTATCTCTCTGTCTCTCTGTCTCTATGATTCTATGTCCCTTTCTCTCTTTCTCTCTGTCTCTACAATTCTATGTCCCTATGTCTCTATTTCTCTTTCTCTATGATTCTATGACCCTTTGTCTCTATCTCTCTTTCTCTATGACTCTATGTCCCTTTGTCTCTATGTCTTTGTCTCTGTCTCAGTGATTCTATGTCCCTTTCTCTCTATCATTCTTTCTCTATGATTCTATGTCCCTTTCTCTCTTTCTCTCTGTCTCTCTGTCTCTATGATTCTATGTCCCTTTGTCTCTATCTCTCTTTCTCTATGATTCTATGTCCCTTTGTCTCAATGTCTCTATCTGTTTGTCTCCATGATTCTATGTACCTTTGTCTCTGTCTCTCTGTCTCTCTTTTTCTATGATTCTGTGTCCCTTTCTCTCTTTCTCTCTGTCTCTATGATTCTATGTCCCTTTGTCTCTATCTCCCTGTCTCTATAATTCTATGTCCCTTTGTCTCTATCTCTCTTTCTCTGTGATTCTATGTCCCTTTGTCTCTATCTCTCTGTCTCTATGATTCTATGTCCCTTTGTCTCTATCTCTCTATCTCTATGATTCTATGTCCCTTTGTCTCTATCTCTCTGTCTCTATGATTCTATGTCCCTTTGTCTCTATTTCTCTATCTCTCTGTGTCTATGATTCTATGGCCCTTTGTCTCTATCTCTCTTTCTCTATGACTCTATGTCCCTTTGTCTCTTTGTCTCTGTCTCTCTGTCTCAGTGATTCTATGTCCCTTTCTCTCTATCATTCTTTCTCTATGATTCTATGTCCCTTTGTCTCTATTTCTCTATCTCTCTGTCTCTATGATTCTATGTCCCTTTGTCTCTATCTCTCTGTCTCTCTGTCTGTACGATTCTCTGTCCTTTTGTCTCTCTCTCTGTCTCTCTGTGCTTGTGTTTCTATATCCTTTCGTGTGTGTCTCTCTGTCTCTCTCTCTCTGTGTATCTCTCTTTTTGTGTCTCTGTCCCTGCTAGGAGATCTGTGTCTGGTGAATGGGCTGACCTTGGCATTCAGTGCGAGCTTCCTGCTGTCCCCCTTGGCCTTTGGGATTTGTTTTCTTTGCCGTCAGCTATGACTTTTGGCCTGGAAGGGGAGCCGAGGAGTGTGGCCGTGAGTGCCTCCCCAGGGTTCGCAATGGGCGGAGGAGAAGTCCCTCCGTTGTCCATGTTTCCGGGATCTCCCCTGGGCCCGAGGAGTGTCGGCTATTGTCTTAAAGAACCTAGGGCTTGCCCCCCCCCCGATCTTTTGGGCCCGTTTGAAAGCTTTTGGGGAGCCTGTCTGTGATCCCGCCCCCGCCCCCCGTGTCCTGATTTTCCAGGATGGAGGGAAGTGGCGGCTTATTGGGCATGTCTGGGGTAGACAGAGCTTCTGGGCCCAGGAGGCAGCCGCCCTGCTCCTTCGCTCTGGTTGCTTGGGCCCATTTCTGGGCCCCCCGGGTCAGAAAGAACATCGCTGCTCAGTGGCCTGTCCATGACGTCTGTTGTGGTGTGCAGATAAGCAAGCACTGAAGCCTTAGGCCTTGAACGGTGTGCCGAGGTTTCTGGGCAGTCCTGGGGCTTCCCAGCGAGGCCTCAGAGTGAATGTTTAGCCTGCCCGAGAGCCCAGAGCGGGCCCATACAAGCATTCGGGAGCTTGGGGCCCCTCTGTCTTCCCGGTGTTCTTTGTCTTCTCCGCATCTGGGGACTTGGGGGACTCCCTCTCTTCCCATGCTGCCCTTTGCGAAAGGCCAGAGGAGCGCCGGCCTAGCCTTGGGTCCCCCCGGGAAGCTCTCCAGGGTCCTGGACCGGCCGCGGTTCTGAGGGACAGGAAGTGGGCGGGAGTGCCCCCTTCCCCCAGGAAGTCTGTCCCCGGCTCCGTTTTCTCCCCTCCCTGTGACAGGCCGGGCCGCCCTTGGGCAGCCCCATCCCTGGACCCCAATCCGCGGGACCCTCCAGGCGAGGCCTCGGAGCCGGCTCCGTTGCAGCCCTCATCCCCCTCCCTGCGGTCGCTGGCCAGGGCGGAGGGGCCGTGGGGCCCCGGGGGCCGCTCTTCTCCCTGGGGTCGCGGCCTCTGGGCCGGCTCGGGCGGTGGAGGCCTGAGAAGCTCCCGGGGATTATGGAGGAGGCCGATCCAGGCGCCCGAGGGCCCGCCCGGTGGGGGCCGTCGCCTTGGTCGCTGGCTTGTTTTGAGTAAGAAAACATCTGGCCGAAGGTCAGAAGATCGAGGGACATCTGGCTGCCTGGGACACATGCGGGCCAGAGGGGAGGGTCACGGCCCGGGCGCAGACGGGCCTTTCCTGTTTACATTCTCGGGCTCCATGGCAGTCGGCAGTGACGCACGGACCGGCTGCCGGGCAACCGGGGCTCCCACCCAAAAGTGGCGGCTCCCCGGCCCCGCCTCCCCTCCCACCGCCGTCCCCAGCCGCTCTGGACTCGTAAGTCCCGGGGTCCCTAGGGCGCCCGGAGAGCCCACGGGCAGTGGAAAGGTTGGCCCCAAGGGACAGGTGGGTGAAGGAGGACACGGACAGATAAGACAGGGCAGAAAGAGTGGGGGACACACAGGATACAGAGACAGAGGGAGAAAGAGACAGACAAAGAGATAGGAAGACAGAGAAAGAGACAGAGACAGAACTATTAGAGAGAGACAGATGGGGAGCTCAGAGAGACGGAGACAAAGGCGGACACACACACACACAGATAGAGAGACACAGAGACAGAACGGTCCAGTAGATGGCTGGCTGATTATCGCTTTCTTTTCTGCTCCTGGCCTGGCTAATGACTTCCCGGCCTGGGAAACAGCCCCTCCGGCTGCTGGCTTCAGGGAGGCTGTCCCTTCCTGTGTTTGTGTTGCTGATGCTGCGCAATGTCCCTCAGACAGGGCCGTTAGATTGAGACAAAACCCTCGGCTTCGCCCCTCTGAAAACGGGAACTGCACGGATCATTCTTCCTACTCCTCCTTGAAGGGCCCTAGAAACTGGTTCCCCCAAGAGGATCCCGACGCAGACGGGCCGCACGAGAGCTCGAGTCTCAGATAGTGCCCAGACTTCTTTTTGAGAGAATCCAGATTCTCCTCGGGGGGTTCTGAAGGCCACTCTCCAGAGGGAAAGCACGCGAGCAGACTGCTGCTTCATAAGAGAGCCAAGAGAACTGAGGCAGCCCAGAAAGGAGGACTTCTCCAAGGTCTCTCCCATTACAATGCCCCAAGCGCACCAGTGACATCTCGGTGTCCATGCCCTTGGACTCAGATATCCCATCTGGGCGTAGAACTCCACGCACGAGGAAACTGTTCAGTTCTGCCTTGTGATAGCAAGTATGGCAGAGACATCACAGCAGCCTGCTGGGTGAGAGGCGGCTAAAAGAGCCGAGCTCCAATTCACGGACAGCTGTGGGGCTACAATAAAGAATGAACAGGAAGAGTGCAGCAAACCTCCTGGAGGCGGCTGTGGATTCCTGCAGAGGGAGGGAGCAGAAGCAGCCAGGAAGACAAGCGATATCATAACTAGAACAGAGTCTGTGGAAAGAGCAACAAATAAAGGCTGCGTGCTGGTGGGATTGTAATTGGCTGCCTCTCCACCCAGAAAGGACAAAGTGCATCTTTGTTCTCTAGGGGGCTGAAAGTCGAGGGACCGGGATACACTGTTGATGCCTCCAGTTTGCTGGACCTTCCTCCTTCCTCCCTTCCCTTCCTTTTCCCTTCCCTTCCCTTTCCCTCTTCCCTTCTCCTTTCTCTTCCCTTCCCTTCCTTCCTCCTTCCTTTCTTCCCTCCTTCCTTTCTTCCTTCCCTCTCCCTTCCTTCCCAAGACTGGGCCCCCCTTCAGTCTCTCCTTCTCCTCCCCCAGTGCTCTTCCTTCCCTTGCTTCCTTCCTTCTGGCTTCCCTCCACTCCTTGTTTCCTTCCCTTTGCTCTTCCCTCCAGCCCTTGCTTGGGGCCTAAGCCGGCTCGTTTCCCCTTCCCTTCCATAAATGACTTTCCGGCTTCCTAGGCGGCTTTTCCTTCAAGGGCCCCCTCTTCCCTCCCTAACTCTTAGCCAATGGCTCCTGCTTTTCCTTCTTTCCTTCTTCCCCCCAAACCCCAATCCCTCTTTTTTCCTTCCTTGCTTCCTTTTCCTTCATTTTCCTTCCTTTCCTTCCTTCCCCTTTCCCTTCCTTCCCTTCTTCTTCCTTCTCCTTCCTTCCTTCCCTTCCTTCCTTCTTCCTTCCTTCTTCCTCTCCCTCCCTTCCTTTTCCTTCCCTTCCTTCCTTCCTTCCTTCCCTCCCTCCTTTCCTTCCTTCCCTCCTTCTCCCTCCCTTCTCCCTTCCTTCCCTTTCTTTCCTTCCCTCCTTCCTTTCTTCCTTCCTCTTTCCCTCTTCCTTCTTCTTCCTTCTTTTCTTCCTTCCTTCCTTCTTTTCCTTTTCCTTCCTTCCTTCTTCTTCCCTTCTTCCCTCTTCCTTTCTTCCTTCCTCTTTCCTTCCTTCCCTCCTTCTCCTCCCTTCTTTCTTCCTTCCTTCCTTCCTTCCTTTCTTCCTTCCCTCTTTTCCCTTCCTTCCCTTCTTCCTTCCTTCCTCCCTCCCTTCCCCTTCCTTCCTTCCTTCCTTCCTTCCTTCCTTCCTTCCCCTTCCTTCCCTCCTTCCCTCCTTCCCTCTTTCCCTTCCTTCCCGCCTTCCTTCCCTCCTTCCTTTCTTCCTTCCCTCTTTCCTTCCTTCCCTCCTTCCTCCCTCCCTCCCTCCCTCCCTTCCTTCCTTCCTTCCTTCCTTCCTCCTTCCTTCCTTTCTTCCTTCCCTCTTTCCCTTCCTTCCCTTCTTCCTTCCTCCCTCCCTTCCTTCCTTCCTTCCTTCCTCCTTCCTTCCTTCCCGCCTTCCTTCCTCCTTCCCTCCTTCCCTCCTTTCCCTTCCTTCCCTTCCCTTCCTTCCCTTCTTCCTTCCCTTCCTTCCCTCCTTCCCTCCCTTCCTTCCTCCCTTCCTTCCCTCCTCCCTCCCTCCCTCCCTTCCTTCCTTCCTTTCTTCCTTCCCTCTTTCCCTTCCTTCCCTTCTTTCTTCCTTCCCTTCTTTCTTCCTTCCTTCTTCCTTCCCTTCTTCCTTCCTTCCTTCCTTCCCTTCCTTCCCTTCCTCCCTCCTTCCTTCTTCCTTCCTTCCTTCCCTCCTTCCTCCCTTCCTTCCTCCTTCCTCCTCCCTCCCTCCCTCCCTTCCTTCCTTCCTTTCTTCCTTCCCTCTTCCCTTCCTTCCCTTCTTCCTTCCCTTCTTTCTTCCTTCCTTCCTTCCTTCCCTTCTTTCCTTCCTTCCTTCCCTTCCTTCCTTCCTTCCTTCCTTCCTTCCCTTCCTCCCTCCCTCCCTCCTCCCTTCCTTCCCGCCTTCCTTCCCTCCTTCCTTTCTTCCCTTCCCTTTTTCCCTTCCTTCCCTCCTTCCTCCCTCCCTTCCTTCCTTCCTTCCTTCCTTCCTTCCTTTCTTCCTTCCCTCTTTCCCTTCCTTCCCTTCTTCCTTCCTTCCTCCCTCCCTCCCTTCCTTCCTTCCTTCCTTCCTTCCTTCCTTCCTTCCTTCCTCCCTCCTTCTTCCTTCCTTCCTTCCTTCCTTCCTTCCTTCCTTCCTCCTCCTTCCCTTCTTCCTTCCTTCCTTCCCTCCTTCCTCCCTTCCTTCCTCCTTCCTCCCTCCCTCCCTCCCTCCCTCCCTTCCTTCCTTCCTTTCTTCCTTCCCTCTTTCCTTCCTTCCTTCTTCCTTCCCTTCTTTCTTCCTTCCCTTCTTCCTTCCTTCTTCTTCCTTCCTTCCTTCCTTCCTTCCTTCCTTCCTTCCTTCCTCCTCCCTCCCTCCCTCCTTCCTTCCGCCTTCCTTCCCTCCTTCCTTTCTTCCTTCCCTTTTTCCCTTCCTTCCCTCCTTCCTCCCACCCTCCCTTCCTTCCTTCCTTCCTGGAAATGGTTCTCTGGGAAATAAAATGATGGAGAACAAAAGAGATCCAGAAAAAAGAGATACCTTCATTCTGTTCTTTTTTTAAACATTTGAAGCGCTAGTCGGGAAACAGGGTTACATAAAGGAAGAGGAAGGAGGGCTAGGATTCCTAGCCCAGAGAAAAGCCAGTTCAAAGGTCCCGAGGTAGAAGACATAGTGTTGTATGTAAGGATCATCAGGGAGGTCAGTTTGACTGGATTGTAGTGCCTGGAGGGAGGTAAGACCAGGCTGGAATGGGGCGGGGGGAGTTGGGCCAGGTTGGAAAGGACTTCTGAGGCAAAATGGAGAACTTTCTACTTGATCCTAAGTAGTGATTAGAACTTATAATAAGTCTGTTTCCTTCTCTGTTCTTCTGTCTCATCTGTCTCTGTCAGTGTCTCTCTTGTCTGTTTCTCTCTGTCTCTCTTTCCCTCTGTGTGTCTCTGTGTCTCTAGCTCTGTCCCTCTGTCTCGTCTTTGTTTCTGTCTCTGTCTCTCTCCCAAAGCAGGCACGGCATGGCAGAAATCTGGTCAGGAACTCCCAAAGGTTATGTCCGATTAGGGTGTGGGAGGGGATTTCCCCGGGCTTAAGGCAGGCTGGCTGGAGAGTGGATCACTGGGTCCCTGGGCTGCCTCTGGGTGGCTGAGCTCCGGTCCTCCCTGACCCTGGCTGGGGCCGCTGTGCGCTCTCCCTGGCTCATGCTCCCACGGCTCATAGCTTCTAATTGCGTTCACTTAGAGAGACCTCAAACCCCCCCTGGAGGGCCCCCTCCTTCCCTCTTGAATCCTAGGTCCCCCTCATTCACCCAAAAGCTTGGCCGGCTATCTCCTGTCATTCGCTGGGGGGGGGCTTGCCCTTGGGGGGGTAAAACCTGGAGGAGCCAGGAAGCCGGAGCCTTTGGGCAGCTGCATGTTTTGTTTTCTTAGGGAGCCCTTTGGCAGTCGAAGAGCAAGGTGCTGACCCCGTGTCAAGCTGTTCACCTGAAAACAAGCTGCAGAAAGTTTCAAGTAAGCCCATTCCCTAAGGTCTGGTGGGTAGGGAGGCAGTGCCCACCAATGCTTGGGCAGGGCTCCTGAGGACGATCACTCTGAGCTTCTGACCCGCCTGTGTATTTTTTCATCAGTCGCACATGTACATGGCCGTGGGGCGAGGCTTCTCCCCACCTGGACCGAGCTGAAGACATCCTCAAGCACCAAGAGGCCCCTCACTGCCCTACTTAAATATGTCCCATTGATGGGGAAGTTGTACCATGTGGCTTCTGGTTTGTGCCATTCACTCCTGATCTCGATCTGCCTTGTGGGAGCCCGGGGGCTAAACCAGATACATAGAGAAATGGGCTCAGCTGCTAATCTGGGGAAGGGGGGCGAGGGCCGGGCAAGTAGCGCATCTCTTTGAAATGGCCAACCTTGCTCTGAGATGAGATCGCTAGTGGGCGTCCCTGAGGTGCTTGACCCCATGCTCCCTAGCTCTCATTAGTGCTACGGGTAAAGGCCGAGATGGTGGGCTTGGTGAAAGTGCATGCAGTTCATTCCGTGCCGGGAGGGTTGTGGCGCAGGCTCAGCCTTCCCGGAGAGCTTGACTGGCTATAAAGGACTGGGCTAAATCGAATGGGGGTGTGATTCATTGCATTCACTTAGAGAGAGCTCAGCACTCAGTGGCCCCAAATCACCGTCCTCCTTCCCTCTTGAATCCTAGTCCCCCTCATTCACCTATAAGCATTTAGGATGCGTATGAAGCCTTCTCTTTAGAAGCTTCAGAAGGATGAGATGAAGGTCATGGGCTTAGACAGAAGCATTTTGGGATGGCCATTGCTAGAGGGGGAGCACTTTGGGGGTCTTTGAGATCATGACGTATGAGGGTCGATTAAGGGAACCGATAATGTAGATATCGGTGGAGATGATCTGGGCATGCATTTCGAGGATGATTTGATTTGTCGTGAGCTGCAGTGGAGTTTGGCCTCTAGAGAACCAAGGGAGAAAACAGGGTGGCTATTTGGGAGAGGCCGATAAAAAGGCAAAAAGTCTTAACGATTTGATCTGTTCCCAGTGAAGCGGGCCACGGAGGAGCTCGGTTCCCGCTCACTGGAGGTCCACGAGCAGAGGTTGTATGACTGCTCATCAGGCAAGTCGTAGAGCTGAGGATTCCCGTCCACTTGTCCCGTGTTAGGATCGAGCCAAGTGAGTTCTCTCTTGGTTCTAATGTTAGGCCGCCATCCTTTAGAGATCATTGGGGCGAAAAAGAATCTTAGATCCCGACTGATCCAACCCCCTCATTGTATAGATTAAGAAACTGAGGCTAGGAAAAGTGAATGGCTTACACAAAGTAACTCCTTCCATGACTGCGGAGAAGTGAAAAGGTCAGAGTGGTCTCCTCCCAGCTTCTAACGGTTTGTTTCCTTTCCCTCTATTTTCCTTCCCCTCTTTCCCTACCCTGTTGTCTAGGAGACAGCAAAGAGGAGGTACCCAAGTTCAAAACCATTTGGGAGCCAAAGCCGCACCCAGCGGATGACCTGAGCGTGGGAGTTGTTTCCGGGCCCCACAGATTCACGGTTTCGATCCACGAGCCGAGTCATCGGGACGTGGCTTGTGTGGCCAGTCTGGCTAACATCGACTCCGTCGAGGACCAGGCCTCTCAAGATCCTAGGAGACCTGAGCCCCAGCTGTTGGTCCCTTTTGTCTGGCCCGAGCAGGGTCCCTGCCCCTCGAGGCCAGAATCTATTCATTATTGCCAGCCCTTCAAGCGTGTGAGGAAGGTCAAACAGTTGACCCAGAGATGGAATAGCGAGGATTCCAGTGTTCCAGAGACAGTAATGGATAACGAATCGGATAGAGACCAGGTCAGCGAGGAGAGGAGACGCATGGCTATGGAACTGGACAAATGTATTGAGGAGTTTCGCAAAATTAAGATCCCGTGCACTTTCCCTAACAAGAAAAGGCCATGGCAGAGCGAGCTTCTCCAAAAGTACCATGTTTAAAGCCAGAGGGAAGAGCCAGCACCCACTCCCACCGACGCCATCACGCTGCAATCTGCTGCCATGTGGAAGTGCTTTGGAATCATCCACTTCTCTTTTTGATATCGTCATGAGTGGTGTGTGTGTGTGTGTGTGTGTGTGCATGTGTGTGTGCGTGCGTGTGTGTGTGTGTGTGTGTGCGTGTGTGTGTTGAGTGAGTGTGTGAGCAAGGGTGCATGTGTGTGTGTGAAGATCTTTTCTGAATGTTCAAGCTGATTTCTACATTCCCCATGGACAGTTTCTGACCTCTGAAACATTGTGGTCGTGTTGAAATAAATTCCCCTCTGCCAATATGGAGTAATTGCTTATTTCTTTAGTGCGAAGGTGGGAATTTAGAGCCCATTTAGTCCAACTCCCTCTTTTTAGGGAATAAGGGCCCAAAGGAGGAAAGTCTCTTAGGATTATGGGAGCTTAAAGACCATCTGCTTCAATCCCCTGAACTTACATGTGACCCAAGGCTCCGGGTGGTCCTGGCGATGACTTCAAAGGTCTTTGGCTCGTACTGGCCCCAGCCGGAGATGATTCTGGGAAAGCATATGGCGAGGTATCTGCAAATATGGGCAACAGGGTCTTCTAGGCTTATTTCAAAGTAACGATTCGGTTATTGCATTGCAGAATTGGCCTCAAAAGACTTATGGGAGCCTAGAGACCATGCGGAAACCCAGAAAGGACTCACAGCTGTAAGCAATCAATACAATTCTCCTCCCCAAACCTTTGCCATCAACAGGAAAATGAACTCCCAGTCGCCAGCGGGCCCCCTCCCAATATCGCAGAATCTCTCTTTCCCACAAAGTCCAAAACAATCATTCATGAACTCATAATGTCACCCTGTGGTTGAGGTCCAACCATCATCCGTCTTCTATTCCAGTGAGTCACCCTTTTAGCCCAGAATGGAAACAGTCTCTCTTCCCTTTCTCTTTCCACCTCTCTCTTCTATTTTGCTGCTCATTTGACCTCTTTATGTCAACTTCCTCTCTCGATTTTACATCTGTCTGTGTGTCTGTCTATATACTGCCTGTATCTCACTTCTAGCAACCTCGATGTACCCATACGTCTATAGCTAACATCTGTCTTTCTGCCTGTCTTCCATATCTGTTTATCCATTTCTTTGTCTATATCTATGTATCTCTCTACCATGTTTATCCATTTATCTATCTGTCCATCTACCATATCTGTCTATTGATTTAGCTCTCTGTCTACCATATCTGTCTATCTACTATCTATCTATCCATTTACCTATCTGTCCATCTACTATATTTGTCTATCTATTTCTCTCTCTGGCTACCACATCTGTCCATCCATCTATGTATCTTTCTATTTGTTTAATCCCTCTCTTCTCCCATACTTTCCTTCGGAGCCTCAAACACTGAGCCAGCTCTGGCTACGTGTGTGTCAATCTCATGGTCCAAGCGTCCTCAAGGTGGTCAGAAAAAGTGGAACAAGGGCCCTCTCAAGGTCTCTCTTAAGTGATTTTACAACATAGGAGACAGTGGGTATGACCTCCCAGCCTGGCGTGCCCTCACCAGAGAAGGTGCTGGGCTCTGTGAGCAAAACAGAATTGAATTAGATCTGAAGAAATATGAGATGTGTAAAGTTAGAGAAGCCCCCGAATGTTCAGAGGGACCCTTTGTGTCCAAGCTGTGGTGGAGCATCCCCGGCTCCTGTTGTTCTGCCCGGCCACGGTCGGACACTCTGGGACTCAACCCTAACATGGCGATATCATTTTGGTCCGCTACAAGAACAAGGGACAGCAACCTATCTTTATTAAAAGTAGTAAAGGTGTTTGCTAGTAAATGTTCAACAACCGGCCTCATTGGGGAAAAACAATCCACGAGCACAGCCTCCTAAGTGGATCTGTCTTAGGAAGCCTTTCTGAAGTCTTGCTAGTCAGTAATACAGTAAATCAAGCCCTGGATCGCCTGTTTCTGACGGGCCAATGCTCACAGTGACAATTTACCCCTGGTTCTTCCCAGAGCTGCCATAGACTGGCTCTTGACTGGAGACACTTAGGCTTGGTCCCATGATGTCACTGGTCTAGGGAACCCCCAGGTAAGGCTGCCCCCTCTTTCAAAACCGCTTCAAAGCCTTCTCTATGGCTCACTCACCGAAAGTTGCCCAAGGCCCCGAGGAGTACTGTGGCAGAGAGCCTTCGGCCAGTCGGGGGCAGTGACAGTCCCGGAACCCAGGGGTCTCGTTGCCTTTCTGGAACTCGACCGGAACTATTGAGATGAAGTTAGATTGAGATTAGACCTATGTCTATAGCACAGTAAGCTCGAAACGGGAGCAGGACCTAGATCTGAAAAGGTTACACACTCTTTTAAAATATTGAAGAATGAGATGAGATCCTCAGGTTTCCCAACCCTCTTGTCTAGGGGGAAAATTCTTAACCATAATGGGCTAGAGGACATGGGAAAGCACCAGGGATGTCTGTGACCCCTGAAAGAAAAGCTTCCGCCTGAAAAAAATGGTGGAAATAGCAAAAAACCGAGAGACCCTGGAATGGGGGGAAATGGTCCCCAAATTGCCTCTGAATGTCTCCTAGGAGGGCAAAGCAAATTAAAAGCACTCAGGCTTCAGCCCATGCCAAGGCCAAAGTGGCTAAGAGGAAGAAGACCGGGCCTGGGGAAAGTTGGAGGGCCTAAGGGAAGACTGAGCTTGGGGACGGGTCTCCTTGGCAGGTATCCTAAGTGACTAAACTGGCCACTCTGATCCCATGTCAAGGAACTGAAAGACAGAGAAGACGCGTTGTTTACATGGAAGTGGTGGCTCCCCCCGCCCCCAATTGGGGAACAGCTCAATGGAGGTGTAAGAATGTACTAAAATGCAGTCAGACATGTTGCACACGAGAAATCCAGAGAAACATCAGCAGAGCCCCCAGGGATTGACCATAATATCGCTTACATAGTGCCCATTCTGTGCCAGGCAACGTGCCGAGCACTTGACAAATTCGATCTCATTTGATCCTCACACCAAACCTGGAAAGTCAATGCTCTTATGAGCTCCATGTTGCGGCTGAAGGAACTGAGGGAAACGGGGGTTAGGTGACTTTCTCAGGGTCACACAGCTAGTAAGAGTCGGAGCTCAAGCCTTCCTGACCCCGGTGCCCTGTGTGCTGCGGCACCCCATAGCTAACGATCCCCTCTATCTGAGGAAGGAACCGCGGAGGAAGAGGTGCAGTGCTGGAGTCCGCCCACAGTCCTCCCTCCCTCTCCCTCTTCCTTCTTCTGTAATAAAAGGTGCTTCCTCCCTGTTCCCCACCCTTTCCTTGCTCCGGCATCATGTAGCCCAAGGAACAGACCATGTTCACGTGATGGGCAGGCCTAGCCACACGCAGCCTCCTGGGAAATGAAGGACAATAACCCCAGCCCCAACTCTGGAAGCAACGGTGGGGGGGCTGGCTTGAATGGACTAGGGGGTACGGTAATGTGAAGGAAGGCAAGAGTGCAACCCGGCGAGAGTTTTAGGGAGTCACACAAAGCGGAAAAAGCTGCACCGGACCCAGGTCTCACCCTGTGAGACAAGAGGGAAACACGAGAAATGGCCATGAAGCTGGGTGGAAGCCTCCCGGGTGACCCCAAATTGCCACACCATTCTGGGTGCTAACGTCAATTGGTGGAAAGAGTTGCCCCCAAATCCCCATTTCTAACCAGTTGTCTTAATGTTTAATATTGAAGTTATGGTTTAAATTCCTTTTTTAAAAAAGAGCTGGGGGGCAGCTAGGGGGCGCTATAGAGGATAGAGCACCAGCCCTGAAATCAGGAGGACCTGACTTCCAATGTGACCTCAGATACTTAAGGCTTCCCAGCAAATCAATTGACTCCAATTGCCTCAGGGGGAAAAAAATAAATGAATGAATGAATGATGGGAAGATGGCGGATTAGGTTGGTAAATTTCAAGCTCTCCCGATCCCCCATAGAACAAATTTGTGCCTCAGGGGAAACATCAAGGTTTGTTCAGCCCGGGGCCTCCAAGCACAGCTCCAGCGAATTTGGAGAAAGAGCAGGGGCTGGGTTTAATCCCTGTGAAGTGCAAACACCTCCAGGCTAGCTCCACACAAACACCAAGCGGGGACCCCTGGGGCTAGTCGAGCTTGGCTGGAGTCTCAGCAGGAACAAAGGAGACTTTCACCTCCTGTGCTCTTTGTGGAGTCGGGGTTAGAGTCCCGGAGCCGAGGGAACCTCCCAGGATTAGGAACTCGGGCCTAGCTGTGCTGCAGAGGCGAGAAGGACCCAGCCCCAGGTGAGGGTAGAGGCAGGGGGCCAGGGGCACTGCTGGCTGCTGGCATTTGCAGGAGGGCAGGTTTGGGGTTCCTGCTCAGAGTGGGGAGAACTGAAGGGAAGCTTGACGAGGACACTAAAGTAAAAACAAACAAACAAACAAACAAAAAACTCGGGGCTCTAAATCACTATTCATGAGAGAAATGCAAATTAAGACAACTCTGAGCTACCACCTCACACCGTCAGAATGACAGGGAAAGAGAATGACGAATGTGGGAGGGGACGTGGGAAAACTGGGACACTGATGCTTTGTTGGTGGAGTTGTAAACTGACCCAACCATTCTGGAGAACAATTGGGAACTATGCCCAAAGGGCTATCAAACTGTGCACACCTTTTGATCCAGCAGTGTCTCTACTGGATCTGTATCCCAAAGAGATCTTTTTTTTTTTTTAATAAAGTTTTTTATTTTCAAAACATATGCACAGATAATTTTTCAACATTGATCCTTGCATAGCCTTGTGTTTCAGACTTTCCCCTCCTTCCCCCCACCCCCTCCTGTAGATGGCCAGCAATTAATATATGTTAAACAACTTAAAATATATGTTAAATCCAATATGTACAAACATATTCATACAATTCTCTTGCTGTACAAGAGAAATCAGATCAAAAAAAGAGAAAGTAAATGAGAAAGAAAACAAAATGCAAGGGAACAACAACAAAAAGTGAAAAACTACATTGTGATCCCCACTCAGTTCCCACAGTTCTCTCTCTGGGTGTTGATGGCTCTTTTTATCACAAGATCATTGGAACTGGCCTCAGTTCTGTTGAAGAGAGCCACGTCCGTCACAACTGATCATCATATAGTCTTGTTGTTGCCATGTCCAATGATCTAGTTCTTCTCATTTCCCTCAGCATCAGTTCATGTCTCTCCAGGCTTTTCTGGAATTCTCCTGCGGGTCATTTCTTACAGAACAGTAATATTCTATAACATTCATATATTATAATTTATTCAGCCGTTCTCCAACTGATGGGCGTCCCCTCAGTTGCCAGTTTCTGGCCACTACAAAAAGGGCTGCCATAAACATTTTGGCACATGTGGGTCCCTTTCCTTCCTTTAAGATCTCCAAAGAGATCTTAGGACCACAACATAGTATTTTCACTCTTTTTGTTATTGTTTGCTTGCATTTTATTTTCTTTTTCATGTTTTTCCCTTTTTGATCTGATTTTTCTTCAGCAGCAACATAATTGTATAAATGTATATGTATATATTGAATTTAGCATATATTTTTGACCATGTTTAACATATATTGGATTACTTGTCATCTAGGGGAGGGCATGGGGGAATGGGGGGAAATTGGAACACAAGGTTTTGCAAGGGTCAGCGGTGAAAAATTATCCATGCATATGTTTTGAAAATAAAAACCTTTAATAAAAAACTTCTACCTCAAAGATTAACGTGAAATGGCTCCCTGCCCAGAGAGAATTTACAGAACCAAAAAAGAATTTTAAAATCGAATGAGAGATATTGAAGCAAAACTAAAATAAATAAATAAAACCATCCAAGAAAAATAAGATAATGAAAAAAAGTTATTCAACAAGAAAAGGAGATACAAAATCTTTTTTTTTTTTTTTTTAATTATAGCCTTTTATTTACAAGATATATGTGTGGGTAATTTTTCAGCTCTGACAACTGCAAGACCTTTTGTTCTAACTTTTCCCCTCCTTTCCCCCACCCCCTCCCCCAGATGGCAGGTTGACCAATACATGTTAAATATGTTGAAGTATAAGTTAAATACAATATATGTATACATGTCCTAACAGTTAGTTTGCTGCACAAAAAGAATCAGACTCTGAAATCTTGTACAATTAGCCTGTGAAGGAAATCAAAAGTGCAGGTGGACAAAAATAGAGGGATTGGGAATTCTAGGTAGTGGTTCCTAGTCATCTCCCAGAGTTCTTTCCCTGGGTCTAGCTGGTTCAGTTCATTCCTGCTCCATTGGAACTGATCTGGTTCATCTCATTGCTGAAGAGGGCCACGTCCATCAGAATTGATCATCATATAGTATTGTTGTTGCCTCCCGGTCCTGCTCGTTTCACTCAGCATCAGTTCGTGTGAGTCTCTCCAGGCCTTTCTGAAATCATCCTGCTGGTCATTTCTTACAGAACAATAATATTCCATGACCTTCATATACCACAATCTACCCAGCCATTCTCCAATTGATGGGCATCTACTCAGTTTCCAGTTTCTGGCCACTACAAACAGGGCTGCCACAAACATTCTTGCACATACAGGTCCCTTTCCCTTCTTTAAAATCTCTTTGGGATACAGATCCAATAGTAACACTGATGGATCAAAGGGGATGCACATAATAACTTTTTGAGCGTAGTTCCAAATCGCTCTCCAGAATGGCTGGATGTATTCATAATTCCACCAACAATGTATCAATGTCCCAGTTTTCCCACATCCCCTCCAACATTCCACATTGAGATACAAAGTCTTAAAGAAGAAAATAACTCTTTGAAAATTAGAATCGGGCAAGGGGAAGCCAGTGAACCTATAAAAGACCAAGAAATGACAAAACAGATTATAAAGAATGAGGAAATAGAACAGAATGTGAAACATCTCATAAGAAAAATGACAGATCTGGAGAACAGATCAAGAAGAGAAGATGTAAGGATGATTGGACTGCCTGAAAGTTGTGACCAAAAAGAGAACCTTGACACAACAATGTAGGAAATAATCCAAGAAACTTGTTCTGTAGTGATAGAACATGAAGAGAAAGTAGAAATAGAGAAGATTCACCAATCACTACCTCAAAGAAATCCTTTGTGGAAAACACATAGGAATATTACCGCCAAATTTCAAAACCCCCAGGTCAGAGAGAAAAATTGACAAGAAACAAGAAAAAAACCCCAACTCAAATACATTGGAGCTATAATTAGAATTGTATAAGACTTAGCAGCAGCTATAATAAAAGACCACAAGTCTTGGAATCGTATCTCCTGACAATCTAAGGAACTAGGCCTGCGGACAAATATATCACATCCAGTAAAATTATCTATAACTTTAAATGAGAAAAAAAATGGACATTCAGCAAACTTGCAGATTTTCAGGACTTTCTGTGAACCGAACCCAAATTTAATAGAAAATTTAACAGAAAAGAGCCAATATCAAAGATCAATTTTAAGATCAACATGGACAAATTATGGGAAATTTATACCACCTGGTTAAGCTCATCAAAAATAGGATAACTCAAAAGAAAGATTGGCAGAGTTAAGATAAAAATGGTAATCATGTTATACAAATGAGGTATGGAGGAAGAATAGACACAGAGACATTAGAGAGGGGAGGAGGGCTTGCAGTTCTGAAAATCTACTCACATTGGGAATGGGTTTAATAGGTAATACTACAATATATATCATAAAGGGTATAGGACCCTCCAAAACCTATAAAGAAATAAGAGAGAAAGGATGGGGAATGAGGAAGCAAAAGGAAATGGAAGAAGACAAGGGAGGGATCCCTGGGTTGGAGAGGCAAAGTAAAAGCAAGACAAGTTATGGAGCAGAAATTAATGAAAGAGTCAGCAGGGATAGAAAAAAGATGTGTGTATGGGAGGTATGTGTGTGTGTGTGTCTACATATGTATACATAAACATATCTTTTCTTAACTATAGCTTGCCTCGGAGTGGGGGTGGGGGACGAAAGGGGGGGAAAGAATAAAGTACATAAGTTGTGCAGCAGAGAACAAAAACGATTTACAAGGAAGTAAAGAAAAAGATGGACATTCACAAATATAATTTCTTCTACGTACATACTATACAGATATACTTTCTTGATCTGGTAAATTGTTATATATTTTGGAACCTCCGTGATATTCTGCTGGGCACATGATAATGCTTTATTTTGTTTTGCATTCCTTTTCTGTTTTCTTTTTTTTCTTATTCTGTTTTTTCAAATAAAATAATTTTTAAAAAAAGAAATAAAAAAATAAAAAAGAGCTGAATGGGAGAAGTGTCCCAGCCCAGCTACCATCGACAGAACCCATGAATATACAGGGCCAGACAGTCACAAAATCAGGAAACAGTCCACGGTATGGTGAGAGATGACGATGTCTTTAGCATCCCTGGGAATGGTGGTCTGGACTGATTCTGTGTTCCCAGGAACAGAAATACCACCAGCCTCATCTCTAACTCTGGGGCTTATTAATAGCATAAACCCCAAGGGGCACAAAGAATAGAAGGAGACCTGTGGCCCATTTGGTTCTATTTTGGGAAAAGAAGCTTCCCACAGAATCCAGGAGTTCAGGGTCACTCCTCTCTTGGAGAGAGGCTAGGAAAGACCAGAACACTCAGCCATCTTCCTGTACCCCACAAAAGGTGAAACCGCCGTCTCCTTTGGACCAGATCCCCACGCCAACATTGACCAGGTCACACACAGGTCCAATATGAAGATATTGGATAGCTACCACACATACACATCATACCTGTTCTATATTTAGTCAGGCACATGGGCCACCCATCCCCATAGAAAGTAAGCTTCTAGAGGGCCGGGACTGTTTCCTTTGTATCTCCCAGTGCCTAAACCAGCACCTGGCACTTGGTAGGTGTTTAATAAATGTTTAAATAGATGTTCAGATGATTGGTTGGTTGAATTAGAATGCTGAGAAGTACTGAGAGAATTACCCTAAGAAAATATTTTGGTGCCTTTTTTTCTCTACAGGCAGCAGTAATCTTAAGCAGGATAGCTGAGAGTGAAGTCCTCATTGTAACAAAGACCCCAGGGCTTTCATGCTGGGGACAAGCCAGGGATGAAAGGGCAGAGAACCTATTTTGGATAACCCAAGCAAGCTCCCCATATTCTCAGGAGATGGAGGATGATGGGTACATACTAGTCACCAGAAAACCTGGCCCGGATCATTTGGAGGCTGCAAGAATTTACTTGGTGCAAAAATACTTTCAGAAATGGAAAGAATTTTTTATTGCAGCTGAAGTTCCAACCCCTCATCTTAAAAACAAAAATGGAAGGAAGGCAGAAAGACTATGTACCCAGTGAGGCTCCCTTTTACCACCGGGAGCGGTCCAGAATCTTGCGGAGTATCTGAGACATTTGTCAGCATCCACACCAAATTGTGTCCTTTGTGAACCCTTTCTAAGCTGCTCTTAAGCCTTAATTAGTAGTTAGTTACAGAGCCTCATTTTGCAAAGCGAGCCCAAGCCTAAAGAGCTTCCTACTGGAAGGCCAGTCTGGATGAAAGCCTTCTCTTTCCGCCTTCCCCTTCCCAGCAGAGAGGCTGACATTATGACAGACTGTGGGTTTGACCAAAGGGGCAAGAAAATACCACAGAGGAGAATTTATAGAAACAGAGAGAGACCCTTCCAATTCAGTCAGTTTTGTAGGTTAGGAACCTCCTCCCCACTTTGTCCCACACCCGGATTCCAGCTTTACTTCATTTTTTTCACATCTGGGAGAACTGTCGTTCGATTTTAATGAATCAACAGCCAACAAACATCGATTAACTGATGCTAAGTCCCCAAAATTGTCAGTTGGCCTTGGAATTGCTAAATGAAGGCAATTGTAAAAAGAATCTTCTCAATCAAATTTACCATTTATTAAATACCTAGTCTATGTAACACACCAAAGTTACTCAGTGCCAGACAATTGATGGCATTACTTGGTTTTGCCTAATTGCTAGAGTTGTGTTTTTGGTTTTAGTTTTTTGAATTTTTTAAAAAAACATTCTTTGCTTTTTAAAATTTTGAGTTCCAGATTCTCTGTCTCCCACCCACTGAGAAGGAAGACAGTTTAATATCAATTAGGCATGCGAAATCATGCAAAACATTTCCATATTAGACATATCACCAAAAAAAGCGAGAAAATTATACTTCCGTTTGCACTCAGAGTTCATCCCTTTTCTCTCTGGAGCTGGTTAGCAATTTTTTTCACCATGAGTCCTTTGGAATTGTCTTGTATTATTGCACTGATCAGAGTAGCCAAGTCTTTCAAAGGTGCTCAACATTGCTGTTATTATGCCCAATGATCTCCCGGTTCTTCTCGCTTCACTTTATACCCTGATTAATATAAGAGGGAACAGAATACCTAGATAACCTTATCTTAGAAATTTATTGATGTAAACATCAGTTTATATAGATCTTGCCATGTTTTTTTTTCTTTTTTCTGAAACCACTCCCCTTGTTATTCCTTGTCATTCCCAATAATATTCCATCACAATCATATACCACGCATAATTCATATTCTTCTGTTTAGACCTGATTTTATTTGTATGAAGTATTTTATAATTGCACTTACTTCCTGGGTTTGATCGGTGATTAGACTCTCAAGTATTTTATATCGTCTACAGTTATTTTAAAAGGAATTTCTCTTTCTGTCTCTTGCTACTGGATTTTGTTTGTAATACATATAGAAATGCTGATGATTTATGCGGATTATATCCTTGCTGAAATTTTTAATCATTTCAACTAGTTTTTCAGTTAATTCTCTGGGATTCTCTAAACCTAATATTGTATCATCTACAAAGAGTGAGTCTTGTTTTCTCATCGCCTACTCTGATTACTTCAATTTCTTTTTCTTCTTTTATTTTAATAACCAGGATTTCTAGTACAATATTGAGTAATAGTGGTGATAATGGATATCCTTGTTTCATCCTTGTGCTTACTAGAAAAGCTTATAGCTTATCCCCATTACAGATAATGCTTGCTAATGGTTTTAGATAGATATGACATTCTTTAGGATTAGATTATTTTGTTTCCAATGAATTTTTAATCTATGTATGTACATAATCTATATCAGATTGCTAACCATGTCAAGGAGGAGGTAAGGGAAGGAGGTAAAATTTGAAACTCAGAACTTAAAAAACCCAAATGTTGAAAAATTGGTTTTTATATGTAATTGAGAGGAAAATATTATTTTATCTTTCCATGGCCCCTTATTGAATGGAATTTTATTACATTCTTTTCTTTGTTTGGTTGTGAGATTTTCATGCCCAAGACAAGAATTGGAGCAACAACTTTGCCATACTCCAGAGCCTCAGTTTCTCATCTGTACAATGAAGGAGTTTGGAGTTAGGTGGGGTCCTTCAGAGTGCTGTCTACTTGTGAGTGATTCTGGAATTTCTGTAAATGGGATTACAGAACAAGGGGTTTCCATTATGATGGATTTACGTGGAAGAGCTTATTCTGATCCACAGACTCTTAGCTCTAGACCTTCCACCCCAATGATAGTTTTAAAAAATTAATTAAAAAAAATGAAAATAAATGATTTTTATTTTATTTTCAATTCCAAATTCTCTCTCTTCCTCTTCCTTCCTTTGAGAAGGCCATGACAACAAAGCCCTTTATGAATATGTATAGGGATGTAAAACAACTTTCTGCATTAGCTGGTATACACAGTATTATCTCTAGTTATTTTAAATGGAATTTCCTTTTTTTATCTATTCTTACTGGATTTTGTTGGTAATATATAGAAAGGCTGAGAATGTAACAGGGAACGGTAAAGAAGAAGACAGGGCTTGGGGGAAGGATAAGCTCAGTTATGGTCATGTTGAATTTAAGATGTCTTTGAGACATCATTTCACCTCTGTCCGCCTTAATCCACTGAAGAAGGAAATGACAAAGCACTCCGGTACCTTTGCCAAGAAAACTCCATGGATAGTATGGCTCATAGGGTCACGAAGAGTAGAATGCCACAGAATGACCGAGTAGCAGAAGCAGCAACCACAAAGAGACATCCAGTTTGGTATATCCAAGACTGGAGGTTGGCAGCCAGGTTAGGGCTGGACAAGTTGATCTGAGGGTCTTCTGCATAGAAATGCTAATTGAAATAGTGGGAACTGATGAGAAGACCAAGTGAAATCGTTTCTCTAAAATAATTATCTTGGGGGGCTGTGAGGTGGCACAGTGGATAGAGCACCAGCTCTGAAGTCAGGAGGACCTGAGTTCAAATGTGACCTCAGACACTTAACTCTTCCTAGCTGTGTGACCCTAGGCAAGTCACTTGACCCCAATTGCCTCAGCAAAAAAGAAAAAAAAAGTTATCTTGGATTAACCAAGGGAAGGACTCCATATTTGACAGAAATGGCTGCAAAAACTAGTCAGAAATTGGGTTTAGACCAATCGCTGAGAACACAGAGGGAGGTAAACTCTGAATGGCTATGTGGTCTGGATGTAAAACGTCATACCAGAATCAAATTAGAGGAGAAAAGAAACAGATGACCTTTGATATCTTTGGATGAGGAAAAGTTGGGGATTGGCTATGTGCCCCAGAGGAAAAAAAAAAGGTCAATTTTAATCTAGCCAAAGTTTCAGTTTCCCAGGCACAGTTGGAGAGTTCTTAAGCTGACCTTTTGACATGGGAAGTAGGAGAATGTGCCCGGTTGAAAGGCTGGCATCAGGGGGACTGGTGCCCGGGCTGTTATCCTGCAGAAAATCTTTCTCAGAATGATCGGAATGGGGAAGGTTAGTGCTAAAAACAAAATGCGTTTTGTTTTGTCCCTTTAAAGGTGACTGCAGCCTCTTGGAATGGAGGAGAGCTTTCTCCCTTAGTGAAGGCAGCCCCCAGAGAGCTAACCCTGGAAGGCTGCCCAAAGTGCACTCCGCTTCAACGAGAAGAACCAGTTAAAAGGGATTTCCCTCTTTGTCGTGAGTCAATCTTTTAAGAAAATTTGTATTCGTTTTGAACGTCAAAATCCATTTCCATGTGTACAGCACAGCATAAAAAGAGAATTCCATCTCAAAGGATGAATTTCCATTTCACAGTTTACTTTTTTGCGTTGTATTGAATTTTTATTTATTATATTAACTGTTTCCAAATCACATATTTATATACAGTTCTCTTATTGTACAAGAAAAATTGGATTTAGAAAGAAGGTAAAAATAAGCTGGGAAGAAAAACAGAAATGCAAGCAGCCCACACTCATTTCCCAGAGTTCTTTCACTGGGTGTCGCTGGTTCTGTTCGTCACTGATCAATTGGAACTGAATTGAATCTTCTCATTTCCGAAGAGAGCCACGTCCATCAGAATTGATCCTCATATAGTATTATTGTTGAAGTGTATAAAGACCTCCTGGTCCTGCTCATTTCATTCAGCCTCAGTTCGGGTAAGTCTCTCCAGGCCTCCCTGAAAGCCTCCTGCTGATCGTTTCTTACAGAACAATAATATTCCATCACTTATTCAGCCATTCTCCTATTGCTGGGCAGCCACTCCGTTTCCAGTTTCTGGCCACTACAAAGAGACCTGCCACAAACATTTTGGCACATGGGGCTCCCTTTCCCCTCTTTAAGATCTCTTTGGGATGTAAGCCCAGTACACACTGTTAAATTTTTATTTTAAAGCTGTAAGAAATTGTTTTCAAAGGTTAAACAAAGAACCAGTTTCAGTTTTTGCACAAATCTCAGGTAGTAAAAATGAGTAGGGAAACAGGTCACTGGGAAACCGATTTCCCCCCAGTCTGCCAAGTCTCATTTCCTAGCTAGCTAAGCAAGTGATCGAGATCTGGGCAGCCTGGAGCCCAGGGGCTAAATGTTCCAAGGAGAGAAATGGGCAGTTCTGAAAAGAAAGTAGCTGAACTATCGGCAGGTATGGAGGGGGGTGTTTCAACCCAATAATTAGACCAATGCAAATTAAGTCCATCTTGGTCCTGAAGGGTTCCTTGCTTTCTTGGCTGTCTGGCTCCCTGGGCCCTCACCTGGTCTGGGGAGAAGGGCAGCCCCAAGGTGGGGAGAGGCTTGGGAGAAGGGCAAGGGGGTCGTTCCCGCAGCATGGGGAGGGGAGAGCTGGACAAAGCCGTGTGGTCCGGTCCTTTGTGTGGCGCTCCGCCATGCTTGGGTCCCGGTGCTTGGGAGCTGGTGGAAGGGGGGCAGTGCCATCTGCTGGAGCCCAGTGAACAGAGCTACGTGCTGGAGCCAGCAGAGGAGCTGCAGGCTGGCTGGGGCTGGGGCCAATTTCATCCAATAGGCTTATTAGTATTATTATTTACATTTTTATTTTAGCTTTTTATTGACACAGCGTATGCAGGGGTAATTTTTCAGCATTGACACTTGAAAAACTTTTGCTCCAACTTTTCTCCTCCTTCCCCCCCCCAGATGGCAGCCAGTCCCATACATGTTAAACATGTGATCCAATAGGCTTTTAAGAGGCCCCTACTATAGTATTATATGCCACATGCAAGGCCACGAGCATGGAGAGATGCCCAGTACTGAGTCCTTGCTTGGGAGTGGAGCGGCTGGGGCAGAGGGGGCTGGGCTAGGCTCCCTCCTGAGGGAGACCCGAGAGAAGAGGTTGAGGGAAGGAGGAAGGTGATGGGCTGTCTGGCCAAAGGCCCGGCGATGAAAAATGGGATGCTGGGTTTGATGGCAATGGAGCGTGCTAAGGGGGTTGTGGGAAATCTGCCGGGACGCCAGGCTCCCAGCAGAGTGGGGAGAGATCTGGACGTCAAACTGAAGAACTCGTCTGTTCTTCGGGAGGCAATAGGAAGCCACTGGGAAAAACTGTTAGGAGAAGGACCTGGAGGATGAAAGGGGATGAGGAGGTGGGGGGCCTTGGGGCTTGACACTTGCCTACAGGAAGTCCGGAAGTAACAGGGTCCAACGGGGTTGGGGCAGAGAAGGGAGATAGTGAGCCCTCAGCTGCACTGGTACCCAAGCTGGAGGCTGGCAGGGAACAGCCAGCAGCGTCTGAACCTGGGTGCGAGTGGAAATGAGGTGAAGGGAATACGCTCACTCTCTCCAAGCCTGCAAGCCGGGGGGTGTGGTCGGGTCTTCAAGGACAAAAGAGATGGAAAAACAGCTCGTGTCAAGAGTGGGTAAAGGGGTGTGCGTGCTTGTGTGTGACCCATGAGCGTTGGTACGTTTGAGTGTGAACATGAGCACACACGTGTCTAGGTGTTTGGGCGTGTGGCTAATGTGCCTTGTAATGCATGTGTGTTTGTGTATGTATATTGTGCAAAGCATTGTGCCATGTACTTGCATGCACACGTGTGTGTGCATGTGCCACATGTGGGCACACAATATTTGCGTGCTCATTTGTATTTGCTGGCATGTGTGTCCACTTGGGGCCCAGTGGCCCTGCGCCTCTGGGGGACGTTTTCCTCCTGGGAGAGCTTCTTTTCCAGGAACTCCAATGAGAGTTCAATGGGATTTCCTTGCTGCACAAATTAAAGTTTCTCTTCTTCTCAGAAGCTTGTGCTTCGCAGGAAAGCCCAGGATTCTGTTCCGGGGGCAGCTGGGTTGGGGGTGATGCTAAGGGCTAGTTCAGGTTATCTGAGAAAGAAAGAACCAGGGCAAAGCCCCCCGGGGAGACCCTGTTTTTGTGTGTGTCACGAGTGTTACCAATTTACAAACTAAACTGGCTTACGGGTCCCCTCAAGCCGGGAACCACAGACTCTGATGTCTACGGGAAGATCACGTTCTGGCTGCGAGTGTGTGTGTGGGGAGCTGGAGCGAGAGGACCTGTGGTCAGTGGGAGCAGGTGTGTGGGCGGCCCCGGCAAAGGGATTATACAAGGAGCCAGGGCAAAGACTTTGGAGATAGAGGTAGAACCGTGCCTGGTTTCCCAGGATCCAGCACGGTCTCCAAGGAGAATGAGCTACAAGGACTCTTTCTGGCCTGGAAGATGGGTGATGGAGGCTTCTGCCAGGTTCCATCTTTGGTATGGGGAGTGTCCAGAGGAAGCGGGGATGCAGATGATGTAGAAGTTCCAGTGTCGTGCTGAAAGAAATTCTGGGAGTGCAATGGGTCAGAGCAAGGAAAGACGGGACATGGAGTTCTTTGAGGTGACATGGTCAGATCTGAGCTGTGGAAAAATCACTTGAGGCAGGGAGACCAAGGAGGAGGCTATGGCAGAAGTCAGTCCCCAGAAAGGGATGGATGTGAGCTATGGCGGGGGAACAAGACCAGAAGAGGTCTTGGAGTTAATCCCATCCAACCTCCTTCTACCATTTCATGGAAAGACAAAAGGAGGTTCCCAAAGGCCTCATGGGAAAGGCAGCTTGGTCCATTTTCCTGTTGGATCAGAAGATTGGGACTGGCAATGGAGAAGCTGGGAGGCGCCTCCATGGGCCATCCTCTGAGTCTGGGCTGAGGTGAGGGACTCTGGTGTGTTAAGGGTGGGGATGCTTAGAACATTAATCAAGTCCTTTCTAATTTGGGTGCCACCCGCAGAAAACGGCTGCTACTGAGGGGAAACAGGGAAAGAGACTGGGAGGTTCTCAAGCCCCTTGCACTTGAACCCTGCCTCCCTCTAGGCCCGGTTTCCTACGTCCCTCTCCGACATGGCTCCCTTGGTGAGATAGGGCTGGGGGAGGCATGGGAAGGGATGGAGAAGGATGGTAAGGAAGAGGCAAGAAGTGACCAACAAGATCAGCTCCATTGGCCTTCCCAACAAATGGCCGCCTTCTAATTTGGAGGCCATCCACCACTATGCGGCTCGTGGCCTAGAGGCTGAGTCCACGAGCTCAGGCAGTAACCAATAGCTGCCTCATCTGCTCTGGAGGGCTTTTCTCCAGCCCTGAGTGATCTTGGGAAATCAGGTCACCGCCCGACAGTGGGAGGCAGGAAAGGGACCTGGGGAGTCAACTCGTCGGATCTGCTCCTTTTGCAGAAGAGGGAAATGAGGCACAAGGGAAAGAAGGCCACCCAATCGATCCATGGAGGAGCTAGAATGTGAGCAGCTCTACTTCCTGTCTTACACAGCCTGCATCTGGACCTTCCTTTAGCTTCTGCGGGATAAGTGGAGAAGCACAAGGGAGGGCAAGCTTTCTCCTGCTCACTGGTTCACTTGTTGGCAGCCCTGGGTTCCCTTCTAGAGCCTCTGATCTCCTCAGTTCAGAGTCGTTGCTTCCTCCACGAGCTGCTTTAGCTACAAAGTTCAATCTTGCCCCTTTGGAGGGCTGGTCACTGCTGCTTAGGGCAGCTCCCTACGGGCATGTACCTGGTACAAAGCAACACGTCCAGTTCCCCAGTGGTGGGTGAACTTGGGCATCCAAGACCACCTCTAAACTTCAGATTTCCTGCCCCCCCGGCCTGTCTCTTTTCCTTCCATAAAACCAGAGGGTTGGAGTAGATAGGAACACAGAGGGCTCCTGACCCTTCTGCTCGAGGTCTTGCCATTGGAGTGCTGTGGGGGGTAGTTCAGCTAAGGGAGAGAGAGCTCTGGAAGTTCTGGCCAGAGGAACGCAAGAGGCCCCTCTTGGGGAGACATCGAGGCTGACCAGCAGCCAGTCCGTTCACCCACTTTCCCTGAAGCTCACCCCCTCATCCGATCTGGCCCTCGAGAGTACATCTGGGTTCTAGTCCCGCTGGGAGTTTAGAGTTCAGCCCCCAGCTCCCAAACAGTGGTTGTGGCTTCCCAGGAGGCTCCTTAAGGCTGCCATCATGCAGTTAGGCCAGCAGGAGGAGCTGGAGGCGCCAGGAGGCCACTTAGCTGGGCTAGTTTTAATCCCGTCACTGCTCCAAGTCACCACCTGCTGTGCCAATTAAACTCAGTCAGTGGCCTAGGGGCCTAAATCTAGAACTGGAAAAGCCCTTAGAGGCGGGCTCCTTCAACCTCTTCCTTTGGGAGGGGAGAGAAAGGGAGGAGAAGGGAGGGGAGGGGAAGAGAATCGCTGCAGATCACACAGGTATTTAGGACGGGGCTGGGAGTTGAACGCAAGCCCTTGGACTCCAGGTCCAGCGTCCTTTCCAAGAACTGGCATTTATTAAACCCCCATTGTGTACAAGTCATAATACCAAGGGCTTAGGTTACACAGACCAAAAGCAAAATTGACTCATGTATATGTGGAGGTGGCTGGGGGCAGGAAGAGGGGGTGGGGAGAAGGAGGCTTAGTGTCGACTGGGGAGAAACATTTCTTATCCGGGCAAGCAAATGCAAGATGAGGGGATGAGGCAGAGAAGGAAGAGAGTCCTAGAAATGAGGGGGATAGGAAAGACTCTCTGTGGGAGGGACACCCGGAGAGAAAGAAGAGAAAACCAAGTATCAAAAAGGAGAAATGCTCAGTGTGACACAGTTAGTACATGTCAGAGGCCAGATTCAAAACCAGGTCTTGATGCCTGGAAGGTCATCCATTCATCAATTCATCCATCCATCCATCTGATTATCCATCCACCCACGATCTCTCCCCCTCTCCCTCCTTCCCTACTTCCCACTATCTCTCCATCCCTTCATCCCTTCATCCGTCTACCATCCATCCATTCACTCTCCATCCATCATCTATCCATCCATTTGCCATCCCTCCATCATCCATCTATCTCCCTATACATCCCTCCCTCTATCCATCTATGCAGTCATTCATTCATCCATCCACTGTCCCTCCATCTATCCATCCATCATCCCTCCCTCCCTCCTCCCATCCCTCCATCTGTTCATCTATCCGTCTATTGTCCTTCCATTCATCCATCCACCATCCTTCTATCTCTACATCCATCTACCCATCTATCTATCCATCCATCCATCCATCATCAGTGTCTTGACTATGAAAGACCTAAAAAAATCTCTGTCTATCATCAGAGACATATTTTGCATAAAACGAATCTCTCCCTTAATCTGCTCTTCTTCTATTTCTCCCTCCCACTTCTCCCCTTCTCGTTCTGTTTCCCAGTTGAGTGAAGTGTACTTCTGAATGGTGCATATGTATTTTCTCCTCCTTTGGCTAATTTAGATGAGAATGAGGTCGAAGCATCAGCTTCCACTCCCTCTTTCTTGTTTATATAAATGTCTACTTGTGCTCCCCTCATTTTGCCTTCCCATCCCCAAGTGTATTACCCTTCTCTTGTTCCATTCTTAAGTTCTTCAAGACATAACAGAACTGCTCCTCGGTCTTCTCTAGTTGGACTCCTTCCATCATCCCCGATGTTGGCTCAGAGAGGACACATATCTCCTTTCCCCCTATTTGAACATAAGCACTTACCCTTAAACTTTATTCTTGTTCATTGATTTGACCTTTTTATTTCTCTTCCCTCTTGCATTTGAATGCCAGACTTTCTCCACAGCTCTGGTCTTTTAATTAGGAATATGCTCTATTTCACTAAAGGTCAATTTCCTTCCCCCCTCTTCTCCTTCCCCCCAACCTGTAGCATTATATCCAGTTTTACTAGGTAAGTTATTCTTAGCTATAAGGCCATATCCTTTGTCTTCTGGAATATCATATTCCAACTTCTCTGCTAAATCCTGTGTGATCCTAACTCTGAGATGGCTCCTCGCTACTTCCAGTAGTGATCTCGAAGCTTATGATGTTCCTGGGAGTTTTCCAATTTTTTTCACGAGGTGATCAGTGGATTCTATTCGCACTTTGCTTCCTGATTCTTTTTTTTAAATCAGATGTTATTCATTTAATTAAATATATTTTCCAGTCTCTTGACACTGGAAATCATTCATCCTATCACTTGGAGTTAATACAGCTTAACAAATTTACCTGAAACTCACTTCCTTGACAGAAGCCGATTTGTAATTCGAGTTGATTTACAAACTCTCCCCTAGTTAGATGTGGTGATTTTTTATACCTGCGACTCTTGTTACATTTAGATTTAAGCATTAGAGTCTCACCAGCAAAGCTAAAACAAACTGCGAATTGTCTTAAACATCATGGCATGCAGCAACAAAGAGTAATTTTGAGACTCTTATTAAAATCCCAATTAAATGAATTTTTTTCTTTTTTTTAGCTTTTTATTTTCAAAATATATACAGTTTTCAACATTCACCCTTGCAAAATCTTGCATTACAAATTTTTTCTCCCTCCCTCTGTCCCACGACTCTTTAACAGCTGATTGTCTAATATAATAGAATCTAAATGGCAGGTTGTTTTTCTAACTATGTTGGTATTACCAGGTTTCATAAGTGTGCAATTAATGTTACAAGAAGAGTTCTAGAAAATACACCCAAAGCTTGATCAACAAGGATTCGAAATCATTATTATTAGGGTAGCTGAAAGTTCCAGGAAGCAGCCACTTTTCCCCAAGGGAAATCCTTGAGTTTTCCCAGGACCGAAAGAGAGTTGGATTCTCAGCTGGTATCGGATATACATTGAATACCACACTAGCCAGCCTGTTCAGAGTGATTGACGTATAGTGGGGGGAAGGTCCCTTGCTAAGTGAGCGCTCTGTAAATAAGAGCTTATCGAGAACCATCCAGAAAAGGGAGGCAAGCATAACTACAGGATGCTTTTGTAACCTCTTATATAGAACATGGGGGGAAGGATGTGTCTCTACTCAATCTTCACTAACTAGCTAAAGCTGGCTCCAGTAAGTTGTTGCGATCAGGGCTTCAGCACAATTACAAAGACTATAGAAACCTGAGGTAACACAGCCTGCACAAAGAGGGAGGTGGTTTCTTGAGGAGCACCAACCACGGAGCAGGAGACACCTTCTTTCTCTAAGGTAAAATTTCAGGGGAAGCTTGGATTCGGGGGACATGGCTGCCATGTCCCAAGGCTTGCTTTGTTGAGGGGGACAAACTGGTTGATTGGTTTCTCGGGGAAGTGGAGGTGGGGAGCAAAGGAGCCAAAGGGAGAGTTATCAGATTACTTTCAGGGTCTGACCTAGGTTTGACTCAGTGTATGCAACGGTAGCCCTACTATGTGCTCAGGGAGTTGAAGGACCCCATTCTGGTGATGCTAAAATTCAGAAGAGTCAGGAGGCCTGATTCTGTTGACAGTAACTCCTCTTTAGATCTTCTATAGCATGAATTGGACTGGTGGATTTCCAGTGGGACTCTGGATTTAATATTCTGTGAACGAGGTTTCGATGGGCATAAGAGTCGTTGGGGTAACCTTTGGACAGCTCCATGTCCGAGGTTCCGTTTCTCCATCTGTCGCATGAGAGAGTTGGACATCATTGCTCTCCATCCATCCCCTCATGTGGGACCTTTTCAGCTGGAAGCTTGGGATGATAGAGAGGATTATTGACAGGTTAGTTCTTGGAGGTGTATGGAATAGAGGGAGATAAGGTGAAGAACTTACAGGAATGTATGAATTCTTTTTCTGTATTTTATTTTCATTATTTCTGTGTTTCCCCTCTGACCTGTATAATATGTGCAGGCTCATATTTACTTGAGCCTTGGTCAGCTAGAAACATATTTACTTAACCTGAGCTGATGATATTTATTGGTATTTGACATTTATCGATATTTAGTCTATTAGCTGGACTTAGTCTGCTATTATATGGACATTTAGTCTGCTTGATTAAGCCTGAAGGCCTGATTTTCTGTTTCCCAGAAATCAGGAGATTTTGGGAAACAGAAACCTTCCATTCTAATCTTCCCAAGTAGCAACAAGCAATTAGAAGCCTCCCCCTCCCCTTCTCACTATTTCTTTAGCCCTCCTACCTTGAGCTTTCTCTTTCTTATCTAGTGATGGGACCTCTCATCCTCTGGAGGTTTCTAATAAACAACTTTTCTGCCTTCTACCGAGTGATCTCTGAGTAGTCATTTTGGGTCAGGGTCTTCTACATCCCTCACAGAGGCTTCCTTGTCTCACCTTTGGGATAAGCTAGTTTGTTTTTGATATATATTGCTTTATGAATCATGTTGGAAGAGAAATCGGAGATATGTTGGGATAGAAAAAAACATGGGAAGAGGGGAAAAAACAGAAAAAAGTGAACATAGCCTGTGTTGATTTACATGTATTCTCCTTGATTCTTTTTCTGGATGCAGATGGCATTTTCTGTCCAAAATCTAGCGAGATTGCTTTGGATCACTGAACTACTGACGGGTTTTTTGTCTTTCATAGTAGATAGCTTGCTGTTATTGGGTACGATGTATTCCTGCTTCTGCTTGTTTCGCTCAGCATCAGTGCGTGTTAATATTTTCAGGCCTTTCTAAAATGAGCTTGTTCATTTTAAAAAATAGATCAATATTCCATTGTCTTCATGGACCACAACTTGTTCGGCCATTTCCCATTTGATGGGCATCCACTCAATTTCCAATTGTTTGATACCACCAAAAGCGCTGCTACAAACATTTTTGCCCACGTGGGTTCCTTTCCCTCCTTGATGATTTCCTTGGTACACAGACCCAGTAGTAAGACTTCTGGATCAAAAGGTATACAATTTGATAACCCTTTGGGCAGAGTTTCAGATTGCTCTCCAGAATGGTTGGATCAGCTCACAACTCCACCAACAATCTCATCAGTGTCTCAGTTTTCCCTCATTTGCTCCAACATTCGTCATTGTCTTTTCCTGTCATCTTAGTTAATCTAGAGGTGTGTAGTGGTATCTCACAGTTGTTTTAGTTTGCATTTCTCTGCTCAATAGTGATTTGGAGCATTTTTCATATGACCCATAGATGGCTTTAATTTCGTCATCTGAAAATTGTTCATGTCTTTTGACCATTTATCAATTGGAGAATGATTTGTATTCTTATAGATTTTATAGTTATGGATTTTAGAAATGAGACCTTTATCAAACACTGTAGAGATTTTTTTCTCAGCTTTGTACTTCCCCTTAATCTTGTTTCTTTTGGTTTTGTTTGTGTAGAAACTTTTTACTTTAATGTAATCAAAGATGTTCGTTATACTTTTCATAGTGTTCTCTAGTTTCTTTGGTCACCAATTCTGGGGGGTGAAATTGTGAAAATGTAGCCTTGTTCCTTTTTCTGGCCTGAGACTTCATTGCAAGATGGACATTGTGCCCACGTGCAGGGTCTGAAAAATGCTGCTGGAACTGATATTTTCCAAGCTCAAAGTGTGTTGTGAATTCATCTGGGAACCAAGCTAAAGCTTCTTGGGCACTGGACTTCAGGAGTCAGCAAGCAAGGGTGGGGAGGGGAGCCCCCCAGACTGGGGAGGGCTCTTCCTTGAAATATGCTTAGGTTGTCACTCTTATTCTGGGCTTTCCAATGATTTCTTCCATGGCTTTTCCAGTCTTTTCCTCTAGCACTCATTGAATATCTATTTTTCATTCAGTATTATACTTACTTTTACTGGATATAATATTTATTTGAATTGGTTTTGTTCCCTTTGTAGTGTCTAAAATTTGCTCTCTGATCTGGGTTTTTTGAAAATTAGCAATGGTGTTTCTGTATGTTTTCCTTGCCGGATCTCTTTCAGGTGGTGATTGGTGGATTTTTTCTGTTTCTACTTTCCTGTCTTGCTCTATCACTTCAACAGAATTTTCTTTAATTATTGGGTCAAGATTGTAATTGTAGGTTTGTTACTTCTTGGTCTCTTATAATTTCACTTCAGAACAAAAGGGAAAATCCACAAGAAAAAAGCAAACAAACAAATGTGAAAATAGTATGCTCTGAACTACATTCAGTCTCCGTAGTTTTTTTTCTGGGTGAGGATGGCAGGAGCTTCAGCTTCCTGTAAGTGCCAGATGCCAGCAGCTTCCTTGCCTCACTGCTTCTGTACTTGCTATCTGGCATTTATCAGCAGAGGTCCCCTCAGTTTTCTGGGGTCAGACCCCAACTCCCCACACTGTCCGGGAGATGAAAGTTCCTGTGGTTGAGGATGAGACCAGCCCCGGGCCTCCAGCTTGATGTTACAAGCTAGCCTGGAGGTGTTTCCACTTCCCTTTGGGTCCTGGGGTCTTTTTGTGAATCTTCTCAAAACATATGCATGGGTAATTTTTTAACACTGACCCTTGCAAAACATCGTCTTGATAAAGGATGTTAGGTGTGGGTCACTGCCTAGTTTCTGCCATACTAGTTTCCAATTTTCCCAGCAGTTTTTGTCAAACAGTGAATTCTTATCCCAAAAGCTGGGGCCTTAGGTTTGTCGAACACTAGATTGCGATAGTCATTGACTGCGGGGCTTGTGACCTGAACCTATCCAGTTGATCGCTGACTATTTCTCATCCTTCTCATTTCTCAAAGACAACTTAGCAACCTGATAAAGAATGTTTGTAAAGGCAAAGGACTGAAAGGAAAAACTGCTCACCAAAGGTCACTGATGCATTACTAGATCTGCTAGAAGAACTGTTGATAGGAAAACTGAAATCAGAAGATGACTAAAATAAGGAGGCTCCCTCTTCCCCCGGGTTCTCTCTCCCCTCTCAGCCCTTCCCCTTGTGTTCTCTCCCAACCCTCCCACCTTGTATGTGTCCTCTCTGCCCTCTCCCTGCTCCTGCGTGTCCTCTCCCCCATCTTCCCCACTTGTGTGTCCTCTTTGATCTCTCTCCCCCTACTTGCATGTGGCTTCTCCTCCCTCTCCCCCCACTTGTGTTTGTCCTCTCAGTCCTCCTCCCCTCTCATGTGTCCTCTCTCTCCTCTCCCCCAACTTATGTGTGTCCTCTCCCTCCTCCCGCCTCAATTGTTTGTGACTTCTCCATCCTCTTCCCCCACTTGTATATCCTCTCTCTTCTCTCCCCCTTCTCGTGTATGTTCACTCCTCCCTCTCCCCCCTTTTGTCTGTGTCTTGTCCTCTTTCTCCCCCCACTCTTTGGCCTCTCCATTCTCTCCCCCCACTCGTTTGTGGCCTCTCCATTCTCTCCCTCCACTTGTGTGTTCTCTCCCCCTTCCCCCCCTCTCATGTGTGTCCGTTCGGCCCTCTCCCCCCACTTGTGTGTCTTCTCCATCCTCTCTCCCCACTCATGTGTATCCTCTCCTTCCTCTCCCTTCACTGTTGTGTGTCCTCTCTGCCCTCTCCCTCCTTGTGTTTGTCCTCTCTCTCCTCTCCCCCATTCATGTGTCCTCTCTACTCTCTCCCCCCACTCTTGTGTCTTCTCACTCCCCCACTTGTTTGTGGTTTCTTTATCCCTCCCCCCATTTGTGTATCCTCTCTCTTTTCTCCCCCTCTTGTGTCCTCTCCATCCTCTTCCCCTACTTTTTTATGTCCTCTCAGCCCTCTCCCCCCACTCATGTGTCTTCTCTGTCTTCTCCCCCTACTCGAATGTGGTCTCTCCCTCCTCACCCCTTCTTGTGTTTGTCCTCTCCCTCCTCTCTGCCCACTTGTGTGTGTTCTCTCCATCCTCTCCCCCCACTCGAGTGTCCTCTCATTCCTCTTCCCCCACTTCTTTTCTTCCCCCTCCCCCCATTCTTGTGTTTTTCACTCCTCTCCCCCCTATCATGTGTTTCCCCTCCGCCCTCTCTTCCCTCTCTTGTGTGGCCTCTCCGTCCTCTCCCCCTACACGGTTTTGGCCTCTTCACTTTCTCTCCCACTTGTTTGCTTTTCCCTTCTTGTGTGTTTGCTCAAGCAATATTAGTGTGACTCCGAGTGGCTCGATCATCTCCAGGGCCCTGCATTGATCATGTGCTTAGTGTGGGGTGAGTGAAGCTGCAGCTTTGCTGGGGTCTTGCTGTCCCAACAATGGTGTTCCTCCCCCAGGTTGCAAGAGCAGAGTTTTGGAGGGGGGCAGCCTGTCATTGGGGTAGGGAAGAGTTTCCTGAAGCAGATGGGATTTGAGTCCAGTGGTGATGGGAGCCATGGGCCTGAAGAGATGGAAGGGAATGGCCTGAGCATTCTGGGTATGGGGGGAGGGCTTTTGGATGGTAGGGGGTCAGGATGACAATAAGGTTGGTCCGGAGCCCGTAGGAGCGCTTCAGAGTGCAGCAGGATTATGGAAGTGACTCAGCCCTGAGTGAGACTTCAATTCAGTGTGGAAGAAGGAGCACGAGCCGGAGGCTTGCTCCTAATTCCAGATAATGAAATGTAAAGAAAAATAAAGGGTCGATGGCATATTCCAGAACTTAATTAGAGAAACATCTCCACAGTGGCTCAGATCAGGCCCCGGCTGGGGCAGGGGCAGTACCGATTACCCAGAGGGAAAAAAAGACTTGCACAGAATTATCAAGATAAGGAATTGGTAAACGAGGGGGAAAAGATTATTCCAGTATAAAGAAAGTAACTCAACTCTGAGGGATATTGAAGTAATCACAGAAGTGATTTTTTTTAAAGCAGGTTTTGAATATTTCAAAGAGGAAATAAAGACGGACAAAATATAGACTTTCTGAAAAAAAAAAGAGCCTTGGGTTCCAATCTGTTTGGGACCTCTTGCCGTGGTGGGGCTCTGAGCTTTCTTTTAGGCTGGCTGGATTGCTTCCTTCCCTCATGGGCCATCTCGATGTGAGAGGCTTGGAATTTTGTTCCCAGTGCACTGTTCTTGGATGCTCTCCTTGACCAGCGCATCCTCCCCGGAATGGTGTGGAGGTCTTATCAAGGAATCTCAGAGTGTGGCTTCAGGGTGTACTCTGCCATCCCCCAGAGCTCGGGCTCGGTTCTTGTAATGTATTTGACTATCAATCAGTTCTCCATTTACTTCTCTAGCTGGGGTTGGAAGTCAGCTTTGTCCAGAGCTCTTGCTGTGATCCCTCCTTTCTTGGTGGCTTCCATCTCCTAGGGGTCATCTCAGGGTTCGGGAACTCTGGCCTCCATTCTGTGAGTCCCCTGTTTTTCTTCTGACCACTGAGGGGTAGAGGGAGAAGATCTAGGGAGCCTGGCCATCTGCCTTGCCCTCTGCAGCCCCCAAAAGGACAATATGGAGTCTGTCCCTCTGTATTTCTTTTGCCACTGACTTGCCGGGCTGCCTGCTTCCCAACTCCCCTTTTTAGCCATTGCTGTATCCTATGACCTTCCCAGCCCTCCCAGATCGTCTGCTTCCTCCCTCATATTATGAGGGAGTCAAACCTCTGGTCAATTGTTGGCCAGACCCGTCCTGGCCCTGAATGACTTCACCTCTGGCTGTTCCTTCCCATGATGCTGCTGACCACTTTTACTTAGCTTAGTCACTTAACCCTGTTTGCCTTAATCCACCAGAGAAGGAAATGGCAAACACTCCCATGTCTTTGCCAAAAAAACCTAGGGCACTATGGGTGGTCTCTGGGTCGAGGAGTTACCCAGACTCCTGAAAGACCAATATTCTCTCCTTCCAAGAGCAGGATGCCTTCTAGAGTGTAGGACCTCTTCAAAATCTGCCCTTCTTCACAGAATCTTTCCATTTCCAGTAGCGAGCCCAAAGTCCAGCACATGGCATTAGTGCATTGGGAAGACGAGCTCTCCAGAGTTGCTACCCTCAGGGAGGTCCTCCTCATTGACTTCCTTGCTGGAGTCTCTCCCTGGCTATTCAAAGACCTTCAGTGGCTCCCAGTGGCTTCTACGGTACCAGTCACACCAGGATGCCATCCATCAAAAGGTTTCTGTCTTTGGTTCTCTCTAACCTCTCATTCATCCTCATATGCACCACCTACCTGTTGGGCACACTGGCCAACTGGCTATTCCCTAACCCCGTCACTCCTCCTTACTGGGGTGTCGCCTCCTCTCCCTCCTTCGGCAGATACTTAAGTGACCCCCATGGGTGCTATGGCCACCACCAGCTTCTGTTCTCTCTGTAAAATGGTGAGAATGACTTTTGAGGCTCCAGTGGAGTGAGACACAGCAAGCGCTTCGTGAAACTTTGTCTGAGCATGAGCTTTGAGATGTTCCCAAAAATGAGAATGTGGACTTTGGGACCTTCCCGGTCACCTCCAGTTCAGTCCAGATGTTCCCACTAACAGAAGCTCTTTCCCATAGAAACCTTTTCAGATGAGAGGACTGGATTTGGATGGGAAGGCTGGTGAGCAGGAAACCTGGCAAGCCCACGAGGAACTAGATTGGGAGTGGTCTCTGGAGAAGACTGCAGAGAGGAAACGGTGGACATGGGTCTTTTTTTGTTATATTCCTTTTTTTATAGCTTTGACTTACAAGATATATGCATGGATAATTTTTCAGTGTTGACAATTGCGAAACCTTTTGTTCTAATTTTTCCCCTCCTTCCCCCCCACCCTCTCCCCCAGATGGCAGGCAGACCAATACATGTTAAATATGTTAAAGTATAAGTTAAATACAATATATGTCTACATGTCCAAACAGATATTTTGCTGTATAAAAAGAGTAGGACTTTGAAATAGTGTACAATTAGCCTGTGAAGGAAATAAAAAATTCTGGGCACAATATAGAGGGACAAAAATGGAGGGATTGGGAATTCTATGTAGTGGTTCCTAGTCATCTCCCAGAGTTCTTTCGCTGGGTTTAGCTGGTTCAGTTCATTACTGCTCTATTGGAACTGATTTGGTTCATCTCATTGTTGAAGAGGCCACGTCCATCAGAATTGATCATCATATAATCTTGTTGGTGATGTATATAATGATCTCCTGGTCCTGCTCATTTTACTCAGCATCAATTCATGTAAGTCTCTCCAGGCCTTTCTGAAATCTTCCTGCTGGTTATTTCTTACCGAACAATAATATTCCATAACATTCCTATACCACAATTTACTCAGCCATTCTCCAATTGATGGGCATCCACTCATTTTCCAGTTTCTTGCCACTACAAAAAGAGCTGCCACAAATATCTTTGCATATACAGGTTCCTTTCCCTTCTTTAAGATCTCTTTGGGATATAAGCTCAGTAGTAACACTGCTGGATCAAAGGGGATGCACATAATAACTTTTTGAGCATAGTTCCAAATCGTTCTCCAGAATGGCTGGATGTATTCACAATTCCACCAACAATGTATCAGTGTCCCAGTTTTCCTGCATCCCCTCCAACATTCCACATTATCTTTCCCTGTCATTCTAGCCAATCTGACAGGTGTGTAGTGGTATCTCAGAGTTGTCTTAATTTCCATTTTCTGATCAATAGTGATTTGGAACACTCTTTTATATGAGTGGTAATAGTTTCAGCTTCATCATCTGAAAATTGTCTGTTCATATCCTTTGACCATTTATCAACTGGAGAATGGCTTGATTTCTTATAAATTAGAGTCAATTCTCTCTATATTTTAGAAATGAGGCCTTTATCAGAACCTGTGACTGTAAAAATGTTTTCCCAATTTATTGCTTCCCTTCTAATCTTGTCTGCATTAGTTTTGTTTGTACAAAAACTTCAATTTGATATAATCAGAATTTTCTATTTTGTGATCAATAATGATCTCTAGTTCTTCTTTAGTTACAAATTCCTTCCCCCTTCATAGGTCTGAGAGGTAGACTATCCTATGCTCTTTTAATTTATTTATAATCTCATTCTTTATGCCTAGGTCATGAACCCATTTTGACCTTATCTTGGTGTATGGTGTTAAGTGTGGGTCAATGCCTAGTTTCTGCCATACTAATTTCCAATTTTTCCAGCAGCTTTTGTCAAACAATGAATCCTTGTCCCCAAAGCTGGGGTCTTTGGGTTTGTCAAATGCTAGATTATTAAAGTTATTGACTGTTTTGTCCTATGAACCTAACCTATTCCACTGATCAACTAGTCTATTTCTTAGCCAATACCAAATGGTTTTAGTAACTGCTGCTTTATAATATAGTTTTAGATTAGGTACAGCTAGGCCACCTTCATTTGATTTTTTTTTCCATTAGTTCTCTTGAAAGTCCTGACCTTTTGTTCTTCCATATGAACTTTGTTATTTTTTCTAAGTCATTAAAATAGTTTCTTGTGAGTCTGATTGGTATAATGCTAAATAAATAGATTAGTTTAGGTAGTATTGTCATCTTTATTATATTTGTTCACCCTAAGAGCATTTAATATTTTTCCAATTGGTTAGATCTGCCTTTATTGTGTGGAAAGTGTTTTGTAGTTTTGCTAATGTAGTTTCTGACTTTCCCTTGGCAGATAGATTCCCAAATATTTTATGCTATCGGCAGTTACTTTAAATGGAATTTCTCTTTGTAACTCTGTTGGATTTTGTTAGATATATAAGAATGCTGATGATTTATGTGGTTTTATTTTGTATCCTGCAACTTTGCTAAAGGTGTGGATTATTTCTAATAACTTTTTGGTAGAATCTCTGGGGTTCTTTAAGTATACCATCATATCATTTGCAAAGAGTGATAGTTTGGTTTCCTCATTACCTACTCTAATCCCTTTAATCTCTTTTCCAACTCTTATTGCCAAAGTGAATATTTCTAATACAATATTGAATAGTAATGGTGATAGTGGGCAATCTTGTTCCACTCCTGATCTTATTGGGAATGATTCCAGTTTATCCCCATTACATATGATGCTTACTCATGGTTTTAATAGACGGTACTGATTATTTTAAGGAAAATTCCATTTATTGTTATATTCTCAAGTGTTTTTTAATAGGAATGAATGTTGGAAATGCTTTTTGTGCATCTATTGAGATGATCATATAGTTTTTGTTAATTTGGTTATTGATATGGTCAATTGTACTAACAGTTTTCCTAATATTGAACCAGCCCTGCACTTCTGGTATAAATCCTACTTGATCATGGTGTATTATCCTGAGGATGATTTTCTGTAACCTTTTTGCTAATATTTTATTTAAGATTTTAGCATCAATATTCATTAGGGAGATTGGTCTATTATTTTCTTACTCTGTTTTCAACCTACCTGGTTTAGGTATCAGTACCGTGTCTGTGTTATAAAAGGAATTTGGTAGGACCCCTTCATTCCCTATTTTTTCAAATACTTTATATAGCATTGGGTTAATTGTTCTTTAAATGTTTGGTAGAATTCATGTGTAAATCCATCTGGTCCTGGGGATTTTTTCTTAGGGAGTTGATTAATAGCTTGTTCTATTTCTTTTTCTGAAATGGGACTATTTAAGCAGTTTACTTCCTCCTCTGTTAATCTGGGTAGCCTATATTTTTGGAGGTAGTCATCCATTTCACCTAGGTTATCAAATTTATTGACATAAAGTTGGGCAAAGTAACTCCTCATAATTGCTCTAATTTCCTCTTCATTGGTGGAAAGTTCTCCCTTTTCATTTTTGACTAACAATGTGATTTTCCTCTTTCCTCTAATCAGATTTACCAAAGGTTTATCTATTGTATTGGTTTTTTCATAAAACCAACTCTTAGTTTTATTTATTAATTCAATAGCTTTTTTACTTTCAATATTATTAATTTCTCCTTTTAATTTTAGAATTTCAAGTTTAGTATTTGATTGGGGGGTTTTAATTTGGTCTTATTCTAGCTTTTTAAGTTGTAAGCCCAATTCGTGATCTTCTCTTTCTTTATTTTATTCAAGTAATGTGAAGACCAAGTTAGCATTCTGGTTACCTTAGAATTAACCATAGTCAGGATAAGCAAAAGTCCTTGGTCTTTATTCTTGGTCTTTAGGGGTAGAAGCGAAGGGAATGGACGCAGGATCTCCACAACCTTTCTTCTCTTCATCTATTGCCAAAAGTGACTCTGGCTTATCTTACTCCACCCCCTAATCCTTTTCACAATTCTCTGTATACACCAAAAGATCCGAGCAGCACAGAATAGTGGGAAGGGCCATTTTCCAAGCATATGCTAATAGAGTATTGTCCAATCGGTAATTAGCCTTAAGTGCTCGGTTGTCTGACCTCAGTGCACCAACTCAGAGTTTCAGCCCTTTGCATCTCCTGCTTTCTTTTGTTTTAGAACACAGGTGGTCACACCATCCCTGACCTCTCAGGGAGGTGACAGATCCCAAAGGGAGATGATCACGCCCCACCCCCCTGACTTCTCAGGAAGGGAGGTGAGAAAGCACTAAAAAGGAGATGATCACATCCTCCCTGACATCTCTGGGGGGGGGGGGAGATAAAAAGCACCAAAGGGAAGTGGAGATTACTAGTGGATTTCTGGGCTGAAGTGTCTTATTAGAAACAAGTATACACAAACCCACCATCATGGGAGGTATTACACAAGCACATAGCAATAATGCACAGGCTATTTGTGATGACTCTCCCCACAGTCAGTGCAGGCTCGATGTGGTGTAATAAACATGAACTGTACACGCAAGTAGTGATATAACAAACAATATGAATCAACATGATGTTGTAAAAGATTTCTGGAAGTCCTAGAAGGAGGGTATGTAAAAACAACAGTCACACATATGCCTTCTTCAGCAGCCAAGAGATAGTCCAAGACCAATCTATTGTCCATTGCTTCATGTGTCAGGGAATCCAATGATCCCCACAAGTTTTGAAGTCCTGCAACAGTCTTTTTATGTGTTAGGGAATCCAATGATTCCAGCAGATTTTGAAGTCCTGCAACAGTTTTATCATTTGTCAGAAAATCCAATGATTCCTGAGGGTTTTCAAGGCCTACAACAATTTTCTCATGTCTCAGAGAATTCAATGATTCCTGAAGGCTTTTAAGTCCAACAACAGTCATATCATGTTTCAGAGAATCCAACGATTCCTGAGGGTTTTCAAGTCCTACAACAGTTTTCTCATGTCTCAGAGAATCCAATGATTCCTGAGGGTTTTCAAGTCCTACAACAATCTTATCATGTGTCAGAGAATCCAATGATTCCTGAGGGTTTTCAAGTCCTACAACAGTCTTTTCATGTCTCGGGGATTCCAATGATTCCTGAGGGTTTTGAAGTCCAACAATTTTTGATGTCCATGAGTCAAATACCAAAACTGCCATGATCTTTCAGTGGTGGGCACAGTCAGCAATGGAACCACCTGATGTTTCTTGGGTCTCCTTTGTTTCAAGCGTCTGCTCCATCTTTCTCCGATGGACATAGCGAATATGGCTCGTTGGCACCCATCTGATTCCTTCTCCATCTATGGAGATACAAGCAAACCCTCTCCCCAAGCAGTTAACCTATCCGGTCCCTTCCATTCACCACTTTCTGGATCTCTCCACATCACCTGGCGATTATCTAAAGACAGTGGAGCTGTTCACACTGGACACTGCCCTTCTGGTGAGTTATAAAACCTGTCTGCCGGAGCCAGTACATCTTTGTCAACAGTCAAGAAGTTAATAATATAAAAGGTTAGATTTAGAAGTTCTCTAGGGTTACCTGTGGCTCCCCCTTTCTTTTGTTCTAATTATCTGTCTCTATATCTTCTTCCTTTAAGAACCATTCTAATGTACCCAAGAGTCTAGCGATCTGCACCCAAGTTACAATTAAGCCTTGTCCCTTGATCAACTTAAGTAAGCTTTCTATAGCGCCCTCTTGGGGCAGGGGTGGGAGTGGGGCTAGGGGAGAATCTTTTCCTAATATCTGCCCCATTTCAGCTAGAAAAGATTACTAGTTTAGCCCTTAACAAAGTAAGTTCCCTGTTTGTCTATTAAAATACTCTATTTCCTGGTCACCGGGGACTTCTTCAGTGAAATTAGGGTCCTTGGTCCACACGTTGGGCACCAAATGTAAAGACTGAGTTAGCACCCTGGATACCTTAGAATCAGCCGGAGTCAGGATAAGCAAAAGTTCTTGGTCTTTATGGGTAGAAGCGAAGGGAATGGACACAGGATCTCCATGACCTTCCTCTTCTTCATCTACTGCCAAAAGTGACTTTGGCTTGTCTTACTCCACCCCCTAATCCTTCCCACAATTCTCTGTACACACCAAAAGATGGAGCCAGCACAGAATAGTGGGAAGGGCCATTTTCCAAGCATATGTTAATAGAGTATTGTCCAATCGGTAATTAGCCTTAAGTGCTCGGTTGTCCAACCTCAGTGCATCAACTCAAAGTTTCAGCCCTTTACAAAGAAAGCCTCTAAAGATCTAAAATTTCCCCTTATTACCGCTTTGGCTGCATCCCACACATTTTGGTATGATGTCTTATCGTTGTCCTTTTTTTGGGTGAAATTAGTAATTGTGTCTATAATTTGCTGTTTCACCCAATCATTCTTTAAGATGAGATTACTTAGTTTCCAATTACTTTTTAGTATATTTACCCCTAGATTTTTGTTGAATGTAGTTTTTATTGCATCGTGATCTGAAAAGAAAGCATTTACTATTTCTGCCTTCTTGCATTTAATTTTGAGGTCTTTATGTCGTAATATATGGTCAATTTTTGTATAGGTTCCATGAAGTACTGAGAAGAAAGTATACTCCTTTCTGTCTCCATTGTTTTCTCCAAAGATGTATCATACCTAATTTTTCTAATATTCTATTTACCTATTTAATTTCTTTCTTATTTGTTTTGTGGTTTGATTTATCTAATTCTGAGAGTACAAGGCTGAGATCTCCCACCATTCTTGTTTTGCTGTCTATTTCTTCTTGCAGCTCTCTTAACTTCTCCTTTAGGAAGTTGGATGCCATACCACTTGGTGCATATATGTTTAGTATTGATATTGCTTCATTGTCTATGCTACTCTTTAGCAAGATGTAGTTTCCTTCCTCATCTCTTTTAATTAGATCATGTTTTTGCTTTTGCTTGATCTGAGATCAGAATGGCTTCCCCCTGCTTTTTTGACTTCATCTGAAGCATAATAGATTCTGCTCCAGTTTTTTTACCTTTACTCTGTATATATCGCCCTGCTTCAAATGTGTTTCCTGTAAACAACATATTGTAAGGTTCTGGAAATCATCAAAGAGAACTGCCCAGATGTAATAGAATCAGAAGGTAAAATAGGCATTGAAAGAATTCATCAAACACCTTCTGAAAAAGACCCTAAAATAAAAACTCCAAGGAATATTGTGGCCAAATTTCAGAACTATCAGACTAAGGAAAAAATATTACAAACAGCCAGAAAAAAACCAGTCAACTACTGAGGAGCCACAACAAGGATCACTCAAGATCTGGCTGCTTCCACATTAAAAGATTGAAGAATTTTACCAGTCAAGCGCTATTTTTGAGGCTGAATTTGGTAATTAGTAGTGAGGATATGAGAGGAGCTTAGAGTGTGGCATGTATCTTCTCCACCATCTTGGCTCTACCCCTTGACTTGGGTCTTCTTGATCTCAATTGGGCAGAGGAGAGAGAATGGCGACGGGATGGGGGCAATGGGGTGGGGATGTCGGATGAGAGACCTGCTGATGGTGCGGCAGAGCTGAGATTGGGGAGCTGGGAGCTGCTTGGGGGCCTTGTTTCTCTGCTGCCCGGCCCAGTGCCCAGTGCGTAGCACACACATTCCACGTGTGCTGTTGGCTTCAGGTGAACAGGTCCCGAACTAGGAATGGGCTGCTCGACTGGGGAGGAGCAAGGTTGTGTATAGCAAGCCCTGAGATTTTGCAACTGACTACTTTTTCTGAGATGGTGGAGGAGAGAGGAGACAAGAAAAGGGTCAGAGGTGATTCCCAGCTGGGTACGTACCTCCAGGTGTCTGGAAGCATTAGTGGGAGAAGTAGGCCCATGTGGGACAGTGGGAAGCCTAGAGAGAACTTGACTTTGGAGCAGGGGACTGACTGGCCTGGACTCTGGGAAGATTTTATTGGCTGCTGGACTGTGTGGATTGGAGGTCATTTCTTGGGGGGGGGGGGAAACTGCCAAATTGGGGTCTTTTCAGGCCCTTCCTACTAAAAAAAAACCAGACCAATAGGAGGAGCTGAGCATAGGGAGAGATTCTGCTTTTGTTGTGGTCAATATGGCGTCTTCTATGTTGGAAGCTTCTGAAGGGCAGCCCAGGACAGCACAGGGCTGCACCCAGTAGGCTTATTTAACAAGTTTATTTAATTTATTTATGTTATTTAATATAATTTAAGTTTATTTAATAAGTGGGCAACTGAAATGAGGCTACCTAGGAACACCCCAGGCATGTGGGGTTCCTGGACAGCTTAGTGCCTCCTGAGGGCGCAGCTCCCTCCACTCCTCCCACTGAACACCAGACCCAGCTCTGAAAGAAAGTACTGACCCGAGCAATGGCCTTCATGCTTTATTTCAATTCCTTTGTGTTAACACAAGGGGCTTCCATGGAGCAGAGGCAGATTTTTCAGAAACATATCAAGAAATGACTGAACTGCTCGCGTTACTGTTCTTCTTTTGCACCCGTTGTTGACCAAGCATATTTGGCTTTGCTCTTATGTGCTTCTCTTTTTTTTTTTTTTTAATTTTTAATTTTCTTGCTTGAAAACATGTTTTATTTAATTGTGGGGGGCTAGTTTCTTTGATCCCCATAACCTGAGTCTAACAACTGAATACCCAGGGAAGGGAGGGGCATCCTTTAAGGCAAAGGGAAGGGACATGAGCACTTGGTGTGAGATGGTAGTGGGCCTGGAGAGGCAAGGAGAAAACTGACGGTTATTCTGCTTAGTCAAAGGCACTGTGGTGTGCTAGTCATTCTGGGGCTCCTGTGCAGGGCTCAGGGAGTGGAGGCTGTTCAGGAAAGGCCTTTAGAAATGGAAATGAGCCTGTGCTGGCACATTCAGTGCCTGGGCTCTCGGCATCAGCCTGCAAGGCCCCAGAGGAGCTTCTTCTCCCTGCCCTATCTGGGGCCAGCTGCCTCATGGGGCAGGAGGATTGTTTTTAGATCAACATGGGGCATCACTCTCCATACATGGCAAGTAGTGAAAAATCGGCAAGGGAAGGGGCAATTACGCTGAAAGCAAGCTGCCGGCGTCCTAGTGGCTCAGTATTGAGATAGCCCACCGGTCGGGCTGGCTCAGTTAGAGCAGGGCAAGTAAGCACAGAGCCCTTCTCTATGTCCTCACTGGGGCCGATGGGAAAAGGGCGAGTCCTAGACCTCAGACGAGACGTTCTCCTGACCTGGTGGCAAGCTCGAGGCTTGGGACTCTCCCGTTTGTGTTGGATGCTGCAGAAAGCATCGGGCACGGATGCGATCTGTGCTTCCTGAGCCCCTGGTCATCAGATTTCAAATATGGATCTGATGTATCGCTCTCCAGGAGGCACCCACAGAGGCCTTGCTTTAAGGGGGACGCCCATTTGGGAGGAGCAGCATAGATTATTTCTCCCTGCATGGACGCTTCTCCAGGACCCACAAATGGCACCTTTTGTGTCTCCAGCATTCCCGGGCCTGCCTGCCCAACCCGCCCGAGAGGGATTTGATAAAGGGAGCCAGCTTGGGACCTTGAGCCCCATCGTGTGCTTTGGACCCATTCTGGAACTCCTTGAGAGGAGGCGCGGGGTGGCCAGCATGGAGCTGTCTGGCCAGATACCGGACTGTGGCCCTCAGCAGCTCACTGAGACCATAGACACAGCACGTATGGAACAGAAAACCCGATGCCGAGTCCTCCCCTCGACAGAAAAATCCAGTGGGACGCTGTATAGATGCTAGGCCTCTGGGATCCTTTAGCAGAACAAGGTCTTGGGGTTCTGAGAAGGGGTGGGCAAGCTGCGCCGTGCTCAGAGGCAGGAGCTTGGAGGATGCTCTGAAAGGATGGCTGCTTTCCCTACCGATGTTGCCTCGAGTGTACCACGTGACCCAGCTCAGGAGGGAAAGGGCTCTTGGGCCCAGTCTCCCAGGGACGCCGTGAGCTGTATTGGGTACGTTATCCGGTTTGGCTCCAGCAGCAGGGACAATGCAAGCACCACGAAAGGTGCCTGGTTTAGCCCGAGCCAGTTGTGATGGAGGCCCGGAACTCGGAATCGCTCTCCTGTTGGGAAGGTTGCCCCACCAGGGCAATGCTGTTAAAAGGGCCCGGAGTGGAGGGGAGATGCCGTGGCCCGGGTCCCAGTCCAGCCCAAGCCCTATGCCGAGTGTTTCCTACCTGTTTGTGCTGCTGTGGTCAAATGAGTGAAGCTCCCCCGCCCTTCCCCACTCCGTTTCCTGTTCCCCACAGCCTTGTTTCTCACCCCCAGGACTAACTCAAAGCAAGGCCATTCAGGAAGGAGGGGCCACCGGAGTGACTGTGGCCCAAGCTGCTTGGGCCAGGCCTAACTCCACCGTTCTTGTAGAATGCTTTCCCAAAGGCCTGTGGCTCTTCCCATCATCCCCCGTGCTCCGGTGGCAGTTTCCCAGAGGACCTGGGGGCCTTGTCCCTCAATGGCCTGCCTTTGGGTTAGTGCTACTGACTAGTGGCTTAGTGGCCTCAGTTGGGCCTCTTGTCATTCCCTGTGTAACACTTACCGAGTCCCTTCTCTTGCCTGGGTCTTAGCCAAAGAAGGGCTTCTGGGAACCTGACCTCAAATGCTCTGCTCACCCCCTCCCCCCAGCTGGTTCCCCAAACCTGGGAGTGAAACGATCAACATACCTGGGAGATCAGGTGGGTGCTGGTGGCCACCCCAAGGTAAGGCTCTCTCACAGCCTTGGCCCTAGCCATGAGGGCAGCCAGAGAAGCTTCTCTGTGGTTGCTGGGGCGATGTACACCCTCACCCTTTCCCGGGGCCTGGAGCAGCGTGGGGCCTACCTGGAGCCATCCCAGAGCTAACAGCCAGTGCCACGGGCCTCCTGCGGGAGTTTTGCCATGAGAAATTTTAGAAGACTTTTTAGGGGACAGAAATGGGGCATGATGAGGTAGCGCACCGCAAGGGGTGACGGCACCAACAGTTCCCGAGCCGAGGAGAAACAGGAGCTGCCTTCAGACTAGAGAAATGGGAACAAAATCGAGGGACTGAGCAGAGATCCCCTGTGCCATTAGCAAGGGTGGGAGGTGCTGCCAGGCTGGGCACCCCCGAGGGCCTCCTGGGCACGGGGGAAAGGCCCCTAGTACAGATGCCGTTTGATGTGCAGGGCCAGGTGGTCTGAGCGCGAGAAGCAGCGGTTACACATGGTACATTTGAACGGCTTGACTCCGGTGTGCTTGCGGTAATGGCGGGTGAGCTCATCTGAGCGGGCAAAGGACCATTCACAGCCGTCCCAGGAACATTTGTAGGGCTTCTCGCCTTTGCGGGAGGGAAAGGAAGGGGGAGAGAGAGGTCAAAGGATGAGATGGAGCTGGGCTGCCTCAGGCCAGTCCCGCTCCCCGAGGACGAGTCGCCAGACCGGGCCTCAGCATGCTTGGCCACCGCCCTCCCCGGCCGTGGATCAGCCGGTCAGCGGGCCGCTGGGTCCTCGGGCTGTGGCACGTTGGCCTGTGGCATATCGGCCTGATACCCAATTGTGGCGATCCCTACTGCCCCATCACGGAGGTAGGCGGCCTGGCCACCCCTGGCCATCCAGCCAGAGGACAAATACAAGATGGCTGGAGGGAGCACTAGCAGCTGGCCCCCCCGGAGGTGATGTTAAGTGGACGCTTCAGGGCCAGCAATGAGACTGAGCCTCCCAGCAGCACGAAGGCTGGGGAACAAGGCTAGCTGGGGAAGGGCCAGGCAGGGGCCACAGTCTCACTTTAAGAACATTTCTCAGGCAGCTGGGCAGAGAGAAAAACAAGGAGGTTGGCACTGCCCCAGGGCAGGGCCCTCGGGAGGGCCCAAGGAGAGGCTGAGGAGGAAGTGAAGGGACAGGGGAGAGGCTAAATCGTGCCTTTCCCGCCTGCCATCCCCAAAAATTGGCAGGAAGAGGGGAGGCTGGGCCCCGGGAACAGGTGAAAGGACAGTGCATGCAGGTAGGAAGGCAGCGGGCACTTTGGTCAAAGGACGCCACATAAGAACCATGGGAGATGAGGCAGGCTGGGCGGGAATGCCCTCCCCCTGGTGTTCTCTTCCCGTCCTCTGCTTCCGCTCACTAGCCCCCCACTCACTCTTTAGTACTTTCTTCCCTTTCCAAGCACCCCGTGTTGAAGGCAGGAGCACATATGGGTCATACCGTTACACGTGACTGTGTGGGACCTGGCCCCTTGGCATCGGGGCCTAATTTCTTTGTGCCAGCCCGGCACCTGGCCAGAGCTTCCACGACACCTGGCGAATGCAGTGGTTTGGCCTCCAACATGGAGCACGTATAGAGGCTGGGCCTTGACACATATGTTTCTGGGAAGGACCGCCCCATGCCCACAGATTGGGCCCAGAAGATCACAGACCCAGGGCTGTGAGCCCCCTTGGTTTACAAATGGTGAGGCGCCCAGAATCCTCAAGCTAGCTTTGGCCCCGCGGAAAGGCCCTTCCTGACTAGGAAGGCCCAGCATGTTGGAGGCCAAACCACTGCATTTGCCAGGTGTCATGGAAGCTCTGCCCAGGTGCTGGGCTGGGAGGTGAGGAGCCTGGCACACAGAAATTAGGCCCCGCTGCCAAGGGGCCAGGTCCCACACAGTCACGCGTGGCGGTACGGAGCAGCAGGAACGCCCACATTGAGTGTGCTGGAGAGGGGGCGGCCCTGTGGATGGCAGCCCTGGCCGTCAGATGGCCCGAGTAGAGGTCCTAGCAGGGGCAGAATTCCTTGACCTCAGTCACCATTTTTGTGATGTTTACCAAACCACTAGACGACACCTCTAGCACATGGGTGTGGGGACACACACACACACACAGACACACACACGCAAAAAGCAGTCTAGATCCAAGCAGATTTCTCGAACCAGCCCCACATATGGGCATACAGGAGCAGCTTCCCAGAGCAAGTTCCCGCCTTGCACAGACAAGCTTCCACACATGTGCTTGTATGTCCCGTGTCCCTGAGTATGCGTGTGTTCAGGGCGCAGGGCTGTGACATGGGCGCTCCCAGGCAGCTGTTAGCCCCGGCCCCCAAGACAACGCCAACGCCACTTGGGCACAGCTGGTGTGCCCAGTCTCCTCCCCGGGCCCAGCTCTGGAGCTGAAATCTTAGACAACAAGGAGTGAGGTACAGGAGGGAATGGCTTCCCCGCCCCCCAAGGAGGAAGTGGAGCCCATGGCTTTGATGAGGGCACCAGAGGAAGGAGACAGGCACCAGAGCAGACCGAGCCAGCCTCAGGCCTCTGGAATGGCACAGTCCTTGGAGAACATTCTGGCACTTTCCCCTGTGCCCCTTCACTGGGGCACTGTGCTAGCTCGGTCACTCTTGGGTGGGAGCTCTCGGCTCCCAACACAAACGGTTCCCGTTGTCCCAGGCCCAGACTGGCACCTCACTACAGCCTCATGCAACTGGCATCTGGCTCCCTGGAAGGTGGTGAGGGCTGGGGTGGCGATCTGGGGCTCACACCGGCAGCTGGGCTGGGGGAGGTGACTGGTCACTAGGGGCTCCCCCTCTCGCCGTCTGACCCTGTTCTATTTTGGGGCATTGTAAGAAGCAGATCCCGAATG